>NC_067248.2:22013750-22685000 GCF_019359855.2 Lolium perenne
CAACATTTGGAATAGCGGGTCGCCTCTCAAATGTCGGGTGTTCGCCTGGCTTGCGATCCTCGGCAAGTGCCACACTGCGGATTGCCTGGAGAAGAAGGGTTGGCCTCATAACGCCGCTTGCGCACTTTGCCTGAGCGAGCCTGAGATGGCGCTACACCTTCTAGCAACGTGCTCGGTGACCATCAGGCTTTGGGAGAGGCTACTCTCGGACGCACGCCTGCCTGCCCACCTTGCGCCCAATGTTACCACACCAAGCCTGGATGGATGGATCTCTCAAACTCGGCTTTCGCTGCCCCCACCCCGACGCAGGAGCTGGACGACGCTAGTTCAGTTAACTTGGTGGACACTATGGAAGGAACGCAACACCCGCATATTCCAGAACAAGGCGTCTTCGCTAACAACGATTCGAAGCTGCATTGCTCAGGAGGCCAAAGCTTGGAAGGACGCTGGCAAACCAGCAGCAGACGAGCTACTGAGCAGACCCAGGGAGCCAGATTAGTTGCTCCTTGATGTGTTTTTTTCTTTCTTTTCTCTTTCGTGTTCGTTGCCTCCTCTTTGAGGTTTTTTCCTCTTCTTTTTCCCTTTACCCTTGTACATCTTGTACCATCTCCTAATTGAAATGAAAAGCAGGCCAGGCTGCCTTTTCGTCAAAAAAAAATATCAGAACTTTAAAAACATCCATATCTAATCCCATAAGAGAACTGTAATATCCAATGTGGAAATAGTAGTCGGCCATGGCTGTAAATCAAGCCTAAGACCCACCCTCAAACATTGCGTGGGTCGACCTTACGTGGAAAAATATTGAGGCTTACCTTACTAGCTAACCAGCTTAATTAGTTAGTCTGGACATAGTGTGTACAAGATGTTACTTTCTCTCTCCCTTTATCATGGACAGGCAGATTTGGCCTTGCTTCTTGAATTCTGCAACTTGATATCCTGACTGCCTTTGCGTCGTGGGCTCCATGTCATGGGTCAAAGCAAGATTTAAGAATTGAGAGGTTTTTGGTTTGCTATAGCGGATGAGGTGTGTTAGATCGTACGATCCTCTTTAGTTTTAAGCATTGGAGACACAGACACCCCATATATATAGGATTAGTGTTCCGGTGACGAAATGCTCTCGCGAGGAACGAGGCCTTCATCTAGTTTTCTTTTCTTTTTTTGTTTGGTTTGGTTGTTAAACCTTTATTTTTTTCTCATCATAACCAAACTAAAACTAATCAAGTTATGGGAATCCACATAGTCAAATTCAGTCCTTGTTTGTTTAATAGTAACATATATGGTTATATGTATCAAAACAATAGTACTGTAAGATATATCTGCTACCTACTAGTTTCAGCTCGTAATACTAACTTCTAGTATGCGTGATTAGACAATGTGTGCTCCTCCCCCTCTGACTAAAACAAATGATTAATCTTGTCCTGCTCCTGCCTGCTGCATAACGCGTGCTCAACACTCAAACCAATCATCAAACTCGGAAAATTTCCGTGGGGTCCTTTTTCGAAAAAAGATTGTGTTTGAGGTAGATGGAGGAGCCGTCCTGGATGTTGTAGCTCGCGAGGGTGCGGTCGTTGTCCAGCAGTTTATTGGCCAAGATGAGGAGCATCAGTTGCGGTGGGCCTTCTCCCACTATATTCGCTAGCTTCTCCTTGACACTGCCAATGGTGTCCGTGCTCTCGACCTCCAGAGCGCGGCTGAGCGGCAAGCACATCTTCTTGACGTGGATTATCATCTGTCGAACAAGCACACTCGGAAGATGAGCAATATTCCTTGCTAGTACTAGTAGACATTAATTAATTTGCGATCATGCAAGAGGGGTAGCAGCGTACCTTGAACGCTGACGACGACGTACGGCAGGGCCACCGGTGTCGCGATTGATCGGTTGGTAGGCGGCGGTTTGGCGCGCGCCTTTTGCTTTGCTAAATCTCGAGGTCGATTGACAGGGTTGGGTTTGTGGGACGAAGCTGTTCTGGCGAACGGATGTATATAAAGCGCCAGCATCGAGAGGGCGCGCGTCGGATTCCGACTCCGACTCCATACGGAAGTACCGGCTATCCTTTCCTCCGGAAGCTGCGTTGTTAGTTTGTTAGCAAACTCCGAATCGCGCGTCGTTCGGCCGGCCAGCAAACATTCAGCTTAGGTGAGGCCTGCCCACGTTGTGCCTTCCCTTTCCCGTCTCTGACTCGACAGTCAACACACACGGACGGGAGTCACTGGATCCAGAGAAAAAGCAACTGCGTCTGCCGTGGCGCATGCAGAGCAGCTGCCATGCCTCCTGTTCCACCTCCCCGGAAGCGCCGACTTCCTCGACGGCCATTGCCTCGTGCATCGGGTCATCCTAGCGCCGGCGACGTCCGAGCTCACCGGGAACTGCCGCCCGACCATCACCGCGACGCCTTGTGTCGTGGTGGTGCCGCGGCCCGCACTACCTGCCCAACAACTTATTTTTTTTCAAATCGATCTTCTACATGTTTCCATTCTCTGTTTTTAAGCTTTCAAACATGAATTGGAATTCCAAGATATCTAAAAGGAAGAGAACCTACGTCGCACGAAAAATGAATTATATATTCGTTGTCAACTTCTTTCGCCTCTCCAAAAAAAAAATCACACTCTTATGAAAGTTGATGCCAGGAAGTTGTTCGAAAATACAGAGAACTAACTTTATATTAAGGGATTTTTTAAGATCATGTTGGATGAATAGAATAGTATCAATGCACGTCTCCGGGAGGAGGGTTATGCCGCGTTCGGCGCGGCCCAGAGGGCAGCGAGGAGGGAGGACTGGATCGCAGCGGGATGGAAGCCACTGGCGGGGCAGTAGGCCAGCCTCCCGGCGGCGAGGATGGCTGCCAGACTAGGCTAGGGTTTCGGGTGGGGCCAGCCCCGGTAGTACATATATATTTTTTATTTTTAATGTGTTTCATCTATATGTGTAAAAAGGCTACTATGTAGTGTTCGTGTCGTGACACGACAAATATCGTGTTTAATGTTTTTATCTATTATGAGTGTTTTAATATTTTTTTATCTATTTTAATGTATTTTTATCTATTTTCCTGTTTTATGACAAATTCAAATGCTCAGTACTACTCCTTCCGTTTTTAAATATAGGGTGTATAGTTTTTGGCACGAAAATTAAGAAACGTATATTGAGGACAAGTTACACGAGTTTTGGGCAAGATTACCCCTAAATTATTGCTTTCAGAAAATAGAGGAGTTTGCATGAGCTAAGTTCAACTGAGTGGTTCTACGCAATACACCTTATATTTGGAGCTTTTTTTGAAAAAACTATACATCAAGGAACGGAGGGAGTACTACCTTCCACTAAAAACACTTATAAAATTACTCAGTAATATTACAAATTCAAATTCAAATTTGAATCACTATGACAAACACGTATTGGGCCTGAAAACTCAATATTGGGCATGGCCTTTGCTAGAACATGTCTGTCGGTTTTTTTTCATTTAACTGAACTTTGCAAACCCTGCACGCGCGACATGAACAACATGGTAGTGCCAAATTGTTGTTGCATTAGATTGAATACTGATTACAAAGCATACGATCCATCTCATTACTATTACAAAGCATGGAAATTGTTAAGTGAACACTGATTGCTTTGTCTAACGGCTCATGATCAAGAGATAAACAAAGCTAAGAGAAATTACACAAAAATAAAATAGTCCAGCCATCAAATTATCCTGCTTTTTTTCAAATTGACAAGTTTCACTAGCTGCTTGTTGATCTTCTTCAACTCCTTCACCGCCATCTCTTCCGTAACCCCTTCCGATTTCCCCACCGTAGCAGCAGATCCCAATTGCTCCACCGCCGACGGCAAATTGAACCCAGGGTTGTGCCCTCCATCTCAATCCTCCGGATGTACTCATCAATCCACTCAAAATGCGTGCATTTTGCCAGATCCTGAAAAAAGAAAAAAATTAACCATAATTTCCAAATCGGATGAAAATGCAAAATTGAGAAAAATCAAAAGAAATTAGCAAATGGGAAACTCAGATCCCACCTTCTCAGGCTCTGCTTTGCTCTCGCATTTGACAAACTCACGCCCGGCGTTGCCATTATTGTCGCTCATGGTGACCAGCCTCTTCAGGGGCGCCGTCCGTGGGCAATCTGGGCAACTTCCCAACGGCAATGGACCGTAGCGTGGCCATTTGAGCTGGGAGGCGGAAGAGGAGCTCGACATCATCTGCCGGCGTTGCGGCGCGTCGTCGTCGGAGAAGAAGGGGGAAGACAGGATGCAGATGAGGATGCAACGGTCGGGGATTGCTCCGGCGCAGGGGCGAGGCAGCTCTGTTTTGTACCAGCTGAGAGCTGTGGGTCCCATGTAGTGAGGTGGATAAGCTGTGGGTCCCGCGGTGAGGTGGACAAGAGGTAGGTCCCGCACTCGTTGGTGTCCTGTGCTGATGTGGATAAGTTGCGGGTCCTGCTCAGACCATGTGATTTGAGTTGATATGTTGTCTACTGCTGCTTAAGAGAAGTATCGCATGCTAGCAATTTGTGTTGTCAGGAGCATCGCATGGGGGCTATTCCTATGAAAAACGTCATTTTCTTTCCAATAGCGAAGAAAGACGTCGCACAAGAGCTATGTGCCCAATAATTTAGTCCTCAGACCTCGCCTTCCTCGGACTACTATCAACCACCAGCACGAGGCGCGTCTCGCTTCAGTCAGCCTCAATCAGCATACCCTACCAATGGAACAGTTCACAACTTAACAATCTCCTTAATCCCTAACTAAAATTCTCCTAATATTGATTTATGATGGCTAGTTCCTTTATTATGCACATTTTGGTCGCTATTGATGGGCGCGTCACCTACCTCTGAAAGCATAGCGCCGATTAAATCCTGGAATAAATCCAGGTAAATGCAAACATCCATGCCAAGTCTAGAACTTGAACCTGGGTGAGCTGGTTCCACCACAAGGGACCTAACCACCAGAGCCATGCTCTGTTTGCCTCCGTGTTATGACTTTGTTAAAGGTGGTGGACTGAATGTAGTCTTTGGGGATGAAAATCCCGAGATTGACATACAGTTAGACTCGTTATCATCGGCCCATGTTCGTAGATTACTTATTGAAGGCTTTTCCAAGAAATTATATATTTTTATTGGTTACACATTTTACCAGGTAATATCCAATGTGGAAATAGCAGTCGGCCATAGCTGTCAAACAAGCCTAAGACCCACCCTTAAACATTGCGTGTGTCGACCTTATGTGGAAAAATATTGAGGCTTACCTTACTAGCTAACCAGCTTAGTTAGTCTGGACATAGTGAGTACAAGATGTTACTTTCTCTGTCTATCATGGATATGCAGATCTGGCCTTGCTTCTTGCATTCAGCAACTTGATATTCTGACTGCCTTTGTGTCGTGGGCTCCATGTTCACTAGTAGAAAAAGGGGCTTCCATCTAGGCCTTTAGTACCGGTTTCCTTACGAACCGGTACTAAAGGGTGCATTAGTACCGGTTGCACTGCTCAGGCCTTTAGTACCGGTTCGTAAGGACCTTTAGTACCGGTTCGTGTCACGAACCAGTAGTAAAGAGTTAGCGTCAGGCGGAAAACCTTTAGTACCGGTTCGTGATACGAACCGGTACTAAAGGGTAGACCTTTAGTACCGGTTCGTGTCACGAACCGGTACTAAAGGTTTTTCTGCTCCCCACGCTTTTTTTTGCTTTGTAAAATACAAATGAAAATGAAAGAAAATTCAAAAAATAAAATGTTTTCAGATTCTTGTATGTTATGCAACCTACTATCGGAGAAATTAAGAAATTCGAATTTTGACTTGTTTTGCAAAAAAAATTGAAAAATGGTAAAATTGCATTAATTTTTCATACGACGTCGGAAAAATGCGTATAATATATCAAAATCATCGTGAGAAAAAGTTACATCCGAATTCACCAGAGTTTACCCGGTTAGCCAATTTTTAGATTCTCAAAATTCCAAATGAAAATATGAAAGCAAGAAGATTTTAGTTTTTTCCAGAAATTTAGAAATTTAGAAATTTTTTATTTTTAAAAAAATTAAAATTAATAATTATAAGATTTTTTGATTCCTAAAATATTACTATTACTTTTAGCAAATTATAAGATTTAATTTAAAATATTAAAATTTTAAAATTTTTAAAATTTTTAAAATATTAAAATTAAAATTAATAATTATAAGATTTTTTGAGTCCTAAAATACTAATTTTTTTAAAAATAATTAAAAATTATACAAATTATAAAATTTAATTTAATTTATTTATTCAACATTATTATTACATCATTACTTTTGTTTATTAAAAGAATTATTTGATTTTAAACAATAAAGAAGTGTGACATCGACCAACATGTTAATAGGATTGATATGATAGTACTATCACATACATGCTTGCGAAGCACTTGGAAGTGGAACTTGATGGAACTCGGAAGTTAAGCGTGCTAGTGCGGGAGTAGTGTGAGGATGGGTGACCGACTGGGAAGTTTGACCACGGGTAAGTAATTTGACTAGAGATAAAGTGTAGTTAGAGACTAACGAAAATACTAGAAATTCTGGAAAAAAAAAGAGGGAGTGAAAAATAATTAGAAAAAATGGATAAAATTAATTAAACGAAATAGCCTTTAGTACCGGTTCGTGTTACGAACCGGTACCAAAGGTCTCTAGCCCCACGGGCTCCTCCGTGCCCACGTGGAGGCACCTTTAGTACCGGTTCGTAAGGAACCGGTACTAAAGGTGGGAGGTCTTTAGTACCGGTTCTAAAACCGGTACTAAATGCCCTTTGGAACCGGTACTAAAGGGGGGTTTTTCTACTAGTGGTTATGGGTCAAAGCAAGATTTAAGAATTGAGAGGTATTTGGTTTGCTATAGCAGATGAGGTGTGTTAGATCTTACGGTCCTTTTCAGTTTTAAGCATTGGAGACGCCCCATAGAATTAGTGTTACGGTGATGGAGATGCTCACGCCAGGAAAGAGGCCTTCATCCAGTTTTCTTTTGTTCTTATGTTTGATTTAGTTGCTTTACACTATTTTCTCAAGAGCAAACCAAAACTAATCAAGTTATGGAATCCACATAGTCAAATTCAGTCCTTGTTTGTTTAGTAGTAACATATATGGTTATATGTATCAAAACAATAGTACTGTAAGATATATCTGCTACCTACTAGTTTCAGCTCGTAATACTGACTTCTAGTATGCGTGATTACACAATGTGTGCTCCTCCCCCTCTGACTAAAACAAATGATTAATCTTGTCCTGCCTGCTGCATAACGCGCGCTCAACACTTAAACCAATCATCAAACTCGGAAAATTTCCGTGGGGTCCTTTTTCGAAAAAAGATTGTGTTTGAGGTAGATGGAGGAGCCGTGCTGGATGTTGTAGCTCGCGAGGGTGCGGTCGTTGTCCAGCAGTTTATTGGCCAAGATGAGGAGCATCAGTTGCGGTGGGCCTTCTCCCACTATATTCGCTAGCTTCTCCTTGACACTGCCGATGGTGTCCGTGCTCTCGACCTCCAGAGCGCGGCTGAGCGGCAAGCACATCTTCTTGACGTGGATTATCATCTGTCGAACAAGCACTCAAAACATCAGTAATATTCCTTGCTAGCCAGTAGTAGACATTAGTTTGTGATCATGCAACAGGGGTAGCATACCTTGAAGTCTGACGACGACGTACGGCAGGTCACCGGTGCTGCAATCGATCGGTTGCTAGGCGGCGGGTTTGGCGTGCGCCTTCTTGCTTCGCTAAATCTCGAGGTCGATTGATCGGGTTGGGGTTTGTATGACGAAGCTGCTCTGGGTACCGATGTATATAAAGCGCTCTGCCATCCGACTCCGAGTCCGAGTCCGACTCCCTGCGGAAGTAACCGGCTATCCGGAAATAGCACCGAGTCGGTGCTCTACTACACGATGAGTCAGTGCAGGCGCGGTCTCGCATGGGGTGCTCCACCCGTCTGCCTATAATAACGGCTTTGACGGCCAACGGCAGCGCAAACTGTACCTACAGCACCGCCCGCCCAGCACGCGCCTGCCCGCCGTCTTTGCCCCGCGTGATCGATTCGTTCGCCCAAAACATGTATGTACTACGTCTTTATCTGATGCTCAACGAATATATCAAGATACGTACATGTGTCTCAACAAAACATGTACTACGTCTTTGATCGATTGTGTTAGACATATCTGAATTTAGATAAATCTTTAACATCTTTTTATGGATGGAGGGAATAGTTCATTTAGCCGCTACATCGCTTCTCATAGCTAGCCAAACATATATGTACCGCAAAACTACGATGTGCGAATCTTCGAGCAGGATCTTTTTTGCCGGCGCGCCGGCGCTCATCCTCGATCCGGTCCATGCCGGCGCTCGTCCTCGAGCTGGTCCACGCCAGGGCTAGCTCGTCCTTGATCTGGTCCACACCGGCGCTCGTTCGCGTTTGAACGGCTGTTGCTCATCTGGACGTGGTACCCTGCGTCGTAGTGGCCGCCGACGAGGTCCACCACATGCTCCAGGCCGTCGGCGAGGACCGAATGACAGCGTTGACGCCCACGAGCTGCTCCTCAATCTGGTGCTCGGGAGGAGCGCTCGGCCACCGCCGCGAGTACCCGTTGAAGCCGCCGCGAGTTCGGCCATCGTCGCGAGTACTCGTTGAGGCCGCTGCGAGCTCGGCCGCCGCCGCGAGTACCGAGCACGCTGCGGTCACTAGTGGAAAACAGGGCTTCCGTGGGAGCCTTTTGTCGCGGGCGCGCCTGCACCCGCGACAAATGGCCTGGCCACGTCGCCCCGAAACCATGTGGAGCGCGCGGAGGCTTTTGTCGCGGCCTTTTGTCGCGGGCCGTATTACGACCCGCGACAAAAGGGGTAGGAGCGATGTGGCCACCCCTTTTGTCGCGGGTCGTAATACGGCCCGCGACAAAATGTCCCCCCCCTATATATATAGAAGCAGCCAGCCACCCCCCCACCTCATTTTTTCCTTGGTGGTGAAGGTGGAGGTGTATGCTAGCTCATTTTTTCTACATGTGCACAAGAGGTGTTTGATGGAATGCTTGTGAGAGGGATGCCACTTGGTTTTATTTGATAAGATTTCTCCTCTTTTTGATCCAAAAAGGTTAGCAACTATTTTCTCGACTATATATATATGCATAGTCCGTACAATACTAATTTTAGCAAGGTGATTGCATCTGATACATATATAATTGTACTTATGATGCAGATGAGTCATCCATGGATGTACGGTAACCGATGTGCTCCCGCTTTCAGAGAGGGCGTGAATTCTTTCCTGCTTGTGGCCGAGGCCAACAAGTCGAAGCAAGGTTTTATGTGCTGTCCATGTCTAAAATGTAAGAACGAGAAGGATTACTCTTGCTCAAGAGATATTAAGAGCCACCTGCTTCGGTTTGGGTTCATGTCCAGTTATAATGTTTGGACCAAGCACGGAGAAGAAGGGGTTATGATGGAAGACGGCGATGAGGAAGAAGATAATGATGAGAAGTATCGATCTATGTTCTCTGAATGCTTTGATACCGCAATGGACGACAATGAAGAAGAAGGAGGTGAAGAACAGGCATCGATGATCCTGTTGATGATGATCTTCGTCGGGCCATTTCGATGCAAGAAGAGACTGTGACACGGATAAGGAGAGGTTGCAGTTCGACAAGATGTTAGAGGACCACCACAAATTGTTGTACCCAGGTTGTGAAGATGGGCATAGAAAGCTGGGTAGCATATTGGAATTGCTGAAATGGAAGGCAGAGGTCGGTGTGACTGACTCGGGATTTGAGAAATTGATGATAATATTAAAGAAGCTGTTTCCAAGAAATAATGAATTGCCCGTCAAGACATATGAAGCAAAGAAGCTTGTCTTCCCTCTAGGATTAGATGTGCGTAAGATACATGCATGCATTAATGATCGTATCCTCTACCGCGGTGAGAAGTACGAGAATTTGAATAAATGCCCGATATGTGGTGCATTGCGGTATAAGATCGTAAAAGATGACCCTGGTGATGTTGAGGGCGAGCCACCCAGAAGAGGGTTCCTGCGAAGGTGATGTGGTATGCTCCAATAATACCACGGTTGAAACGTTTGTTCAGAAACAAAGAGCATGCCAAGTTGTTGCGATGGCACATGGAAGAACGTAAGAAAGACGCGATGTTGAGGCACCCCGCTGATGGTCGGCAGTGGAGAAACATCGGGAGAGAGTTTCCGGATTTTGCAGGTGAGGCAAGGAACTTATACTTTGGTCTAAGTACAGATGGCATGAATCCTTTTGGGGAGCAGAGCTGCAGTCACAAAGACTGGCCCGTGACTCTATGTATCTACAACCTTCCTCCTTGGTTGTGCATGAAGCGGAAGTTCATTATGATGCCAGTGCTTATCCAAGGCCCAAAGCAACCGGGCAACGACATTGATGTGTACCTAAGGCCATTAGTCGATGAACTTTTGGAGTTGTGGGCCAAACCAGGTGTACGTGTGTGGGATGAGCACACGGAGCAAGAATTTGACCTACGAGCGTTGCTATTCGTAACCATCAATGATTGGCCTGCTCTCAGTAACATTTCAGGACAGACGAACAAAGGATACAATGCATGCACACACTGTTTAGATAAGACTGAAAGTAAATATTTGGGAAAAAGCAGAAAAGTTGTGTACCCGTTCAATCGTCGTTTCCTTCCGCGCAAGCATCCCTTAAGGAAAAAAGGCAAGCATTTCGATGGCGAGGCAGACCGCCGTCCGAAGCCTGTCCCCCGTAGTGGTGCTGATATATTTGACATGGTCAAGGATTTAAATGTTATCTTTGGAAAGGGTCCAGGCAGTCGACCTGTTCCGAAAGACGATGACGGACACGCGCCCATGTGGAAGAAGAAATCTATTTTCTGGGAGCTAGAATATTGGAAAGTCCTGGAAGTCCGCTCTGCAATCGACGTGATGCACCTGACCAAGAATCTTTGTGTGAATATTCTAGGTTTTCTGGGCGTGTATGGAAAGACAAAAGATACAACAGAAGCACGAGAGGACCAGGAACTTCATAAAGGACGAAACGGCAATCATCCAGGGCAGTTTGTAGGGCCTGCCAGCTATGCTCTTACCAAACAAGAGAAGGAGATCTTTTTTGAAGCCCTATTCAGTATCAAGGTTCCGTCTGGTTTCTCGTCGAATATAAAGGGGATAGTAAATATGAAGGAGAAAAATTCCAGAACCTGAAGTCCCATGACTGTCACGTGCTTATGACACAATTGCTTCCGATTGCATTGAGGGGACTTCTACCAGAAAATGTTCGACTAGCCATTGTGAAGATATGTGCATTCCCGAACGCAATTTCTCGAGAAGGTAATGGATCCAGAAACTTTGTCGAGATTACGGGAAGATGTGGTCCAATGTCTTGTCAGCTTCGAGTTGTTGTTCCCACCATCCTTCTTCAATATTATGACGCACCTCCTCGTTCACCTAGTTGAAGAGATTAGAATTCTCGGTCCTGTATTTCTACACAATATGTTCCCCTTCGAGAGGTTCATGGGAGTCTTAAAGAAATATGTTCATAACCGAGCTAGGCCGGAAGGAAGTATCTCAAAGGGCTACGGAACTGAGGAGGTCATTGAGTTTTGTGTTGACTTTCTTCCCGACCTTAAGCCGATTGGTGTTCCTGAATCTCGGTATGAGGGGAGGCTGACTGAAAAGGCACACTAGGAAGGAAAGCAACGGTGTGGAGGGACAAGATTTCTTTCAATCAAGCGCACTACACAGTTCTATACAATTCCAGCTTGGTGGCTCCGTACATCGAGAAACATAAGAATGTTTTACGAGAAATAAACCCGGGCCAGCCCGAGTCCTTGATTACAAGTCAACACATGAATACCTTCGGCTTGGTTGCAAAGACATCTCATTAATGACCCATCTGCGGTGGAGCAGCTGTACTTGTTGGCCAGGTTACCATCTTCAAACATATGTACATTCCAAGGGTACGAGATAAATGGGAATACATTTTACACGATCGACCAAGATAAAAAGAGCACCAACCAAAACAGCGGTGTCCGCTTCGATGCAAGACGAGAATGGGCAGACCACCACATATTATGGATACATAGAGGAGATATGGGAACTTGACTATGGTCCCACTTTTAAGGTCCCTTTGTTTCGGTGCAAATGGGTGAAGCTCAGCGCTATACATATTGACGATAAGTACGGTATGATCACAGTGGATCCCAACAATCTTGCGTACTGACGAGCCTTTTGTCCTAGCCAGCGAGGTGGCTCAAGTTTTCTACGTGAAGGACATGTCTAGCAAATCAAGAAAAAGAAATCAACAAAAGAATACATCAATCGAGGAGCCAAAGCGCCACATAGTTCTTTCGGGGAAAAGAAACATCGTGGGAGTGGATGACAAGACAGACATGTCAGAAGATTATAATAAGTTTAAAGAAATTCCGCCCTTCACGGTGAAAATTGACCCAAGCATCTTGCTAAATGATGAAGATTCTCCATGGCTACGGCGTAGAAGATCACAACACTAGATGGCGATGTAATAATGTATTCTTCATATATAGTTCCCAGGACAATCTCTACATTTATGTAATAATGAAGATTAAACTGTGCTTGGCTTGTTGATCTGCTTGGCAAGGCGTATCGATGCTCCTTTTATAGGCACGGCACCGCTTCTACTTTGTCTTATTCCTTCGACAGGCCGTCATGCGCTACATGCTTTATCTCATCGAGCAGTGCGTCCACCCACGCGTCCTTATCCTGCCGACAGCTTTAGTCGCGGTTGCAGCCACCAACCGTGACAAAAGGTTACCGACACATCCTTATTATCCTGCCGACATCTTTAGTCGCGGTTGCAGCCACCAACCGTGACAAAAGGCCCTCCTAGATAAGCCTCCCCGCCTTTTGTCGCGGTTTGAGCCTCCACCCGGGATGAAAGTTTCGCGCGCCACTTCGTTCCCGCCTATTTTCTTCCCGCATTCCCGCCATTTTTCCACTATATATATGTAGGCTTGGACTCTCATATCTGCAAACCTCATCACTCTCTCCCATGGCTTCCATCGTATGTCTAACACCCCGGGAGGCGGAGGCGCTTGCGCCTCGAACTACCCCCTGCCCGCCCGGCTACCGCGTCCCGACCGGCTGGTTGCTGAGCGTCGGAGGCGTACCGGTCCCTCCTATCCCTGTAGGTGTGCCACGCGAGATGGCCATCACGAACCACTACTATTTCGAGCTCACGCCTGAGCAGCGGAGGAATCCCCAGTGGCATCCCGACTACAGCCCGACTTGGGACAGCTTCTTCATCAATCGGCGTGAGAGGGCGGTTGCCAGGTACGAGGAGGACGGCCCGCCTCCTTCGAACTTCAACGAGGCCGGCCGTCGGATGTGGTGGCGCGGCCGGACTCTCCAGAGCGTCCTGGCCTATCGTGGCCCCCGCCTGCGCTACCCTCAATCCCAGCCCACGCGTGGTCATCCGCCGAGGTTCGACAACCGCGACCCCGATGCTAGCGACGATGACGTCGGCGACTTTGATGACTACAGTGGCGACGTGTATAGGACTAGGCACGACTATGATTGAATGGCTCCAACATTCGAATCTGGCCATGTATCTTATTTTTCAGTTGAGCTCTGTACTTTAATTTCAGTTCAATCGTAATAAATTTCGTGTCAACCACTTTATTGAACAAAAACAACCGACAACGACTTTATAAACTAAATTTAAACTAATAGAACCGACAACGACTTTATTGAAATTACAATAAAATAGATAAATTACTAGTCTAGTCTCTACTCGTCGTCGGAGGTTGTCTCCGTCCAAAGGTCATCCCACCGAGGGTCGTTTTCGGTCCAAGTTGTATTCGAGTTCTCGAGCTCGAAGGCGGCGACGGCCCGACGGTGGCGCCTGTTGGACCTGCGTTGTGCCCTAAGGTTAGCAAAGAACGCGTCGGGGGACCGCGCCCTCCACTGGCGCATCAACTGCTCGTCGCGCTCGGCGATGGCGATCCTGCGCTGCACCTGGCGATGCCGGCGACGGTCCTCGTCGGTGACGAGGCACGGCGGTGGCGCGAGGAACTCCGCCTCCTCTAGCGATTCAACATCCGGGAAGTTCATGTCGTGCCCTGGCCGCCGAAAGCGCCACGCCGCCGCGTCGTAAGCGCGCGCCGCCTCCTCCGGCGTGTTGTACGTGCCGAGGGTGAGGCGGAAGCCACCGGCGCGTATCTCGGCGGTGAACCTACCGCTCGGACGCACTCGAACGCCACGGAAACCGGACGCCCCTCGACGACATGGAGGCATCCCGGAGATGAATGAGCGGAGGCGGTGGCGACGTGTGGTTGCGCCCGCACTCGTCGCTCTATATAGCGCACGCGGGGCATGGCACGTGTCAGCGGTGGCTACACGTCGCACGCCGGCATCGGCGGGGCGAGGCACGTGTCAGCGGTGGCTACACGTCGCACGCCGGCGTCGGCGGAGCGAGGCACGTGGAAGCGGTGGCGACACGTGGCACGGGGACGCGACACGAGTGGCACGGCGGCGGTGCACAGGGGTGAAACCTTGGTTCTCTCTAGCTAGGTCTTCTTTTTACCAAGTATACTGAACTGATTGTGAAATTAAATTATCCAAAGCAATAAGAGAGTAATCTGCTCCTTATTTACAAGTTTTTTTTTTTTGAAAGCGTAGAACTTGTATTTAACCAAGTAGGAAAACAGTACAGGTACGATTACAAATACAAGAAGAAAAGAACAGCGAGGATACAAAGTCCGCCATCTTCCTCGTTTCCACCGGAGACCAAAGTCCTCCAACGCCGGCAGAGACGGCGGAGAAGAACAGCGCCCAAGTGGCAAACCCTAGGAGCAGGATGAGCTCCATGCCCGAAGGCAAAAACAAGCCGCAGTTAGAAACATAGAAAAGGGGTCTGAGGGACTGATCCTCGTCCAACGGCTCCTGGCCGTTGGATTCACTTGCCACGGATCAGCCGGAGCCGTTGGATTCACTTGCCACGGATCAGCCCCCACACCCTTTTGTCGCGGGTGGTGGCTCGACCCGCGACAAAAGGGGGGGGTCTTTTGTCGCGGGTCGAGCCACCACCCGCGACAAAAGGGGTGGGGTATATAACCTCCGCCTCACGGGCGGAGCCCCCCCCCGCGCCAGGGGAGGCCAACCCGCGCCCAAAAAAGCGCCGCCAGGCAGCCGGAGTTTCTAGCCGCCGCCGCCGCCCCACCTCCGGCCATCGGGGAAGAGCTCTGCGCCGCCCCTCCGTCCCCTGGAGCTCCTCTCGCCGCCGCCGCGCACCTCGAGCTCCTCCGCGAGAGCTCCTCTCGCGCGCCGCCGCGCGCCGGCCGCCTCCTCGCGACCTCCCTGCCGCCGCGCCACCGCGCGCGCCGGCCGCCTCCTCGCGACCTCCCTGCCGCCGCGCCACCGCCTCCTCGCGACCTCCTCTGCCGCCGCGTCGCGCGCTTCGACAGGTAGCCACCGGCGTGGCAGTACCGGCGCCGCGCGCCGTCGCCCCTTTTTTTTTATTTCTTAGTTTTCTTGTTAATTAGTTTTTTATGTATTTAATTGGTTAGTCTTTAAGTTAGTTAGTAATTTAGTTAGTTAATAATTTAGTTTATGTATTAAGTTAGTTAATTAGTTTTCTTGTTAATTAGTTTTTATGTATTTAATTGGTTAGTTTTTAAGTTAGTTAGTAATTTAGTTAGTTAATAATTTAGTTTATGTATTAAGTTACGGAAATGCAATTTTGATCTCAGGTGTATATGCTCCTGCCACTGAGAAAAACATTTTAAAATATCACAAAAATTTGTAGTTTAAATTTTGTAAGTACTTTGTTGTAATTAGTTAGTTTATTTTTGTTAAATGTAATTAGTTAGTTCAAATTTGTAGTTTAAATTTTGTTGTAACCGCCGCCGACACACCCCTCTCACAAACACCCGCCGACACACCCCTCTCGCAAACACACCGCTCTCGCAAACACCCGCCGAGACCCCTCTCGCAAACACACCGCTCTCGCAAACACCCGCCGACACCCCTCTCGCAAACACACCGCTCTCGCAAACACCCGCCGAGACCCCTCTCGCAAACAACTGACGTCGACTCCCTCCCCCCTCGCAAAAACCCGTCGCCGACACCCTCCCCCTCTCGCAAACACGCGCCCTCTCCCTCTCGCAAACACGCGCCGACACCCCTCTCCCTCTCGCAAACACGCGCCGCCGACACCCTCTCCCTCTCGCAAACACGCGCACTCTCCCTCTCGCAAACACGCGCCGACACCCCTCTCCCTCTCGCAAACACGCGCCGCCGAGACCCTCTCCCTCTCGCAAACACACGTCGCCGACACCCCTCTCCCTCTCGCAAACACGTGTCGCCGATTAGGGTTAGGGTTTGGTTTGTGTTTGATTAGGGTTAGGGTTTGGTTTGTGTTTGAACATTTACTTATCGATTTAATTCTTTTGCAGAAACAATGGATCAATTCGAACGGGACTTGGAACAGGAAGACATATTCGCGGACATAATCCGCGATGGTACAGCTTGACCGAGCCGACTCCGGTGATGGAGAAGACCGCGGCTCCGGTGATGGAGAAGCCGACGGCTCCGGTCATGGAGAACCCGACGGCTCCGGTGATGGAGAAGCCGACGGCTCCGGTGACGGAGAAGCCGACGGCTCCGGTGACGAGGTATTAATGGATTTCTATATGTACATATGTATTGAGGCATTAGTATAGAGGCATTAATGCAATTCTATATGTATTCTCTTAGGCCTCCGAAGATAAGATAGAGAAACGAGGCCCGGCAAAGAAGTTGACCAAGAAAGACCACTTCACAATTGAAGTTATATCACCGGAAGGCCAACCGGTGGTACCCGAGAATGTCGGAGTGAAGTTCAAAAATCAGTGCGGAGTTGTGGTTAGAGATCGTGTCCCGATCACTGTCAGAGAATGGAACAAGACGAAGAATGTGTCCGAAAATCAGGTTGCCGATAGGTACAAGGACACACTTTTCACAGACCTCATGGCACATTTCACTTTGCCAGATTTGGGATCGGAGTCTGAGAATGCTAAGCAGCGAGCGCTAGTGAAGAAATGGGCTCTTAAGAAGATGGGGGAACTTTTTCGGGCGTATAAGAACCGGTTATGGAAAAATTATAAGAAAGACAAGAAGCCTCCATTATTCGAGAACTACCTAGCGAAGCAGGAGCATAACTGGGAAGAATTTGTGAGGTACAAAGAATCAGAGGAGGCTGTGAACCTGTCAATGAAAAACAAGAAGAATGCAAGCGAGAAGAAATATCACCATCATACGGGGCGAGGGGGCTACGGAAGAGCCATGCCTAAGTGGGATGCACAAGAGGCTGAGATGGAGCTGAACGGGATCACTCCAGAACCCACACGAGAAGGATGGGACATAAGGGCTCGAAATTGGTTCATCGCGCATGGCTGTGAGTATGACATGAAGACAGGGAACATTGTTGAAAGTGACACCAGGGTTAGGGTACCCAGGCAAAAATGGATTGAAGTGACGACAGATATAAAGGCGGGAAAACTAAAGTTTGCTCCCGATAGAGAGAAAGACTTGCTGACGCTTGTCCTCGGTAATCCTGAGAAGGGAGGACGAACAAGAGGCTTCGGCCCTAGTGTTCCGTGGTCGCTTGGGTTTCCGGCCGACGCGGAGACTTATAGAAGCCGAGCGAGAGCTAAACAACGCCAGCTGGAGGTGCAGAATGACCGGATGGCCGAGTTCCAACGCCGACTTGACCAGCAGCAGCGGGAGCTTCAGCAGCAGCAGCGGGAGATAAATGAACTAAAAGGACAGCGCCCGCCAGATAATACCGCTGAAATATCTCAGCGACGAGACAGCAGCGTGGCCGACTCGGAGGCCCCTCCTACACGGATGATGATAGATGCCGGTCCTGGCGACCCCTTGGATGGAATCAAGGAGACAACACCTTGTGATCTCCATGAGGTGTTCAGGAAGGTTTCTGTTAAGGTGGCGGTCGGCTATGTCTTACCGGCATTTGGACCTGAAGGTGAGCCGGCAACATGGCATGGCAATCCGATTCCAGCTGGCTATGCTCGTGTCGGGGTGGATTCAGTTGTCCCGTCGTGGGAGACATTGGAGCTCGATATCCCTGGAGGTGATGGGGGGCTTACACTCAGAGAGGTGCTGGGAGAAATCATTCTCTGGGAAAAGAAGAACATCAGGCTGCCAGCTGGGTAGCACCTAGTACCGGTCGTCCCAAAGCAGTCACCATCACCTCCTCCAGGTGATCGCAGGCCACCATCACCTCCTCCTACTGATCACATGTCGCCACCATCACCCCGTGGGTACGACGTCGACCACGACATCGGTAGTCCATCTCCATCTCCAGCGCCGCCGCCTCCGCCCACTAAGACTCGGAATGCACCCAGCCGGAAGCGTTTCAAGAGTCCTGTCCCCAAGAGGTCGCCCCTCCCAAAAGTACCAAAGGTTCCTCCCCCCCGTCCTTGGGATCTTACTGTCGAGGATTATGCGTCCGCTGTTGCGAAACAAAACTCTGATCATTTCCATAAGCCAAAACCTCCAGCGCGAGCCATACACAGAGAAGCAAATAGAATATGCTACTAGTTTTCTGAACACACCATCGCAGTATGAGTTACACGAGAAGAAGGATGACTATACACGCACTCTTGCGAAGGTAATTGACCAAAAGAAGGATGAAAAGGCTAAGGAGAATGACATTGCTGGCACGAGCAAATCATCAGCTAGAAGTGCAGATGAGAAAAGGTCAAGTTCAACAAGTGCACCCCACAACGCCAAGCCACCGACAAAACGCAACAAGACAAAGGAAGGTCCCCTCCACGGTGCTCAGCCCAAACAATCGATCCCAAAGCACTCAAAGTGTTTAATGTTCCCAAGGTGTACGAGGAACATGGTGGTGGTGTCAATATGGATGAAGCTGCAACTCTAGCGGCTCAATGTGGAGTTACCGTGGAGGAATTGTTTGGTGCCGCAGATGCTGCACTACCCACTGCTGATATAGCTCCTAAATTTGTCTACGGGGCCGACTTGGTCAGCAGAGAGCAGCTGCTTAAACTGCCAACACATATGCGGAATTTGCATCGTTGGTACCTTGATGCATGCAAGGAGAAAAAATGTACATCGTGGCGAGTATACCATGGGAATATTACTACCGAAAGGAGGAGATCCATATTGAGATGAATGAACTCTCGGCAGTTATTCAATCTAGAAGCCCTCGACAAATCTCTCATGAGTTGCTATTGCTTGTAAGTTGTTAACTACATATAAGTTCATTTTCATTCAGTTCATGTTCGTTTTCATTGCATATATATACTCATTATATCTTATGGGTTCTCTTTTGCAGATCGAAGATCAGTGAGTGCAAAAGTAATAATATTATCAATGTTGGGTTTGTTGACCCAGATAAAATACATGTTGAAACGGTGAAGCATAAACGCGAAGAAACGGGGGGAAACCTACTAAGGTTTTTGGGGCAGCAATATTTCTGTGATTCAATATTGTTTCCTTACAACTACGAGTGAGAGTCTTAATGATCTTTTATATATGCACATTCAATTTTTCTTACTCGATGTTAAGTGTAATTCCTGACGTATATGCATAACATGTGCAGCTTCCACTGGATTCTACTAGACATTCAACCTGATAAGGGAGTAGTTGAAGTAAAAGACCCACTGAGTAGAGGCCTGGACGGGTTCCAGGACTTGCAGAAGTTGCTCCAAGTGTAATTTCCTTCATCGCCGCGCTTTATCTTTCGTGAGATATCAATTAATTATCCACTCATTCAATCATTCTTTTGCCTGGCAGGGCTTGGCAAGCTTTGAAGAATGTTCATAAGGACATTACGTTTGCAAAGAAGCTAACATTTACTCCTGTAGCGTGCCCCCAGCAGCCACAAGGGACGAATCTATGTGGATACTACGTTTGCGAGTCCATTCGCATGTTAACCACTGAGAAGCAGAATAAAAATAAATTCGACGTAAGCAATAACATTCACAACTTTATTTATTATCATCAATATTTCGTTATCAAGACTGATATAGTCATACTCATCTCATTTTCGTATATAGGTCGACTTCATGCGGGACAGACTCCAACCAAAGGAACACGCACTAGGAATCGCGGAGGAACTGGCGGGACTTTTGGTTAGAGAAGTAATAAACAACAAAGGCTTGTTTAGTCCAAATAGTTGTTCTACCTCCAAATAGACGGTCGTTAGTACCGTTTGTCGATCGTGAGCTCCATGTATATATATATGTAGGGAACCTACGAATATGTGTAAGGGGAATCGACTTCTGCTTCCAATATTTGTTTGATCGATCTATATATATATATAATGAATGAATGTGTACAACTTCTAGTAGCGTACAAATATATGCAACTTTTATTTTCGAACGAAAAAAATGAAATAACAGGCGGTCGGTGGCGGGGGGGGGGGAGGGGTGCTGCACCCCTCAAACCCTAAAGCAGAAGCGTTGTGCGCGCGCCACGTAGAGGGCCTTTTGTCGCGGGTGGTAATACCGCCCGCGACAAAAGGGCCTGTGCCCTGCGCGCCCCGCGGCTGCCACGTGGTGGACCTTATGTCGCGGGTCGTAAGCGACCCGGGATAAAAGGCCTCCCTTTTATCGCGCCTTGCTTGTCGCGGCTGGCCGCCCGCGACAAAAGGCCCTAACCACCCGGATCAAAAGGCCTGTTTTCCACTAGTGGGTGGAGAGGACGAGAGCGGCGCCGAAACGGGAGGAGCCGCTCGGCTGCCGGCGCGAGTAGTCGTTGAGGACGCCGCGAGCTTGTCAGTCGGCGCGAGTACCAAATCTTAGCACACCGCGATGGAGAGAGCAGTGCCAAAAGGGGAGTGGAAGGGAGCACGAGGCGGAGAGCTGGGTGTTGGGGGAGGAGCGAGCGCTGGGGTGCTAGCGGAGGGGAAGGCCGGCCGGTGATGGTGGTGGCGGCGAAACCTAGTTGCGTGTGCGCGGGTGGTTGGTGGTGCGGTGCGTGCGTGGCGGTTCGGGGATGTGGTCACATGGGGAGGGGAGGAGAGTGTGATTTTGGCCAGCACAGTGGCGCACTACGCGAAGATACGTCATTGGGGGTGAGATTTTGGCCACCACATATAGGTGCGCCATTGTTACCTATGGCTAGGTCTTTTTCTAGTAGTGGGGTCACTAGTGGAAAACGTACATTTAATCCTGCTGTGTTTGGGCCTTTAGTCCCGATTTTACAACCTGGACTAGACATTCAGGATTAAAGGTCTCGACCGACCTTTAATCCTGGTTCAAATATATACCGGGCCTAAAGGGTCCTCCACGGGGTGCGGCCACGGGGTTCGTGGTGAAGGATCTTTGGTCCCGGTTCGTAAGACGAACTGAGATTAGAGGGTCTCTGCCACGGCAGAGAAAATGGTTGTTTCTCTGTCGCGGCAGAGTTTCAAGGTTTTATGTTATTCCTTCAATTCTATAATGCTTACATCATTCAAGAAATCACAAACATCGTTATGAATATATAGACATCGTCATGAAATATAGTACACGTAATGCATGTTTACAATATAAAGTCGGACCTATTTACCATATCTATCTTATATGCCTAACATCAAATATGTACTCTCGATGGTATTCTCCAATTAGAGCTATGACCTCCCTAACTAAGAATCCCGCAAATTCCTCTTGGATTGCTCGGATCTGATCCACCGTTAGGAGAGAGTCCCGCATGCGTTCTATCTAATTTTAAAAAAGGAGATCAATATAGATGAATGGAACTCAATACAATTGATGGTAATAAAATAAGATTGTGAAAAAAAATCACATACTTTAAGGGCATGTATAACCGTCTCCGGCTCCCAGTGATGGGCCATCTCGCAAATGAACTCGCGTACATATTAACCACAAAAGTTATTCCCAGTTCCTGCTTCAAACACTTTATGAAAAAAGAATTCGATCAAACTAATAATCAAGCATGGTATTGAAACAAAATATCAAGGAGATTCGCGGACATAGCTATATAATACTATTTACAGGGCGATCCTGAAATGTAAGCTCCGATTTCCATCGACCCGGAGCAGTGTTCATGAACCGTTTCTGAGCCCTGCCCGGGAATGAGTTATTAATTACTTGATATCAGGAAATGAGGACATAAGATGTCGATGCAGGAGATATTGATTAAAATTACCTCTGGAGCATGGCAGCCATGTTCGCCCATTGCACAGGCTCTTTACGTTTCGAGTCCATGACAAGTACTACTCGCTCGCTTTCCCCGTTCAGGACACCCCCCTGCCCCAAGCCCCAAGCCACCCTCTTTCTTACCCCTGCCACCTCCCCCCCCCCGTGTTGCTCCCGGCGGTAATGCCGCGTCCCCCACCTTGCCGTCAAGGTGAGCAGCTCCGCTCTCAACTAGATCCGGAGGAGGGTGGAGCTTCGTGTCATTGCCTAATCGACGGTACCCCGGAGGAGGGATCCTCACGAGGGGGAGAAGAAGTAGGGGCCATAGGGCGGAGTGCACACGGGATGGTGGTACGCGAGTTACCCAGCTTCGGAACACCTGCACGATGACAGGGCCTACTGCTGCTTGTCTGGAATTATCTGGGCGCTTTCGCGTTGTTACAATGAGTTGTGGTTGTGCCTCTAGGGCTCCCGGGATCCGGCTTATATAGGCGCTCGGATCTAGGGTTTACACGGAGAGTCCTAGCCGGAATACAAGTTGCCTAACTATGGTACAAAGTCTTGCCGTGTACGTCAAGGATCCGCCTTCCTTCTAGGTCACGCTGGATCCGGATACTTCATGGGCCTTCACGGATCCGGCCTCCTTCGTAGGTCGGTTAGGATCCGGCTCCTCGTTCCTGGGCTGGACTTCATCCTTCATGATCTACAGCAACTGGGCCGCCCGATGGGCCACATGCCTCACCACCAACTATGGGCCACCCGGGCTTGCCGGATCTAGGCCATGCCGTTGATATACCCATAAAGTATACCCACAACAGTAGCCCCCGAAGTTCTCCGAGATTCATCATTCCTCCGACCTCATTCAACTCGGAAACGAAGAGAATCTTGAAGAGCTTCAAAACTTCTTACTTGATTCCGGGTTCGCTCCTCCGGAAATCCTTCATCTTCAGATCATGCACAACAACGGAAAGTCCACTTTTCCCGCGCACAACTTCCTCATTTCCCGCGCTAAATTTTCGCAGATGCAAATCTTTAACCGGAATTTTCGGGAGTGCATGGTTAAGTTACCTCCACGTCATTTTACCGCACTTGACCTAAAACACGTGTCATCCATCCAACGGTGCGACCGTTCCGTTTCCACCGTCGGATCCGGATCCCGAATCTCCGCGCGCGGCCTATAAATATCCCGCAGCTCGGTAAATTCTCATTCTTTCACCTCTCCTCACCACCTCGTCTTCCTCCTCGCGCCGCGCCGCCCAACGGATCTTGATTTCGGCGAACTTTCGCCACGGTGATCTTCGCGCGCCGCCAAACCAAGACTCCCCTCGTGCCAAGATTCCTGCGTTTGAACGGGATTTTCTCTCCGCCGCCGATTCGTGGTCGCGCGGGACGGTTTTCTTCAAGTTCGGCGACCTCATCTTCACCGGAGCTCCGTCGAGCCACCGCGCCATTAGCGGTAAGTGCGCCGGCCTCGTAGAAGATAACCTAGTGTAGAAGATAGACTTAGTGATCCGGGTACTCAAACACTTTGTATGGGCGCAGCCGGAAGCATGCCACTCGATTCGTCGCACTGTACTGGTAGCTCTCCGAGTAGCCCGGATCCCAATCAAATAGAACCCATATGCCCGGATCCCATATCATTCCTGCCACCATATGTTTCCGACATTAGACTAGCTCAACCTTTTTCCGCATCTTCCAGCACCGCTCCAGGCCGGATCCCCTCCCTCCAAGAGCTCCAAGAAGAACTCGAGGGACAAGCTCGGATGGCAGCAAAGGTGCAGGAGGTGGAAAACAAGAGGGCGTCCAAGGCCCGGATCCGCGAAGGAGAGCGGGGTCAGTGGTGGCCCTGCGCAACTACTGATGTGGAACTCAGAGAGCTCCAGAACGAGGGCATGATCTCCACACATTGGAGTTTCACTCGTGATTCCGATGTCCCCAAGCCAGAAGCCGGAGAAATTGTTATGACCAAGGCTTGGGTGGAACGCGGACTTTCACTTCCCTGTTCGGAGTTTTTTCTCTCCGTCCTCAACACATACGGGCTCCAGCCCCACAACATCTGCCCAAATTCATATCTCCTCCTGTCCAACTTCGTGACTCTCTGCGAAGGGCATCTTGGGATCCGGCCAGATGTCAAGTTATGGCAATTCTTTTTCCGGGTGAAGAAAGAAACCAAGGACAAAGCAATGGTGAACTGCGGAAGCATGACGTTTATGCTCCGCCCTAGCCGCATGTATCCTCCCCACGACTCGCACGAATCCGTCCGGTACTGGAACGCCGGATGGTTCTATGAGAAGAACGCTTCAGTTCC
This sequence comes from Lolium perenne, assembly GCF_019359855.2. NCBI lineage: Eukaryota > Viridiplantae > Streptophyta > Magnoliopsida > Poales > Poaceae > Lolium > Lolium perenne. Next base: position 22,038,169 of record NC_067248.2, read on the forward strand.
GGATGTCCACGAAGGCCTGCCCCAGTTCATCAACGAGCCTCCGGAAGAGCACGCAAGCTGGAGCTTCGTTCCTTCGCTCGCCCAGACCCCGATCTTGGAGAAGACAGCGCGGAGAATCTCCTGGCTAGTCCACGACGGACTGACCGGAGCCCAGCTCACACTTAGCTGGTTCTCCCGGAGAATCCAGCCTCTACGCTACAACGCGCGCCTGATGTGCACTTATACCGGGGCGGACGATCTTCTCCGGGTTACCCGCCACGATCTTCCTGCCGACTCTCTGAAGAGAAGGTTCAAGACGCTGGTGAAGATTTCGAGGGGCCAACAGGTCCCGGAATTGATCAAGGACATTTACACGAACGACCAGTGTCCTCCGGTAAGCTTTGTTCTTTTCGTTGCTTCAAACTTCGCAAGTTTTTTGATGTTAACTCTAACTCTTGTTCATTTCCCTCCAGCTCAACACTTTGGCGGAGGAAAACTTCCGCACCATTCTTCGTGTCCCCGTCAGTGGCGACGCGGCGGAGGAGGCTCCGGAAGACGACGAGGAGAAAGAGGAACAGGCACCCCGCAAGGCGGCCCCTCGACCTACAAAGCGTCCCCGCGCCAAGGCTTCCGGCACTGAAGCCGGAACTAGCGGTGAGGCCTCCGCCAAGAAGCCCAAGACGACAAAACCACCTCCGCTAGACTCGAGGAAAGCGGAGCGCGCGCGCCTAAGGATGCTTTCAACAGCTGGCCAGCGCACGCGCCCCATCATCCCCGGCGCCCCGTAAGTTTCCGAACATGATGCAACTTTATCTTGGCGAAATTATCTCTCGTCTAAACCCTTTCACTTGTTTGCAGGAATCCGAGTGCCGCTGCCACGCGGACCACCAGCCAGGAACCCATCACGAAATATATGAAAAAATCTCCGGCTGTTGGACCTTCTACTCCAGTTCCACCAAGTGCCTCCCACCCAACTCCTCAACCGTCTCCCCCTCAGGCTGATCCATCTCCCCCTCCTGCCGCAAATACTCCACCGGAAATAATTTCGGTTAGCAGCGAGCATGCGGGCGGAGAAGATCCTAAGGCCAAGGGCCCTGCCCAAGAAGACGCGGAAGTACAAGGCCAAGGAGAGGCTGAAGTCACTTCTTCCGAGAAGGCTGAAGAGGGCGCTGGCGACATGGTCGTTTTTCCGAAGAACTTTGGAGATCCGGCTGACACCACTTCCACCCCCAAGGCGTATGCTACCAAGTTTTTCAACAAGCTGTCCGAGGCGGAGAAGTGGGAACTTGAACAAGACCTGCTCAACGCCATGCTGAACAACGCCTGGGGGAAACCTGACTCCAGGACATCGGAAATCCAAGACTTCAAGAAGAACGTCGGCCAGTTCTTTGACCAGCTCATCTGCAAGCAAAAGGTACTCCCCCGTAGCCCCCAAGCATGTAGGCGGAAACTCAAAAAGTAGTTAGCGCTTAGATGCTTAGAGAAAGATTACTTCCGGGAAAGTTGTTAAATTGGATCAGTAGCCCCCAAGCATTATGGCGGAAATGTTCCGGCAATAATGCTTTGGAGAAAACCATTTTACAGGCGAAATTTTTACTCCTGCTCTGTCTATGTTTTACAGGAACAGCAGGCGCTGCACTATGAGCTGCACAAGAACATTGCGCTTCAGCGCCGCGTTACTCTGAATCAGGCGGAAAATATCCGGACTCTGAAGGATGAGAATGCGGAACTGACCAAGCAACTGGCGGACGCCCAAGGTTGGTTTCCGCCCTGTTCGTCATTAGTCATATTCCGACTTAGAACTTGTTGTTAACTTATGTTATTATAGGCGCATCCTCTTCTCTTGCTACAGCCTCATCTGAACTCAAGAACCTGCGCTCCTCGTACCAAGATTTGGAAACGAAATTAAAGGAGGCGGAACTAAAGAGGGAGCAGGCCGAGAAACAGCTGGCGGAGAAAAACTCCGAACATATCAGGGAAAAGGGCGAGCTGTTGCTGAAGAAAAATGCTGACAGCGAAACCATCAAGAGGCAGCAAAAAGAGCTCAATGGTCTCCGGAAATACATGGAGACCGCAGAGCATCACTGGGACTTGCTCAACGAGAACATCTTGGGTACGATACCGGAACCTTGTCCAGATATTTGCTCCGACTTTTTACTTTGCGCTCAAACTGCATGCTTATACCCTGATTATCTTTATGCAGAGCCGCTTGGGTATCCAGAGCAGCGCCGGAATTTGTTCCCACGGGATGACCTTCTTCAACTCGCAGGCGACGATTGCAAAGATCTCATCTCCGCCTCCCGCAAGATATGCTATAACTTATCCATCAAGAGGAGTCGCACATGCAACGTTCGCAAGCTTGTTGGAAAGATGGATGTTCTGCCGGAGCTCGTGACGGATCTGCAAGCATCATCAGCTCGAGGCGCAGCTGCAATGACGTTGGCTATGTGCTTAGCACATAACCCGGATCTTGATCTTGATGTGGTAACCACGGGCGTTCCTCCGGATGCAAATGTTGATGCGCTCCTGGATGCAGTGAGCGGCTACGACACCCGCATTGCGCGCAGGATCCAGCATGAGGAATTCTACGACAAGGTCGTTCTTCCGGCAGACGAACCCTTGGAAGAGGAACTTCAGAAGGAGCTCGCCGCGAAGGCGCGACCTGCGGAATCCGGAACCCAATATACCTGGACCAGCTCCAAGGACGCTCCCCAAGAAGAACCCAAGACCAGCACTGCAGCTTCCGATGAAGAAAAAGAAAGCGACGAAGACGTGTCATCTCCGGCCGAAGACGCCGAGAAAAAAGATTCAGAGGGCAAGACTTCTCCGGCTAAGGGGGAGTGAAAACTTTTATTCCTGCGGGAAAGACAATGCATCATTTTGGCCCCAGCGAGGGTTTGTAATATAACTTTAAATTCTTAAGTATCTAGGGACGAAACAATTATGCATGGGCGGAAAACTTATCCTGCTATCCTTTTGAATTATTTGCATGTTTCGTTTGTAAAAAGCAAGTGCTGGTTTGGTAATTTTCCGGCTTACTCATTTGACCTTCCACGAGCCGGAAAACCTTTGGCCGGAAACGCTCGCCTGCGGCGACGAAGCCCAATGGCGTCCGTCCATAACCGCGGAAACAAGCCCCCAGCCTAGGTGCCGGAAATCGCTACCAGGAATCCACAAGTTCGCAACGAAAAAAAATTTCCACCAGAAAACTTAAGCTCACGTCCTAAAGGACGATTTTGAAAATCACAACTTTCATACACGCCTAGGCGGAAACATCCAGCTCTGCGGTTTTAGTCGGAAAAAACATACACGATCTAAAATGAACACGTAAAGGAGGTAAAAGACTCAAAGAGTGAACCAGAAACTTTATTTCATTGATCATGTATAACTATTACAGAGTTTGTAACTCAGAAAAAATATGCTAAGTGTAGAAAGGACGTAGCTGTGCGATATTCCAAGGGCGATCTGTTTCGTCGTAGATGTCATCCGGATCCTCACGCTTGCGTTTCCGGTGCCAGTTGGCAGGTCTATCCCTCAGCTCGCGGAAATCAACAAGGTAGTACGACCCGTTATGAAGCACTTTGCTAACGACGAAGGGTCCTTCCCATGGAGATTGCAGCTTATGGTCTTTCACCTGTCGAAGGCGGAGGACCAGGTCTCCTGCCATGAAGGAGCGTTTCCGAACTCGACGACTGTGATAACGTCGGAGCTTCTGCTGGTAGATGGCGGAGCGCTGGTCAGCTAAGTTCCGAGCTTCCTCGATCAGGTCCACAGATAGCTGTCTGGCCTCGTCAGCTGTTTCTTCATTGTAGGCGGAAACTCGCGGTGAATCGTGGATGATGTCGGAGGGAAGCACGGCTTCGGATCCGTATACCAGGAAAAATGGGGTAAACCCTGTTGATCTGTTAGGGGTAGTTCGTAAACTCCACAGAACAGCTTCCAACTCATCAGCCCAAGCTCCAGCTGCTCGTCGCAGCGGTCCTTCAAGGCGTGGTTTAATTCCTGTTAATATGAGGCCGTTAGCCCTTTCAACCTGACCATTGGATTGTGGGTGAGCCACAGATGCAAGGTCCAGCCGTATCCCCATCGTTTCACAATAATCCCTCAACTCTCCTTGAGCGAAGTTTGTGCCATTATCTGTGATTATGCTGTGTGGGATGCCGAATCTCATCACGAGGCTGCAGACGAATTTTAGTGCCGTAGCACCATCGGCTTTTCTCACTGGCTTAGCCTCGATCCATTTGCTGAACTTGTCAACAGCGACCAGGAGGTACTCAAAACCGCCAGGAGATGATCTTTTTAACTTACCAACCATATCGAGCCCCCAGACCGCAAATGGCCAGGTGATAGGTATGGTCTTCAGCTCTTGGGCTGGAGCGTTTGGTTGAGTAGCGTAATACTGACAACCTCGGCAGGTCTTGACTATTTTGTCAGCGTCTTCTTTAGCTGTGAGCCAGTAGAAACCTAACCGAAAAGCTTTTGCAACGAGCGATCTAGTGGCGGCATGATGCCCGCAGTCCCCTGCGTGGATCTCTCTGAGGATTTCAATGCCATCTTGATTGGAGACGCATTTGAGAAATACCCCTGCTGCACTTCGTTTGTAGAGCTGTCCATCAACAATTGTGTAGGATCTTGCTCGTCTGACGATCTGTCTTGCGAGGACCTCGTCCTCAGGCAACTTCTGATCGATGAGGTAGTCCAGGAAAGGCTGTGTCCAAGCCGGAATGATAGCCATCACTTCCCTAGCCGGAGATACAGCCACTTCTGGGTTTTCCGGGTGAGCGCCCTTTACCGAGGGTATCCGGAGATGCTCCAGGAAAATGCCAGGCGGAATTTGCTTCCTGCCGGATCCGAGCTTGGACAGCATGTCTGCCGCTGTGTTATCGTCTCTCCTGACGTACTTGACTTCGTATCCGAGGAAGCACTTGGCGATCTCATCAACTTCGTCTCTGTAGGCCGCCATGACGGAGTTTCTGGCGTTCCAGGTTCCGGCTACTTGTTGTGCCACCAGGTCGGAATCTCCACAACATATGATGTGCTTGATCCCAATTTCCTTAGCGATGCGCAGACCGTGTAGTAGAGCCTCGTATTCCGCCATGTTATTTGTAGCTTCGAAGTGGATCTGCAGAACATACTGCAGTTCTTCTCCGGTAGGGGACTTCAGGGTGACTCCGGCTCCTGAGCCTTGATGCTGCTTGGATCCATCGAAGTGCATGACCCAAGTCTCTGGTTCCGGCTCCAGACTTGCATCCGGAGCCTCTGTCCAATCTGCAACGAAATCTGCCAAGACTTGGGATTTTACCGCAGTCCTGGGCTTGTAAGTGATGTCGAAGGCAGATAATTCGATGCCCCATTTAGCCGTACGTCCTGTTGCGTCAGCGTTGTTGAGAATTGTTGATAGCGGAGCCTTGCTCACAACTGTTACTGGGTGCTCTTGGAAATAGTGCCTCAACTTCCGGCTGCCTAGGAACACTCCATAAGCTAGCTTCTGAAAGTGAGGGTATCTTTGTTTTGATTCCGTCAGCACCTCGCTAATGTAGTAGACAGGTCTTTGGACGTCATATTCATGACCTTCTTCCTTTCGTTCCACCACGATGACGAGGCTGATGACTTTGTTGGTAGCTGCCAGATAAAGGAGCATTGGCTCTGACTCTGCTGGGGCTGCCAAGATAGGTGGGGAGGTGAGTATTTCCTTCAACCCCCGAAGAGCTGCATCAGCTGCGTCGTCCCAGACAAATTTGTCTGTTTTCTTCAGCAGCTTGTACAGAGGTAGCGCCTTCTCGCCAAGACGGCTAACAAACCTACTGATTGCTGCGACGCAACCAGTTAGTCGTTGCACATCTTTGAGACAAGTTGGCCGTTTGATACACAGGATTGCCTTGATCTTTTCCGGGTTAACCTCAATGCCTCTGTGAGAGACTATGAAGCCAAGGAGTTTTCCGGCTGGCACGCCAAAGACGCACTTCAGCGGATTCAACATCATCTTGTACCTGCGGAGGTTGTCGAAGGTTTCTGTGAGGTCGCTGATCAAGTCGGATCCTTTCCGGGTCATGACCGCGATGTCGTCGATGTAAGCGTGCACGTTCCGGCCAATTTGGTCCTTCAGGCACCGCTGCATCGTACGTTGGTAAGTAGCACCTGCATTTTTCAAACCAAAAGGCATAGTAACATAGCAGTAAGTACCAAACGGGGTAATGAATGAAGTCGCCTTTTGGTCGGATTCCTTCATCCGGATCTGATGATACCCGGAATACGCATCAAGAAAACACAGAAGTTCCGCCCCCGCCGTCGAATCAATGACTTGGTCAATGCGCGGCAAGGGGAACGGATCCTTCGGGCAATGCTTGTTCAAGCCAGAGTAATCGATGCACATTCTTAGTATTTCAGTGTTCTTTTTGGGTACAAGGACGGGATTCGCGACCCAATCGGTGTGGATAACTTCTATTACAAAACCTGCTTCTAGTAACTTTGCTAGTTCCATTCCTATGGCGCGGCGCTTCTTATCTCCAAAGCGTCGCATAGCTTGCTTCACTGGTTTAGCCCCCGGATTTATGTTGAGGTAGTGCTCGGCGAGTTCCCTAGGTACTCCGGACATGTCAGAAGGTTGCCATGCGAAGATATCCATGTTAGCGCGGAGGAACTCGACGAGCGCGTCTTCCTATTTGGGGTCCATGTTGGCTCCGACTGAAACCTGCTTGGAAGAGTCGCCTTTGATGAGGTCGTGCTTCTTGGTTTCTATCGCGGCCTTGAAGGAGGTTTTCTGCTCGGAGATCTGCTTCTTGGTGGTCTGCATCTCGCCGGATCCACCGCGGCTCTGTAGCCTTTCAGCTCTTCTCCAGATATCACAGACTCTGCGAAGGCGGCTTCGCCTAACTCGCACTCATGAGCCTTTTTGTAGTCTCCGGATACGGTAATCATACCTTTAGGACCCGGAATCTTGAGCTTGTTGTAGATGTAGCACGCTTTTGCGTGGAACTTGTGGTAGGTGGGCCTGCCGAAGATGACGTGGTAGGAGCTCTTGAAGGGCACAACTTCAAACGTGATCTTCTCTTCGCGGAAATTATGAACATCGCCAAAAGCCACGGGAAGTGTGATGCTGCCGAGGGAGTTCGCCTTCTTACCCGGAACCACGCCATGAAACTCAGTGTTGCTGTGCTTCAGCTGCTCCTTGGTGAGGTTCATCCGCTCTAGAGTCTCCAGGTACATGATGTTCAAGCTGGCTCCGCCATCCATGAGGCACTTGGAGAAGTCATACCCATCTATGCGGGGACTTACAACCAAGGCGTAGCATTCTTTTGGCACAATTGCGGGGTGATCCTTCCTATCAAATGTGCAAGGGATTTCCGACCACTCGACGTGACGTGCGGCACAGCCGGAACTATGGCGTTCAGGATCCGGGTAGCTGACTTGGAGGCGCGTACTGTTGGAGTCCCGAGGAAAGTGTGGTAAGCCCCCACGCTCTTTTTGTCGAATGGGTTGGATTTTCCTGCGGATCCTACCTTGGGATCCGGCGAGTTATCATCCTCATCCATCGCCTCGGAACTATCATCCTCTTTGTCCTTGTTCTTTCCCTTGCCACCTTTGCCACGTGGGCGGTGTTTCCGGGCGCGCTTGTATCCTGCCTCCGGGTCGTTCTTTAGATCATTGACCCACTTGCAGTTGCGGTTGGTGTGAGTGGACTTCCCTGTAACCGGATCCAGATGGGCCAGGCAGGGCATGTCTCTGTACTCCTCGTAGGTTTGCGGAGCGCGGGATCCGCCAGCAGTGACCTCAGAGGTATGCTGCTGACCCCTGCCGGCTCCGCCTCCACGTCCGCGTCCTCTTCCGCCTCCTGGACCTCCGCGTTGAAACGCCATGGCGACCATCTCGGATCCGCCACTCTTCTGGTCATCAGGGTTCTTGCGCTTATGGCTGCTGCTGCTACCGTTGTCACGGTTCTTCTTTTGTTGGTGCAGGGGGATTGCTGTAGCTGCGAGATCACCGCCTGCGTCATCATCGGCGGCAGTGTGATCGCTGGCGATTGTGATCATGTCATCCAACGTCAGTTTGTTTGCATTGACCAGGCAAGTTAGCTTGTGTCGTAGCAATCCTCCTCGCTGCAAGCCCCCAATGAAAGCGTGCATTGCTGTGCGGTTGTCGACGTTCTCGCACTCGTTTCTGCATGCCAACCATCGGGTGAGGAAATTCCTCGATGTTTCGCCCTTCTTCTGGATACAAGCCTGCAGGTCACTTGTTGTGGCAGGTCTCTTGTAGGTGCCCCTGAAGTGTTTCTCGAAAGCGTTCTTCAGGTCAAACCAGCAAAAGATGGAATTCTTCTCGAGGTCGCTGAGCCAGATCCGGGCTGGACCTACAAGGTACAACTGAAGCATGCGGCAGGCGATGTTAGGGGTTCCTCCGGCGAAGGTTACAGCATTATAGTAATCCTCAATCCAGGTATCCGGCCTTTCCGTGCCATCATAATTCTTCAGATTTCCGGGTAGCTTGAGATTCATCCTTGGCTTTGGTTCCTCTCGAATCATCCTGCCAAAGCACTTTGGACCAATGTAGTCGGTTCTGTACTCGTTAAGGCGATCCCGTGCGTCGCGCGGGTCGTGGCGGGGGGATTGTGAGCGAGAGCGAGATCTCCGGCCACTGCCTCCGCCTCCACCTCCATCGCCACCGCTAGGTGGTGGTGAGGGAGACCTGCGAGGTGGGCGGTCCGATTTCTTGCTTCCGCCGTCTGATTCTCCTCTGCCTTCCTGGTGTTGGCTCCGGCTCCTGTGGCTGCCTTCGCCCTGGCGCTGGCTGCCCTGGTCATTCCGGCGCGGCTCCGGGTCACGGCTCCGGCGAGGCTCTGGGTCACGGCTCCGACGAGGCTCTGGGTCGCGGCTCCGGCGAGGCTCTGGGTCGCGGTTCCGGCGAGGCTCTGGGCCGCGGTCTTCATTCCGACCCCTCCTGGGCTCGGGCTCCCGAACATTGTTCTGGTTCCGGCGTGGTTCCGGCGAGCGCTCCCTGTTTCTGTTTCTTGGCAGCACGTTGTCGCGGATAATAATCCCACCATGCCCTGGGGGCCTGGTGTTTCCGGCTGGACTACGGCGGCGAGGGGGTCGCGGGTAACCATTGGGTGGAGGGGAGGGGTTGCGATATTTGTCTCGCCCAGAGTACATCGCGTCCTTTCCCTTTCTTGGATCTGACGAAGGCGTTTTTGACGGAACTGGGATCGGATTTGGGTGTTCCCTGACTCTTCTTCTGCGCTCCGAGGATCCGGTGTGTGATTCATCATCGGGATGCCGATCGGCGCGGGCGTCCTTCTGCGCGGTGGATACACAGTTATCCGGATTGGATTCCAGCCTACGCGAAGTATCCGCCTTGCTTTGCTGCTGCATTGTTGAAGCGACAAGTGTGCGGAGGTAGTTGATATCAACCTCTTCGTCCTTCTTCTTCAACAGTTCCGCAGCTTTTTGCATGTTGTCCTTTGGGGTTTCCAGCGGCTGGTGATCTGCGGGCGTGTTGAAGGGTATCCTGCGAGGCGGAATTGCTTCTCTAACAATTCGATCGGCCTCCGCCTGCGCATAAATCATCTTTACTTCCCACTCTTTCGCCATGCCCTTGACCTGCTCGAGTGTAGCAGTAATCTCGCGATCCTGTCTGTCGAAATCTTCCGCCAAACCTGCAGCTCGTTCCCTTTCTTCCCTTAACGCGGCTTCGGTCTCAGCGAGCTTCTTGGCAGTGGCCAGCATCTCTTGTCTAGTGGCTTCTAGAGCCTCCAGATCTGCGGCGTCGCCCGGGGTTATAGGTGTGTTGAGAACTGCTCGCGCAACCATCTCTTCAGCCGGCAGGATTTCCTCCGAGGAAGAATCCCTGCGAGGTCGCTCCCGTGACATTGGAGATCCTTGGTGGGATGGCTGGGGGTCAGATTGGCTGGCTGGCTCTTCAGATCCAGTTTGCCCCAGCGCTGCTATAGTTGCGAGAACCTGCTTAGGCTGGGCGGAGTCGACCTCAGGCTGATCACCGAAACAGTACTCCCCTAGCTTGCGGTTAAACTCGTCAGTATCCATGGAGGGGGTATCTCCGGAAATTGGGCTCAGATTGCCCAAAATCGACTCTTCAACCGGAGTTTCGCTTTCTCCGACAGGCTCAGCCTGATCCGGATCTGCGCCGTTTTCCGGTGCCTCTACCTGCTCAGGACCAGCTCCGACTTCTTGAGGGGCGGTTCCGGCGGTATGGGCCAAGAAGTGTACGAAGTGGCACCTTTGCTTTTCTAACACCTGGGAGACCCAGGCGGATTTGCATTGGTCTTCCACCGTTGTTTCCTGCTCAGGGGCGGATTGGGTGGGCTTTGAAATTTCCAGATCCAAGGCGGAATCTTCCTTGGGAAGTTCCTGCATCTCAGATCGGATCCTCGCGACGGCGTCCAGCTCTGTGGCGGTCGCGTCTGCGTTACTTACCAGTGGGTTTCCGTCGGAATCGACGGTTTCCCCGATGAAGATGTGTATGCCGCCTATTGGGACGATGGAGAGCTTGACGGGGTTTGTCCTAGCCGGAATCCAGCACTCATCCGGAGGGACGATCGGCAGATTTCCGGCGTAGAGGACGTGCCCCACAGCGATGGTGTCGTCGTAGCTTCCCATGGCGGAACCCTCCCGGTTCCGGCCTCCAGACGCCGCAGGCCCCACGGTGGGCGCCAACTGTCGTTGCCTAATCGACGGTACCCCGGAGGAGGGATCCTCACAAGGGGGAGAAGAAGTAGGGGCCATAGGGCGGAGTGCACACGGGACGGTGGTACGCGAGTTACCCAGCTTCGGAACACCTGCACGATGACAGGGCCTACTGCTGCTTGTCTGGAATTATCTGGACGCTTTCGCGTTGTTACAATGAGTTGTGGTTGTGCCTCTAGGGCTCCCGGGATCCGGCTTATATAGGCGCTCGGATCTAGGGTTTACACGGAGAGTCCTAGCCGGAATACAAGTTGCCTAACTACGGTACAAAGTCTTGCCGTGTACGTCAAAGATCCGCCTTCCTTCTAGGTCACGCTGGATCCGGATACTTCATGGGCCTTCACGGATCCGGCCTCCTTCGTAGGTCGGTTAGGATCCGGCTCCTCGTTCCTGGGCTGGACTTCATCCTTCATGATCTACAGCAACTGGGCCGCCCGATGGGCCACATGCCTCACCACCAACTATGGGCCACCCGGGCTTGCCGAATCTAGGCCATGCCGTTGATATACCCATAAAGTATACCCACAACACTTCGTGTCAATTTTGCTACCGATCCATTCACTAGGAAGATATCTAAAGTGTAGGTCTAGGTGGCGCCGCGGCAGTGGTACTGGCCCATCAACCCTGCTGCTAGAGTTCTTCGGCGTGTTCCATTCCAAACCCCTCGATGAAATAAGATCCTTTCCTATAATATCACTCGTGGTTGACACCCTTTGCAAAGAATTAATTCTGGCTGTGATGAATCCTAGTCTATCTGAACATACGTGGTGGGTGGCAAAATTACTTTGCCTGAAGTAGTCCGCCAGTGTTCTGAATTGCGTCAGGAAATTACAATCCAATCGACAAAGTTGAATCCAATAAAATTATCTGCCGTCAAACTTATCTGTTATGTACTATTCAATTGACAAAATTAGTTGGCAAGAAATTCCATAGAAAAACCGACACTTTGTAATACTCTCAGTTCTTTTGTATTGTCTCCCTTCAGTGACAAATGGGATGCTGAGTTCTCTCACTACTTGTTTCAGCCCTGATTATTGCTCAACGGTGTCTCATCTTCAGTCAGCCCCAATCAGGAGTCCCTACCAATGGTACAGTTCGCAAATTAACAATCTCCTTAACCCCTAAATAAAATTCTCCTAATATTTAGTTTTGATGGTCAGTTTCCTTATTATGCATATTTTGGTGGAAAAAAATAATTATGATCTAACAATGACAATGTACCTTCGCACTATGACTTTGTTGAAGGTGGTGGATTGAATGTAGTCTTTAGGGATGAAAATCCCGAGATCGACATACAGTTAGATTCCTTATTATTGGCCCATGTTCGTAGATTACTTGTGGAAGGTTTTGCCAAGGAATTCTGTATTTATTGGTTATGTGTATTTTACCAGGTAATATCCAATGTGAAAAAAAGCAGTTGGCCATAGCCGTAAAACCAGCCTAAGACCCACTCTTAAACAGTGTGAGTCGGGCTTACGTGGTAAAATATTGAGGCCTACCTTACTAGCTAACCAGCTTAGTTAATTAGTCCGGACATAGCAACTACAAGATGTTTCTTTATCACTCTATTATGAGCATGCAGATTTGGCCTTACTTCTTGCATTCTGCAACTTGATATATGATATCCTGACTGCCTTTGCGTCGTGGGCTCCATGTTATGGGTCAAACCAAGATTTAAGAATTGAGAGAGGTTTTTGGTTTGCTATAGCGGATGAGGTGTGTTAGATCTTACGATCCTTTTCAGTTTTAACCATTGAAGACGCCCTATAGAATTAGTGTTACGGTGACTAAATACTCTCGCGAGGAACGAGGCATTCATCTAGTTTTATTTTCTTATTTTGTTTGATTTGGTTGCTTTACACTATTTTCTAAAGATTTGTTAAACCTTTATTTTTTCTCATCATAACCAAACTAAAACTAATCAAGTTATGGAATCCACATAGTCAAATTCAGTCCTTGTTTGTTTAGTAGTAACATATATGGTTATATATATCAAAACAATAGTACCGTAAGATATATATCTGCTACCTACTAGTTTCAGCTCGTAATACTAATCTCTAGTATGCGTGATTACACAATGTGTGCTCTCCCCCTCTGACTAAAACAAATGATTAATCTTGTCCTGCCTGCTGCATAACGCGCGCTCAACACTCAAACCAATCATCAAACTCGGAAATTTTCCGTGGGGTCCTTTTTCGAAAAAAGATTGTGTTTGAGGTAGATGGAGGAGCCGTCCTGGATGTTGTAGCTCGCGAGGGTGCGGTCGTTGTCCAGCAGTTTATTGGCCAAGATGAGGAGCATCAGTTGCGGTGGGCCTTCTCCCACGATATTCCCTAGCTTCTCCTTGACACTGCCGACGGTGTCCGCGCTCTCGACCTCCAGAGCGCGGCTGAGCGGCAAGCACATCTTCTTGACGTGGATTATCATCTGTCGAACAAGCACACTGGGAAGATCAGCAATATTCCTTGCTAGCTAGTAGTAGAGATTAGATTGTGATCATGCAACAGGGGTAGCATACCTTGAAGTCTGACGACGACGTACGGCAGGGCACGGTGCGTCGATCGATCGATCGGTTGCTAGGCGGCGGGTTGGCGTGCGCGCCTTTTTGCTTCGCTAAATCTCGAGGTCGCGATTGACAGGGTTGGGTTTGTGGGACGAAGCTGTTCTGGCGATCCATGTATATAAAGCGCCACCGTCGAGCGGGCGTCGGAGTCCGACTCCGATTACATACGGAAGTACCGGCTATCCGGAAGGAAAACGATTCCTTTCCTCCGACTCCGGAGGAGTCTGTGTTGTCACCAAACTCCAGATCGTTCGGCCAAAAAACATTCAGCTTAGGTGAGGCCTGCCCACGTTCTGCCTTCCTTTTCCGTCTCTGATCACTCAACACACGCGGACGGGAGTCACTCGATCCAGAGAAAAAGCAATTGCGTTTGCTGTGGCGCACGCACAGCAGCCGCCATGCCTCCTCTTCCACCTCCCCGGAAGCGCCGACTTCCGCTTCCTCAACGGCCGTCGCTTCGTGCATCGGGTCATCCTGGCGCCGGCGACCTCCGAGCTCACCGAGAACTGCCTTGTGTCGGGTCATCCCACCATCACCACGACGCCTTGTGTCGTGGTGGTACCCACCGCGCCGCCATGTGTCGCTGGGGGCTGCTGCCCGACCTGGCGTTGCCGTACGACTCCTAACCCCTCCCGTGGCGCTCCCCAGGGCGCTGCCGGGGGGCCGGTCTCCCTCCTTCCGCCGCCCCTCCCTCTGTTTCTCTCCCTCCGCCGCTGCCGTCGGCGCTGGCCATGGTGGCGGCGGGCCCCGGCGACAAAGTGCCCGGGGGGTTGTTGGAGGCGGCGACCGGCGGTGGCGGCTGGGGCGGCGACCTCCGGCTTCGGCGTGCTCCGCGTTTAGGGCGGCGTCCCTGGATGTGCGGCGGCGGATCCTCCTCCACGGCCTCCGACGATGGATGGTGGTGGTGGCGGCTGTTGGATCTTGTGCCCGCCGAGATCCATCGGCGGCTTCTGCTGGCGGCGCGAGGAAGGGGGCGACGATGTGTGGGGTGAGGATGGTGTGTTGCGGCTTCCGCCGTCCACCAAATTCTCCTTCGTCATCGTTGGTCAGCGGATGACGGCGTGGGGGCATGTTCGTCTGCTTCGGGTTTGAAGGTGGTGGTTCTAGGGTTCTTCTTCTGCGAAGATGAAGACCTACCGGATGTTGATCCTTTTCATCTAGCCGGAGTGTTGAGTTCCGGAAGGCTCCGCCGGCGAATGAATCAGCGCATGTTTTGCCTGTAGTTTGCTGGATCGAGTGGTATTCGGTCGCGCGTATCCATGCTTTTATTCCCACCGTTTGGTTCTGGAGGGAGCGGCGCGAAGCTCTTTTTTCGTGTTGACATCAGGTGACTATGGATCCATGATAAAAGTCAGAAGAAGAGAATTTCATGAAGGCTGGATGGGAGGACTAGCTAAGAGAGGTTCAAGTCTCCGCGTCGTTGAGGGACTTGCTTGGTGTTCCGGGCTTCACAAAAGTGGTATGAAAGTGGGACGATAACACATGTGAAGTTCAAAGTCCTACCTTTCAGGATGAAAACCCAAGGTCTGGTCTTAACTGGTTGTGCCTGGCAATGACCTTATTGGAGGCATTATTTTGAGAGCAGGGACTATCTTCAGGGTGAAAACCTAAGATCTTTGATCTGGCGACGACAATCTTAGAGCATTGTTCCCTTCTTGAAGGCGTCGTTTTTGGAGAGTCTGTATTTCAGGTGTTGTCTTGGTGGTGGATGTATTGTTGTTGTTAGGCTCGAGATACTGTAGCGGAACTTTTGTTTCTTAGTTTTATTTTCTATTTTTTGTGATGTGTGCATCCGTAGTGCTATTAGGGTGGTTCGTTGTTGCAGAGGCTTAGTGTAATTGGTATCTTTTGATATTAATTCCCTTTACCAAAAAATGCACAATCTTCTGCAAGGCCTGCCCGCTGCCGCGCCGCTGGCAGGCTGCTGCTAATGTTCGTGCCTCTTTCTTTCTCCCGCGCAAGCACAGACAAACTATGCAGCAAAAGCTGCCGAGCAGAGCTGCAAAGACTATGGGATGAAGTTGCGAAGATTGCAAGGCGAAGATACATGTTGAGTCTACGAGTGCTACCAGTGAATAGCACATCTACTTCCATCGGTAAATGCCGGTGGTGCAATGAGCAAACGGCGCGAGTACGTGCTGCAAGGATCTCGCCTGGGGTGGAAAAAAATGTTACAACGATGGTGTAATAGTATATTTTTTGCTGCTTTACCTGTTCTGAGATTCCGCTACTCTACGATGTCTCCAACGAGGTTTCCGTCAATGTCTCCGACGAGTTCATTTTTGCTATAATACACTACTATGAATTAGGCTATCCCCGGCGCACCAAGCCACGCCGGCGGAAACAGGCCGGTGGTATCACCTTACCAGCGGCGCACCACTTGGTCCGCCAGCAGTGACTTGACTTATCGCCAGCGCACGTCATGGTCTGCCGGCAGTAAGGGGATTGGTGCGCTGGTGGTATATTTTAAAAAACTAAAAAAGACGAATCTAGATCTCGTCGTGATGTGTTCTTCACGTTCTTCACAGTGGCCAGCGAGGATTCAGGAGGTGGGTCACCGGACGGAGGTCGCCATTGAGGTTGAGGAGGTGGTTGCCGAAAGGAGGTCCCGACGAGGTGGTCACCGGAGGGAGGTCCCGACAAGGTTTGAGAAGGTGGTCACCAGAGGAAGCTCGCCAGCTTGGGGAGGTACTTGCCGGATGGAGGTCACCGGGTTGAGGAGGAGAAGGAGGAGAACAAAAAGAGGAGGAGGAGGGAAAAGGAGGAGGAGTGAAAGAGAAGAAGGTGGAAATAAAAGAGAGAGATGGTGAGCCGGCTGGCTTGGCATACATACCGGGGGTTACCGCCGGCGCATCAATATGGTGGTGCGCCGGTGGTAATTTATATATTTGTTCATCAAAAACTAAAAGCTAAAAAAACACCTATTTTTATTTTGAATTTGACAAATCCAATTTTTAACTAAACGACCATAGATACAATTTAAAATAACAAGTTTTTCATCGAAGGTCGCATGCAACCAGAAATCCCGTTCTAACGAAACATGACTTCAGTTTGTATAATATATTGAAATTCATGTTTTCAAATTTTCACTAAAACCAGACACTACGGGAAAAACAGGCGCTGCCGTGCGGCCTATCATTGCCGTGAGGCACCGCACGTTAAAGACATATTTGCCGTGCGCCGAAAGAGGCACTCACGGCAAACAATATACGCACGGTAAAGTTAGAGCGGGGCGCACGGCAAAGTTAATGTGCACGGCAAACTCACCTGTGCCGCACGGCAAAGTTAGTGTGCACGGCAAAGTCCATCAAATGCGCACGGCAAAGAATCCAGGACGGTAAAGCCAATAAACGACGCACGGCAAAGAAAATATGGTCGGCAAAGGGCCGGGACGTTGCCGTGGACCACCCTTTGCCGTGCGGCCAGAGAAAGTGCACGGCAAAGCCGCCTTTGCCGTGCGACTTCTTCTTTGCCGTGCGCCATACTTCATTTTATTTGTTTTTCTTTCTATTTTATTTCATCTAATACTTATTTTTTTTTAGTTCTACTTTTTGATGAATATTTATTAGTGTTAATTAAGACAATGTGCAATACAAAATTACTCTCCATGTTCATCCCCCACATATATCAGGGTTTCAGAGCAATTAATACGTACGCGCTTCGGAAAATCTGCTAAGTGTTATCGCCCAAATGTGAGGAAGGTCACACACCGGGGAGCTACTTTTGCACCATTAGACCTTGCATCACACTTTGACACATATCATAGGTCCACATGCAAGATTTGGTGGGGTTCCGGTGCTCCAGCGGTCGTTCTCCCCCTCCTCCCCCAAAACAGCGGAACGCGTGCCCCGGCGGGTCTACCCCCCTAGATTTCTCCGCGCGAGGGTGCACTAATGTAACTTTTCATTCTTTTAGGTTTGTTTAGGACATATACACATGGAGAACCAAGATTGGGACCCTTTGGCACATATACCCGCAGCTAGAGCCATTATCACACGATCGAGGGTGTGCCTGATCTACTGGTTAGGGTTTGGTGTAGGGTTAGGGCTAGGGTTTAGGGGGTAGGGCTAGGGTTTAGGCTAAAGGTAAGTATTTATGGTTAGGTATAGGTTTAGGGTTTAGGGTTAGGGTTTATGATGCATGGTTCTACAGCTCCGGTGTCGTGGTTTAGGGTTTTAGAGGGGTTTTAGTGCTCGAAGCCTCCCCAGTTTAGGGTTTAGGGTTTAGGGGAGCTACTTTTACACCATTAGACCTTGCACCATACTTTTACACATATCATAGGTCCACATACAAGATTTGGTGTGGTTCCGGTGCTCCGGCGGTTGTTCTCCCCCTCTTCCCCCCAAAACAGCGGAACGTGTGCCCCGCCGGGTCTACCCCCCTAGATTTCTCCGCGCGAGGGTGCACCAATGTATCTTTTCATTCTTTTAGGTTTGTTTAGGACATATACACATGGAGAACCAAGATTGGGATCCTTTGGCACATATACCCGCAGCTAGAGCCATTATCACACGATCGAGGGTGTGCCTGATCTACTGGTTAGGGTTTGGTGTAGGGTTAGGGCTAGGGTTTAGGGGGTAGGGCTAGGGTTTAGGTTAAAGGTAAGTATTTATGGTTAGGTATAGGTTTAGGGTTTAGGGTTAGGGTTAGGGTTTATGATGCATGGTTCTGCAGCTCCGGTGTCGTGGTTTAGGGTTTTAGAGGGGTTTAGTGCTCGAAGCCTCCCTAGTTTAGGGTTTAGGGTTTAGGGGAGCTACTTTTGCACCATTAGACCTTGCACCACACTTCGACACATATCATAGGTCCACATGCAAGGTTTGGTGGGGTTCCGGTGCTCCGGCGGTCGTTCTCCCCTCCTTCCCCCAAAACAGCGGAACGTGTGCCCCGCCGGGTCTACCCCCTAGATTTCTCCGCGCGAGGGTGCACCAATGTAACTTTTCATTCTTTTAGGTTTGTTTAGGACATATACATATGGAGAACCAAGATTGGGACCCTTTGGCACATATACCCGCAGCTAGAGCCATTATCACACGATCGAGGGTGTGCCTGATCTACTGGTTAGGGTTTGGTGTAGGGTTAGGGCTAGGGTTTAGGGGGTAGGGCTAGGGTTTAGGCTAAAGGTAAGTATTTATGGTTAGGTATAGGTTTAGGGTTTAGGGTTAGGGTTAGGGTTTATGATGCATGGTTCTGCAGCTCTGGTGTCGTGGTTTAGGGTTTTAGAGGGGTTTTAGTGCTCGAAGCCTCCCCAGTTTAGGGTTTAGGGTTTAGGGGAGCTACTTTTGCACCATTAGACCTTGCACCACACTTTGACACATATCATAGGTCCACATGCAAGATTTGGTGGGGTTCCGGTGCTCCGGCGGTCGTTCTCCCCCTCCTAGCTCCCCCCAAAACAGCGGAACGTGTGCCCCGCCGGGTCTACCCCCCTAGATTTCTCCGCGCGAGGGTGCACCAATGTAACTTTTCATTCTTTTAGGTTTGTTTAGGACATATACACATGGAGAACCAAGATTGGGACCCTTTGGCACATATACCCGCAGCTAGAGCCATTATCACACGATCGAGGGTGTGCCTGATCTACTGGTTAGGGTTTGGTGTAGGGTTAGGGCTAGGGTTTAGGGGGTAGGGCTAGGGTTTAGGCTAAAGGTAAGTATTTATGGTTAGGTATAGGTTTAGGGTATAGGGTTAGGGTTAGGGTTTATGATGCATGGTTCTGCAGCTCCGGCGTCGTGGTTTAGGGTTTTAGAGGGGTTTTAGTGCTCGAAGCCTCCCCAGTTTAGGGTTTAGGGTTTAGGGGAGCTACTTTTGCACCATTAGACCTTGCACCACACTTTGACACATATCATAGGTCCACATGCAAGATTTGGTGGGGTTCCGGTGCTCCGGCGGTCGTTCTCCCCCTCCTAGCTCCCCCCAAAACAGCGGAACGTGTGCCCCGCCGGGTCTACCCCCCTAGATTTCTCCACGCGAGGGTGCACCAATGTAACTTTTCATTCTTTTAGGTTTGTTTAGGACATATACACATGGAGAACCAAGATTGGGACCCTTTGGCACATATACCCGCAGCTAGAGCCATTATCACACGATCGAGGGTGTGCCTGATCTACTGGTTAGGGTTTGGTGTAGGGTTAGGGCTAGGGTTTAGGGGGTAGGGCTAGGGTTTAGGTTTGAAGGTAAGTATTTATGGTTAGGTATAGGTTTAGGGTATAGGGTTAGGGTTTATGATGCATGGTTCTGCAGCTCCGGCGTCGTGGTTTAGGGTTTTAGAGGGGTTTTAGTGCTCGAAGCCTCCCCAGTTTAGGGTTTAGGGTTTAGGGGAGCTACTTTTGCACCATTAGACCTTGCACCACACTTTGACACATATCATAGGTCCACATGCAAGATTTGGTGGGGTTCCGGTGCTCCGGCGGTCGTTCTCCCCCTCCTAGCTCCCCCCAAAACAGCGGAACGTGTGCCCCGCCGGGTCTACCCCCCTAGATTTCTCCGCGCGAGGGTGCACCAATGTAACTTTTCATTCTTTTAGGTTTGTTTAGGACATATACACATGGAGAACCAAGATTGGGACCCTTTGGCACATATACCCGCAGCTAGAGCCATTATCACACGATCGAGGGTGTGCCTGATCTACTGGTTAGGGTTTGGTGTAGGGTTAGGGCTAGGGTTTAGGGGGTAGGGCTAGGGTTTAGGCTAAAGGTAAGTATTTATGGTTAGGTATAGGTTTAGGGTATAGGGTTAGGGTTAGGGCTTATGATGCATGGTTCTGCAGCTCCGGCGTCGTGGTTTAGGGTTTTAGTGCTCGAAGCCTCCCCAGTTTAGGGTTTAGGGTTTAGGGGAGCTACTTTTGCACCATTAGACCTTGCACCACACTTTGGCACATATCATAGGTCCACATGCAAGATTTGGTGGGGTTCCGGTGCTCCGGCGGTCGTTCTCCCCCTCCTAGCTCCCCCCAAAACAGCGGAACATGTGCCCCGCCGGGTCTACCCCCCTAGATTTCTCCACGCGAGGGTGCACCAATGTAACTTTTCATTCTTTTAGGTTTGTTTAGGACATATACACATGGAGAACCAAGATTGGGACCCTTTGGCACATATACCCGCAGCTAGAGCCATTATCACACGATCGAGGGTGTGCCTGATCTACTGGTTAGGGTTTGGTGTAGGGTTAGGGCTAGGGTTTAGGGGGTAGGGCTAGGGTTTAGGTTTGAAGGTAAGTATTTATGGTTAGGTATAGGTTTAGGGTATAGGGTTAGGGTTAGGGTTTATGATGCATGGTTCTGCAGCTCCGGCGTCGTGGTTTAGGGTTTTAGAGGGGTTTTAGTGCTCGAAGCCTCCCCAGTTTAGGGTTTAGGGTTTAGGGGAGCTACTTTTGCACCATTAGACCTTGCACCACACTTTGACACATATCATAGGTCCACATGCAAGATTTGGTGGGGTTCCGGTGCTCCGGCGGTCGTTATCCCCCTCCTTCCCCCAAAACAGCGGAACATGTGCCCCGGCGGGTCTACCCCCCTAGATTTCTCCGCGCGAGGGTGCACCAATGTAACTTTTAATTCTTTTAGGTTTGTTTAGGACATATACACATGGAGAACCAAGATTGGGACCCTTTGGCACATATACCCGCAGCTCGAGCCATTATCACACGATCGAGGGTGTGCCTGATCTACTGGTTAGGGTTTGGTGTAAGGTTAGGGCTAGGGTTTAGGGGGTAGGGCTAGGGTTTAGGTTCAAGGTAAGTATTTATGGTTAGGTATAGGTTTAGGGTATAGGGTTAGGGCTAGGGTTTATGATGCATGGTTTTGCAGCTCCGGTGCCGTGGTTTAGGGTTTTAGAGGGGTTTTAGTGCTCGAAGCCTCCCCAGTTTAGGGTTTAGGGTACCGGGGAGCTACTTTTGCACCATTAGACCTTGCACCACACTTTGACACATATCATAGGTCCACATGCAAGATTTGGTGGGGTTCCGGTGCTCCGGCGGTCGTTATCCCCCTCCTTCCCCCAAAACAGCGGAACATGAGCCCCGGCGGGTCTACCCCCCTAGATTTCTCCGCGCGAGGGTGCACCAATGTAACTTTTCATTCTTTTAGGTTTGTTTAGGACATATACACATGGAGAACCAAGATTGGGACCCTTTGGCACATATACCCGCAGCTCGAGCCATTACCATACGATCGAGGGTGTGCCTGATCTACTGGTTAGGGTTTGGTGTAGGTTTAGGGCTAGGGTATAGGGGGTAGGGCTAGGGTTTAGGTTCAAGGTAAGTATTTATGGTTAGGTATAGGTTTAGGGTATAGGGTTGGGGCTAGGGTTTATGGTGCATGGTTTTGCAGCTCCGGTGCCGTGGTTTAGGGTTTTAGAGGGGTTTTAGTGCTCGAAGCCTCCCCAGTTTAGGGTTCAGGGTTTAGGGGAGCTACTTTTGCACCATTAGACCTTGCACCACACTTTGACACATATCATAGGTCCACATGCAAGATTTGGTGGGGTTCCGGTGCTCCGGCGGTCGTTATCCCCCTCCTTCCCCCAAAACAGCGGAACATGTGCCCCGGCGGGTCTACCCCCCTAGATTACTCAGCGCGAGGGTGCACCAATGTAACTTTTCAGTCTTTTAGGTTTGTTTAGGACATATACACATGGAGAACCAAGATTGGGACCCTTTGGCACATATACCCGCAGCTCGAGCCATTATCACACGATCGAGGGTGTGCCTGATCTACTGGTTAGGGTTTGGTGTAGGGTTAGGGCTAGGGTTTAGGGGGTAGGGCTAGGGTTTAGGTTAAAGGTAAGTATTTATGGTTAGGTATAGGTTTAGGGTATAGGGTTAGGGTTTATGATGCATGGTTCTGCAGCTCCGGCGTCGTGGTTTAGGGTTTTAGAGGGGTTTTAGTGCTCGAAGCCTCCCCAGTTTAGGGTTTAGGGTACCGGGGAGCTACTTTTGCACCATTAGACCTTGCACCACACTTTGACACATATCATAGGTCCACATGCAAGATTTGGTGGGGTTCCGGTGCTCCGGCGGTCGTTATCCCCCTCCTTCCCCCAAAACAGCGGAACATGTGCCCCGGCGGGTCTACTCCCCTAGATTTCTCCGCGCGAGGGTGCACCAATGTAACTTTTCATTCTTTTAGGTTTTTTTAGGACATATACACATGGAGAACCAAGATTGGGACCCTTTGGCACATATACCTGCAGCTCGAGCCATTATCACACGATCGAGGGTGTGCGTGATCTACTGGTTAGGGTTTGGTGTAGGGTTAGGGCTAGGGTTTAGGGGGTAGGGCTAGGGTTTAGGTTCAAGGTAAGTATTTATGGTTAGGTATAGGTTTAGGGTATGGGGTTAGGGCTAGGGTTTATGATGCATGGTTTTGCAGCTCCGGTGCCGTGGTTTAGGGTTTTAGAGGGGTTTTAGTGCTCGAAGCCTCCCCAGTTTAGGGTTTAGGGTACCGGGGAGCTACTTTTGCACCATTAGACCTTGCACCACACTTTGACACATATCATAGGTCCACATGCAAGATTTGGTGGGGTTCCGGTGCTCCGGCGGTCGTTATCCCCCTCCTTCCCCCAAAACAGCGGAACATGTGCCCCGGCGGGTCTACCCCCCTAGATTTCTCCGCGCGAGGGTGCACCAATGTAACTTCTCATTCTTTTAGGTTTTGTTAGGACATATACACATGGAGAACCAAGATTGGGACCCTTTGGCACATATACCCGCAGCTCGAGCCATTATCACACGATCGAGGTGTGCCTGATCTACTGGTTAGGGTTTGGTGTAGGGTTAGGGCTAGGGTTTAGGGGGTAGGGCTAGGGTTTAGGTTCAAGGTAAGTATTTATGGTTAGGTATAGGTTTAGGGTATAGGGTTAGGGCTAGGGTTTATGATGCATGGTTTTGCAGCTCCGGTGCCGTGGTTTAGGGTTTTAGAGGGGTTTTAGTGCTCGAAGCCTCCCCAGTTTAGGGTTTAGGGTTTAGGGGAGCTACTTTTGCACCATTAGACCTTGCACCACACTTTGACACATATCATAGGTCCACATGCAAGATTTGGTGGGGTTCCGGTGCTCCGGCGGTCGTTATCCCCCTCCTTCCCCCAAAACAGCGGAACATGTGCCCCGGCGGGTCTACCCCCCTAGATTTCTCCGCGCGAGGGTGCACCAATGTAACTTTTCATTCTTTTAGGTTTGTTTAGGACATATACACATGGAGAACCAAGATTGGGACCCTTTGGCACATATACCCGCAGCTCGAGCCATTATCACACGATCGAGGGTGTGCCTGATCTACTGGTTAGGGTTTGGTGTAGGGTTAGGGCTAGGGTTTAGGGGGTAGGGCTAGGGTTTAGGTTAAAGGTAAGTATTTATGGTTAGGTATAGGTTTAGGGTATAGGGCTAGGGTTAGGGTTTATGATGCATGGTTCTGCAGCTCCGGCGTCGTGGTTTAGGGTTTTAGAGGGATTTTAGTGCTCGAAGCCTCCCCAGTTTAGGGTTTAGGGTTTAGGGGAGCTACTTTTGCACCATTAGACCTTGCACCACACTTTGACACATATCATAGGTCCACATGCAAGATTTGGTGGGGTTCCGGTGCTCCGGCGGTCGTTATCCCCCTCCTTCCCCCAAAACAATGAACATGTGCCCCAATGGTCTACCCCTAGATTTCTCCGCGCGAGGGTGCACCAATGTAACTTTTCATTCTTTTAGGTTTGTTTAGGACATATACACATGGAGAACCAAGATTGGGACCCTTTGGCACATATACCCGCAGCTCGAGCCATTATCACACGATCGAGGGTGTGCCTGATCTACTGGTTAGGGTTTGGTGTAGGGTTAGGGCTAGGGTTTAGGGGGTAGGGCTAGGGTTTAGGTTAAAGGTAAGTATTTATGGTTAGGTATAGGTTTAGGGTATAGGGTTAGGGTTAGGGTTTATGATGCATGGTTCTGCAGCTCCGGCGTCGTGGTTTAGGGTTTTAGAGGGGTTTTAGTGCTCGAAGCCTCCCCAGTTTAGGGTTTAGGGTTTAGGGGAGCTACTTTTGCACCATTAGACCTTGCACCACACTTTGACACATATCATAGGTCCACATGCAAGATTTGGTGGGGTTCCGGTGCTCCGGCGGTCGTTATCCCCCTCCTTCCCCCAAAACAGCGGAACATGTGCCCCGGCGGGTCTACCCCCCTAGATTTCTCCGCGCGAGGGTGCACCAATGTAACTTTTCATTCTTTTAGGGTTAGGTATAGGTTTAGGGTTTAGGGTTAGGGTTAGGGTTTATGATGCATGGTTTTGCAGCTCCGGTGTGTCAACTCCGGTGTGTCAGCACGTGTAGTCACTGACTACTGCATGCCGGCCTGGCATGACATGATACGATCTGCTGAGGAGGGTCAAGGTAAAGATATTTGCATAGCCTTTATTCTTGCTCTGCTAATTTGAGCATGCATTCATTCATTTCATAGCACGGTACACATTTTCCTCCTTCTCTTCATGATCGAGTCTTATTTACGGCTTTCTCTCAAGGATCAGACCCACGTGAAAATGCAATACAATAATTGTACAAGTTAGTAGTTGTATTCTATGTAACCTCCTACAATGGTTTTGAGTGAACCAAAGCATACTATCTAGCCTCAAATCACTTATATCAATGTCAGCACTAAAGGGTACAAAATCATCCTAGCACCCTTATAAATGAAATGGTAAAAAAAAAAATTCGTTGCCGTGCGCAGGCGCACGGCAAAGAAGCCTGCCGCACGGCAAAGGCTGCCCTGCGCACGGCAAAGACGCCCCGCACGGCAAAGGTTCTTCGCCGCACGGCAAAGAAGCCCGCACGACAAAGTCTGCGGATAAGATCTGGTCGGGACGCGCCCTGAGCCACAAAAACGCCCGGTCCACTCTCTCCTCGCTCACCCCCCGCGCCGCCGCCACACGCACGCAGGCCGCACGCCGCCGCCTCGATCTCCGTCGCTGCCGCGCGCTGCTGCTACTCCCCCGCCGCCACCGCTACTGCTACTCCCCCGCCCCCTTCCCCGCCGCCGCCGTTGCTGCTCCCCACCCACCATTGCTGCTCCCCACCCGCGCGCCATTGCTGCTCGCCGGCAGGCCGCCGCTGCTGCTCCCCACGGTCGCCGGCGCCACCACCCGAGCCGCCACCACTC
Organism: Lolium perenne; assembly: GCF_019359855.2. Lineage (NCBI taxonomy): Eukaryota > Viridiplantae > Streptophyta > Magnoliopsida > Poales > Poaceae > Lolium > Lolium perenne. Next base: position 22,063,533 of record NC_067248.2, read on the forward strand.
GCCACCACCCGAGCCGCCACCACTCGCTCCTCGCTCACCTCCCGCGCCGGCCACCACCAGAGGAGGGTAAGGTATACATGTGCCTCTTCTTTTTTTTTCAAATTTTCATATTACTTATTGTATTTAGGGTAGTTAAAAAATATTATGCATGCTAATTAGTAGTTACAATAAATATGCATGAAAAATAGGGTAGTTTAGTATAGATATTATTTTAGGAAGTGGAGGGCACAATTTATTAGAAATATTGTATTTACAATAGTGGGATTTAGAGCAAACAAATGGTCATATGATAGCCATATATATGCTTGTAAATATTCATTTTTCCGCATTCGCAGACGATGTTTCGAGGTGGACACAGGGGCCGGCGTTGTCGGGGTGCTTGAGGAGCGTTGCTCAGAGGGACCGTTTTACCGGAGGGGATTTTGCCGGAGGGTTGTCGATCTTCTTCGCCGGCTGTCGATCACGCTTCGAGGGTGAGAATCCGTTCGCCTCTTTTGTACCTAGGTTTTTTTTTGTGTCTAGATCACCAAGTCTGTCGCGATACCTAGGCGTCTCTTCCCGACCGTAAGGGTTACGTGGATAAATATGCATTAGTGGTCTCGCATATTATGAACCGTAACTCTTACGGCATTTATCGGGACAGCCGGCGGATGCGTAGTTGGGTACGTTCTCCGTGCTCTACCCCGATCCGAGACAGGATTTCGGTAGCGCCTCCCCGTTGTTCTCCGGATGCACACCTCTCTCGGCTTTTTGCCGAGACGTGTATCGGGAGAGCAGCGGGGAGGTGCTGCCGAAATTCTGTCTCGGATCGGGGTTGAGCTGGGAGAACGTACTCAATCTACGGATCCGGCGCCTGCTAGGAGCCCACCTAGTAGAGTTTCAGGTTGATGCACGCGTAAAAAAAAATATATGATGCATTTATTCCGTATTTGATATATAAATGCTATGTTCGTCTGTTTTGTTGCTGATTAGAGGATGGATAATCGTGGCTGGATGTACGATGGCAGAATCAGTCAGTGGAACTATACTGATGAATGGGGAGAAAAGACCGAGCAGTTTGTGGATAGGGCGTTTGCCATCCCTAGCAGACCTATAAGTGTTTGGTGCCCTTGTAGTAAGTGCGCTAACCGAAAGGCACAGGACAAGGAAACTATGAGTATGCACCTGATCAAGTTTGGGTTCACACCGTCCTACAGGATTTGTACTTACCATGGAGAAAAGGCAAAGAAACATGCTAGGAAGGAGGTGCGACAGATTCAACCTAGGGGGGAATATGACACTGGTTTTGATAGGTGCTTAGAAAACTTGGCTAATGGTAATGTGCCTGAAAGCCCTCATGTAGAGGTGGAGACACCGCAGGATGCGGAGACAAGTGAGGACCCGGAGGAAAACACAAAGGAGTATTATGAGGCTCTGTTTGCATCGCAGAAACCCCTACATGAAAATACAGAGGTTACCCAACTAGATGCCATCGCTCGCCTTATGGCCTTGAAGTGCCATAGGAACTTGTGCAGAGATGGGTTCGATGAACTTCTGGTCATCGTAGGTAGCCTTCTGCCGAAAGGGCACCTCTTGCCGCAAAACTTCTACTATTCGACCAAATTGCTCAGTGACCTTAAGATGTCATCTCAGCAGATACACGCTTGTCCAAAGGGATGCATGCTATTCAGAGAGGAGCACGCTGACACAAATTATTGCATCAAATGCAATTCCTCTAGGTACTTTGAGGTAGACCACAATGGTGATGGTCAGAAGAGGCAGACCACGGTTGCCAAGAATATCCTCCGCTATCTTCCAGTTCTACCGAGGATCCAGCGGCTCTTCATGACCGAGGATACTGCCCAGCAGATGAGGTGGGCCGTGGAAGGAAACAGATACACCGACAAGATGATACATCCGTCGGATGGTACTGCATGGAAGAACTTTGTCAAGAAATTTCCACTGAAAGCAGGTGACCCGAGGAGCGTAGCAGTTGCGATATCAACCGATGGGTTCAATCCATATGGTATGTCGGCTGCAGTATACAGTTGTTGGCCAGTGTTTGTTATTCCCATGAACCTCCCCCCTGGCGCCTGCATGAGATCAGAGAACATGTTTGTGTCGATGATAATCCCAGGGCCCAAATACCCGGGTAAGAACATGAATGTGTACCTGGAACCGCTGGTAGATGACTTGGTTCGTGGCTGGGAAGGTCGCGGGATCCGAACATATGACGCATCGAAGAAGGAGTACTTCGATATGTATGTGTGGTACCACACGTCCCTGCATGACCTGCCAGCACGTGCTTTGTTCTGCGGGTGGTGTACACATGGGAAGTGGCCTTGCCCACAGTGCAGGCAGGCCGTGACTTTCTTCTGGCTAAACAAGGGAGGCAAGTATTCATGCTTTGATGAAGCTCGACAGTTCCTTGAGCGGAGGCATGCATACAGGAGTGATGTAAAGAGCTTCAAGAAAGGCCGTGTTGTCCGTGGCCCGAAGCCAATTCCGAAGACCGGAACGGAAATCAAGGCCGAGTTAGATGCTCTTAAGCCTAGCCCTGATGGGAATGGTTTCTTGGGATATGGGGAGACACACCAATGGACTCACAAGCCGTGCTTATGGAAGCTCCCTTACTTTGAGTTTCTCGAGCTCCCGCATAACATTGATGTAATGCACACCGAGAAGAATATCAGTGAAGCCATTTGGAGCACGATTGTGGACACCGAGAAGACGAAGGATAACATAAAGGCTCGAATTGATCAAGAAATGTGGTGCGATAGGCCGGAGTTGAACATGCAGCCACCTCATGGTGCCAAAAAAACTTGGACTAAGCCACACGCTCCGTTCTGCCTCACAAAGGCCCAAAAAAGGGAGGTCTTCCAATGGATGAAGGACTCCTTGTTATTCCCTGATGGGTTCGCAGCCAACTGGATGAGGGGTCTGAACATTGAAACGTTGCGAGTACAAGGGCTGAAGAGTCATGACTACCACATATGGCTTGAGCGGATAATGCCGGTGATGATTCGAGGCTATGTCCCTGAGAAGACTTGGCGAGTGCTAGCGAGGTTGAGTTTTTTCTTCCGCCAGATTTGTGCTAGGGAGTTAGACACTAAAGTGATTGAGAAGCTGGATGAAGAGGCACCCGTGTTGCTTTGCGATCTAGAGAAGATCTTTCCTCCAGGGTTCTTTAATCCGATGCAACATATGATCCTGCACCTCGCGGAGGAATGCTTAAAGGGGGGGGCGAATTGGGGCCGTTGGCAGTTTGGTCCCGAGAGAGAAACACAAAAGCTTCGTCAAATGACTGGCAATAAATGCAAGATCGAAGCATCCATAGCCGAGGCAGTCCTGAACGTGGAGTGGCAAACTTCACCACTAAGCACTATGATCCCAACATTCCCACAAAGCACAACCCGGTCCTCCGTTACAATGCCGCCAACAATGAAGAAGTACCCAAGCTTAGCATCTTCGTGGGGCTTGGTGGCAAGTCAAGTGGCTCGAAGCCGTACAGAACGGACCGGCAGGAGCGGACCTTGATCCACTCGTATGTCTTGAACACCATGGTCGAAGTGAAGCCGTACATCGAGTAAGTGCGAACCATTTAGTTATTCGCAAACATTCACTCGTATTTGCGTGGCTAACTCTTCCTCTTTTCATCGGTATAGGCAATTCAAGGCTATACATTGGAAGAATACCCACAGGGAGCCTACCCCGGAAGAATCCAAGCAAATTTTCGATAAGGGCGGCGGTTTCGGTTTCATTAGCTGGTTCTGTAATTTGGTACTTTTCTATCCAAATTAGCTAGCACTTCCGACATTTATCGGTCATTTCTCATTCTAAACTTCTCGTGCTAAACTTGTAGGCAAGAACTGACAAAGAGATGAAGTCAGAGCTAAGAAAAATTGCTAGGGGCTTTGACCATTCCCTCGAAGCGTTCAACTCCTATGACGTGAACGGGTATCGCTTCCCACTCCATAAATACACAACAAGCCGGCCCAACGCGAAGACAATAAATAGCGGGGTGGTATGTCAAGGTGACGATGGGCTCCATTACTATGGAAGAGTCGAGGATATATACGAGCTGAATTACGGGTTTCAGAAAGGGCTAAATCCCGTTGTCTTCAAATGTCATTGGTTTGACCCACGTCGGGTGAGACGGGATCCTGAAATTGGGTTGGTCGAAGTTGAAAGGAACTCTGTTTATAAGGGAGAGGATGTGTACATCTTGGCTACCCAGGCCTTTCAAGTATTCTATCTCCCGTACGCGTGCAGAAACCCGACAAAACGTCTACATGGATGGGATGTTGTGATGACGGTGCCTTCACGCAATAGGCCGCCCCCGCCAAACAAGGACGATTACCGCCGCGTAGACCCCTCAGCAAAGAGTGTCGAGTTCTATCAGGAAGAAGGGCTCCCCGGGCATTTCACAATCGCCTTGCCGACTATTGATGACATGGTCGTAGACGATGAACAAGAAGATGCGGGCATGGATGAGGACAATGCAGAAGATGAAGCTGAGGATGTTTGTGCCCCGGAAGACCTGAGTTTGCTCGAGGCGTTCAGAGCAGGGATTGACCTCCATGCAGATGGACCACCTCCAGGTTTCGTTGATGATTATTGGTTCGCTGAGCCTGATGACGATGAGGAGACACGCGGTCCAATCACGGATGGCGACACAGGCTACTGATCTATGTAGTAGTAATTGTGAGGCTAGCCTGTTTGTAATAACTCTGTGTAATAGTGATTGTATAGCTAGATTATTTGTAAGAACTCCGTGCTATGTTTGAGAGAACTCTATGCTAGCTATTTGTTGCTTCCACTAATTAATGTTCATCCTTTTGCATTATTGTTGCTTTCATTAATGTTCATCTACTTATATTTCTGTTGCTTTCACTAATATTTATCTCTTTACAATATTGCGTACTAATAAACCACTCTCTTCATTTGTGTTTGCAGGTGATTGAAGCATGCCGCCAAAAAAAAGGGGTGGCGGTCTTAAAAAGAAGCTCAAGGACTTGGTAGGTGTAGGGACTTCGAGGCGGGGCCGAGCTACTACCCCCCCTCCCAGCCCCCCTCCTGTCGCTCCCACAGGGCGGCCGCGTAGGAAGAATGCGACGCGGGTACTCACTCCTAGTCCTAGCCCCCCTCCCGCAGCCGATGATGATGACGAGGAGGAGGACCAGGAGCACCACGGGGGTGGGGAGGACCAGGAGGAGGAGGGGGGTGGGGAGGACCAGGAGGAGGGGGGTGGGGAGGACCAGGAGGAGGAGGGGGTGGGGAGGACCAGGAGGAGGAGGGGGACGAGGAGGACCTCTCGGAGGATGAGGGGTTGGGGAACTTAGTGTTCGATCCTGATCAAAGCCTACAGTGGAAAGCGCCGGAGGATTACCAGTACGTTCCAGCTGTGGAGAGGCTGAGGCCACGTGATAGGAAGCCATATCGGCGTGGGATAACACAGCTCCCCGCGCTGAAGGACTGGCGCTACAGGCACGTTGTTCTACAGCCCTATGGAAGGAGGTACATGTTAATTTTTGGCATTTCGTTATCGCAATTTTGTCATTATCAAAATTATTATCACATACATATTGATGTTGTCGTTTCATGGTGCAGCTCGTTCCAGTATGAAGACCCGTCGCAGAAGCCGCCACGTGGGTACTCGAACATCCTTGGGGGCCTACTTAGATGGTATTTCCCTGGGATAGTCAATCTCCCTACTGGTGGCTGCGACGTAGCTTGGAGGTGGGCGCACTACAGCCTCGCGGAAGATCCTCTTGGCCGCGGCACCGCGGCGGATTTGGTTGTTGCCAAATTCTGGGTACGTGACTTTTGACTTCTTACCATTCATACACTCTCCTTGGTTCACAATAATTGCACTAATGCCCCTTGTTTTACCTATGTGCATGGTTGCAGAAATACTTTAAGAGGGCCGAGGGCAAGGAGAATGCGTGCGATGATGTCCTACACCAGCTTGCAAGGAAGAGGGTGACTGGCATGCACTACGAGGCACGTGTTCAATGCGTCCGCGACTGGCACGCCGACCGCTTCGTCCACATGAGTAAGGAGGACGCTCGCGACACGCTCATGCAGCCGTGGCAGTACTTGCAGGTATTTGCATTTATGTGTTATTGATTTCTTTATCTCCATGTAGTTTATTTTACCATAATGGGTTTATCTTGTGCATGTAGAACCCTCCTCAGTACGTCGGCAACGACGAGAGGTGCTTTCTTGCGATGGTCATGTGGTGGACATGCCCCCAGTACCTCAAGAAGCACGAGGAGGGCAAGAAGAAGCGGGCAGAGATGCGAGGTGGATCGCATATCCAAGGCAACATCCCCATCTCTCTTCACCTGCAGAAGGAGGTGAGCAAATTAATGGTTCCTTCATTCTTTGAATTCATGTTATATATTTGTTAACTCCGCAAGGGTGTGCCACTTCACTCAATTACATGTTCTCTTTTGCAGGAAGTCAGGACAGGAGCGAAGCCTAACGTCTTTGCCGTGCTAAAGAAGATGAAGCAAAGGAAGACGCCTGATCCTGAGACGGGGTCCCTGTGGGTTAACCCGCAATCCGAGACCCAGTGCACGTCGTATGTTTCCAAGTTCAAGAAGAAGTACGGCGAGGACGCCAACCCAGAGGCCGAGGACTTTGACCCTGAGGTCGCGGTGCTTGCGGGAGAAGGCTTGAAGCATGGCCGCCTATGGTTTGGTGACGGGTGCGTCGACCCAGCGAAGGTTCCCTCTCTCCGCCAGATCCGTCGTGGTCGTAAGAGCGGCCAGCCTGAGGTAGAGCCCCGGCCACGGGCTTCGGATCTAGCTGTCGAGCGGTTACGGGTATGTTCTTCCTCGGGCCTCTACATTTCCTTTACATGCTTTCATTGAAATGTTAATGACATCGCGGCAACACAACGTAGGAGGAGATGGCAGCGAAGGAGCAGGCGGCCCAGGAGCAAAGGGCGCAGATGGAGCAGCAGATTCTGGAGTACCAGCAAGAGGCATACGTATGATGCAAGCGGATGCAACAAGCGAAGCAGATGATGCAGCAGCAGCAGGCACAGATGAGCTGGCTGATGAGCTAGACGGTTCTGACTTCTCCACCGGGGAGTCTTCCTGCTCCTCCACCTTACTCCATGCCGTGGATGCCGCCACCGCCCACTCAGACCCCGGGGACACCTATCACCGTCAACAACATGAACATCATCCGGAGCATGAACCGCGGTGAGTCCTCCTACACTTGTGCCCAACCCGCTACTTGTACTTGTTCAAGTGTTCAATATGCAAATGCAAATGTTCATTCCATCAACCTGCTTATAGATTATATGTCACAAGGCAATGACGATGAGGCCGGCGGAAGCGGAGGAGGACAAGGTTGATGGCATGGTCGTCGTGCACTTGTCGTCATTGTAATGGATTGTTCGCACTTGTTATGGATTGTAATAATGGACATTGCTATGCATGAACTATGTGTGCTCGATGCGGACTCTATGTAACGGATTGTATGCATGAACTATGTGTGCTCGATGTATTTGTGGTGTTGTTGATGTGTTTGGTGATCTTATGTTGATATATATGTTATATATGCTATATTTGTGAAATGCAATATTTGAAATGCAGGGATAATTGAAAAATAGCAAAAAAATGAAAAAATCAGGCCCCTTTGCCGTGTGTGTGCACACGGCAAAGGACATTTGGTCTCTTTGCCGTGTGCACACGCACGGCAAAGGGGCCACGTGTCGCCCAACTGTGCTCCTGGGAGCTCCCGGGGCGTGCCTGTATGGGGCTTTCCCGTGCGTGGCAGGGCAAGGCCGCACGGCAAAGCTTCGCACGGCAGCGAATGTTGCGCACGGCAACGCCGGGCGCACGGCAAAGAACTTCGGCGCACGGCAAAGCAATGGTGCACGGCAGCGTTGGCAGCGCACGGCAAAGAGGGATCGCACGGCAGAGTTGGCAGCGCACGGCAGAGATGGCGACGCACGGCAAAGGGCTTTGCCGTGCATTCCTTGCATGCGCACGGCAAAGGTGGCTTTGCCGTCGAAATCTTTGCCGTGCAAACTTTTCCGTGAGTGCACGCATGGCAAAGCCGTTGCCGTGCGTATAGGCCTCTTTGCCGTCCAAAGCCTCGCACGGCAACGTCTTCTTTTCCTGTAGTGAGATGACATAACACATGGGCATCTCGAAGAATTTTATTTTTAAAGTTTTCTATCATTTTCTTCTATTTTTTGAAAACTAAAAAGGCGATCCACGGGGGTGTGGAGTGAAAATTGGAGAATACCTTACCGCTGGTGCACCACCATGCTTGTGCAATGATGGTTTTGGGACGGCCTCGATCTGGCCGACCCTTATCCCCGGCGCACAATTACTTCGCTACGCCGACGGTATTTGAGCACCACCGGCGCCCCATAAAGTAGGTGCGCCGGCGGAAAATACCACCAGCGTAAAATTTTTTTTGCGCCGGTGGTAACCCTGTGCCTATAGCCTATTTCCTAGTAGTGATAGAACAAAGCACTGCAATGCTATAATATTGTTCTTTTTGTCCTACAATTGTTCAGTTGTGTTGCTACTTAGTATAAAAAGATTTTGATGCGAAGTCTCCGGCGAGTCTTTGGCGAAGTATGGTGCTCCTGCCAGGTCTCCGACAAAGTCTCCGGCGAAGTACGGTTCTCCCGTGAGGTCTCCGGTGAGGTTCGATGTCTCCGGCGAGTCTTTCTTTTATTTATTTATAGGTGAACCGTTTTTTACGTCAATAAAGCAAAAATGGAGATTTTTTACTACAACAAAGCAAAATTTGAATTTAGAATAAAAATAGACAAGTGTCAAGCTGGCGGAGCCCTGAAAGTTTGGAGCCTTCTAGGATTCTCACAGTCCCCTATCAGGAAATAGCACCGAGTGGGTGTGCTCTACTACACGATCCCTGAGACACTCCAGCCACAGCGGATGTATCTCGTCCATCGACTTGTCTAGCATCCGCCTACCGTGATCTTTCTCTGTCAACACGTCTACCTTTATTTATCGCTGAACTACCGCGTCTGCCCCGTATTCACCTCGCTCCCCTGCACCCACCTTCCCCAAATCTTTCCCGATCTCGAGCGAACTAGCGGCGATCAAGCAATGGCGAACGATGGCGCGGCCAAGAATGGCTTCGGCCGCCGCTCTCTGCACCAATTGAAGGGACGGCTCCTCCACATGGCGGGTTACCCGGCGCCGCCGGACTTCCACGCGCCGGGAGGAGGCGACTCAGCGCGGGCGGCGTCCCGATCCTGCCGCCACCGATGGTTCGGGCCGCCCTCGAGGCGGCGATCGACGCGGTGCTCGTCACTGTTAGTGACGAGCAGCGCGCGGAGCCACGCTTCTTCCCCGACAACTATGAGGCGTGGACTGACTTTTTCCGGCGCCGGTACGACCGCGACCTCGCCGCTTACGACAACCCCCCTCCTCCTCCCGCTAGAACAACGCCGCCGGCCGCCGCCGGTGGTGGAGCGCGCCTAACCGCACCCTCGCGAATGTGCTCGTGCACATCGAGGGTGGGAACTACCCCCCTCTGGGGATGCCGCCGCTGGAGGCGGCTACCGTGTCGCGCCGACACGGTAGTTCCTGGACGCCGAGGAGGATGACGCCGTCCTCCTCCTCGTCTGGGTCGAGGTCCGCGTCGAGGTCCGGCGGATCTGCGCCCTCAACCTTCATCAAGAAGGAGCCGGCGTCTCTGTCGACACCGACCTTCGTCAAGAAGGAGCCGGCATCTTCACCGCCGACCAGAGGGCGCAGGAGCGGCGTCCTCGTCATCCGTGACCAACCCTCCTCTCCGCAGCGCGGGCGAAAGAGGAAGTCGTCGAAGAAGGAGGCCACCACTGCCGCCGCCAACCAGCTCGCCGAGGTGGAGGCCAAGCGCGCGGAGGACGCCGCGGTGGAGGAGGCGATCGCCAGGTCGCTGCAGGACCTGGTGCCCGCCGACAACAGCCTCCCCATCGATGCCACGCTGGAGTGGTCCAGGCGGGACTAGGAGCACCAGGAGGCGGAGCAGCAGCGATGGCTGCTGGACCTGGCCGCCGCGCGGCAACTCGCCGTCCGCGCCGACGCACCAGCCGCGGGAAGGAACGGCGCGCCCAGGATCATCGAGCTGATCAAGCTCGAGGAGAGCAGCGACGACGACATCTACCGGCCAATGCCGCCACGCGCCCGCGATGCTGGCCAGGGTACGAGCCGCTAGTACGAGGCGGCGCCGCCCCAGGACGCCGCCAGCTCGAGCGACGACGACGACGGCGCGGACTACACGGCCTTCTACCGCCATTTCGGCATGTAGAAGGGCGATTTTAGTTTAAGTTTAAGTTATGCCATCGCCGAATTCAAATATGTGTACGAATTCGGCCTATTTATGTGCGAACTCGCCTATATATGTTAAATATTATTAAATTTTGCTTATGTTTGAACGAGTTTCGCCCAATTTTGTCTGAATTCGCCATATTTCGTCAAAACTTTCATCCATCCTGGACTCGCCGCTGGGAAAATGGGACTCTCAGGCCAAAAATTACATCAGCCGGCGCTATTTAGCGCCGGATTTCGGCATGGGGAGCCCCACGGTTGGGATGCTCTAAGAGCATCCCCACTCGTTGGCGCTCCCCACGCCCAAATCCGGCAAAATTTTCGTCCGGATTGGAGGAAGATTTGGCGTGGGGAGGAGTAGTTTCCCAGTCGTGTGCTCCCCAAGCGGCGTTTCTCGGGGAAAAAGAGGATGGCTCGGAGAATCCGGACGAAAGAGGAGACACGTGGGCGTGGGCGGTTGGTTTAGCTTCATCCGGAGTCCCCGGGAGACCCCGGGAAACCGAGGATGGCATGGGGAGTCCGGACGAAAATAGGCTCAAATCCGGACCAAAACGAGGAACCGGGGGCCTGACTGGACCGTTTTTCGCCGTCCGGATGAAAAAAAGTGGCCGTGGGGCTCTGTGGGGAGACGAGTGGAGATGCTCTAAGTATGTAATTCCTCCAAAGGTTGCGTCATTTTCAACCTCCGAGCGTGCGTAGTTTGATGCTCCAATGTGTGGTCTTCTTCTACCTGACCCCACATGCCCACCTCGCACCAACCATTTTTTGAATATCTTTATCCTCCAGCATTCTTCTCCACGCCCGGCTCGCCTCACTCGATCACCTCCGTGCATGGTCAGTGGGATGCTCCGCCGCGTGCCAAACGGAGGGCCGCTAGCCATATTGTAACCCTAGCCTTGCATGTGGTCTTCCCCGTGGAGCACATCCACATGTGGTCGTCTCGCCCCTACACTGCGACCGCTTGGAGGAGTGATCGGGGACTAGCTCGAGGTACCAGACTTGCAGCCATGTCGTTGCTGCGGCTCGGCCTTGTAGAACCATAGACGATGTCATGTCTTGCAACATCGGCGTTGGTGTTTTGAAGCACGGCGTGTCGCACATCGGCGATGCCAGAGGTCCGCTTGAAGCAGGGCGCACTGCTGATTGGAGCACCTTCGATACGGCTTTCCATCTCCAACGGTGGTCCTTTGGAGCTTTCTGCGATGGTTGTCGCTGCTCCGACGAAATTTCTTTGTGGCACCATCGGTGTGCTTTTGCAGCTTTGGAGCTGGCATGCAGCTCTTCCATAGGGGCGGGCCCACTTCAAATCAAGGGTATTGAAATGAATACCCAATTATTTTACGGATAGAGTGAGTAAGCATAACAGTCAATATCATCACTCATACAAGGTGATTTCATATTCCCCCTTCATCCTAGAACCTTCTTTTCTTTCGAACATATAACGCCCCACATGTATTAAAATAGCCGTGGGTCTACATTTACATAAAGTACCTCATAAATAAATGAAAATGCATAATTGTATCTATTATTTGCACATAACACCATAATAGCTATTCGTGAAAATATGATGGAGTTTCAAATTATCCAAACAGCTAGTAGTAAATATTGCATAGAAGATATACTCGATACATGAAAAAAAAAGGAGAATATATTGAATTGTGTTGTCCAAAACACAAATAAGCCCATGTCATACGTGACCCAACTAGCTCTAGCCAGCCTATCCCACGATTTTTAAAAACATAAGGCCCATTGGCCCTTGCTTTATATAACTAAAGCCACGAGCAGCAACCACCAACATAAGGCCGATCCTTCGCATAACTCTCCCGAACGCCCCTAATTCCCCTACTCGTCCGCTGATCGATCGAATCCCTAGTGGCCGACGACGACGACGTCGAGCGCCGCGTCCGCCCTTCGGCCAGAGTGCGGCAGAGCGGCACTAGTACCTCCGCTGGTCCGCTCTTCGTCCTCCGCGTCTCGAGGCATCGTCGTCCCCAAGCCCCAGCGCTGCCGCAGCAGCGCCCGTTGCTGTCCTCAACTTGGCCAGAACGGCGGAACCATATTTGCAGTTCAGACTCGGCACCGGCTGCTCAACGCTCTTGAATTTTCTGAACGATCTGCTGAGGTACACTAAAAATTCAGACCACCTTAAATTTCGATTGAATAATTAGCCCGAAATGCAGTATAGCTTATTGCTGTTTTTGTTCTTAATTTTAAACTGTATAGGATATATTTTTGAGAACTGAGTTCTAGCTCTGTGGCAAGGCAAGCGAGCGCGCAGCCAGCCCACCCGGATTCGAATCCCTATCCGCGGTAATTTCGCAGGAGGGACGAATAAACCGGGTTATCAATCCACGTCCATCCACGGGGAGAGTCTCATCCTACCTAACAACGTATAGCAAAGGAAGAGATCATTCCCCCTTTGGTTAATGTTTAAAGGATACATTTGGTTTGAAACATTAACAAATAGGGTCAAATATTCTTGCTTGCTTGGTTGCATTCATTGGGAGGCAATTCTTCTTGCAAGGTAAGGATGAGGACATCGTTAGTATTTTTCAAGCCTTGAAGATCGGAAAGTAAGCTTTTCTACCGTTTTACCATTTTCTCTCCTATATAAACTTTGAGCATTTTGGGAGGCGAGATTTCCATCGCTCCCCCCCCCCCCGCAGGCGACGGGAGAACCCTAGCGCCGCCACCCCCAGTCCTCCTCCTCCCTCTTCCCTCGGCCGTCGCCGTCGGGCGTTGCCTGAGCGGTGCCGACAGCGGCGGGGGCGCGGGGGCTCCTTGGTGGCATGGTGCAGCTCGGCTGACGGCGGTCAGATGCGGCGGCGTGAGACCCACGCGTCGGGCGGGAGGAGGGACGGCGGCGCAGCCGTTGGCGATGGAGCGGCGAAGGTGGGTAGCGCGGGCAGGGCCTGTTCGGCCCAGATCTGGCCCAGATTGGGCCCTAGTTGGGCTGGGCGGGCAGCCTGCGTTTGGCTCGCCAGCGGTGCTCCCTAGCGGCGGAGATGGTGAGGCGGCGGTGGATGGGTGGGGGCGGCGATTCGGCCGGCCTGCTACAGTTTGGCAATAGAGCTTTGCGCGCTAGTTTGGGCCCGGCCGGGCCAGATTGGGCCTGGTTTGCTCTCTCTGCCATGTCCGGTCGGCGGCCGCGAAGGCGGTGGAGGTAGTTCCCTCCCGCCCGGTTGTGGTACTGCTACCCCTTACCTTCTGCATATCATCTCTTCCTCTAGGCCCTGTTCCGGTGACCACAGTGCGACGACGAGACTGAGTACAAGACCGTGGTGGTGTGTGTTGGTGGGTGGCCGGCATGTTTGGTGGAGCACGTCGGAGCGTTCAGGGTGGTGGGTTTGGTTGTCAGGAGAAATCCTTGTCGGTCTACCCAACTCCGACGCGGCTACGCCTGCGGGTGCTGTCTTCCTTCCTGAAGGACATCGGATGTATCCCTCCCCAATCTCTTCCGCGTACCGGGGGAAACCCTAGGACTAGTCTGGGCAGCAGCGGCGGCGTCGTCGTTCCCTTGTTGAAGGTGTTGCTTGGTATGCGGCGTCTCGGCGTGCTAGGAGCGTGGTGGTACTTCTCCGGAGGGCGCACCGGTTGCGGGGTCATCCTCGTTTTCATCAATCTGCCGGTGTCAGCATTACTTTCTTTTTCTTTTCTTTTCTTTTCTTTGTCTTTTCGTTTGGGCTTGGTTGTGCTGCGGTCCCAGCTGTTTCGTTGTATCGGGTGGTTGCTATATTAATATAGTGGGGCGAAAGCCTATTTTGAGGTGATGTTGCTTCTTTGATATGTTATAAACAATTGGTACTTTTATGAGCTGAACAGTTTTATGTTATCATGTTCTATGAACTTGTGATATTAGGTTCAAATTGTGTCATATCATCTAGGGATTATATATATTATACAGTAAAAGTATATGACGCTAATAAATCATAGTATACATGCCTATAACTGCAATATTTGCATGGACCTATCCATTAGAAAACGTTTCCCTAACGTTTTGGACGCTGCAACCTGTAACTGTAACTGTAATGTCATCAGGGGAAAGAAGACCTCCAATCCTTGCCGCCAGGGCACCATCGCTGAAAAACCTGATCCCCTAAAGACTGGTCCGTACGTTTCCTCCAGATCCAACACTGCTCCTTCCCCTGGACGATGTGAGTGTCTCTATCTCCTGATCTAGTGCTTAATTCCTCAAGTATGTACGGAGCGGTTCCCCAATAATCGAGGTCAATCCCTCATACAAGCATGTCCACCCTCGTCCTAAACTAGGTTATGTTTCAGTTCTATTGCAAACTCATACATGCATGTCCACCATCGTCCATTGTGTATTGTTTTTCTGTCGGTCTTTCCCCACCCTCTCCAATCATATCAATAATTAATTTAATACATGAATTTTGGATTTCAATTTCTAGGTTGCCTTTAAGATATGTTATGGTATAAAACACTGGGATTTCGCCTGCTTTGTTTATATATACATAGGTATATATGAATTGTCTAAGATATGTTATGTTTCAGGAGTGCAGAGACCATGAATAAAGTGGACGATAGGAAAGAGAACAACAGCAGTTGGTGGAAGATCTTTACTGTGAAGGAATCCGTCATAAAGAAGTGGCGATGTGAGTCCTGGATCAAGTTTTGAGCTTTCATGCTGCTGATTCTTCCTTTAATTTCTTCTACATATTAGTGCAGGGTCGCACGGTCTAATAAACTGCTACAGAACTGACAATGTGCTTGTTTATCATGCATGTACTTTTAAATTAGTTGAAGATTCTATGAGAAAGGAGCATGAAGCTGAGAAACAACGATATATGGATGAGTACATGGATGAGATTAAGAAACCACAAGCTGAAGCTAGCGATGAGATTACGGAACCACAAGCTGAATCCAGTGAAACATTTGGTGATATTGACAGCCATGAGAAAATTTCAGCTTCACATCTGAGACTGTGTCGTCTCAATAGCTTTGTTCAATGGTAATTATTCTGCTATGTACAAGCTTATTTGTTCTTCTTCAAAATCTTATTCATTCGTTATCAGATAATGATTAAAATCACGGTCTTCTGCAGAAGACGTCATGGTATATGCATGCTCCGGAATAGCTGTAAGGCACTGGCATGCTAATATAAGAGATCACCATAGAATATTTGTGACTTCGGCTCGCTTGGCCCAGAAATTTAATGATAATAGAACCAGAGATGATAACTTGAGGGTTGGTGCTGCTACTCGTTGTTTTCTTATTTATTTTACTTCGTTTATCTTCAAGCTAATTGAGGTTGATCATTCTGTGATGTTATACTATAGATTGAAGTGTATACTCATGATAATGCAACTCTGCATGGGTTCTTGGGACTATATGATGAAAATCTTGATATTGCTATGGTCACATCCTTCAATCTCAAATGTGTCTACACTTTAGATACATGTAATCCTGTTGATCTACCCAGAGGCACACGCAATAATAAGCTATTTGCGTTTGGGCGTGCCACCACTGGCACTTTGATGGGCACAAAATGCTCTCATCCTGTTTTCAACGATAAAGGCCTTGTGTCGGTCAAGTGTAAGATAACAGAGGTACATTCTTGATTTGTTTTCTTACTTCTTGGCATGATATGTGTGGTACCTTTTTTATTCTAACCTCTACATTTCTTCTAGACTGGACGGGGAGGGCCAGTTATATATTTTGGTCGTGATGGATCTGGGCACATGGCTGGGCTTATCACTGGATATTGTGAAGAAAAGACCACCTTTGTACCAACGAAAATTCTTCGTGAATGGTTAACGAGTCTTCTTCTCATAACTAGGTATATTTAACACAAGCCTAATATTTTTGAGCCAATTGTATATAAAACATTTATTTAATTACTGTCCCATTGGTTGAGTGAGCACTTCAAGCACGAGACCTGTCAAGGCTCCATGCACGCGACTAACTTTAACTTCTCTGTTTTTAAGGAAACATAAATTCTCATGTAATTTTTATTAATATTTATAATCTGATATTCATGTTTTTTTCCTTCTTTTGTCCTTTTGCAAAATTTGGTCCATGTTTACTTGTATTCAACATGTTTTGTTGCAGTGAAACTTCCCATTTTCGTGGATATTCTTTGCCTGATGGTGTAAAGACAGTCATCCCTTCAGGTGTGAAGTATCATGCAAGCATCATTCTAAATGTTACCTGTTGGTCTTTAATTATGGACACCATATGTATTATGTGATTGACACACCTTATGGTTCTAGGATTTGTGGTAAGATCTAAGATTCTCCAATCCTTGGGATATCCCTTGCCACCACCACTCGTGTTTGAGCGTAAGTCATGTTTTAATATTGATCACTTATATCGTGTGCAGTTATTCATTGCTAATTTATGTATTTTTGTCTTAACTATCCAGTCAATGGGAGATTGGCCAGTAGGTTCGAAGAGTATTTTGGTCAATTTCATTATTGGGACGGGTATCCTTTCGATTTTCCTTATCGTTATGAAGGGGAGAAGCTTATATGGCGGAAATTTGGAAAAGATGTCGTTAACAAAATATCCCAATGTGTTGTCGCAATTGCTTCATTCAGCGGTGATCTTTAACGTTTTATGCTCATTACTCTTTCATGCTAGTATTTTATCCTCACTAAATCATCCTCAAAGTTATGATGTGCAGGAAAGATTAGGTGTTTTGCTTGCACAGGCCTGCTTATAAAAGGCAGAGACTGCCCATTCGTCCTTACTTCGGCCAGTTTAGTTAGGACTGGCGATGCTGAAGGCAAAATTGATGAGACCTTGAGTGTTAGTGACCATGTCCATTTCTTTTGGTATTTTAAGTTAGATGATGGTTAATTAGTTGAGCTTGATCGCTATGTTTGTTGCAGATCGAGGTGTTTCTTCCACCAAATCACTCTACAGAGGGGATTTTGGAATTGTATCATCAAAACTACAACATCGCCATTTTTCGTCTAAAACATGACCTTACTACTCCTATTTCTCCCCAAGATATCTTCTCTGTGAGGGAGTCTAGAAATAATAAGTCAGTAGTAGCGATAGGGCGTGCGCCAAAAGGAGCTCACGGATTATTGATGGCCTCAATGGGTGAAGTGAAGGGTAAATACAATGTTGTTACTAAGCTTAAAAACAAGCATTCGACTGGTCCACGCCAGGGTCTGGATCTTGATTGCGAAGAACTTCTTTTCTCCACATGTCAAATCAAGAAGGTACGATGCTGAATTTTTCTGTCATTTCTTTACATGGTACGGGTCTAGATAGTTAATATATTTGGGTTTTTTGTCAAATGGTTTAATACGTCTACTAAAGCGGATGGTACAACTTCGTGTGACACTAGGCTGGTATTGGAGGCCCCCTTATAGGTTTGGATGGTAGTTTCATTGGCATGAACTTTTATGATGAAAGTAGAACAACTCCATTTCTGCCAAGGATCGAGATTCTAAGAGTTCTGTATAAAGGGTTTAGTCTGTTAGAAAGGTAACTTTTCTCCATGCTTATTTCATACATATATGTGGTTGAGGCATTCAACACTAAATTGTATTGAAAATATTTTGGACCAGAGGTCTGGTCAGTCGTCCTTTCAACATGGACGACATCTCGGACTATTTGACTTCTAAGGGACCCAAGTTTATCCCACAGCAGACGACTCGAAAAGAAAGAGAAACCTGTAATTGTTCTGTTTCTCAATGCAAAAAAATTATTATCATATTATATTCATTTGATAATGAACTTATATTTAAAAAAAATATTGGATGGCAGGTGGCCTGTGTCCAAGCCATATTGGTGTCTTGGTGGTCAAGGTGATATTCGAGCCCAGTTTCGTGGAAAAGTCCTCATGTAGACGTCAACCTGCTGTTGGAGTGCTCTCAGATCGTCCA
Organism: Lolium perenne; assembly: GCF_019359855.2. Lineage (NCBI taxonomy): Eukaryota > Viridiplantae > Streptophyta > Magnoliopsida > Poales > Poaceae > Lolium > Lolium perenne. Next base: position 22,081,687 of record NC_067248.2, read on the forward strand.
TGGCTAGCAACATTTGATTGGCATGTGCAACTTCCTGTATGATTTATGGCAAATATTTATGTATGGTGATTGTTTATGTGTATCCCTGTCAAGTATTTAAGGGCATAGAGGATGTAGTTATCCTAGTAAGATATTACTCCGAGTGTTTAATCCTAGTAAGAGTAATTGGGTTATCGCCCCGTAGTCGCTCCGCGTCACCCCCGCGGCGACAGGGGCGACCCCTCCTCCTCCCCGCCTCAGCCCTCCTCCCCCGCCCCTCCCCGCTGCCGCCGCCGGCGCGAGCCGCCGGGCAAAGCCCGCGCGGTGCCGGCGGCGGTGGCTCTTCTCGGCGCGACCCGCCGCGGGCCTCGCGGGGCGCTCGCAACGGCGTCGGCGCCCCTCCTCCTCTGGCCGGCGCGGGGTGTGCCTCCGGATCCCGGCGTGGTGGCGGCGCAGCACGGCGGCCCAGCCACCGGTGTTGGCGCGCCCTTGACGCCGGGGCGGCCGTGGCTAGGGGTGGCGGCGGCGGGCCTAGATCTGGGCCGGCGGGCCTAGGTCTGGGCCCCATCTGGGCCTTCACGGGTTGGAGGGCCAGATGCGGCTGGAGCTGCTGGGTGTGGTCTCCTCCCTGGCTAGCTGTGCTGGTGGCCGGCGCTGGGGCTACCTCAGCAACCGGTGCGGTCCGAAGCCCTGTCTAGCTGCAGTTGTCCTTTGGCAGGGGCAGGGATAGCTTGCACGGTTCTCTCGGGTTGCTCCGCTTGACAGAATCTGGGTTCGTTGGCTTAGTGGGTGGCGCTTCATCGAAGTGGCAGCAATTCTCGTCGCCACAAGTTGCTTGTTTCCCCGGCCAGTCGTGACGCTCGTGGGGACGACGCGTTCCGGAGTTGCGCCTGAAGGACTGGTTGGTCCGCGAGGTTTGGCATGCAGGGACGCTAGCGTGCGTGACAGTGTGTCCGCGAAAGCACCGCAAGGCTACGGCCATTGCCGGTCATGGCGACTTCTTTGGATGTCGTTCACCTTGTTGGAGGGTGGCCATGACACACGTCCTGCCGCTGGTTGCCTCCCCTGGGGCACTGTCTACGACCTTGCTGACATGCATTCTCTCCGAGGTCCTCCTCGGAATACCTCTAGTCGATGCCCTGCGTCTTGCTGTCACTGGCTTCATATAGACGGTGTTCCTCCGGTTTGCGCGGCCTCTCTCGTGCCTAGGGTGGCTGTCGGAGAGTGTGTCGTGGCACCGGGGGACAACGGTGGTTCTAAACAGCCGGTGGCTGTCCTGATGGCAGGTGCAAAGCCTTTGGCTTTCCTTGGGGTGGGGTTAAGACTTCCGCGAAAGCATTGCACGGCTCCCCTGTGCCGACAACGGCGACGCTCGTGAGCGCCGTTCCCCTTCCTAGAGGCGTTGTCGTGAAGTTCTTTCCCCTTTGAACTCTGGAGGCTCGTATGCTCACTTGCGCCGTTAGCCAGCTCCCTCGGTGTGGGTGGTTCTCTGCATGTCGGCCTTGTGCCGATTCAGTTTGGTGCGGCTCCACGGAGTGGCGGCTCGTTGCTTGAAGTTCCAGCCGAGCTGCCGATGTTTAGCTGTAGTCTCGGGCGCCCTTGTATCTTGGTTTAGGCTATAGCTTTGCATCGCTTGTGCTTGTATCGTTAGCTGGCAACCCCAGTTTTATTTCTCTTTCTTTCCTTCGGTTGTTCGTTGTATCGTTGTACGCCTGGCCGGTTGATGACTTTGTTAATTCAAAGTCGGGCTCATCGAGCCTTCTGTTTAAAAAGAGTAATTGGGTTTATATAAAGATAAACCACATACTATATATCTAGAAATCATTAACCCATAGAGCACATGAACTCACGTAATAAATGTCTAGCACTACAAACCTGTCCAAAATCAGTTTGGCAATATAGATTACGCGGATATATGCACATAGGAGTGCGCTTGAGAGAATTTTTCTTCAAAGTTTTTAAATAACTGCAATCATTCGATTTTTTTATTTAGCAAACTCCTTCAAAGTTTTCGGTGCTTCAGTTGGCTTCCGTGCCTTCACATGGCGATGGCAGTGTGAGACAATGGGAGGCGCCAAGCTCACACGTAAACAAATGTGCTCATTTCTTCCAGAGTTACATGTTGGTGTGTTTCCTGAAACATGGAATTTTGCTTCTCTCGATTATTTCTAGGGAAGCACTATGCCCACTCCGTGATGTCATGGTCAAGACTCACGAACTTGCCAATGGGCGATCTGTCTGAAAGCATTCTGTAAGTAAGAGTAGAAATGGTTATCACGTTGGCGAAATGCTTTCAAGTGTGCACTCTTTCCGCCAATGGAGTGGTAATTAAAAGGGTGCCTCTTTTCTGTAAGATATACTTCCTCCATTTCTTTTTAATTGATTTTAATTTACTATAATTTTATACTAAATTAGAGTCGATTAAAAGGAAACAGAGGGAGTATAAGAGTTGCAGAGGAAAATTAGGAGCGACGCATATGGTTTGCGCCAGGCCGTTGTTGAATTCCCACGGTTTCAGTGTGACGTCCCAGTAGAGATCGATGGTCGAAGAAGATGGTGTCGAAAGTCCGCGGCTAAAGCACGGGCGTCCGCACCGTCGGCGATGAGCGGCTGCCGGTGGCACCCATCGACCGAGAGACGACGTACGAGAGATAATCCTACAAAGCCGCTTCGAGAAGAGTAGGTAGGTATGCTAGCTATGTATGTCTACGTGCCTGTGGTTATGTAGCACTTAATTTGGAATCCCGGCCCGATCGAGTTCGGAGTCCTGTTCTTGCCCTCCATCGCACGAATAGGAAGCTGCTGGGTTTGGAATCGATTCGGTTGGCCTATCCACGCCAAATATGGAGTTGACCCTCCGCGCGGCACCTTTTCCTCGTCATCGTCCCGCCGTAGAGTGCGGCTCCTCTCCGGTGAGTCTTTCCTCGCCTATTCCCTCCCCTCTCCTGGCCCCGTCCACTCGCTGCCGACTACCGCGTCGAGATATGCCAGCTCCCCTTCGTCCGGCGCACCAAGATCTCATCCATGCTGATTGATGCAGCGCGCTTTCTTGCTTTCTGTATCTTCTTGTAAATTTTCCTTTCACCCGTTGCTCGGTCCTAGTAGCATGATAGTAGTCTTGCGGGGACTGGGAAGGCTCCGTTAGAGAGGCCGCTGATAGATCGTGGCGCGCCGGTGTAGGCTGCGCACCACACTCCTGGCATCCAGTACCTGGGTTTTGTCGCTCCGGCTGCAACCTCTCTCGGATGGCCTAAAATGCATATGGGCCCAGATAATGCACCGTAGTGGCCCAGTGGCTACGACCGTATCGCAATAGGAAAGGCTGAATTTCGTGGGGCCAAGGGCTGCAAATAACCAGGAACAGGAAACCTCCAACCCTTGCCGCCATCCCGATTCCCAAAGACCGGCGACGTCCCTCTGCTCCCGATCCGCCGCCGCTAATCCACGGCACCATCGATCCCTTGCGCGATGTGAGTCTCTATTTGCATCTGCTTAAATGTCTCACTTCTTTCTCCACCGCGCATTGCGGGCGTATTGTTTTTCGGTCAATCGTAGCCCCCTCTCTAATCACAGCAATAGTTAAGATAATTTTGGCTTTCAGTTCCTAGCTAGGTTACGATTAAGCCAGCTCTCTGATTCTTCATGTACACAACACTGGGAGTTCGTCAAGTTTATTTATAGGTGCATGTTGCCTGATCTGTTTTATAGGACAACCGAGACCATGGATAAAGCCACCCACAGTGAGAAGAGCAGCAGCAGCAGCCGCTGCATGGAAACCTACTTAAAGAAGTTTAAATGTCAGTCCATGATCGATTTTTCGAGCTTTCGGTTCTTCCTTTTATTTCTAGTAACTACTACAACACTCACGATGTCCCTGTTTATCATGCATGTTCTTTTCAATTATTATCAGTGGGACGATCTATGAATAATGAGCGTGAAGCTCTGAGGAAGCGATACAGGGATGAGCTGAGGGAAGAGATGAAGGATCCTCCATTCAAACCGGAAAAATTCGGTGACCCCCGCAGCCTGGAGAAAATTTCAGATTCACTTTTGAGACACGGTGTCGTCTCAGTTGCTTTGTACAGTGGTGATTATTCTGCTATATGTATACTGAACTTATCTATTCTTCTCTGAAATCGCATCCATTCGCTACCTGTGAATGATGCCATAAATCATGATCTTGCGCAGAAAGAGTGCTGGTCTATGCATGCTCCGGAACAGCTGTACGCTACAAGTACAGGAACATGCGAGATCACCATAACAGATTTGTGACTTCCGCGCGTTTGGCCCACAAGTTTGAGGATAACAGAACCAGAGATGATAATTTAAGGGTTGGTGCTCCTACTCACTGTGTTCCTATTTATTTTTGCTCCTGTTATCTTTGAGCTAATAATTGGGCTAAATCATTTCGTGATGTTGTACTGTTGGTTTTCTCACTAACAGATTGAACTGCGTACTTCCGACAATGAAATCCTGCATGGGCTCTTGGAACTATATGATGACAATATGGATATTGCTATCGTCACGTCCTTTAGCCTCCAAGTTGTCTACCCTATGGATACGTGTAATCGCGTGAATCTACAACCAAACACACGGAAATTATTTGCATATGGATGTTCCAACCGTGGCACTCTGATGGGCGCAAATTGTTCGCATCCTGTTTCCGAGGACGAGGGCCTTGTGTCACTTACTTGTAACATCACAGAGGTATGCTCTTGGATTTGCCTTCTTACTTGTAACCTTTTCCTTTCTAATCCCTCTAGCTTCTACTAGAGTGGACTTGGAGGGCCCGTTCTATATTTTGGTCCTCATGGTGAACGCATTGCTGGACTTATCGTTGGATCTGGTGAAGGCAAGATAGTGTTGCTACCAACGAACAAACTTAATGGTTGGTTGAAGCGTATTCTTCTGATAACCAGGTATATCTTTTATGCAAGTATAATCTTTGAGAGTTTGTTTTTCCTTGGCAAGAAACACGTAAGAACATACATTAATATTAGACTCAAGTGAAATCAGTAATTTCTGGTGGGTATAAGTGCCGAATTTAATGATCTTCCCTCTTGAAGCTTTTGCATTATCAAACTGAACAGACCGCACAGGAGAGCTAGGAACAATGGATAAAGTCACTCGTTTTTTTTGTCATCTTCATCCTTATTACATTTTTTGAAAATTAATAAGCTAATACCAAACATTTTTCATAGTTGTTGCTTTTCTAAAATTTTGTTTATGCGTAGTTTTTTACTTGTATTCAACATGTTTCGTTGCAGTAAGGCTCCCCACTTTCGTGGATATTCTTTGCCTGAAGGAGTAAAAACAGCCATCCCTTCAGGTGTGAAATTTCATGTTTGCAATCATTCTAAATGTTACCTGCTGGCTATTAATTGTGCACACCATATTGATCATTTGAATGACACACCTTATTGCATCAGGATTTATGGTACAATCTAAGATTCTTCAATCATTAGGCTATCCCCTGCCACCACCACTCATGTTTGAGCGTAAGTCGTGCTTTTATATTACTCGTTTCTCCCTTGTGCACTTGTTCACTGCCGACTTATGTATTTTTGTCCTAATTTACCAGTCAATGGAAGATTGATTGGTAGGTTTGAAGAGCATTTTGGTCAACTTCATTATTGGGAAGGGTATCCTTTTGATCTCCCGAATAATTATGGTCCAAAACCTATCTGGGAGCAACTTGGGAAAGAACTCGCTCAGGAAATATCCCAAAGTGTTGTCTCAATTGCTTCATTCAAGGGTGATGTTTATTCTTAATTGTATGCTCATTACACTATGGTGCTAGTATTTTATCCTCACTAACTAATGCTAAAAAAATATGAAGTGCAGATAACACAAGGTGTTTTGCTTGCACGGGCATGTTTATAACAGGCAGAGACTACCAGCTCGTCCTTACTTCAGCTAGTTTGGTTCGGACTGGTGATGCGGAAGGCAAGATTGATGAGACATTAAGGGTTAGTTAGGGAACCTATTCAGTTCTGTTGGTCATCTTACGTTCATGTGATGGTCATGTAGCTGAGTGTGATATCTATGTTTGTTGCAGATTGAGGTGTTCCTCCCGCCAAATAATTCTGTGGAGGGGATACTAGAACTGTATCATGAAAATTACAACATTGCCCTTGTCCGTCTAAAGTATGATCTAACTACTGCTATTTCGCCACAAGATATCTTCAATGTTAGGGAGTCTACAGAAAACAAATCAGTAGTAGCAATAGGGCGTGGGCCTAAAAGATCTCATGGATTATTGATGGCCTCAATGGGTGAAGCGAAGGGTAAATACGAGACCGAGCATAAAAGCAAGCGGTCCACTGGTGTCGATAAAAAGGTTTATTGCCCAGACCTTCTTATGTCCACATGTCAAATCAAGAAGGTACATTGGTGAATTAGTAGTTATTTTTAGAGGGTAATGTTGTACACAGTTAATCTATTTGACTTGTATGTTCAATCTAATAATACATCTATTAAGTTGGTACAACTGGTAACCTTGTGTGCTTCTTTTTGTATTAGGTTGGGATTGGAGGCCCTCTTATTGATTTGGATGGTAATTTCATTGGCATGAACTTTTATGACGAAAGTGAAACAACTCCTTTTCTACCAAGGAAGACGATTGTAACAGTTTTGCACGAAGGGTTTGATCTGTTACAAAGGTATTTTTTAGCCCCAGGTTATCTGCAGACATGTGTGTGTGGCTTAGGTGTTCAGAACCAACTTACATCGTAATATTTTGGACAGCTCTACTTTGGTGCGTCGTCCTATCAAAATGGAGGACATCGAGAGCCATTTGTCTTCTAAGACACGAAAGAGGAAGAGAAGCTGGTAATTCTTTATGTTTCTCCGTGCCAAATTTTTTGGTTGGCGTACAGTATTTAGATGATTACGACTTATATACTAAAATAAAAATATTGGATCGCAGCTGGCCTGTGTCCGAGGCATATTGGTTTCTTGCTGGTGAAGTTCATCCTCTAGACCAGCTTGTTGGAAAAGTTCTCATGTAGACGTGAAGCAAGCTGTTGGTGGAGTACCCTCTCAAATGTGCAACTTCTGTATGGTTTGTGTTTGATATTTATTTATATATATATATGGTGTTTATTTATGTGTATCCCTCTCAGGTATTTAATGGCATATTATATTAGGATATACTCCCTCTCTTTCATAGTACTCCCTCCGGTCCTTTTTAATTGACTCAAATTTAGTATAAAATTGTACTAAATCTGAGTCAATTAAAAAAGACCATAGGGAGTAATTCACATATGAGGTTTGGTCAAAGTCAAACATTTCCAATTTAGATTAATTCTACATAAAGTAATATTATTCAGAAAACTAAATAATATCATTAGTACCATAATGCAATGAAAATACTATTTACACATTTGACCATATATACATTATGAAAAATAGTTGATCAAAAAATTCAAACTTGACTTTGATCAAACCGTATTTACAGAGCAATATGGAACGGAGCGAGTATCTACCCTAGCAAGAAATTACTTGTGATTGTTCATGTGTATCCCATGTAAGGTAACGTACGTATGAAGGACATATTTATCACGGCAAGAAATTACTGGGGTCTGTTTAATCCTAGTAAAAAATAGTGTGGTTTCCACGTAGAGCACGAGCTCAAAAAAAAAAAAAACGTCTAGCGCCATAAACTTGTACAGTTTGGTAAGAGACATTATGAGCTTCTCTTAAAAGTTCTCAAGTAACTGCAATACCGGCCACTAGTCTGCCCCCTGTTCATCCACTATACTTTTTGTGCTGGCGGGATGTTGTCATAGCTGGTCGAGACTTCGAGCAAAACGAGACACCGCGGACGCAGCAGGACATGGATACCACCCTCAGGCCCCCCTCTACTATATTTCACAGTAAGCGCCTATCGTGAGCACTTTTGTGATGTTTTTTTGATGCAAATGGCGGGCACAGTGACTTCCATTGCTTTCACATCGTGGTGGTAGTACAATGGGAGGGAGGTGTCAAGCCAGCATGGACAAAAAAAAATTGGTTTTGATTTATTTTTGGATAACGTATTTCAGTCTTTATATTTGGGAGTGTCGACTTAATTGGTATAGTTCGGAAGTTGTTAGTTTTTTAGCCATAGAAATAACATTAACCATCAAGATACACCGTGTGCAATTTCATAATCATAGCTCCCATGCATTAATCTTGACATATCTTAACAGATGCACCAACCCTTATATTGTTGACACCAACAGATTAAAATTTGACCTCATGGATGCTAAAATTGTGCCAGTGAATATGTTTTGAAGCAAGCAGATCAATAACACTCAAGCTCACCAAACATGTTACAGATCACATTGTGCTTACCTATAGAAGCTAGCCACCCATCTACAAAAAGAAAGAAAACAGCTAGCCACTCGGTGTTAATCTTGTTAGGGCATCTCCACCGTGACCCAAATAATTCTAATTCTGCCACGTTTAAACAGGTCTGCGCCGCCAGATAGACGGACAAGTCGCGCTCGCTCCAGTGGCGCAACCCAAACGGACCAACCCATCTGGCTCGACCCATCTGTCAACCAAATTTGGGGAGCCGATGCATGTGTGCAGACAACGTGCATGTACGTCCGTGTCCGCCCCGCGTGGGCTGAGGGCCTGCATGGTAGTGACTCAATGGCCTTCTTCCACTAGCCATCAATGGAGGTAGGCTAACTCCAAAGCTGCATGCGTTGCATGCACTAACCGACTTCTAGGCTAGCCATCTGCGTTCATCAATATCGGCGTTTCGGCCTCCGCATCGGCCTCCAATTCCTTATACTTTTTTTAATAAGCAAGCCACATTCATTTTCTTCCACAACCTCATCTTCTTCCATTCCCCACCACCACCACAGACATCGCAGCAGTCATGGCTGGCGGCATAGGATTGAGGGGAGGGCGTCTAGGACGGACATCGGGCAAGGTGCGTGGACGTGGCCGAGGTCACCAACGAAGACGTGGGAGAGAGGCCAGAGTCAACAACCGTCGTCCCTGTTGCCTGCATCGTCGCCCGAGTCCATCGCCATCGACCTCTCCGGGTTTGAGTTCGGTGTCACCATGCACTTGGGCATGGACTAGGACAGATTGCATCTCCCCCAAAAGTTCACGTCGATCGTCGATGGGCAAGAGCCCCATGAGATCGTACTGCGGGTGGACGGCCGCGCGACTGACATGTGGGCAGTGGAGCTGATATTCGACTGCGTGAGCTAGATGTACCTCCACAATGGCTAGAGGTAGTTCACCCGCGCACACGCCATTGAAGTTGGGCGATGAGTGCATTTTTGGAGTGTTTTTACTCCGTTATTTTATATAAATATCCTTGTGTAGCAATATGATTTTTGCATTTTACGGAGTTTCCACGCACTTTCTATGCTTGTTTACGCGGGATCTCTAAATATTAAGGCAATGGTGAAATATCAATAAAAACTATCATTTTATGGTATTTTGTGCACTTAACCATACGTCTGGGCTAGAGGGAAAAGCAAGGACAAACATCAGAGTACTTAGCGGCCACCAGTACAGGGGGGTCTTGCCCGTACCATCCGCTCGTACGTAGCACCAGGAGCACCGCGTCATCAAATACTTTCACCTCGCGTGGACGAGAGGGCGATCCAAGATAAAAGCCCCCAGAAACACTGAAACACCACCTGTAGGATAGATCTGGAGGAGAAACTTGGGGAGACACCATCTGGGCTGCCAAACGGATGATCGAAGGACATGTCATCACCCCATTCATCATCAACCGATACATCTCCATCATCATCATCGATCCCATTCTCCTTCAACCATAGTTGTGATTTTATTGCTATGGTGGATTTGTATTCGAATTCATACCGTTACTTTCATTCCATCCATAAGAATATGATGATGCTCTTAATTGCTTTCATGTGTGAGTAGTTTCTCTCGTTCTTGGGGAGATGGAGAAATCCTAGCATGAATATGAGATGAATCAAAGATGATCTATGATTTTAATATATTAATGTGTGTTAGTTGTCTCTCTTGATATTATATGATGTGCACCATGTAATATTTTTCTTAGGGTCTAGAGAGGAAACTACCATTTGAAGTATGGTAAAGTGTACGGAGAGAAGTGACAGTACCGTGTCGGCACTTTAACATATGGAAGAGGGGGAAAGAGGGAGACTCACTAAGGTCATATCGATAACCATGGGGAAACCCTTAATTGTGATGGTCAACATGTGGTTTGCATAAAGCTAGCCGCATTGGTTATTTAGATATGCGATGATCCATGGTTTTCTGGGCGCATCTTGTTATGGAGCTCTCTTCACACAAAACATGATTAAAAGCATAGTTTATATTAATTAACATGAATCTTAATACTATAGGTGGACCCAATAATCTCCGAGAACACTTTGTCTTATTGAGTTTCATCCATTTCTCACTACGATTGTTACTTATTGCTTTGTTTACTTTCTCGCAACCAATTACAACAATCTTTAAAAAACCTTTATTCGAGATAAAAGAACGATTTACAAGTATCCCTTAATAAATAGTAGCAACGGACATAAATACCTTCACTAGTAGCACCTCGTGGTTCGATACTCTTATTTCGAAACTAGCTACAATAGCCACGACATGCTCACACTCAAGTTCTTTGACAAGACCATGTGCCGCCTCTGCTAATACCACTCCGACGAGGATAACTAGGTGAGGGCAAGATGAAGATGCTAGGCTCGTAGTATGTTTTTATTAATTTCTAGATTATTGTATCAAGCAAATTGTATCCAAATATGTATGCAATCTATGGATTTAGCCAAGAATGTCAGATGTTTTATTATGCAAGTTGCTCCATCAGTGGACCAAATAGATCACACCGTTGGACGCACTACGTGATCTGTTAGACTGCTGCCCGAATTCTTTACGTGATGCAACCAAAACAAATAGAATCAAACCATTTAGGTTGCAGGTTTGGATAGCGCCATTGTAGACGCTTTTACACGGCAACAAAAGTTTGGCTAGAACTAGGTGCACTACTGATAGATCAAACAAAACAGAATCAAACAGATTCGCTAGAACCAGGAATACTACCGATAGTGGCGGAGAATATCATAAAGGTCGGTTTGAAGTACTACCAATGGAGGTTCGACTCTCTGTGGTGTTGAGGGACTTGCTTGGTGTTCTTAGTTTTGCAGCAGTATGAAAGTGGGAGTGGTAACACATGTGAAGTTGAGAGTCTTACCTTTCAGGGTAAAAAATAAAGGCATGGTCTTAATTGGTTGTGATTTGCAGTGACCTTGTTAAATGCATTGTTTTGTGAGCATGAACTATTTTCACGGTGAAAATCTAAGATGTTTTGAGCGAACGATGACGACGCTTGTGCATTTTTTTCATTCTTGGAGGCGTCGCTGTTGGAGAGCATAGAGTCCATGTGTTATCTCGGTGGTGGATGTATTATTGCTACTAGGGCTAGAATACAGTAGCAGGGCTTCTATTTTCTTAGCTTTTTTTTGGTTTTTTGGCTGGGTGCATTTGTATTGCCAGTAGAGTATTATTTTATTGAAGAGGCTAGGTGTAGCTGATATCTCTAGATATTAATATCGAAAAATAAGATTTGCCTATTTATTTCTCCCGGAACTCGACAACGAGTTTGCCGAGTGTTTTTTTGCCACTGCTAGCAATGACGGGAAACGAGGGCAAACAAGTAAAATGGAATTAAAATAATTCAGCAGCTAGTCGACACACATTACAGGAGGGAGACCGTTGATGGGCAACGCAGCGGCAGCTCGGCAAGGGAAGCTGGTTGAGCACGAAAAGGGCGGCCATTTCATCGTCGGAGCTGTCCCATTAAAGGCCACATCCCCGTTGTTGAAGAGGCACATTAGAGGTAATTATGTGAAACGGACAACGTATCTCCACTGAAACAAAACATAATGAACCTAAAAATGTTTTCTTTTAAAGAAAAGGAACGAGAAAAATATGACATGTAGTTCAAAGTTTACATGCAACATGCTAAAATGGTTAAAAATTATACTCCCTCCGTTTCTTTCTATAGTGCCTATAGATTTTTAGCATTTGTTTCAGGATATAAGGTTGTAGCTTAGCTTTTTTTCAATTACCCCCTCCCCGTTCAGCTCCCAAATCGTTCAGCTCCCTAATTTATTATGGTAAGTTAGGAATATATGAATTTCCCAAATTTTACGTTGATCTCAAATCGTTTAGCTAGGGGTCTTGTGTAAAAAATACACTTGCGCTAATTTCCGTGCCAAAAACAATAGGCACTATAGAATGGAACAGAGGGAGTATAAAATATGACACATTCCTAAAAAACTAGCGTCATCATCAGGTATGTGAGCCTTATTGTAAAAGTGGTATTCTATTTTTTACATAGGATTTGCGCAAGTTTGGATTGCACTTCTTATAGTTGCTTCAACAGAAGCTAGGTTTTGACACTTAGAAAATAAAAATAGATTTTATGTGTATAGAAATTAAAACCTCCTGATGATTATTAATATACCCATGGAATTTCGTAAAAAAGTAATAATTAAAACCTCCCGCGTCAAGGACGTTCGTTATTCCAAGGTACATGTACATTACAATGGATTTTGCGCATCTTGTCCTTCTGCCTCAACTATCTTGTCCACCTACCTCAACAGCTAATTCACCCACGATGGATTCTTCCAACAAAACCTAACCTCCATTCACATATGATTTCATGAACGCGCCCCTTCACTCAGTTCTAAATAACTCCTTTAGCACTCTTTATTTTCCATATAAAAAATAGACTGCAATATTTGATGTGATGATTAACATTTGATTCATTTCATATTGTTTCTGAAATACGCATCCAATCCCAATCAAACAACAAATCAATATTTTCGCTTTCCAGTATACAGGTAAGTTACTGTTGATTGAGAACATGTTTATGTGTAAACATATTAGAAAGTATAACCTTTTTTTACATAATATAAGCCATTTTAGTAAACTAAAATAGTTTGCTAAAAAGGATTTATATGATGGAACATAAGTAGTAATATATAATTTCCAGAAGACATGAAAAAAAAATCTTATGAAACAAAAGAATAAACAAGGACTACAAAAAAGGATATAAATGGTAAAAAAGGTTAAAAACAACTGAAAAGAAAATCGAAATGGTAAACAAAATTGAAAATGACAAAAAATACTTACCTGACATATGGGCCGGCCCAATGCACCCAATAGTGGCAATGACCGTACTGGAAACCCAATGCACCTTGTCTTTTATATGGGGTGATGCTATATGCCGACCTGGTCGGCGCCGAAACACGTTCCCGCACACCCCCTGTCCATGTGGGCTTGGGCCCATTAACGCGGATTCGTTTCCTCCCTCGTAATGTTAGGTAAGTCTATACCTACTAATAAAGAAAGTAAGGTTTCTCCCCTAAATTTTCGTCCGTTTTTAAATTACCCATAGTCTTCTGTCAAAATTACCAACATTGCCACCGCTTACGTTCGAAACGGTTCGCTCAGTTTCGTTCTTCCTATATTGTTTCTTTTGGTCCATCATTTTGATCATACCGAACCGGCCTGATAATCGTGGCCTCGTGGGCTTGATTACACGAGAAGAAGATCGTGCCATATTCAGGCTCCACCCAGAAGCGTACATATATACCGCAGAAATAATCCCTCGCGCCGCAGCCGTCGAACCCTTCCCCCGCCGTCTTCGCGGCCATCGCATACACGGCGCCGTCGACGAGCGAGGTCATGGCGGAGCGGTGTCGAGGAAGTGGATCGCTTCAACCGTTCGCCGCCGTGCCCCGACGCCGTGCCAATGCTCCTCCATGCGCTCTCGTCCGAAACACACGGGGCATCAGTGGATCTCAATGGCCGGGTGTCAACACCCGGATTTTTAAGTCCGGATGCCTATTATGTCATTCATCGCAATCCCAGGAATATTGTTGTTGCGAGGCATAATAGTTAAGTATCAAAGTCATCATTCATTACAAACCATAATGTCTTACAATTGGAATCACATGATCCATATTACACGAATAGTTGATCTATTGATCAACGAACAAACACAAGTTCATAGCGGAAGCGTAAAGATAAATTGACTCTCTAGTCCACAGGCCAACGCTTGACGTTGGAAGACTCCTAGTTGTCGTAGGCGTCCTGCTGATCATCTCCTTGTTCATCTTCATACTCTGGCCATTTGAATAGCCAGGGACAAAGCCGTGAGTACTTCAAGTACTCGCAAACTAATACTAGTGTAAGTGCTAGATAATTCTAGTAAGGGTGCTAAGCTCTAGTTTATTTGCATAAAGCCAATTTTGGTTCACAAGTATTTGAGAAAAGATTTATTCATGTGCTAACTAACTCAAGTGGGAACATCAGGGTCATTCCCACAACATTGTTGTGATTCAAAGTCAAGTCACCAATTCACCATTCATTTCACCATCATTTTCAAGAATCCGACATAGGAAACTATATGACCTTTCCAACCGTCTGTAACCGTGGACACAGCTATTTGAATAGATTTACACTCTGCAGAGGTTGCACACTTGTGCCACAACATTTGATTTCATCCGTCGGGATTACCCCGAATCATCGTAACACAGTACGCGGATCATCAACCATAACCTTTCACATCCTATTATGAGCACCTCTCCCCATGAGCTTGGCCTCCCAGTGAAGACCAACTGTCAACCTGGGAACTGCACAGGGCTTGGCTGTACAATTCACCTCAATTCACATCATTTCTCAACAACGGAGGCAGCCTCGGCATAACCCCTATGACGTGTGTTCAGAGGGAACCCATACTAAGATGCATAAATTTCCAATTAAGCCCTACCCATAATCAGGTATTGTGGGGGTACTTAATATTGGAAAGGTATCGCATTCAAACCAATATCAGTTTTATCAAAAATCACCATCTTCTCTTGATCATATTCACCTTCAAAATTCATTTAATGGAATGATTCATCATTCCAAGGTTTCAAATTCATTTCAAGTCACATGTTCCCATCTAGAGTAGTCAAGTTTTAGTTTTTAGCACTAGCACTAATCATGGGGGGTGCTAATCTTGCTTTGCTAGCTTGAGACTAACTTTGCTACTCTAGTAACCTTCTTTCACTTTGACCAAAGTTAACTATAAAAGTAACTCTTTAAGAAAACAAGTAAAAACTTGTAAGGTAGAAACTTGGGATAGGCTTATGGTAAGAAAGGTAAGACTAATGGTGCCTTGCCCCAAAGGGCTTTGCACTTTGCAAGAATATTAGCTTGCCTTGGTAGTTCTCAAAGTTCTCCTCCTCCTCTTGGTAGCAACCTTCTTCCTCCGGGTATTCTCCGGTGCTAGCGTCTAAATTTAAATACGAGTATAATCACTCAACTAATTCAATGGCTATTCCAAACATCACATATATTCACACAAACTATTCTAAGCACACACTTAATACAATTAGGGTGCATTGGTTGTGTTGCTTGAGGAAGAATAATTTCCTCTCATTACATATGTAAATGATAGTTTCCATAGGGTTCTTGAGAAATAATTTCCTCTCATTGAAATCTTCTTAAGATTTAATTTCTCAAACAATCATGCATGAATTTATATTGACCTAAGTCAACCATTCCTTATCATCATTTGAGAAAATGATTTAAATGAGGTAGACCACCTCATACCATTTAATAATTATACAAATGATTTAAAATCTCCAAGTATTTCATATGAGAGTATTTAACCAGGGGTTCACACTTCATATGAAATGACTTGGGACAAGATTTAAATGAAGTAAAATACTTCATATAATTTGCATAATAGTTTTGGACAATATCCCTTAAGTAAACTAGCCATATTGTCCATTATTTAAACTAGGGCATGATCATACAAAGTGACCACACCATTTTATTGCAGAAACAATTAGTGTAAGTTAAATGTGAGCTATTGGAGTTGGAATTAACTAAATATCTATTTTGGTTGATTTGTAATATTTATTTGAATGTGAAAAAGTCCCTGCCTTCATCTTTTTATCACTTTATTTCTACAACAGATCTCAAGGTGAGACCAGTGGCAAGTTGTAGAACTTTTCCTTAGCTTTCCAACAACATGAAATTTGCTAAATTCGGCCAAGCCAAACAGATTCTATTTTATTTCTAAGTTGGGTCCAGTATTGAAATTGATTTGAAATTATTTAAACTGGATTTGAATTAAAGGGCCGGCGGGAAAATGAAATGGGCCGTAACGATTTTAAAACAGAGAGAAACGGCCCAGCAACGCATCTCGTGCGAGTGGGCCGCCTGACAGAGTGGGGGCCACCCGTCAGCGACTATTCAAAGCCGAATCGGTATGAATCAAAGAAAAGTGTTTGATTAGAACGCGATCTAACGGCGCATGATCGTCATCTTCTCTGACGAGATCGAGCCACTGGCGCGGCGAGCCTAGGGGGTCGGAGGGCTAACCGGTGGTCCGGCGAGCGGCGGCGGTGTTCAAGGCAAGGTTGTCGATGATGAGGAAGAAGCATGTAGCAGTGGCGGAGCTCGAGGTGGCCTGGATCAACGGCGATTTCTCCAGGGCTTCCGCGGCTCCGATCGTCCGATTGGCGCTGCTCCGGCGTCGATTGAGTGAGTGGAGTGGTGGTGGTGGAGAAGCAAGGATGGGAGGAGAGGATGGTGCGATGTTTGGATTGCTCAGGGGGGCTCGCTATTTATAGAGAAGCATGTGTGCCGCGGGGCAGGGTTGGGGTCGACATGCGCGCGGCGGTTCCGGCGAGCTATGGAGCTAGGTGATGGCACGGCACTGTTCTACGGTTCCTGGCGAAGCTAACGGCAGCGACAACACGGTCGGGCGGCGTCTAGATGGCTCGCTTTTCTTCCGTGTCTTCCGCGGCGGCTACAGGATCGTGTTCGTCGTCTCCGGCGGCGGCGATCCAGGGTCTGGTCGAGCGTGTGTCTGGCGGGGTTGAGGTAGCGCTGCGATGCTCAAGGTGTTGAGAGAGGGGCCAGGGCTTGCTCGTGCTGATGGGGTGGCGCGTGGCCAGTGACGTCCACGGCGTGCTCACGCGCGACGCGAGCGACATCCTGGCGAGTTTTGGGCGCGTGTTCTCCGGCGAGTTGTTGCTGCTTCCTCGACAATGGCTGGTGTAGGCGTGGCTAGGGAGTGAGGTGGCGTCGTTTGGGCACGGTGGCCAGTGCAGGGGAGGAAGGAGAAGGAAAGTGGCGCGGCAAGGTGGCGACATGGCCGGCATGGCCATGCACATGCTTGCTAGCCCTCTCCTCTTAGGGTTACTATGTTGCATTTAGGGAGAGAGGGAACCAGGGGACCAAATGGAGTGATTTGGGGCAGTAGCTTAGGGTAGATCACTATTTGCTATAGTGTTTTTGAATTGTTCCATAATTGCTCATTTCAATTTCTTGCAATTTTTGATTGAATTCATATGGTTGCAAATAATGGAAAGGGTGTATTTGGTTGAGTTGTAATTGACCAGAGACAACTAGAGGTGGTGGTGGAATTTTCAAAATCAAAGAATTGCCAAATTGCAAAGTTGGAGATTGTTCCATATAATAAAAAGTCCCAACTTTACATGAGCATAGAATTTGATCCAAAGTGATTATGGCATGGTGGTCTTTACCAAAGTTGTTCACCCTGATTTGCTCTTGGATGAAGTGCAAAGAATTGAGAAAGTTTAGTTTGAAAAATTTGAATTGCAAGGGCTCAAAGTAGGGATCAGACTATAAATGGCAGATTTGACCATTATCATATGTGATCCCAATTTGAGTTTTAAATTGATTTGATTTATGTTTCTTTGATTCCAAAAGTGGTAATAAGTGTTTAATAACATAATACAACTAATGGTGAAGACCAAAATGGTCTAGGTCAAAGATTTGGAAAAATGGCATAAACCATATGTGAGGGTTTTGTGATTTTCTAACCTTTATTCTTTTCTTTTTCTTTGCTTCACTTAAGCATGTGTGAGGTTTATTTTGTGTTAGAATGAGTTGGTTAAAGGGTTCAAACAATTTGGAGGCAATGGGGGTGCCTAGGTCAAGATTTGATATTTTGGCTAAGTGCCACATATGCCTCTATGCATATGTTTGATTTTATTTTGTTTCTCACTTGAATTGGTTGGTAAGTAATTTGTTGAGTGTGTTGATGTATTTCAAATCATCTAACAAGGTCAACACTCAAAGTTTGAGCATTTGCAAAAAGTAGCCATAGGCTTGCATATGCCTTTTTCTTATTTAAGATCTTTTCTTTTTATTTTGTTTTTCAAAGGTTGGTGATAAGAGGAAAGAGGTTTAGGGTTTAGTGGGGTTCACCATGGTTCACCACTATTTAGCAAAATAAGAAAGGTAGGGTTCAAAATTTACACATTAGGGCTACATGCCCACATATGTCTTTTTCTTTTATTTTGGTTTCTCAAAATAGATCCCAATGATTTTTGAGAAGGTTAGGGTTTAGAGTTTTTCTTATTTGATTTCTTTCTCTTTTATTTTATTTGGTTTGTGATCTTCACTTGATCACTTTAGGGTTTTAGGGTTATCACATAAGCATAATAACACTCATCATGGCAAAACACAAGTATTAGGTATGAGCACTATGCATAGCACTCTATGTAGGAAAAGTTTTTGTTGGTTCTCATTTTTGGAAAAAAGAAATTCATTTTCTCTTTGTTTTGAAATTTGGGGTGTTACAAACCCTTCCCCCTTAAACAAATCTCGTCCCGAGATTTTAAGAAAAGTTAGGTTCCTAAGAGAGATTGGGCGATATGATTTAACAGGGAGACATACTTGGCATGGCCTGAGGTGCTTCTTAGGCTTCTATGGCAGTTATGTTGTAGAGGCGGCCGTTGTTGTTGTTCTGGTTCCTTCTTGCGGCAAAGCGGCGCTGGTTCTGAGCAGGTGCAGCGGTGTTGGCGGGAATCTTGGCTAGCCTTTTGGGGCACTCATTGGAGTAATGCCTGATACGTCCAAAATGTATCTACTTTCCCGAACATTTTTGCTATTGTATTGCCTCTAATTTGTGTATTTTGGATACAACTAACACGGACTAACGCTGTTTTCAGCAGAATTGCTCTGGTGTCTTGTTTTTGTGCAGAAATTCAACTTTTGAGAAAATCCTCGGAATTTATATCAATGGGCCTATTTTACCAGAAGACTCAGGGAGCCAGAAGGGCAAGCCAGGTGGAGGCCCGAGGGCCCCACACACCAGGCCAACGCGGCCCAGGGGGGGCGCGCCGCCCTAGTGTGTGGCCCCCTCGGCTGGCCTCCGACGCCCCCCTCTGGACTACTTAAGGGGTTCGATCTAAAAATCGCGAGGAAGAAGTCAAAGTCGCCAGAAACCCTCCAGTACGCCGCCACATCGCGAAACTCCGTCTCGGGGACCAGAAACTCCGTTCTGGCACTCCGCCGGGACGGGGAATTGGAGGAGATCATCGCCATCATCACCACCGACGCCTCTCCATCGACCAGCCATGTTTCCCCCATCCATGTGTGAGTAATTCCCCCACTGTAGGCTGAAGGGGATGGTAGGGATTGGATGAGATTGGTCATGTAATAGCATAAGATTGTTAGGGCATAGTGCCTAGTGTCCGTAATTGGTACTTTGATGATATTGTTGCAACTTGTTATGCTTAATGCTTGTCACTAGGGCCCGAGTGCCATGATCTCAGATCTGAACATGTTATTGTTTCATCATGATATGCATTGTTTTATGATCTTACCTGCAAGTTGTA
The DNA here is from genome assembly GCF_019359855.2 of Lolium perenne. NCBI lineage: Eukaryota > Viridiplantae > Streptophyta > Magnoliopsida > Poales > Poaceae > Lolium > Lolium perenne. Next base: position 22,101,333 of record NC_067248.2, read on the forward strand.
TACACATGTCGCTGTCCGGAACCAAAGGCCCCGAAGTGACAGAAATCGGGACAACCGGAGGGGATGGCGGTGATGTGAGGATCACATGTGTTCACGGAGTGTTAATGCTTTGCTCCGGTACTCTATTAAAAGGAGTACCTTAATATCCAGTAGATTCCCTAGAGGCCCGGCTGCCACCGGCTGGTAGGACAAAAGATGTTGTGCAAGTTTCTCATTGCGAGCACGTACGACTATATATGGAACACATGCCTATGGATTGCTTTGTACTTGGACACCACTTTATTATTATCTGCAAATGCCCTGCTTTGATTGTTACATGAGTTTCTCTCATCCATGCAACGCCCGTCATCCATCCCTGTGCCTACAGTATTTTAATCCTGCTGTTTACTATAATCACTACTGCTGTCTGTGTTACTCTGCTGCTGTTATTTCACTATCAAGCTATCGCTATAAATCATTACTCGATAAACTCTTGCGAGCAAGTCTGTTTCCAGGTGCAGCTGAATTGACAACTCCGCTGTTAAGGCTTTCAAGTATTCTTTGTCTCCCCTTGTGTCGAATCAATAAATTGGGTTTTACTTCCCGCGAAGACTGCTGCGATCCCCTATACTTGTGGGTTATCAAGACAGTTTTCTGGCACCGTTGCCGGGGAGCATAGCTTTATTTGAAGGTTCACTTGGATTGATATTGTTCGCTGCAAATTCTCCATCATGGGTAAATCTCGCGATCCTAAAGTCGCCATATTACCATCCACTACAAGAAAAGGTACAACTCTGAGTACCTCTGCTACTCTTGATTCACCATCTGTGATAAGTCAACTTGTTTCGCCGCCGCAAACTTCACTTGCTGGTACTTCTACTGAATCTGAAAACTCTCATAATATTGATAATGTTTCTGCTGTGCTTGATGATAGTGGTTCATTGGGATAATTCTAGATGCTACAATTGCTAGGTCTAGACAAATTGAAAATGCTGAAACTCCTAAAATGCTGCTACACCTTTTAATTCACCTGAACTTGATTATTCTAGTGATGATCCTGATGAGGATTATGTGGAGCTTAATGATGATTTTATTAATAGATGCAATGCTACTGCTGATGCAAGAAAAATTAAAAAGTTTCTCGCACAATATACTGTTAGACATAAGCTATCTCCTGATCCTAAATTTGCCACATCTCCTATATGAATTAAGGATAAAGATTATGATTTTTCTCTTGATCTATCTCATATAGCTATTGTTGAGAAAACACCCTTTTGTGGTACTGAAAAAGAAAGTGCTGTAGAACACATGAATGAACTCTCTTCTATGAGTAGCTTGTTTTCTGATGATGTCAATATGCGTACTTATTTCGTTGCTAAATTTTTTCCTTTCTCATTAAAGGATGATGCTAAAACTTGGTATAATAATTTGCCTCCTGGTTCTATTAAAAGTCCAGGTGATTTGCTTGATGTTTTCTTTCGGAAATACTTTCCTGCTAGTGCTCAACATGTTGTTTTACAGAAAATTTATAGCTTTGACCAGGAAGATGGAGAGAAATTGCCTGAAGCATGGGCAAGATTTTGCTCTCTTATCAGAGCTCGACCTAGACATGATTTGGAAAAGCATGATTTACTTGATATATTCTATAGTGGACTAACCGTTGAGTCTAGAGCATATTTGGATAGTTGTGCTGGTTGTGTTTTCAGGAAAAGAACTCTGCATTTAAGCTGAAGAATTATTGGCTAAAATAGGCAGGAATCATGATGATTGGACTACACCTGAACCAACTCCGACACCAATATTGAAGAAGAGGGGTTTAATTAAATTGAATGATGAAGATATGAGGGAAGCCAAGAAATCTCTCAAGGAGAAAGGTATTAAATCCGAAGATGTGAAGAACTTACCTCCCATAGAAGATATATGTGAGATAATTCCCCCTTCATCCATGATTGAGGTAAACTCCCTTCAACGCTTTACTAGGGAAGATATTCCGTATTCGAAACCTCCTGCTCAATGCTTAGATGAGTTTGATAATTATATTGTTAAGCAAGAAAATTTTAATATGAGAGTAGAGAATCATCTAATGGAAAATTCTCAAGCTATTAGCAATTTTCATGATATTGTGGAGAGAACCTCCAATGATGTTAAGATGCTTGTTAAACATTTTCAAATGGTTCAAACTCAAATTGATCAACTCACTAAAGTGCAAAATGACTTGTTAAAAAATAATAATTCTAAAGAGAAACATGCTTATGAAGTAACAACTAGAGGCGGTGTCTCTACCCAGGATCCTCTATATCCTGAAGGGCATCCCAAAAGAGTTGAACAAGATTCTCAACGAATTGAAACTAGTGCCCCTTCTAAGAAAAAGAAGAAGAAACATAGAAATGTTGTAGAATCCTCTGAACCTGTTAATGATCCTAATAGTATTTCTATTTCCGATGCTGAAACTGAAAGTGGTAATGAACATGATAATGATAATGATAATGATAAGAATGATGCTTCTGATAAAGAAGAGGTTGAAGATGAACCTGAAAAGCATGCTAAAAATAAAAAGTATAGTAAAGAAGATTTTATTGCTAAGAAACATGGTAATGAAAGGGAATCTTGGGTGCAAAAGCAAATGCCTTTTCCTGCTAAGAAATTAAAATCAAAGGAAGAAGAACACTATAATAAATTTTGCGATTGGATGAAACCTTTATTCTTGCAAATCCCTTTGACTGATGCTATTAAATTGCCTCCTTATTCAAAGTATATGAAAGATATTGTCACTAACAAAAGGAAAATCCCCAATGAGGAGATTTCCACTATGCTTGCTAATTACTCTTTCAATGGCAAAGTTCCAAAGAAGTTGGGTGACCCAGGTATACCTACTATTCCTTGTTCTATTAAGAATAATTATGTTAGAACTGCTCTATGTGATTTGGGAGTCGGTGTTAGTGTTATGCCTTTTTCTCTTTATAAGAGACTTTATTTAGATAAGTTGATACCTACTGATATATCTTTGCAAATGGCTAGTAAATCTACTGCTATTCCTGTTGGTATATGTGAGGATGTTCCTGTTCAAGTTACTAATAACTGCTTGATATTAACTGATTTTGTTGTGTTGGAAATGCCTGAAGATGATAATATGTCTATTATTCTTGGGAGACCTTTTCTTAACACCGCAGGGGCTGTTATTGATTGGAATAAAGGAAAAGTTACTTTCAATGTTGATGATAAGGAGCATAACGTCTATTTCCCCAAGAGGATTGATAAAGTATGTGGAGTTAATACTATTTCTAATGTGAGAACTATCAAAGTTGGAACTATCGATTGTCCTATATATGAGCCTAAAGAAGGTTATCAAAATCTTATGATTGGATGCATATCAATACAATTCAAGGTAACATGATTGATTTGAAGTTTATTTCTTCTTATGCTATGTAAAATTTATTTGGTGGCAGGACTTGATCAACCTTGTTAACAAATACTTTTTATATGCATAGAGGAGGCAAACAACATTTCTTTCTTCCTCCACTTGTTCTACTTGCTGTAGCACTTTTGTTTTGCAAAGTTTCTTAGTTAATTAGAGATTTCAAAAAATTTCCTGGCCAGTAATAATAAACTTAATACCCAGAAATGTGCATTTTTCAAAGTTTTCAAAAATTCACAAAAATTATACCGTTGGTCCTATTTTTCGAAAATGCACCTGGGAGCACCTGGGGATGACCAGTGGGGCACTCCAGGGTGGCACCCCACAGGCCGGCGCGGACAGCATGGGGGCGCGCCACCCTGGTGTGTGGGCTCCCCCTTGCCCCACTTCAGCATCTCTTCCTCCCACACTCTTCTCTCTCCCGAAAAAACTCGCACCAGCTTTCTCTCACTCGCGTTTCTGCTCAAGAGCTCAAGATTTCTCGATCTCTTTGCTCAGCCCAGATTTCTGTCTAAAATTTGGCACATTTGCTCTCCGGTATGTGACTCCTCCGATTATCCAAGTAGAATTTTGTTTGGTTGAGTATATCTTGAATATTTTGCTGCTGTAGGTAACATGTTTAGTGAGCTTGCATGCTTGGTCTAAGTTGTATAAACTAGTTTTGATGCATGATTAGTACTCTAGCAAGTTCCTATGGTAGTTCCCCTCGATTATATGTCACCAAATCAAATTTTATAATGTTTGTTGAAAAATTTCAGAAAAGGAAGATGGATAATTTCAACTTTGGAGAAGTGTTTGAGAGAGAGACGACCAGCACCGGAAGGCCCTCTAGGACCGCCACCCGATTCCGGCGATCCTATAATGAGGATGTCATCGCGCCAAGCTTCGAGCCCGAAGAAGACAATGGAGTTCCTAACGCTTGATCTTTCCCATGTTATGACTTTTTGAGTAATGCAGGGTTGCTGGATGATTTCTTGACCCTCGTTAATAAGGCGGGCTTAACAGCCTATATGGGAGATGAAAGGGAGCAATACTACATGCTCACCAAAATCTTTGTTGAGAGCTTCAAGTTCGACAACTAGCACTATCGCGCGACAGTTGCATTCAAGATCTATGGTAATCCTATTACTATGCAATTGGAAGAATTTTGTGTTGCATTGGGTATTGCCCCTGTAGGTACAGCAAGGAAGATTGAGGACAACCCCAGGGTCTTGTTGGAGCTCTATCGAGAGATCACCAATGATGATTGCCGCACCATTCAGCGTGGCAAGATAAGAAACATCCAACTCCCCGCCATTAAGTATTTTGCCTATTACATTGCTACTAGCATTCTTGGTAGGGAGAACACTAGCAATATTTATAGCTACCATCTTGCTTTCTTAATTGCTGCACTTACTGGAGAGACACCTTATCATTTTGGTTCTCTTATTGCTCGCCGTTTGTCTAACAAGGGGCCTATTTTTGAAGGAACTATTGCATCGCGCATTTTAGCACATTTAGAACTTCCTCTTGACTCTAATGATGTGCCATTAACTCCTATAAGGCTTGATATTGCTGCTATGAAGAGCCATCAATTTGTTACCGCTGATTCTACTTCAGATAATTTGGTCTATGGAATGTTGTTTGCTGACGGGGATGAGAAGAAAATCCCTTTGCCCCAGCCAGATTTGTTCAGTATTGACATGACACCATGGTCGCACTCTAAGGAGGAGGTGGAGGAGAAAATAAAGATACAAGGCTTCCACCAGCAGCATGACTCCGAGGACGCCGAGCCCTCCTACGACTACACCGTCACGTATCCGGGTGCTTCTTCTAGCACATACCCGGAATATGATCCATCTTCGTCGTACTACGGAGGTGCTACTTCATGGGCACCATGGGATTGAACTCCACTTAGGCCAAAAGCCTAAGCTTGGGGGGAGGTATACCGGCATCACTCATTCTTTGCATATTATGGTTGCTGGATACTTATATATACTTGTTTAGTTTCTTTGAGTGGTTTTCTAATGAGAGGAAGATGTTATTTGGGGAAGTGCTGCCTGAAAACAGATTCTGGACTGTTACCAAAAAATTCTCAAAAGTATCCAGAACGATATTTTGCGAAGCCAATTTTTGTGCATGTTCCCCAGGTTGTTATCTAACTTTCATTAGTTGAACACTTTTCGATTTGAGCAATGGAAGAATTTCTTAAAAATCGATTACTGTACTGCTGTCAAGTTTGACGAAATTCTGCTGCTTTGTGTTTATGTGACTTTTCTAGTTTTCATTTTCTTGTTTTTGCTTTGTTTCTTTCCTAAAACATAAAAAGACCAAAAATATTTCTGTTGTTTCTCTTCACCATTTGTTTATTTTGGTTTCTTGCATTTATTTTGCTTTGTTTGCTATCGTTGGTTTGCTATAAGAAAATCCAAAAAGATTTTGCTTTATTTGCTTGTTTTCTTTTGTTCTTGTTTCCAATTCGAAAACACCAAAAATATTTGCTGTTCTTCTTTGGTTTTGTAAAGTTCATTATGAGTTCAATGGTCTTCGGTGGCTGGAGCGTGGTTTTCATTTCATATTATCCAAGCTACACAAGTGAAAGGCAATAATGACGATCTACGACAATTCGAATGTGGTGAGAGGCTGGTATGAACTCTATTTGTTTTCATTTTGTACATATACTCATCCATGTGAGCATGCTTAGTTGGTTCATGTGAGGTATATGTCAATTAAGAAAGTCTAGTAGTTCATGATCTCTCATGTTTAGCTCCAATTTATTAATATGAGTAGCATGTCATGGATGTTTGCTTGCATTGTTTTATTCATAAGTAGGTATGACATTGTGGTATCCTTCTCTGAATAATTCATTTGGATCGACTTGGCACATGCTCACGCATGCATATGAATGAACAAAAGTCAATTAAGCCTCTATGATTTACATTGCTTCAGAGTTCTTGTATCACTTTTATGCCTCCGTTAATTTATTTTGCCGCAAGCATGATTATGACAGTGACTGCTCTCTTGAGTTGTCGCTCCCCAGTCTATTGCTAGCCTTCACTTGTACTGAGCGGGAACGCTGCTCGTGCTTCCAAACACCTGAAAACCAAGTTGTTCCAAAGTGTCCACCATAAATACCTATGCATGGCATTTCAAACCATTCCAAGTAAATTCTCATGCGCTACCTTTAAAACCCTCAAAATGCTTCTCAATTTGTGTTAATGTTTTATAGCTCATGAGGAAGTATGTGGTGTTTATCTTTCAACCTTGTCATTTACTTTTGACGGACTTTCATAATAAGAGCTGGCAACGGGGTGCCCAGCCCCAACTAATAACTTCATTAATAATTCTCTTCACATGTTCTCGCTCTCCGATTCATCGAGCAACTTAATTTTGCAAATAGACACTCCTCCATGGTATGAGATTGATGGAAGGCACCCGAGGATTCGGTTAGCCATGGCTTGTGTAAGCAAAGGTTGGGGGGAGTGTCACTCATAACAAAAACTAAAGTACATGTGCAAACAAAAGAGAAGAGGGATGATCTACCTTGCTGGTAGAAATAACGTCCTTCATGGGAGCCGCTCTTGAAAGTCTGGTTGGCAAGGTAGTTGGTGTACCCATTACCATTCGTTGACAACAACAAACACCTCTCAAAATGATTTTACTCCTGTTTTAAAAATGAAAAGCTCTAGCGCATGTTAATCCCTGCTTCCCTCTGCGAAGGGTCAATCTTTTACTTTTATGTTGTGTCTCCATCCTTTCTTTGAGCACTTTCTTGGGAGCACAACTGTCATTCTTAGTATAATATGCTTGTCCCAAAATATGATTGACTGTGGTATAACTTTGATGCTTTTATCTTTGACAATCTCTATTTCTAGTCTTTCTATGAACCTCAGAGGTGCCTGGGCATTTATGTTTTGCTGTTCAAATTCGGGCAAGCGAGATACCACTTTATCATATCCTTTTATGAACATTGCAATCCTGCTTATAGACATGATTCATGATGCTTATTATTAATTGTTGGTACCTTTCCATGATTGATATATCTATTGGATGATCTTATTTGCATGTACCTTATTATGAACTGCCTAAGTGTTAGCCATATCATGAGAATATTTACATCATATGAGCAAATGTGTTCGTGAAAGTTCTTTTATCGCACTCAGTTGTTAACTGAATTGCTTGAGGACAAGCAATAAGCTAAGCTTGGGGGAGTTGATACGTCCAAAACGTATCTACTTTCCCGAACACTTTTGCTATTGTTTTGCCTCTAATTTGTGTATTTTGGATACAACTAACACGGACTAACGCTGTTTTCAGCAGAATTGCTCTGGTGTCTTGTTTTTGTGCAGAAATTCAACTTTCTGGAAAATCCTCGGAATTTATATCAATGGGCCTATTTTACCAGAAGACTCAGGGAGCCAGAAGGGCAAGCCAGGTGGAGGCCCGAGGGCCCCACACACCAGGCCGGCGCGGCCCAGGGGGGGGGGGCGCCGCCCTAGTGTGTGGCCCTCTCGGCTGGCCTCCGACGCTACCCTCTGGACTACTTAAGGGGTTCGATCTAAAAATCGCGAGGAAGAAGACGAAGTCGCCAGAAACCCTCCAGTACGCCGCCACATCGCGAAACTCCGTCTCGGGGACCAGAAACTCCGTTCTGGCACTCCGCCGGGACGGGGAATCGGAGGAGATCATCGCCATCATCACCACCGGCGCCTCTCCATCGACCAGCCATGTTTCCCCCATCCATGTGTGAGTAATTCCCCCGCTGTAGGCTGAAGGGGATGGTAGGGATTGGATGAGATCGGTCATGTAATAGCATAAGATTGTTAGGGCATAGTGCCTAGTGTCCGTAATTGGTACTTTGATGATATTGTTGCAACTTGTTATGCTTAATGCTTGTCACTTGGGCCCGAGTGCCATGATCTCAGATCTGAACATGTTATTGTTTCATCATGATATGCATTGTTTTATGATCTTACCTGCAAGTTGTATACACATGTCGCTGTCCGCAACCAAAGGCCCCGAAGTGACAGAAATCGGGACAACCGGAGGGGATGGCGGTGATGTGAGGATCACATGTGTTCACGGAGTGTTAATGCTTTGCTACGGTACTCTATTAAAAGGAGTACCTTAATATCCAGTAGATTCCCTAGAGGCCCGGCTGCCACCGGCTGGTAGGATAAAAGATGTTGTGCAAGTTTCTCATTGCGAGCACGTACGACTATATATGGAACACATGCCTATGGATTGCTTTGTACTTGGACACCGCTTTATTATTATCTGCAAATGCCCTGCTTTGATTGTTACATGAGTTTCTCTCATCCATGCAACGCCCGTCATCCATCCCTGTGCCTACAGTAGTTTAATCCCGTTGTTTACTATAATCACTACTGCTGTCTGTGTTACTCTGCTGATGTTATTTCACTACTGCTACTGCTATAAAACTGTTACTACTGATAAACTCTTGCGAGCAAGTCTGTTTCCAGGTGCAGCTGAATTGACAACTCCGCTGTTAAGGCTTTCAAGTATTCTTTGTCTCCCCTTGTGTCGAATCAATAAATTGGGTTTTACTTCCCGCGAAGACTGCTGCGATCCCCTATACTTGTGGGTTATCAATGCCCAACCACTCCACACTCATAACAGGTGATGGTGGCCTTGTCCTTGTTGGCGACGGGGATGGCGTTGCTTCCAGTCCTAGGGCCAGTGTTGTTGTTGTTGTTGTTCCCGTTGTTGTTGTTGTTGGGGTTGTTATTGCTGGTGTGATTGTTGTTGTTGTTGCCTCCGGGCTTCGGGGGTCCTCCTTGGTTGTTGGTGTAGTTTGGGCGGTAAGTCTGGGCAGTGGGCTTGTTGTATCTTGGAGAAAATCCTCCTGATGAGTTGTTGCGGTACTTCTGGGTATTGCTGGACCAATGCTGTTTCATCATCCGGTGTTTGCGGTTCTCGTTGGCTTGGTGAAGCCTCCCTTCCATCTGGATGGCGGAGTCCACCAGGGCTTCTAGGTCAGCAAAGGTAATGTTGACCAGTACGGTCTGCATCTCGTCGTGTAATAAGTTCAGAAATCTTTCCTTCCGCTTCTCATTGGTGTCGGTCCCGTCCGGGGCGTACCTTGACAGTGTAAGGAATCTGTCGCGGTATTCTACCACGGACATTCTGCCTTGCTTGAGTTCGCGGAACTCGTCTCTCATCATCTTGATCAGTCCTTGGGGCACATGGTACTTGCTAAACTTCAGCTTGAAGTCTTCCCAGGTCATCATCTGTCCCGCATTCATTGCGTGGGCGCTTGTCCACCAGGCTCGTGCAGGTCCTGACAGGTAGTGGGTGGCGAACAGTACTTTCTCTATGGCTTCAACTCCCGCAACTTTGAGGTTGTTCTCCATTGTCTGGAGCCAGTCCTCGGCATCGAGGGGCTCTTCGGTCTTGCTGAAAATAGGTGGGTTGGTGTTTTGAAAGTTCTTCAGTTTTGACCCAGGGTGGTCGTGGTTTCCATGGCCGTTGTTGTTCTGAGCGAGCTGCTGCAGTGCAGCAATGTTGGCTTGGCGTTCAGCTCTCTCGGCTTCTCGGTCGGCCATCATCATCTCTAGCATCTGCATCATGGCGTCTTGGGTGGCTCTGCGGGTTGGTGGGGCCATCTAAACATCGGAGTAGATGATAAGATAAGAGGGAAATTCCTATGGTTTGTTTGATTTAAAGTTCAAAAAAGTTCAAAACTTGAAAACTTGAGTAGTGTTGAGGGGGTAAAAACCAGCAACACTTTTTCATTCATACCAAACATCATACATTACAAATCTAACACACCGTTGGTTTGAAGAACCATTCATTCGTCCTACGATACAAGGGGATCCTGATACAACTCACACCTACTCAAGTGTTGGAGTGATACTACTCTCCAGGGTGGATTTTCGGCTTCACGGGTAATGTGTTTGGTGAGAGGCGAGGGCGTTGTCCAACTCCTTGCGGGTCTTGTACAACATGAAGTCGAGGTGTGCTACATAGTGATTCATCTCCGTGTGCGGGGGCATGGTCATCGGTCTTCCCATGGGGTCATGTCTTGGGTAGTAGATGAAGCGAGTGTTCTTGATCTTGTTCTCATTTTGTCCACACATACGGGCAATTGCTTCTTGCATCGCTCTGACTAGTTCCTCCTTCCAATTGTTTCCCGTTACAGAAAACCATATGGTTTCCCATACCGGGGCTCCAAGCTTTCGTCGTAGATCACCAGAAACTTCCCACCGAGGTGGTCCTCCCAACTGGTTGTTGAGGGGTGTTCCGAGGAACTCGGGATACGGGCGTCCTAGATAATCCACTAGTTGCTTCAAGTCTTTCTCGAACATCAGGTTTCCTCCGTGACCAAGCTGATAGAACTCCCATTTGTACTCCATCTATGAGCAATTATGATGAGTAAGTTAAAGAAGTGGTCAAGTGTGGAAAGTTTTATGTAGTTCTCAAAGGAAAAAATTAGAGCATGAAATTCTCATTTTGAAAAAGATTTCAAGGATAAGAGTGAGAATAAGTTTTCATAAATATTCACTTCATTTGTTTTGAAACTAAGTTTTGTAGACGTCCATTCTAACTAGGGTCTCCTAAGGTCAAACAATGGCTCTGATACCAACTTGTCAACACCCGGATTTTTAAGTCCGGATGCCTATTATGTCATTCATCGCAATCCCAGGAATATTGTTGTTGCGAGGCATAATAGTTAAGTATCATAGTCATCATTCATTACAAACCATAATGTCTTACAATTGGAATCGCATGATCCATATTACACGAATAGTTGATCTATTGATCAACGAACAAACACAAGTTCATAGCGGAAGCGTAAAGATAAATGGACTCTCTAGTCCACAGGCCAACGCTTGACGTTGGAAGACTCCTAGTTGTCGTAGGCGTCCTGCTGGTCATCTCCTTGTTCATCTTCATACTCTGGCCATTTGAATAGCCAGGGACAAAGCCGTGAGTACTTCAAGTAATCGCAAACTAATACTAGTGTAAGTGCTAGACAATTCTAGTAAGGGTGCTAAGCTCTAGTTTATTTGCATAAAGCCAATTTTAGTTCACAAGTATTTGAGAAAAGATTTATTCATGTGCTAACTAACTCAAGTGGGAACATCAGGGTCAGTCCCACAACATTGTTGTGATTCAAAGTCAAGTCACCAATTCACCATTCATTTCTCCATCATTTTCAAGAATCCGACATAGGAAACTGTATGGCCTTTCCAACCGTCTGTAACCGTGGACACGGCTATTCGAATAGATTTACACTCTGCAGAGGTTGCACACTTGTGCCACAACATCTGATTTCATCCGTCAGGATTACCCCGAATCATCGTAACACAGTACGCGGATCATCAACCATAACCTTTCACTTACAAATCCTAGTATGAGCACGTCTCCCCATGAGCTTGGCCTCCCAGTGAAGACCAACTGTCAACCTGGGAACTGCACAGGGCTTGGCCGTACAATTCACCTCAATTCACATCATTTCTCAACAATGGAGGCAGCCTCGGCATAACCCCTATGATGTGTGTTCAGAGGGAACCCATACTAAGATGCATAAATTTCCAGTTAAGCCCTACCCATAATCAGGTATTGTGGGGGTACTCAATATTGGAAAGGTATCGCATTCAAACCAATATCAGTTTTATCAAAAATCACCATCTTCTCTTGATCATATTCACCTTCAAAATTCATTCAATGGAATGATTCATCATTCCAAGGTTTCAAATTCATTTCAAGTAACATGTTCCCATCTAGAGTAGTCAAGTTTTAGTTTTTAGCACTAGCACTAATCATGAGGGGTGCTAATCTTGCTTTGCCAACCAGACTCACCTTGCATTGGCTCAGCATGCCGATGCCATCAAGATGCTTGCCAAGAACCGCAAGTCACTCCGCCAGCAGCGTGCCAAGAAGGATGCTACCATTGCGCGCCTTCGCGCAAAGATAGTATCCTTGGAGGCCACTGTCAAGGCCCAAGAGGACCAGATGAGGGAGATGGAAGAAGAAGGTGAAGACATTCAGGGAAGATGAGCTTTCCTGAGTGATGATGACGACTTCGAGGAGGATGAGAACATCGATGTGGAGGACTACGAGTTCCTGGATGCCGGAGAAGATGACTGCATCCCAATAGATATAGATGATGAGTAGTTGCACCAGTTCACTTTCGTAGGTGTGAGTTGTATCCCGTCCCTTGTATCGTAGCTTGGAGAAATGGTTCTTAAAACCATGGATGTGTTCGGTTGTAAGATATGATGTTTTAATGAATGAACGAATGTGTGTTTGTGTTAACATCAAAAGAATTCAAGTTTTAAATTTTTGAATTTAACCAAAAGAAGCCATAGAGAATTCCCTCTCATCTCATGATCTATCTCCATGTTAAGATGGCCCCTCCAACTTGCAGCAGCAGCCAAGATGCCATGATGCAACTGCTGCAGACTTTGATGGCAGATCGCGAGGATGAAAGAGCTGAACGCCAAGCCAACATAGCAGCACTGCAACAGATAGCCAACAACCAAGGTCACGGGAACCATGATCACCCAGGATCAAAACTTAAGAATTTCCAAAACACCAACCCTCCTGTGTTCAGCAAGACCGAGGAACCACTCGATGCAGATGATTGGCTCCAAACCATGGAGAACAATCTAGAAGTAGCTGGAGTTGACGCCAACGAGAACGTCCTGTTCACCACTCATTATCTAGCAGGACCTGCAAGAGCCGGGTGGACCAGCACCCGTGCCATGAATGCTGGACAGATCATGACTTTGGCAGATTTCAAGCTCAAGTTCAGCAAGTATCACGTGCCCCCGGGTCTTATCAAGAAGATGAGGGACGATTTCCGTGAACTCAAGCAAGATAGAATGTTTGTGGTAGAATACCGCGATAGGTTTCTCACACTGTCAAGGTACGCCCCGGACGAGACCGACACCACTGAGAAGAGGAAGGAAAGATTCTTGAATGGACTGCACGACGAGATGCAGACAGTGCTAGTCAACATCCCCTTTGCCGACCTTGAAGCCCTGGTAGATTCCGCCATCCAGATGGAGGGCAAGCTGCACCAGGCCAACGAGAACCGCAAGCGCCGCATGATGACTCAGAGTGGGCCCAGCAATACCCCAAGGTATCGCCCCAGTTCAAGCGGAGGATTCAACCCTAGAAACAACAAGCCCAACGCACCGATGTCACGTTCGGGTTTTCAGAACCGGAGTGGAGGAAACCCTAGGCTAGGAGGCCACAACAACAGCAACAACAACCACCATGCCATCAACAACAACTTCAACCGCGCCCCGATGAGAGCCCCCGGCAACAACAACCCCAATAACACCAACACTGCTCCGAGTACTGGGAGCGACGCTATCCCCGTCACCCCCAAGGACAAGGTCACAATCACCTGCTATGAATGTGGAGTTGTGGGACACTACTCAAATGAGTGCCCCAAAAGGTTAGCCAAGATTGCCGCCAACACCGCTGCACCTGCTCAGCAGCAACGTCGTGTCTCCACCGGCAAGAAGTTCACCCCCAACAACCCCAACAACCGCAACGGCCGCCTCTTTCACATGAGCGCCGAAGAAGCCCAGGAAGCACCAGATGTCGTGCTGGGTATGTTTTATGTTAACTCAGTACCTGCAAGAGTGTTGTTTGATTCTGGAGCATCGCATTCGTTTGTTACTGAAGATTTTGCATGCACTAGTAAAATTCAACCAATCAGTTTGAAGCATGTCATGATAGTTCAAATACCTGGATCAACAACCAAAGCTAGAAAAATTTGCAATGATGTACCCATCAGAATTCATGAGATAGATTTTTATGCAAATTTGATTGTACTGGGAGCAAAAGGTTTGGAAGTAGTACTGGGTGTGGACTGGATGTCAAAACATCATGGATTGATTGATTGTGCCAAGAAGGCCATCACTGATACGTCTCCGACGTATCGATAATTTCTTATGTTCCATGCCACATTATTGATGATATCTACATGTTTTATGCATACTTTATGTTATATTTATGCATTTTCCGGCACTAACCTATTAACGAGATGCCGAAGAGCCGATTCTTTGTTTTCTGCTGTTTTTGGTTTCAGAAATCCTAGTAAGGAAATATTCTCGGAATTGGACGAAATCAACGCCCAGGGGCCTATTTTCACACGAAGCTTCTAGAAGACCGAAGGGAAGACGAAGTGGGGCCACGGGGCGCCGCCACACTAGGGCGGCGCGGCCCAAGGGGGCCCGCGCGGCCCTAGCGTGTGGGGCCCCCGTGTGGCCCCCTGACCTGCCCTTCCGCCTACATATAGTCTTCGTCGCGAAACCCCCAGTACCGAGAGCCACGACACGGAAAACCTTCCAGAGACGCCGCCACCGCCAATCCCATCTCGGGGGATTCAGGAGATCGCCTCCGGCACCCTGCTGGAGAGGGGAATCATCTCCCGGAGGACTCTTCACCGCCATGGTCGCCTCCGGAGTGATGAGTGAGTAGTTCACCCCTGGACTATGGGTCCATAGCAGTAGCTAGATGGTTGTCTTCTCCTCATTATGCTTCTTTGTCGGATCTTGTGAGCTGCCTAACATGATCAAGATCATCTATCTGTAATGCTATATGTTGTGTTTGTTGGGATCCGATGGATAGAGAATACTATGTTATGTTGATTATCAATCTATCTATGTGTTGTTTATGATCTTGCATGCTCTCCGTTATTAGTAGAGGCTTTGGCCAAGTTGATGCTTGTAACTCCAAGAGGGAGTATTTATTCTCGATAGTGGGTTCATGTCTCCGTTGAATCTGGGGGAGTGAGAGAAACCCCTAAGGCTGTGGATGTGCTGTTGCCACTAGGGATAAAACATTGATGCTATGTCCGAGGATGTAGTTATTGATTACATTACGCACCATACTTAATGCAATTGTCTGTTGTTTTCAACTTAATACTGGAAGGGGTTCGGATGATAACCTGAAGGTGGACTTTTTAGGCATAGATGCATGCTGGATAGCGGTCTATGTACTTTGTCGTAATGCCCAATTAAATCTCACTATACTCATCATATCATGTATGTGCATTGTCATGCCCTCTCTATTTGTCAATTGCCCAACTGTAATTTGTTCACCTAACATGCTATTTATCTTATGGGAGAGACACCTCTAGTGAACTGTGGACCCCGGTCCATTCTTTAACATCGAATACAATCTACTGCAATACTTGTTCTACTGTTCTCTGCAAACAATCATCATCCACACTATACATCTAATCCTTTGTTACAGCAAGCCAGTGAGATTGACAACCTCACTGTTTCGTTGGGGCAAAGTACTTTGGTTGTGTTGTGCAGGTTCCACGTTGGCGCCGGAATCCCTGGTGTTGCGCCGCACTACATCTCGCCGCCATCAACCTTCAACGTGCTTCTTGACTCCTACTGGTTCGATAAACCTTGGTTTCTAACTGAGGGAAACTTACTGCTGTACGCATCACACCTTCCACTTGGGGTTCCCAACGGTCGCGTGTTGTACGCGTGTCAATCTAAATTTCTGGCGCCGTTGCCGGGGAGATCAAGACACACTGCAAGGGGAGTCTCCACAATCCAATCTCTTTACTTTGTTTTTGTCTTGCATTATTTTATTTACTACTTTGTTTGCTGCACTAAATCAAAACACACAAAAAATTAGTTGCTAGTTTTACTTTATTTGCTATCTTGTTTGCTATATTAAAAACACAAAAAAATTAGTTACTTGCATTTACTTTATCTAGTTTGCTTTATTTATTACTGCTAAAATGGGTACTCCTGAAAATACTAAGTTGTGTGACTTCACAACCACAAATAATAATGATTTCTTATGCACACCTATTGCTCCACCTGCTACTACAGCAGAATTCTTTGAAATTAAACCTGCTTTACTAAATCTTGTTATGCGAGAGAAATTTTCTGGTGTTAGTTCTGATGATGCTGCTGCCCATCTCAATAATTTTGTTGAATTGTGTGAAATGCAAAAGTATAAAGATGTAGATGGTGACATTATAAAATTAAAATTGTTCCCTTTCTCATTAAGAGGAAGAGCTAAAGATTGGTTGCTATCTCTGCCTAAGAATAGTATTGATTCATGGACTAAATGCAAGGATGCTTTTATTGGTAGATATTATCCCCCTGCTAAAATTATATCTTTGAGAAGTAGCATAATGAATTTTAAACAATTGGATAATGAGCATGTTGCACAAGCATGGGAAAGAATGAAATCTTTGGTTAAAAATTGCCCAACCAATGGACTGACTACTTGGATGATCATCCAAACCTTTTATGCAGGACTGAATTTTTCTTCGCGGAACCTATTGGATTCAGCTGCTGGAGGTACCTTTATGTCCATCACTCTTGGTGAAGCAACAAAACTTCTTGATAATATGATGATTAATTACTCTGAATGGCACACGGAAAGAGCTCCACAAGGTAAGAAGGTAAATTATGTCGAATAAACCTCTTCCTTGAGTGATAAGATTGATGCTATTATGTCTATGCTTGTGAATGATAGGACAAATATTGATCCTAATAATGTTCCGTTAGCTTCATTGGTTGCTCAAGAAGAACATGTCGATGTAAACTACATTAAAAATAATAATTTCAACAACAATGCTTACCGGAACAATTCTAGTAACAACTATAGGCCATATCCTTATAATAATGGCAACGGCTATGGTAATTCTTATGGGAATTCTTACAACAATAATAGGAACACACCCCCTGGACTTGAAGCCATGCTTAAAGAATTTATTAGTACACAAACTGCTTTTAACAAATTTGTTGAAGAAAAGCTTGGGAAAATTGATATACTTGCTTCTAAAGTCGATAGTCTTGCTGCTGATGTTGATCTTTTGAAATTGAAAGTTATGCCTAATGAAAATCATAATAATAAAATTGTTACTACAGCAAATGCCATCCAAGTTTGAATTAATGAGAATATAAGATTGATGGCCGAATTGCGTGCTAGGTGGGAAAGAGAAGAAAAAGAAAAAGAAGATAATATAGCTAAAGTTTGGACTATTACCACCACTAGTAATGCTTATGCTCCACATGTTGCTGCACCTCCTACTAATAATGGTAAAAGAATAGGTGTTGTCAATGTTTCCACTTCTAATACAAAGCGCGAAAAACTGCCTGAAACTGCTAAAACTGCTGAAACTGCTTGTGATAAAACAGCTGAAATTTTTTCCAACATTGGGGATGATGATCCCATTGCTTTAGATTATAATGGTTTGGATTTTGATGATTGTCATATCTCTGAAGTTATAAAGTTCTTACAAAAACTTGCTAAGAGTCCTAATGCTAGTGCTATAAATTTGGCTTTCACAAAACATATTACAAATGCTCTCATAAAAGCTAGAGAAGAGAAACTAGAACGCGAAACTTCTATTCCTAGGAAGCTAGAGGATGGTTGGGAGCCCATCATTAAAATGAAGGTCAATGACTTTGATTGTAATGCTTTATGTGATCTTGGTGCAAGTATTTCCGTTATGCCTAAGAAAACCTATAATATGCTTGACTTGCCACCATTGAAAAATTGTTATTTGGATGTTAATCTTGCTGATAATTCTACAAAGAAACCTTTGGGGAGAGTTGATAATGTTCGCATTACCGTTAACAATAACCTTGTCCCCGTTGATTTTGTTGTCTTGGATATTGAATGCAATGCATCTTGTCCCATTATATTGGGAAGACCTTTTCTTCGAACTGTTGGTGCTATCATTGATATGAAGGAAGGTAATATTAAATATCAATTTCCTCTCAAGAAAGGTATGGAACACTTCCCTACAAAGAGAATGAAGTTACCATTTGATTCTATCATTAGAACAAGTTATGATGTTGACACTTCGTCTCTTGATAATACTTGATATACACTTCCTGCGCCTAGCTGAAAGGCGTTAAAGAAAAGCACTTATGGGAGACAACCCATGTTTTTACTAAAGTACTTTTATTTTATATTTGAGTCTTGGAATTTGTTACTACTGTAGCAACCTCTCCTTATCTTAGTTTTGTGCATTGTTGTGCCAAGTAAAGTCGTTGATAGTAAGGTTCATACTAGATTTAGATTACTACGCAGAAACAGATTTCTTTGCTGTCACGAATCTGGGCCTAATTCTCTGTAGGTAACTCAGAAAATTATGCCTATTTACGTGAGTGATCCTCAGATATGTACGCAACTTTCATTCAATTTGAGCATTTTCATTTGAGCAAGTCTAGTGCCTCAATAAAATTCGTCTTTACGAACTGTTCTGTTTTGACAGATTCTGCCTTTTATTTCGCATTGTCCGTTTTGCTATGCTTGATGGATTTTTCGATTCCATTGACTTTCAGTAGCTTTGTGCAATATCCAGAAGTGTTAAGAACGATTGTGTCACCTCTGAACATGTAAATTTTAATTGTGCACTAACCCTCTAATGAGTTGTTTTGAGTTTGGTGTGGAGGAAGTTTTCAAGGATCAAGAGAGGGAGATGATACAATATGATCAAGGAGAGTGAAAGCTCTAAGCTTGGGGATGCCCCGGTGGTTCACCCCTGCATATATCAAGAAGACTCAAGCGTCTAAGCTTGGGGATGCCCAAGGCATCCCCTTCTTCATCGATAACATTATCAGGTTTCTCTAGTGAAACTATATTTTTATTCCATCACATCTTATGTACTTTGCTTGGAGCGTCTGTTTGTTTTTGTTTTTGTTTTTGTTTGAATAAAATGGATCCTAGCATTCATTGTGTGGGAGAGAGACACGCTCCGCTGTTGCATATAGACAAGTATGTCCTTAGGCTTTACTCATAATATTCATGGCGAAAGTTTCTTCTTCGTTAAATTGTTATATGGTTGGAATCAGGAAATGATACATGTAGTAATTGCTAAAATGTCTTGGATAATGTGATACTTGGCAATTGTTGTGCTCATGTTTAAGCTCTTGCATCATATACTTTGCACCTATTAATGAAGAAATACATAGAGCTTGCTAAAATTTGGTTTGCATAATTGGTCTCTCTAAGGTCTAGATAATTTCTAGTATTGAATTTGAACAACAAGGAAGACGGTGTAGAGTCTTATAGTGTTTACAATATGTCTTTTATGTGAGTTTTGCTGCACCGCTTCATCCTTGTGTTTGTTTCAAATAAACCTTGCTAGCCTAAGCCTTGTATCGAGAGGGAATACTTCTCATGCATCCAAAATCCTTGAGCCAACCACTATGCCATTTGTGTCCACCATACCTACCTACTACATGGTATTTCTCCGCCATTCCAAAGTAAATTGCTTGAGTGCTACCTTTAAATTTCTAATCCTTTACCTTTGCAATATATAGCTCATGGGACAAATAGCCTAAAAACTATTGTGGTATTGAATATGTACTTATGCACTTTATCTCTTATTAAGTTGCTTGTTGTGCGATAACCATGTTCCTGGGGACGCCATCAACTACTCTTTGCTGAATATCATGTGAGTTGCTATGCATGTCCGTCTTGTCTGAAGTAAGGGAGATTTACCGCTAGAATGGTTAGAGCATGCATAATGTTAGAGAAGAACATTGGGCCGCTAACTAAAGCCATGATCCATGGTGGAAGTTTCAGTTTTGGACAAATATCCTCAATCTCATATGAGAAAATTAATTGTTGCTAAATGCTTATGCATAAAAGAGGAGTCCATTATCTGTTGTCTATGTTGTCCCGGTATGGATGTCTAAGTTGAGAATAATCAATAGCGAGAAATCCGATGCGAGCTTTCTCCTTAGACCTTTGTACAGGCGGCATAGAGGTACCCTGATGCGCGTGATTGACGTATTGTCTTTTCGTTCGACACGCGTCCATTGGGAACCCCAAGAGGAAGGTGTGATGCGCACAGCGGCAAGTTTCCCTCAGTAAGAACCAAGGTTTATCGAACCAGTAGGAGTCAAGAAGCACGTTGAAGGTTGATGGCGGCGAGATGTAGTGCGGCGCAACACCAGGGATTCCGGCGCCAACGTGGAACCTGCACAACACAAACCAAGTACTTTGCCCCAACGAAATAGCGAGGTTGTCAATCTCACCGGCTTGCTGTAACAAAGGATTAGATGTATAGTGTGGAAGATGATTGTTTGCAGAAAACAGTAGAACAAGTATTGCAGTAGATTGTGTTTCAGTATAGAGAATTGGACCGGGGTCCACAGTTCACTAGAGGTGTCTCTCCCATAAGATAAACAGCATGTTGGGTGAACAAATTACAGTTGGGCAATTGACAAATAAAGAGGGCATGACCATGCACATACATATTATGATGAGTATTGTGAGATTTAATTGGGCATTACGACAAAGTACATAGACAGCTATCCAGCATGCATCTATGCCTAAAAAGTCCACCTTCAGGTTATCATCCGAACCCCTTCCAGTATTAAGTTGCTAACAACAGACAATTGCATTAAGTATTGCGCGTAATGTAATCAATAACTACATCCTCGGACATAGCATCAATGTTTTATCCCTAGTGGCAACAGCACATCCATAACCTTAGAGGTTTCTGTCACTCCCCCAGATTCACGGAGACATGAACCCACTATCGAGCATAAATATTCCCTCTTGGAGTTACTAGCAAAAACTTGGCCAGAGCCTCTACTAATAACGGAGAGCATGCAAGATCATAAACAACACATAGACATAAATTGATAATCAACATAACATAGTATTCTCTATTCATCGGATCCCAACAAACACAACATATAGAATTACAGATAGATGATCTTGATCATGTTCGGCAGCTCACAAGACCCGACAATTAAGCACAATGAGGAGAAGACAACCATCTAGCTACTGCTATGGACCCATAGTCCAGGGGTAGACTACTCACTCATCACTCCGGAGGCGACCATGGCGGTGAAGAGTCCTCCGGGAGATGATTCCCCTCTCCGGCAGGGTGCCGGAGGCGATCTCCTGAATCCCCCGAGATGGGATTGGCGGCGGCGGCGTCTCTGGAAGGTTTTCCGTATCGTGGCTCTCGGTACTGGGGGTTTCGCGACGAAGGCTATTTGTAGGCGGAAGGGTAGGTCAGGGGGCATCGCGAGGGGCCCAGGAGACAGGTCGGCGCGGCCAAGGGTGGGGCCGCGCCGCCCTACCCCCTGGCCACCTCGTGGCCCCACTTCGTTGACTCTCCGGTCTTCTGGAAGCTTCGTGGCAAAATAGGCCCCTGGGCGTTGATTTCGTCCAATTCCGATAATATTTCCTTACTAGGATTTCTGAAACCAAAAACAGCAGAAAACAGCAATTGGCTCTTCGGCATCTTGTTAATAGGTTAGTTCCAGAAAATGCATAAATATGACATAAAGTATGCATAAAACATGTAGATATCATCAATAATGTGGCATGGAACATAAGAAATTATCGATACGTCGGAGACGTATCAGCATCCCCAAGCTTAGGTCTTGTCGTCCCGAGCAGGTAAACGATAAACAAAGATAATTTCTGGAGTGACATGCCATCATAACCTTGATCATACTATTGTAAAGCATATGAGCTGAGATCAAATCATTCAAAGCAAGTATCTATATTGATATAAGAGATGATAATGCAAGAGTTAGACATGCTAGAAGTTTTCATGAACTATTGCTTTAAAGACATGCAACCATACAAAGTTCATTAAAGATGTATTAAGTATCCAGCATAGAAGTTCTATCCTTCATTCCAAGCATCAAGTAAATTTTCACAACATAAGAAGGATTCAGTCAAGTAAACATAAACATGAACGTCATGAATCAACTGTTTCGAAGTCTACTCAACCGGTGAGCGCAAGCATTTGGTATTAGCACCAGGATGTTATGGCATAAAGAACGTTAATGGGGGTTTGGAAGGCCAAATGGAAGAAAGGCTTGCAAAGCTGTAAATGACCATTAGACAAGAAGAAGCCTTATGATCGAAGCTATCCAAGGAGTAGTGATTGCCATGCAACGGATGCACATAGAGCTATATGTGTATGAAAGCTCTCAAATGGAACTAGTGGGGGTGCATCCAACTTGGTTGCTCACGAAGACCTAGAGCACTTTTGAGGAGGCTCATCATTGGAATATACAACCCAAGTTCTATAGTGTAAATTCCCCACATAGTTATACTAGTAAAACATGAAAACTCTCTCATATGAATGTAGGTGCTAAACATGAGCACAAATGATGACTATGAATAATGCGAGTGCTGAAACATGAGCACAAGTGTGGATAAAAGATAGTAATGCTGCCCCCTTTTTCTTTATTCTCTTTTTTCCTTTTTTTTCTTTTTTTTCTTTTTTTTCTTTCTTTTCATTTTTTTTCTTTCTCTTTTTTTTTTTCTTTTTGATGGCCTCCACGACTCTTTTCATTTTTAGGGGCAACATCCTAATATGGAAACACACTTTTTGGTACAAATAACTCATAATGAATGAAACATAATGTATGAAACAGTATGCCTCTGCCAATGTAGCAGGATGTGCAATGATCTAGCGTAACATGGGTAAACCACACATCAGCTGTATATGATCATGCAAAGCAATATATAAATAATAAATGACAACATGGCATGTAATGTAAAATGGATGTTGCATGGCAATATATCTCGGAACAGCTATGGAAATGCTGTGGTAGGTAGGTATGGTGGCTGTTTTGAGGAGATGTATGGGCTTATGTGTAGGAGAACAAGAGAAAGTTCCCCCACGGGTTTGGATGTACCGGCGAAGTATGCACAATTCTCAATGTGAGCAAAAGGCAATGCACAAGATCAAGAGGCTAGCAAATTTAGATGGTGGAACTGCCAAAAACCGTAGCTTAACATTAGTCAAAAAGAACTCACAAGCTTATTGCAAACAACTAGCAGGTTCATCATTAAGAGCATGATTAAAATTTACTCCAAGGAGGGCCGTTCACGGTGGCACAAGTACCCCGCTAGCTCCCTCGACCTTCAGCACAACTTAGTTATTACGATGAACTCTCAGACATGGAAAGCTATCAAGTCCAACTACGCCTTCAACTATTTAAATAGAGTTTGTAGTACGGCACAAGCTTAAAGACAACAATCCACTACTAATTTTAACTTATTTATCCAGCAAGCCTTACCATCTAAATACCTCAAAACATTTGCAAAGAATCAAGTTATCAAAGCTCAATGTTCTACAAGTATTTTATTATAAACTACCACATGCAACATTTCCCATTTCCAACCATTCAACAATTTAACGAAGAAGAAACTTCGCCATGAATATTATGAGTAAAGCCTAAGGACATATTTGTCCATATGCAACAGCGGAGCGTGTCTCTCTCCCACACAAAGAATGCTAGGATCCATTTTACTCAAACAAAACAAAAAACAAAAACAAACCGACGCTCCAAGCAAAGCACATAAGATGTGATGGAATAAAAATATAGTTTCAGGGGAGGAACCTGATAGTGTTGTCGATGAAGAAGGGGATGCCTTGGGCATCCCCAAGCTTAGACGCTTGAGTCTTCTTGATATATGCAGGGGTGAACCACCGGGGCATCCCCAAGCTTAGAGCTTTCACTCTCCTTGATCATGTTGTATCATCTCCCTCTCTTGATCCTTGAAAACTTCCTCCACACCAAACTCAAAACAACTCATTAGAGGGTTAGTGCACAATCAAAATATACATGTTCAGAGGTGACATAATCATTCTTAACACTTCTGGACATTGCAAAAAGCAACTGAAAGTCAACGGAATCGAAATATCCATCGAGCATATCAAAATAGGCAATGCGAAATAAAAGGCAGAATCTGTCAAAAACAGAACAGTTCGTAATGACGAATTTTATTGAGGCACCAGACTTGCTCAAATGAAAATGCTCAAATTGAATGAAAGTTGCGTACATATCTGAGGATCACTCAAGTAAATTGGCATAATTTTCTGAGTTACCTACAGAGAATTTTGCCCAGATTCGTGACAGCAAAGAAATCTGATTCTACGCAGTAATCCAAATCTAGTATGAACCTTACTATCAACGACTTTACTTGGCACAACAATGCATAAAACTAAGATAAGGAGAGGTTGCTACAGTATTAAACAACTTCCAAGACACAAATATAAAACAAAGTACTGTAGTAAAAACATGGGTTGTCTCCCATAAGCGCTTTTCTTTAACGCCTTTCAGCTAGGCGCAGAAAGTGTGTATCAAGTATTATCAAGAGACGAAGTGTCAACATCATAATTTGTTCTAATAATGGAATCATAAGGTAACTTCATTCTCTTTCTAGGGAAGTGTTCCATACCTTTCTTGAGAGGAAATTGATATTTAATATTACCTTCCTTCATATCAATGATAGCACCAACAGTTCGAAGAAAAGGTCTTCCCAATATGATGGGACAAGATGCATTGCATTCAATATCCAAGACAACAAAATCAACGGGGACAAGGTTATTGTTAACGGTAATGCGAACATTATCAACTTTCCCCAAAGGTTTCTTTGTAGAATGATCAGCAAGATTAACATCCAAATAACAATTTTTCAGCGGTAGCAAGTCAAGCATATTATAAATTTTCTTAGGCATAACAGAAATACTTGCACCAAGATCACATAAAGCATTACAATCAAAATCATTGACCTTCATCTTAATGATGGGCTCCCAACCATCCTCTAGCTTCCTAGGAATAGAAGCTTCGCGTTCTAATTTCTCTTCTCTAGCTTTTATGAGAGCATTTGTAATATGTTT
Source organism: Lolium perenne (assembly GCF_019359855.2). Classification (NCBI taxonomy): domain Eukaryota; kingdom Viridiplantae; phylum Streptophyta; class Magnoliopsida; order Poales; family Poaceae; genus Lolium; species Lolium perenne. The sequence continues at coordinate 22,126,349 of NC_067248.2, forward strand.
CGTGAAAGCCAAATTTATAGCACTAGCATTAGGACTCTTAGCAAGTTTTTGTAAGAAATTTATAACTTCAGAGATGTGGCAATCATCAAAATTCAAACCATTATAATCTAAAGCAATGGAATCATCATCCCCAATGTTGGAAAAAATTTCAGCAGTTTTATCACAGTAGTTTCTAGCTTTAGCAGTTTCGGGCAGTTTTTCGCGCTTTGCATTAGAAGTGGAAACATTGCCAACACCAATTATTTTACCATTAATAGTAGGAGGTGCAGCAACATGTGTAGCATTAGCATTACTAGTGGTGGTAATAGTCCAAACTTTAGCTATATTATCTTCTTTTTCATTTTCTTCTCTTTCCCACCTAGCACGCAATTCGGCCATCAATCTTATATTCTCATTAATTCTAACTTGGATGGCATTTGCTGTAGTAACAATTTTATGATTATGATTTTCATGAGGCATAACTTTTGATTTCACAAGATCAACATCAGCAGCAAGACTATCGACTTTAGAAGCAAGTATATCAATTTTCCCAAGCTTTTCTTCAACAGATTTGTTGAAAGCAGTTTGTGTACTAATCAATTCTTTAAGCATGGCTTCAAGTCCAGGGGGTGTATTCCTATTATTGTTGTAAGAATTCCCATAAGAATTACCATAGCCGTTGCCATTATTATAAGGATATGGCCTATAGTTGTTACTAGAATTGTTCCGGTAAGCATTGTTGTTGAAATTATTATTTTTAATGTAGTTTACATCCACATGTTCTTCTTGGGCAACCAATGAAGCTAACTGAACATTATTAGGATCAACATTAGTCCTATCATTCACAAGCATAGACATAATAGCATCAATCTTATCACTCAAGGAGGAGGTTTCTTCGATAGAATTTACCTTCTTACCTTGTGGAGCTCTTTCCATGTGCCATTCAGAGTAATTAATCATCATATTATCAAGAAGCTTTGTTGCTTCACCAAGAGTGATGGACATAAAGGTACCTCCAGCAGCTGAATCCAATAGGTTCCGCGAAGAAAAATTCAGTCCTGCATAAAAGGTTTGGATGATCATCCAAGTAGTCAGTCCATGGGTTGGGCAATTTTTAACCAAAGATTTCATTCTTTCCCATGCTTGTGCAACATGCTCATTATCCAATTGTTTAAAATTCATTATGCTACTCCTCAAAGATATAATTTTAGCAGGGGGATAATATCTACCAATAAAAGCATCCTTGCATTTAGTCCATGAATCAATACTATTCTTAGGCAGAGATAGCAACCAATCTTTAGCTCTTCCTCTTAATGAGAAAGGGAACAATTTTAATTTTATAATGTCACCATCTACATCTTTATACTTTTGCATTTCACAAAGTTCAACAAAATTATTGAGATGGGCAGCAGCATCATCAGAACTAACACCAGAAAATTGCTCTTGCATAACAAGATTCAGTAAAGCAGGTTTAATTTCAAAGAATTCTGCTGTAGTAGCAGGTGGAGCAATAGGTGTGCATAAGAAATCATTATTATTTGTGGTTGTGAAGTCACACAACTTAGTATTTTCAAGAGTACCCATTTTAGCAACAGTAAATAAAGCAAACTAGATAAAGTAAATGCAAGTAACTAATTTTTTTGTGTTTTCGATATAGCAAACAAGATAGCAAATAAAGTAAAACTAGCAACTAATTTTTTGTATTTTGATTTAGTGCAGCAAACAAAGTAGTAAATAAAATAAAGCAAGACAAAAACAAAGTAAAGAGATTGGGATGTGGAGACTCCCCTTGCAGCGTGTCTTGATCTCCCCGGCAACGGCGCCAGAAATTTTGCTTGATGCGCGTGATGGACGTATTGTCTTTTCGTTCGACACGCGTCCGTTGGGAACCCCAAGAGGAAGGTGTGATGCGCATAACGGCAAGTTTCCCTCAGTAAGAACCAAGGTTTATCGAACCAGTAGGAGTCAAGAAGCACGTTGAAGGTTGATGGCGGCGAGATGTAGTGCGGCGCAACACCAGGGATTCCGGTGCGAACGTGGAACCTGCACAACACAAACCAAGTACTTTGCCCCAACGAAACAGCGAGGTTGTCAATCTCACCGGCTTGCTGTAACAAAGGATTAGATGTATAGTGTGGAAGATGATTGTTTGCAGAAAACAGTAGAACAAGTATTGCAGTAGATTGTATTTCAGTATAGAGAATTGGACCGGGGTCCACAGTTCACTAGAGGTGTCTCTCCCATAAGATAAACAACATGTTGGGTGAACAAATTACAGTTGGGCAATTGACAAATAAAGAGGGCATGACCATGCACATACATATTATGATGAGTATTGTGAGATTTAATTGGGCATAACGACAAAGTACATAGACCGCTATCCAGCATGCATCTATGCCTAAAAAGTCCACCTTCAGGTTATCATCCGAACCCCTTCCAGTATTAAGTTGCTAACAACAGACAATTGCATTAAGTATTGCGCGTAATGTAATCAATAACTACATCCTCGGACATAGCATCAATGTTTTATCCCTAGTGGCAACAGCACATCCATAACCTTAGAGGTTTCTGTCACTCCCCCAGATTCACGGAGACATGAACCCACTATCGAGCATAAATACTCCCTCTTGGAGTTACTAGCAAAAACTTGGCCAGAGCCTCTACTAATAACGGAGAGCATGCAAGATCATAAACAACACATAGACATAAATTGATAATCAACATAACATAGTATTCTCTATTCATCGGATCCCAACAAACACAACATATATAATTACAGATAGATGATCTTGATCATGTTCGGCAGCTTACAAGACCCGACAATTAAGCACAATGAGGAGAAGACAACCATCTAGCTACTGCTATGGACCCATAGTCCAGGGGTAGACTACTCACTCATCACTCCGGAGGCGACCATGGCGGTGAAGAGTCCTCCGGGAGATGATTCCCCTCTCCGGCAGGGTACCGGAGGCGATCTCCTGAATCCCCCGAGATGGGATTGGCAGCGGCGGCGTCTCTGGAAGGTTTTCCGTATCGTGGCTCTCGGTACTGGGGGTTTCGCGACGAAGGCTATTTGTAGGCGGAAGGGTAGGTCAGGTGGCGTCGCGAGGGGCCCAGGAGACAGGTCGGCGCGGCCAAGGGTGGGGCCGCGCCGCCCTACCCCCTGGCCACCTCGTGGCCCCACTTCGTTGACTCTCCGGTCTTCTGGAAGCTTCGCGGCAAAATAGGCCCCTGGGCGTTGATTTCGTCCAATTCCGAGAATATTTCCTTACTAGGATTTCTGAAACCAAAAACAGCAGAAACAAGAATCGGCTCTTCGGCATCTTGTTAATAGGTTAGTTCCAGAAAATGCATAAATATGACATAAAGTATGCATAAAACATGTAGATATCATCAATAATGTGGCATGGAACATAAGAAATTATCGATACGTCGGAGACGTATCATACCCCTTTGTGACACTTGGTTAAAACATGTGCATTGCAATGATAATCCAGGTAATCCGAGCTAATTAGGACAAGGTGCGGGCACTATTAGTATACTATGCATGAGGCTTGCAACTTGTAAGATATAATTTACATAACACATATGCTTTATTACTACCGTTGACAAAATTGTTTCTTGTTTTCAAAACCAAAGCTCTAGCACAAATATAGCAATCGATGCTTCCCTCTGTGAAGGGCCTTTCTTTTACTTTTATTGTTGAGTCAGTTCACCTATCTCTCTCCACCTCAAGAAGCAAACACTTGTGTGAACTGTGCATTGATTCCTACATACTTGCATATTTCACTTGTTATATTACTTTACATTGACAAATATCCATGAGATATACATGTTACAAGTTGAAAGCAACCGCTGAAACTTAATCTTCCTTTGTGTTGCTTCAATACCTCTACTATGAATTATTGCTTTATGAGTTAACTCTTATGCAAGACTTATTGATGCTTGTCTTGAAGTACTATTCATGAAAAGTCTTTGCTATATGATTCATTTGTTTACTCATGTCATTTACATTGTTTTGATCGCTGCATTCATTACATATGCTTACAATAGTATGATCAAGGTTATGATGGCATGTCACTCCAGAAATTATCTTTGTTATCGTTTACCTGCTCGGGACGAGCAGAAACTAAGCTTGGGGATGCTGATACGTCTCCGACGTATCGATAATTTCTTATGTTCCATGCCACATTATTGATGATATCTACATGTTTTATGCATACTTTATGTTATATTTATGCATTTTCCGGCACTAACCTATTAACGAGATGCCGAAGAGCCTGTTGCTGTTTTCTGCTGTTTTTGGTTTCAGAAATCCTAGTAAGGAAATATTCTCGGAATTGGACGAAATCAACGCCCAGGGGCCTATTTTCACACGAAGCTTCCAGAAGACCGAAGGGAAGATGAAGTGGGGCCACGGGGCGCCGCCACACTAGGGCGGCGCGGCCCAAGGGGGCCCGCGTGGCCCTAGCGTGTGGGGCCCCCGTGTGGCCCCCTGACCTGCCCTTCCGCCTACATATAGTCTTCGTCGCGAAACCCCCAGTACCAAGAGCCACGACACGGAAAACCTTCCAGAGACGCCGCCGCCGCCAATCCCATCTCGGGGGATTCAGGAGATCGCCTCCGGCACCCTGCCGGAGAGGGGAATCATCTCCCGGAGGACTCTTCACCGCCATGGTCGCCTCCGGAGTGATGAGTGAGTAGTTCACCCCTGGACTATGGGTCCATAGCAGTAGCTAGATGGTTGTCTTCTCCTCATTATGCTTCATTGTCGGATCTTGTGAGCTGCCTAACATGATCAAGATCATCTATCTGTAATGCTATATGTTGTGTTTGTTAGGATCCGATGGATAGAGAATACTATGTTATGTTGATTATCAATCTATCTATGTGTTGTTTATGATCTTGCATGCTCTCCGTTACTAGTAGAGGCTTTGGACAAGTTGATGCTTGTAACTCCAAGAGGGAGTATTTATGCTCGATAGTGGGTTTATGTCTCCGTTGAATCTGGGGGAGTGAGAGAAACCCCTAAGGTTGTGGATGTGCTGTTGCCACTAGGGATAAAACATTGATGCTATGTCCGAGGATGTAGTTATTGATTACATTACGCACCATACTTAATGCAATTGTCTGTTGTTTTCAACTTAATACTGGAAGGGGTTCGGATGATAACCTGAAGGTGGACTTTTTAGGCATAGATGCATGCTGGATAGCGGTCTATGTACTTTGTCGTAATGCCCAATTAAATCTCACTATACTCATCATATCATGTATGTGCATTGTCATGCCCTCTCTATTTGTCAATTGCCCAACTGTAATTTGTTCACCCAACATGCTATTTATCTTATGGGAGAGACACCTCTAGTGAACTGTGGACCCCGGTCCATTCTTTAACATCGAATACAATCTACTGCAATACTTGTTCTACTGTTCTCTGCAAACAATCATCATCCACACTATACATCTAATCCTTTGTTACAGCAAGCCGGTGAGATTGACAACCTCACTGTTTCGTTGGGGCAAAGTACTTTGGTTGTGTTGTGCAGGTTCCACGTTGGCGCCGGAATCCCTGGTGTTGCGCCGCACTACATCTCGCCGCCATCAACCTTCAACGTGCTTCTTGACTCCTACTGGTTCGATAAACCTTGGTTTCTAACTGAGGGAAACTTACAGCTGTACGCATCACACCTTCCACTTGGGGTTCCCAACGGTCGCGTGCTGTACGCGTGTCAATCACCATGACTAGTAGCACCGGAGTGGTAGTAGAACATGTGTCTGAAAGACTGCCCAGAAAGTTCACCTGCAACCAAAGTGTAGCCAAGCCAACCTTGGATCAGATCAGGGTCGTCTGTCGATACCCTGATGTGTTTCCTGATGATCTACCCGGTATGCCCCTAGATCGGGATATCGAGTTTATCATTGAGATAATCCCTGGAATAGGACCCATAGCTCAGAGAGCCTATAGCATGAACCCGGCAGAATTAGTGGAGCTGATGAAACAATTGGATGACATGTTGTACAAAGGTCTGATTCGACCAAGTGTGTCGCCTTGGAGATCCCCAGTTTTGTTTGTGGATAAGAAAGACGGTGCCACTCGTTTATGTACGGATTACCGTAAGCTTAACGATGTCACCATCAAAAAAAAATACCCCTTGCCAAAGATAGAAGACCTGTTTGACCAGCTGACCGGTGCCAAAGTATTCTCTAAGATTGATCTTAGGACTGGTTACCATCAACTGAAGATTCGTGCAACGGATATTCCTAAGACTGCCTTTACCACTAGATATGGATTGTATGAGTAAAATGTCATGTCATTTGGATTGACCAATGCCCCCGCTTATTTCATGAATCTCATGAATAAGATCTTTATGAACTTTTTGGATAAGTTTGTCGTTGTCTTCATCGACAACATCCTTATCTATTCCAAATCCGAAGAAGAACATGAGCAACATTTGGAAGTTATCCTAGAAACCCTTAGGCAGCACAAGTTGTACGCTAAGTTCAGCAAATGTGAGTTTTGGTTGAAGGAAGTAGGATTCCTGGGACACATCTTGTCTGCAGGAGGAATTGCCGTAGATCCCGCTAAGATCAAAACCGTTGAGGAATGGAAAGCCCCAACCACTCAGACTGAAGTCCGTGCATTTCTCGGATTAGCGGAATATTACCGCAGGTTTGTTGAAGGACTTTCAAGCATCGCAAGACCAATGAATCAACTGTTAAAGAAGGACAAGAAGTTTGACTGGACCGACAAGTGTGAAGAGAGTTTTCAGTAACTCAAGCGCAGATTAACCATAGCCCCAATTTTGATCATGCCCGATATCACCAAGCCACATCTACTGTGATGCATCCAAGATTGGTCTTGGATGTGTGTTGATGCAAGAAGGCAAGGTCATATCATACCTATCAAGGCAACTGAAGCAACATGAGCAGAACTATCCAACCCATGATTTGGAATTAGCAGCCGTAGTTTTAGCCTTGAAAGTATGGCGTCATTACCTCATGGATAATCGATGCGAGATCTATTCGGATCACAAGAGGTTGAAGTATATCTTCACCCAGAAGGAGCTGAATATGAGGTAGCGCAGATGGATAGAGTTAATCAAGGATTACGATATGGAAATTCACTACCACCCCGGCAAGGCCAATGTGGTAGCGGATGCCCTGAGTAGACAGCATATGCAGTTGAACTCCATGATCGCAATAGAACAGCCTAGTTTGTATCAAGAGTTTGAACAGTTTAGACTAGAGCTAGTTAGTGAAGGATTCTTAGCAAGCATCGAGCTACAGCCTACTCTGATGAGTCAAATCAAGGAAGCCCAGAAGGGAAATGCCAGCATTGACGGAATCAAGAGTCAAATAGCGGCAGGAAAGGCACCAGGATTCACCGAAGATGAAGAAGGAGTACTGTGGTACAACGGACGCTTATGTGTGCCGTCAGATTCAGAGTTGAAGCAAGTCATTCTGAAGGAAGACCATGATACCCTGTATTCCATTCACCCCGGAGGAACCAAGATGTACTAAGACCTGAAGGAACAATTTTGGTGGCACGGAATGAAGCGAGAGATTGGAAGCTACATCACCAAGTGTGATATCTGTCAGAGAGTCAAGGCAGAACATCAGCGACCCACAGGACTGCTACAGCCATTACAGATTCCGGAATGGAAGTGGGATTCTGTAGGAATGGACTTCATCACTGGTTTGCCCAAATCAAGTAAAGGAAATGATTCTATTTGGGTAGTGGTCGATAGATTAAGCAAGGTAGCTCATTTTATCCCCGTCAAGACAACCTACCAAGGCCCAAAGTTAGCTGAGTTATATATCTCCAGAATAGTCGCCCTGCACGGAACCCGAAAGTCAATTGTGTCAGATAGAGGATCCCAATTCAGCTCAAGATTCTGGCAGAAAGTACATGAAGGACTAGGAACTCAGCTGAATTTCACCACCGCATATCACCCGCAGACTGATGGACAGACTGAAAGGGTCAACCAGATACTCGAAGACATGTTGAGAGCTTGTGTACTGGAATATGGATCCAAGTGGGAAGACTGCCTGCCTTACGCAGAATTCTCGTACAACAACAGTTATCAAGCCAGCTTACAAATGGCCCCCTTTGAAGCCTTGTATGGAAGGAAGTGCCGTACCCCTCTGAATTGGTCGGAAGTCGGAGAGAGCCAAGTTTTTGGACCATATGTTCTTAAAGAAGCTGAAGAGAAGGTGCACAAGATCCGCGAATACCTCAAGACTGCTCAGTCAAGACAGAAGAGTTACGCCGACAAGAGACACCGAGAGATGACCTTAGAGATCGGAGATTTTGTCTATCTTAAAGTATCCCCCCTCAAAGGAATGCAGAGATTTCAGCTTAAAGGAAAGCTTGCACCTCGATATGTGGGACCCTTCAAAGTTCTGAGTCGCCGCGGAGAAGTATCTTATCAACTGGAACTACCAGAGGAAATGTCGGTTGTGCACGACGTGTTTCACATCTCATTACTCCGGAAGTGTTTGGAAGTGCTCGAGAAGACCGATATTTTCAACAACATCGATCACCAATCGGTGGATATCAACAAGGACTTGACGTACCGCGAAGTACCTATTCGTATCCTGGAAGAAGCTTTCAGAACCACCTGCACCAGGAGTGTCAAGTTCCTGAAAATTCAATGGAGCAACCACACCGAAGAAGAAGTTAGTTGGGAGCGAGAAGAAGATATGAAGAAGGAATACCCAAATCTCTTTAGTACCTAGTTTTTCTTTAAGATCTCGGGACGAGATCTTTTGTAAGGGGGAAGGGTTTGTAACATCCCAATTTTCAATAAATAAAGAAAGAGAGTTTCCCAAAATACAAAATTTAGAACCAACAAAAACTTTTTAATAATACAAGTGCTATGCATAGAACTCATCTTTAATTATTATGTTAGTGTGCTATTGCCATGATACTTGTTTATGTGTTGAACATTGATGCTAAAACCATCACACATGATCCCATGATCAATATTGGAGAAATAAAAAGAAATAGAAAATTTACCATTTCAACACATGCATGTGCTTATGGCCAATATGCAAATCTTTGATCTAGGCCAAGTTAGCTTGTGCCATTGTTTGTGAAATGTTAATAAACACTTAATAGCACTTTGTGAATCAAAGAAACTCAAATCGAATCAAATTTGAAATCAAAATGAGCTCACATGCACTAATGGTGAAGTTTGCCAATTTTAACATGACACCCATTTTGAGCCTCTGTTTTGGAAAATTTTCAAACTAAACAATGCCAACTCTTTGCACCTCATCCAAGACAACATCAAGGTGAATAACTTTGCTCAAAACAACCCCTGCAAGTTCTTGCTCAAATTCAAATGAGGATCAAGCAAAGTAGCAACAATGAAACAAAACTTAGATCATACCCATTTTGAGATTTTGAAAACCAACTAAAATTTGACCACCACCACCAGTAGACATCAAATATTATATGAGTACAACCCACCAAAATTCAATCAAAAATTAAAAAATTATTTTCATGCGGCCATTAAGTCGAACAGGTGGTGTGCATAAATCTGTCAACAAGGTGCATTGCAAAATCCTGTGGATCATAGCCTACACCATCGACCCTAGGTCACCATTTGTACCCCCTTGTACCTCTGGCACCCTGCCAAGCGCCATAGACAAAGTTTGGAGCAGGCCAACGTCACCAATTGACCAAACCATGCCATGTCGTGGCATGGCATGGACACCCACTTGGTCTCCCTCTCTCTGGACCTTTCCAACGTGCACCACCGTGTCCAACGTGTTCCTCTCACCCTCCTGGACGTGCCAGACCCGCTGCTCGATCAAACGGTGCACCAAACATGCCTGCCCGAGCGCGTCCAGACGTGCACGCGCACGCCAGAGCGTGCACGGCCGTGCACCAGAGCACGACAGGGCACCACGACGCCTCGCTCGCCTGCGTCTCCCCGACCTCACTCCGCTCGCCAGCAGCTTCGCCACTACACCCTCTCCACGCTAGACACCATCACTGGCCCGCGGGAACGCTTTAGACGACGACCACCTCGCCGACGTCCGCCGCAGTACTGCCCGCCTTCGTCACCCTCCTGCTCTCGTCCTTGCCTCAATTTCCCCGCAATCACGCCCTGCGTCACCGCCAGGACCTCGCCAACCCCGCTGCGTCATCGCCATCCACTCCGCCCCCCTTAGCGACGTCGCCACCATTGACATCATCGCTGAGCCACGGCCACCCTCCGCCGCTGTAAAAGCAGGCCTCCCCGCGCTCATTCCTTCACACCATCGCCTTCCCCTCTCATCTCTGCCTCTTCTAGCCACCTCGCCGCTCGACATTGCCCCGTAGCGCCGCCCAATTTCACCCTCACTGCCCGTGCTCCGCCGCAGAAGCTCGCCGTCGATTTCGGCCACCGTTGGAGACGCCGTCGGTACCAGCTGCTTCGCCGTCGTCAACAACTTCACCGCGCACACTGCCAACCCTAGCTGGAGCACCGGTGAGCTCTCCAACCCCCCACCCTCGCCGCCAGTAGCTCCGCCTCTCGTCGCTATCGACGATGAACACGAGCCGTTGGATCTCCCTCTAATCACGCGGCGCAGATAGGAGCATACCGTTTCGCTAGTTATGATAGGCTGACGGTGGGTCCCATTTGACAGGCGGCCCACGGCGTGCGAGTCGCGCTATCTGGGCTGGCCCGTTTATTTTCTTATGTGCAGCCCATTTCCTTTCCCGCCTAGGCCCAACGATTCAAATTTGAATATTTCGAATTTAGCAAATTGCTCACAGATGCCATGTTCAAAATTAAATAGGGACAAATCTACTTGGCCAAATTTAATAAATTTTATATATTTGGAAAGCTGAGAAAATTATCTAAACAACTACACTGGCCTCAACCCTAAATTCGTTGCAGAATTAATGTGATAAAAATAACAAGGCAGGGCCTTTTGCAACTTCAAACATTTATTTAAAATCAACCAAAAATGCTTTTGAGTTGATTCCAACTCTCAAAAATCACATTTAACATTGTCTATCAGAATATAGAAAAATATGACATAGTTGTTTGTATGATCATAGTCTAGATTAAAAATGGCTCTATGGCTATTTCTAGTCCATTTGAATTACACAAAAATATTTATTAAATAATATGATAGCTATTCTCTCATTTAACTCTTGTCTCAAGTAACTCAACATGAGGTAGTGAACATGGTCTAATTGATCTCATATTGAATTATTTGATGACATTAAATCATTACCATGTTAGGATTAAATTGCATGAGGTACATCACCTCATATAAATCATTTTTCCAAATGATGATTATGAAGTGTTGACCTTGGTCAACATGAGTTCATACATTATCATATGAGGAGATTAAATCTTAACAAGATTCATTGAGAGGAAATTATTTCTCCAAAGAATTAAATAGAAACCTTAATTAATATTTGTAATGAGAGGAAATTATTTTTCTTATGAAGAAAACAAAGTCAACCAAAATAATCATAATGTTGTGATGCTAGCCTAGCTTGTGTGACTCATGTGTGTGCTTAGTCTAGCCTTTAAGTTTTGTTTGGTGATTGTGTACATCGTATTCGTTTTTAGACGCTAGTACCGAGGAGTATCAAGAGGAGGAGGAGGCCTACTTCCAAGGAGAAGAAGACCACTTTGATCAATACACCAACCAAGGCAAGCTAATATTCTTGCAAAGTGCAAAGTTCTCTACAAGAGCAAGGCATCACCACCTTTTATTTTATGCTTAATGGTCCCATACCAAGTTTTTACACTACAAGCTTTATTGAGTTTGATTTATCAAAGTTACTTTTTGATTCATGATTCACTTGGTCTAGAATAGCACAAGAGTATCAAATTTAGCCTAGAGCAATCAAAACTAGTTAGCACCCCTCATGACTAGTTGCTAGTGCTAACAAGTAAAATTGACTACTCTAGATGGGAATATGTGAAATGAAATGACTTTGAAATATTTTGAAGGTGAATGTGACTTGAATGACATGATGAATTTGATAAAAACTGATGGTTGGGTTCGGATGCGATACCATTCCAGTTTACAAGTACCCCCACAATACCTGATTATGGGTAGGGCTTAACTGGAAGTTTATGTGTCTTAGTATGGGTTCCCTCTAAACAAGCGTCATGGGGGTTATGCCGAGGCTGCCTCCATTTAAAGTGAAAGGATGTGAAATGACGTGAAATGAGGTGAATGTCCGGCCAAGCCCTGTGCAGTTCCCAGGCTGACGGTTTGTCTTCACTGGGAGGCCAAGCTCATGGGGAGAGGTGCCTATACTAGGATATGTAAGTGAAAGGTTATGGTTGATGATCTGCGTATTGAGTTACGATTATTTAGGGTTACCCCTGACGGATGTAATCAAATGTTGTGACACAAGTGTGCAACCTCTGCAGAGTGTAAACCTATTCGAATAGCCGTGTCCACAGTTACGGACGATTGGAAAGGCCAGACTGTTCCGTTGTCAGATGTTTTCTGAACTGAATGGTGACATGAATGGTGAATTTGAATGGAATCACAACTGAGTTGTGGGAATGACACTAATGTTCCCACTTGAGTTAGTTAGCAAATGAGGAGTCTTTTACTAAATGTTTATGAACTAAAATTGGCTTTATGCAAATAAACCTAGAGCTTAGCAACCCTTAAGAAAATTGATGGTACTTACACTAGTATTAGTTTGCGAGTACTTTAAAAAAGTACTCACGGCTGTGTTCCTGGCTATTCAAATGGCCAGACTTTGAAGAGGAGCAGCAGTATGAAGATGACAGCCAGCAGGACGTCTACAACCACTAGGAGATCTTCTGACGTCAAGCGTTGGCCTGTGGAATTAGATAGTCCACTATTATTACGCTTCCGCTTTGTAATATGTGTGTTGATCATTAGATAACCTATTTGTGTAATATGGGATCATGTGATCTACTTTTGTAAGACGATTATGGTTTGTAATGAATGATGACTTATGATATCAACTGTTATATCTCGCAACAACAATATTTCTGGGATTGCGAGGAATGGCATAATATGCATCTGGACTTAAAAATCCGGGTGTTGACAATTTTCAAGTTGTACTGATTTGACTGTGGTATGTGGTACATGCTAGGTTTCTAAGTCTGAAATTTTTATGGCTTGAATACGCACATGCAAATTTATGTCCTGAGAGATGTTGGAGATGGATAATAAGTAATAATAATCTTTTGCCATAAATATAAATACCGAATTAGTACTATTTATATCCGCCGCAACGCGCGGGTTTTTTACTAGTTCTCTCAAAAAAACGTAAGTTCTGTTTCGCTACTGAATTTTCGAATCTGAACAAATGAATTTGAACAATTTTCGGACCTGAACAATTTCGAAATTTGAATAATTTTCGAATCTGAATAATTTTCGAATCTGAACAATTTTTGAAATTTGACCAATTTCTGAATTTGAACAATTTTTGAAATTTGAAAAAAATTCGAATCTATTTTTTTGAATTTCAGAATTTGTAATCTTAATTTTTTGAATAATTTTTGAATCTGAACAATTTTCAAATTTTGAACAATTTTTGAATCTGAACAATTTTCGAAATTTGAACAATTATTGAATCTAAACAAATTTCGAAACTTGAACAATTTTCGAATCTGAACAATATTCGAAATTCAATTTTTTTTGAATTTGAACAATTTTCGAAGTTTGAAAATTTTCCGAAATATAAATATTCTTAAAAGAATAAAAGAAGAAAAACCGGGCAGAAATCCGAACAGAAAAAGGAAAACCAACTGATGCAAAAGCCAACACAGTAATGGGCCTGGCCCAATTAGGGTTGTGTGGTGTCCGGTTCGGCACCGACCAGTGCGGTGTATAGGATTCGCCAACACAGTAAAGCTTTCTGGACGCTGAAAATAACTAGGAAAACAAATACTACTCCTACCTCCAACCCTTGCCGCCACCGTCAGGGCACCGTCGCTGCGGAACGAAGGTGCGAAATCTCGATTCCAGGAGACGCGGCGGAATCGCTGCGTAACGTCCGTTTGCTCCCGATCCGCGGTGGTAAGCCGCGCGCGGAGTAAGGTGCGCGATGTGAGTCTCTGTTTCCTCATCCCGTCATGCGCTTATTAATTGGTCACATATGTAGCAGTTCTCCAATCTGGCTCGAAGCCTCGAAGATTCTAGTTTCACTTCTTTCTCCACTGATACAAGCATCTCCCCCCTCCATTGAGTATTCTTCTTTCCGTCATTCGTACTCACCCGTCTCTAATCACAGCAACAGTTAAGTTGATTTTGGATTTCAATTTCTAGGTTGCCTTTCAGCTAACTCTCTGAGTTGCCATGTGTAGAATCAACACTGGGATTTCGTCAAGTTTTTCTTAATTTAAATAGTTATATACTTCCTGATACATTTTGTGTTCCAGGGCTGCAGAGCCTATGGATAAAGTGTCCGGCAGCGGCGAGGAGAGCAGCAGCAGCAGCGCAATGGAATCCTTTGTAAAGAACCTTCAATGTGAGTCCAGGACCGATTATTCAGCTTTCTTGCTGCCGGTTCTTCCTTTAATTTCTTGTATACATCATTAACGCACAGCTGCACGTGCTAATAATTAACTAACTGCTAGAGCACCCACAAATGTCCTCGTTTATTTATCATGCATGCATCCTCTTTTTGATTAGTGAAACGGAAAATGGTCATGGAGCGACGTGCTGTAGAACAGCGGTTCAGGATCGAGCTCAGGGAAAAGATGATGGATGCTCCATTCGAACCCGAAACATTCGGTGACCCGGACAGCACCAAGAAACTCTCGGATTCAATTTTGAGACGCGGTGTTGTCTCGGTTGCTTTGCTCAGTGGTGATTATCCTGCTGCATATGCATAACATAAGCCTATCTATTCTCTTTTCCAAATTCTTATTCATTCTATTACCAGTTAATGGAGGTTTTTCAAAATCATGATCTTGTGCAGAAGACGTGCTGGTATATGCATGCATGCTCCGGTATATCCGTAAGCCACACACATGCCAATATACAAGATCACCATACAGTATTTGTCACTTCAGCGCGTTTGGCCCAGAAATTTAATGACAATAGAACCAGAGATGATAATTTGAGGGTTAGTGCTGTTAGCTAATCACTGTTTTCATACTTATTTTGCTTTGCTTAATCGGCGGTCGGGTTTTCTCACTGTAGATTGAAGTGCGTGCTTCTGAAGGTCGAACTTTACATGGCTTCTTGTATCTATATGATGAAAAGAAGGGTATTGCTATTGTCACGTCTTTTAGCCTCCATTACGTGTTGGCTATGGATACCTGTAATCCTTTGGATCTGCCCGGAGGCACACTCAATAATGATCTATTCGCATATGGCCGTGCCATCGACGGTACTTTGATGGGTGCAAGTTGTTCGCATCCTGTTTTCAAGGATAAAGGCATTTCGACAGTCAATTGTGAGATAACAGAGGTACACACTTTTGGATTTGTTTTCTTACTGTTTGGCACGCTATGCGGGAACCTTTTCATTTCTAATCCCTTACACTTATACTAGAGCGGACATGGGGGGGCCCTTTTGTATTTGCCTCCTGGTGGATCTGATTCTGGACACATTGTTGGGCTTATCGTTAAATCAGGTCACGGCAAGATCACCTTTCTACCCACGAAGCAACTTCATAACTGGTTGCAGCGTTTTCTAAAGAAAGCCAGGTATATCTTCTGTGCAAGTAATATTTATGAGCCACTAGTATGGTCTATACAAAAATCGCGAAAATTAAGATGCAGTAGCTTATTATTCTTCGACTAACCTTGTAAGGACTAACAAACTATGACGTGCTGCTTGTCTAAGAAGACAACAACTTGCTTTTTTTTTTTGTTTTTTCATATTTTGGATCTTGCTATGCATGTCGATCGAATGCCAACAAGTATTGACAACTCCTCTCAGGATCTTTCTATGCATCCCGATCATTTTCAGATCAGCCCATCTTGGGTACTAACAAGCATTGGAGTCTTGGAAATTTTGCATAGTAATTGGTGGTGGATAGAAATGCTGAATTCAATGTTGTTGCTTCAGTATTGAAGCTTGTGTATTTGTCTAACTAAAGAAGGGCGCGTGAAGTATAGACAAAACGACTTGTTTTTTTGACATCTTCATCCTGATGCTATTTTGTTTGAATATTTATAATCTAACATCCAAGTATTTTTTTCTGACTTGTATTCAACATGTTTTATTGTAGAAAGAAATCCCACTTTCGTGGATATTCCTTGCCTAAAGGTGTAAAAACAGTCATCCCTTCAGGTGTGAATTATCATGCTTGACATCATTCGAAAAGTTACTTGCTGGCCATTAATGCTGCACAACCTATTGATTATGCGAATGACACACCTTATTGCATCAGGTTTTATGGTACGATCTAAGGTTCTTCAATCCTTGGGCTATCCCTTGCCACCGCCACTCGTGTTTGAGCGTAAGTCGTGCCTTTATATTGCTCATTTCTCCCTTGTGCACTTGTTCATTGCTGACTTATGTATTTCTGTCCTAACTAATCAGTCAATGGGAGATTGACTGGTACGTTTGAAGAGTATTTTGGCCAACTTCATTATTGGAAAGGGTATCCTTTCAATACCACTTATGATAATGGCCCGAAGCCTATCTGGTATCAACTTGGAGAAAGAGTCACACAGGAAATTTCCCAAAGTGTTGTCTCAATTGCTTCATTTAAGGGTGATGTTTACAGTTGTATACTCATTACACTTCAATGATAGTATTTATATCCTCTGTACCTAATGCTCAAAGTTATGATGCAGATAACACGAGGTGTTTTGCTTGCACAGGCCTGCTTATAACAGGCAAAGACTGCCCGCTCGTTCTTACTTCGGCAAGTTTGCTCAGGACTGATGATGCTGAAGGCGAGATTGACGAGAATTTGAAGGTTAGTTATAGTGACCCTATTCAGTTTCCTTGGTCTTGTAATTTAGGTGATGGTTAATTAGTTGTGTGATCACTATGTTTATTGCAGATCGAGGTGTTTCTCCCGCGAAACCATACTGTGGAGGGGATACTAGAACTGTATCATGAATATTACAACATTGCCGTTGTCCGTCTAAGAAGTGATCTCACTGTTGCTATATGTCCACAAGATATCTTGAATGTCACGGAGTCTAGAAATACCAAGTCGGTAGGGCGTGCGAGTATAGGGCGTTTGGTAGTAGCTATTGGGCGTGGGACTAAAAAATGCCATGGATTATTGATGGCCTCAATGGGTGAAGTGAAGGGTAAATGCAAGGCTATTACTGAGCGTAAAAGAAAACGGTCTACTGGTCTCGTAAAAAAACCTGATTGCCAAGACCTTCTTTTGTCCACATGTCAAATCAAGAAGGTACGGTGGTGAATTTCTCTGGTAATATTTTTACATGGTACGGGTGTAGATAGTTAATCTATTTGAGCAGTATGATAAATCTATTAATACATCTACTAAATTGTTTGTCCAAGTTCTTGTAACATTCTGTGCTTTTTTTTGTTAGGTTGGGATTGGAGGCCCCCTTATTGGTTTGGATGGTAGTTTCATTGGCATGAATTTTTACGATGAAAGTGGAACAACTCCTTTTCTGCCAAGGAAGGAGATTCTAACAGTTCTGCGCCAAGGGTTTAATCTGTTAGAAAGGTTTGTTTATTTTTTTTACTTCAACCTTATTGCAGACACATATATGTCTGGTTTAGGTGTTCGGCACCAACTTACATCAAAAATATGTTGGACAGTTCTTCTTTGGCCGGTCGTCCTGTGAACATGGATTTGTCTCCCAAGACCCGAATGAGAAAGAGAACCCAGTAATTGTTTTGTTACCCGATGCTAATTTCCTTTTGGTAGAACATAGCGTCTAATGAACAATGAACTTATATTAAAAAATAATATTGGATTGCAGGTGGCCTGTGTCCAAGCCATATTGGTTTCTTGGTGGTCAAGTACATCCTCTAGACCAGCTTGTTGGAAAACTTCTAATGTAGAGGTTTGAAGCTACAGCTGGAATTCTCTCTCAGATGTGCAAATATCTACTTATGGTGTTTGCTTGTGTGTATCTATGTAAGGTTTCTGATTTATTAAGGACATATGAAGGATACATTTATCCTAGCAAGAAATTACTCGGGATTGTTCAATCCTCGTAAGAATAGTGTGGTATAATGTATTTGCTAGTTTGTGTTGGAGGATTTGGCTATACATTCAGATAAACCCCATCTATATCTTCTTGTAGTAAAATATGTATCCTATCCCTTGATTCGTGGCCTTACAAATGTTACCTATGGTTGTGCATTAGATTTTGTAAACCCCCAGCTTTTAGGTAGGATCTATGAGATCAATTTTTTTGAAGAGACAAAACATGTTCAAATATTATGGAAAAAAATGACAACGCATAACTATGTTACATATGCAAGCCTAAAAATTTGCAGCTTCAAATTCGACATATACTTAGAGAACCAAAGAAGACAAATTTAGGTGTGAATAGTGGGGGGAGACTTGTATAGGATCTATCAATTGGGCGAGATCATAGGATCAACTCACATAAAATATATTTTTATCATGTGAAAAAATCTGAAAATAATATACAACATACCTATGGATTGTATCTACAACTCCAAAAAAAAATCAGCTCAAAATTTGCTCTACACTTGAAGAAACAAAAAAGACAAATCCATCTATGAATAGTGTCAGATCTGATTGAATAGTAGTTTACACTATTCACACCTAAATTTGTCTTTTTTGGTTCTCTAAGTATATGTCGAATTTGAAGCTGCAAATTTTTAGGCTTGCATATGTAACATAGTTATGCGTTGTCATTTTTTTCCATAATATTTGAACATGTTTTGTCTCTTCAAAAAAATTGATCTCATAGATCCTACCTAAAAGCTGATCCTACCCAAGTCTTCCCCGTGAATAGTGTAAACTACTATTCAATCAGATCTGACACTATTCATAGATGGATTTGTCTTTTTTGTTTCTTCAAGTGTAGAGCAAATTTTGAGCTGATTTTTTTTGGAGTTGTAGATACAATCCATAGGTATGTTGTATATTATTTTCAGATTTTTTCACATGATAAAAATATGTTTTATGTGAGTTGATCCTATGATCTCGCCTAATTGATAGATCCTATACAAGTCTCCCCCAACTGCACGGGCCAACTGCACGGGGAAGACTTGGGTAGGATCAGCTTTTAGGTAGGATCTATGAGATCAATTTTTTTGAAGAGACAAAACATGTTCACATATTATGGAAAAAAATGACAACGCATAACTATGTTACATATGCAAGCCTAAAAATTTGCAGCTTCAAATTCGACATATACTTAGAGAACCAAAAAAGACAAATTTAGGTGTGAATAGTGTAAACTACTATTCAATCAGATCTGACACTATTCATAGATGGATTTGTCTTTTTTGTTTCTTCAAGTGTAGAGCAAATTTTGAGCTGATTTTTTTTGGAGTTGTAGATACAATCCATAGGTATGTTGTATATTATTTTCAGATTTTTTCACATGATAAAAATATGTTTTATGTGAGTTGATCCTATGATCCCGCCCAATTGATAGATTCTATACAAGTCTCCCCCAACTGCACGGGGAAGACTTGAGTAAGATCAGCTTTTAGGTAGGATCTATGAGATCAATTTTTTTGAAGAGACAAAACATGTTCAAATATTATGGAAAAAAATGACAACGCATAACTATGTTACATATGCAAGCCTAAAAATTTGCAGCTTCAAATTCGACATATACTTAGAGAACCAAAAAAGACAAATTTAGGTGTGAATAGTGTAAACTACTATTCAATCAGATCTGACACTATTCATAGATGGATTTGTCTTTTTTGTTTCTTCAAGTGTAGAGTAAATTTTGAGCTGATTTTTTTTTGGAGTTGTAGATACAATCCATAGGTATGTTGTATATTATTTTCAGATTTTTTCACATGATAAAAATATGTTTTATGTGAGTTGATCCTATGATCTCGCCCAATTGATAGATCCTATACAAGTCTCCCCCAACTGCACGGAGAAGACTTGGGTAGGATCAGCTTTTAGGTAGGATCTATGAGATCAATTTTTTTGAAGAGACAAAACATGTTCAAATATTATGGAAAAAAATGACAACGCATAACTATGTTACATATGCAAGCCTAAAAATTTGCAGCTTCAAATTCGACATATACTTAGAGAACCAAAAAAGACAAATTTAGGTGTGAATAGTGTAAACTACTATTCAATCAGATCTGACACTATTCATAGATGGATTTGTCTTTTTTGTTTCTTCAAGTGTAGAGCAAATTTTGAGCTGATTTTTTTTGGAGTTGTAGATACAATCCATAGGTATGTTGTATATTATTTTCAGATTTTTTCACATGATAAAAATATGTTTTATGTGAGTTGATCCTATGATCTCGCCCAATTGATAGATCCTATACAAGTCTCCCCCAACTGCACGGGGAAGACCTGGGTAGGATCAGCTTTTAGGTAGGATCTATGAGATCAATTTTTTTGAAGAGACAAAACATGTTCAAATATTATGGAAAAAAATGACAACGCATAACTATGTTACATATGCAAGCCTAAAAATTTGCAGCTTCAAATTCGACATATACTTAGAGAACCAAAAAAGACAAATTTAGGTGTGAATAGTGTAAACTACTATTCAATCAGATCTGACACTATTCATAGATGGATTTGTCTTTTTTGTTTCTTCAAGTGTAGAGCAAATTTTGAGCTGATTTTTTTTGGAGTTGTAGATACAATCCATAGGTATGTTGTATATTATTTTCAGATTTTTTCACATGATAAAAATATGTTTTATGTGAGTTGATCCTATGATCTCGCCCAATTGATAGATCCTATACAAGTCTCCCCCCGAACTGCACCTCATTCTCTTATGACCAGTTTAATCCCATCTGCCCAGGTCTTGCTAGCCTGCCCCATCTTTGTCGTAATGCTGCCGATTGCATGGATAGCCTGTGAATAAGCTCTGTTTGTTGTGAACTGTACAATATCTAAAGTTGGATGTTCTAGTGGGCAATGGCTGGGAGGGTTGGTTATTATTAGCATGTAGCTGTTGGCGCAGGTCGCAGTTCGTCCAGTGACGCCGACGTTTATGAGAAGTAAGCTTGCTTGGTCGATTCCCCCGTATCAAGCTAGCAAATTTTGCCTTCTCTACCTAGGAATCTGGGTTCAGAACTTGATCGATCTACTACTAGTACAAGGTCTTCAAAATGTGCAATTCAACAAGTTATCCAAAATGTGCAATTCAAATATCCCATTTTTCAGGTGATACGCACAAGCACAGCCTGAAGCAGAGCTAGAGTTTCAGCATGAATAATATTACTAGTTTCAGCTTCAGCCTTCAGACATATAATATGATTCCCTGAACGCACCGTCAGTATTAATCCTTACATAGATATTATGAGATGTTGCTGCCCGGCGAGGATTGACTTTAGTCATGGAGTCTTTCTTCCCCCCTTCATCAAACTACACTACATGGCATGCACAGTAATAGAAGACGCCGCCTCTTATGCACTTCATTTTGACCAATATTGGTTTGATTATTTTCGCATTTACAAAAAAGAACATGGCCTCCATCTTCATTAAACCTAAAACAGAAAGGACACCTACTATCCAAATGTGAACCCCTTAGTTTGGCCGATTTTATGCGCATGGGCAAACTATTTGTGGCTACTCTCCTCAGGAAGTCCCATTTCAAAAAAAAAAAAACTCTCCACAAGTGAAGTATTTTGCTCGGCAAGAAAAGTGATACAGATATCAGCGACAGATTGTAAGAAGAAGCAAAGTTTCCAACGTTTCTCTCCCCTCCCCTCCCCCCTCCCCCCATTCTTGCGCATGCAGGTTGACCGAGGAAGACCAGGCCAGAGATGGGGAGGGGACGTGCCAGAGTAGTGGTTAGCTGTTGATATAGGAGTTTCGGCAGAATGCCGCTATGTTGGAGTAGAGCACCGGGTTTTTTTTGCCAAGATCTGGTGCGGCATGTGGCACCGGCGGTGCGGCGAGGTGTTCCAGCGGTCGGAGACGGCAGTGCCTAGCTCTCCCCCAGGAATCTCCGTTAATAACCCAAGGTCTGCTCCCTTCCCCTGTTCTACATTACTGCTCTTCTCGTACTTCTCCCGCCAGACGGACGAGGTGCTGAGGGGTGGGGAAAGATGAGATTGGGCGGATGTGTTTCGGGGGGGGGGGGGGGTCTCTTCCTCCTGGTCCTTCGGCGTGGCACCTCGGTGGAAGCCGGTTGCAGGTGGGATGGCGTCCGCGGCTCGGGATATCTGCTCGTTCAGTTTGGTGCTCGGGCCAACTTCGACGGCCGCTGCTCTCCCTGTTCCTCTTGCCCGGCTGTGGCGGCGATGGAGAGGAAGTGGTTGACAGCGAGCGGAAAGCGAGGCCAGGATCCTTAGGGGAATTTCGGACTTTCCTCTTTCGGCGGATTTTTCCTTGCTTCTCCGACAACCTCTGCCCGCCTTCACCCACCCGTGGCAGGAGTGATGTGCTGGAGTGCGGGTCCCTCGACATTGATGCAGCTAGCGAGGATTCTTGCGTCGGGGATTTCTGGAGCTTGGAAGCGACATCGGCTGGCATCATCTTGACGGTTGCATGCCGTCCGTTAAAGCCGGTGAGCTCCGGCGTATTTTCAACCTCCATCGGAGGCCTTCTTTTAGGTCAGCGGCCGCGTCAAACATCGACACTAAAGCAAGTGGTTTCGTCCCTGCGGCGGTGTAGCTGACCTTCGGCTCGGCAGCGGACATAGGGAGGGATCTGATTGCATCTCAAACCTTTCAGAGGGGTCTTCTTCACATAAAATGGGGACCTATGTGTTGTTTTCTACTTCTTTTGGGATCCTCCATAATATCGTACAATTCCACTACTTGTGTTCAATATAAAGCTTCCACGCCCTTCGGGGCTCTCCTGGTTTAAAAAAACAGCGATAGATTGTTGGACCTTAGTTGGACCGATTACTTTCTGGCCTGCAGTACCACCGGGCCTGACCAGGCCCATGGAAATCCAGGCAAATTTAAAAAGGCCAGGTAGCAGCTAAGGTGAAGTGTCATGCAAACCTGTAAGCCACGGAGCCAGTAGAAGAGCAGCCATGCCTTGCCGTTGCCACGTACGTCACACGTGCAGGTTCCACGCAAAGCGGCAGAGACCTGGCCACTTCCATCGGCTACTAAAGCGGGAAGCAAGTCGGATAAGACACCTCACCCAAGAACGTGCAATGGCTTCCTCCGGCCTTACTTAAGTGGTGTTTGTTTGGGCTTTTTTTAGCTTTTCAGTAAAAAAAGCCAGCGAATCGAAACAAACGGGTAGCTTTGGATGTTGGCTTTCCAAAAGCCAAAGCACCCTATAGGCAAAGATTGAAAAGCACGTTTTGAGGTGCTTTTAGGAGCTTCCCGCAGCTTTCATTTTAACAGCGAATCGTTTTTTGACTTGCCCGTGTTATTTCGGCCTATTTACATTGTGTGCCACCGCCGAGCTATTTTCTGGCACATTTCACCCGCGCAGTAGCCCACCGCCGCCACTTCCGCTGGCCGCCGGCGCGCTCCGCCGCGTCCGTCCTCGGCCGTCTCCACCCGCGCAGTAGCTCGCCTTCGCCTCCACCCGTGCAGAGCCTGCCGCCGCCGCATCTCCCGCCGGCCGTCGGCGACCTCCGCCGCGTCCATCCTCAGCCATCTCCACCCGCGCAGTAGCCCACCGCCACCACTTCCGCCGGCCGCCGGCGCGCTCCGCCGCATCCGTCCTCGGCCATCTCGACCCGCGCAGTAGCTCGCCTCCGCCTCCACCCGTGCAGTAGCCCGTCGCCACCGCATCTCCCGCCGGCCGTCGGCGACCTCCGCCGCGTCCGTCCTCAGCCATCTCCACCCGCGCAGTAGCCCGTCCCCGCCGCATCTCCTGTCGGCCGCCGGCGAACCTCCCGCCCACCCAGCGTCGGCCGTCTCCCGCAGAGCACGCAGCGGACGGTCTACTAACGGGGAGGAGAAATAGAGAGAGAACGGGAGAACGGTGAGGAACAGGAGAGGATAAAGGAGAGAGAGAGGACAGTGGGACCCAGCTGGGTTTTTTTTTCCCTATTTTCGTGTGTATACTCGTGTGAATAACCCTGTGTATAACTCCATGCTATTTAATAGTAATCAATATTTTAAATTAGAACAGATACATGTTATCAAAATTTGGGCATTTTAGTCAATTTATCTGTTCACAGCCAGACAGCTAGCTAGGTTGCCAAACAACAAAACTTGAAACAGCAGCTTTCCCTGCACAGCAGCTTTCCCTGCGCAGCAGCTTTTCCTGCACAGCCAGCCAGCCACAGCCCAAACAAACAGGCCCTTAGAGCGGCTGGCGGCGCCACCCGCAGCCGCCATACGCTGCTCCTCCGGCAACACCCCGCTGTTCCGGCCACAATCGCCGCACCAAGCCCTCTCGTCGCTTCCTCGACAGCGTGCAACGCGCCGTCAAATGTTCCAAACCCGGCGCCGGGGGCGGAGCCTCTGCCGGAGGACGCGCCGCGACAGACGCCGCCGAGGCTCGGGGAGCCGGACCCGGTGGGACCTCCGACGCCGACGCCCAAGGAGAAGATAACCGGCACGCCGCCGTCGGAAGAGGACAGTGGGCTGCCCTGCGGTGTGCCGGACACGACTCCGCCGCTGCCCCCCGTCTCGCCGCCGGACGACGGGCGCATCGTGTAGCACGTTCTAGCTAGCTACCTCTTCCTTCAAGAACACGCGCATGTATTGTATAGTACTACGTCATCGTTGTTCTACTACCACTACGAATTCTCAGTGAGTCACGAGCATGCACCTGCTAAGTGCTAACTGGTGTTGTGTATGCAATCAACATTCGACCTCTGTACCGCACAAACTAACTAACGACCTCTCTCCATGATCTTGTGCACGTCGGTGTTACGCAAGATGGCTTGAGTGGCTATTTATTGCTACAATTTACAAGCCGATTCAGACATGTTCAAACGTGACGACTGCCTTTCAGTTTCAGATCTGATCCCTGCATCTTCAGAGAATGTGGAAATGGACACACACCGAGGCCCGGTCAGCCTGCTAGTTCGTCCCTCGGCGTAGCGAGGTCTACGCTGAGGGCAGCTATCGCTATATCTTTGATCATAGGCGTAGATAGGGCTACGCCGACGAACACGTAGATCATTTTTCAAATTTGTCAAATTTTGTAAAAATTATAACTAATTCATATGCCGAAAATTGCGTATAAGGTATCAAACATCCTCTATCCGTTTATGTCGAAATCATGCATATTTAACATCCTCTATCCGTTTATGTCGAAATCATGCATATTTAAATCATGTACGTTACCGTGTTAACATAGTAACAATTCAAACACTTTCCTATATGTCCTTGATATGTCTTCGACGTATCGATAATTTCTTATGTTCCATGCCACATTATTGATGATATCTACATGTTTTATGCATATTTTATGTCATATTTATGCATTTTCCGGCACTAACCTATTAACGAGATGCCGAACAGCCAGTTGCTGTTTTCTGCTGTTTTTGGTTTCAGAAATCCTAGTAAGGAAATATTCTCGGAATTGGACGAAATCAACGCCCAGGGGCCTATTTTCACACGAAGCTTCCAGAAGACCGAAGAGTCAACGAAGTGGGGCCACGAGGTGGCCAGAAGGTAGGGCGGCGCGGCCCAGGTCTTGGCCGCGCCGGCCTGTCTCCTGGGCCCCTCGTGTGGCCCCCTGACCTGCCCTTCCGTCTACAAATAGCCTTCGTCGCGAAACCCCCAGTACCGAGAGCCACGATACGGAAAACCTTCCAGAGACGCCGCCGCCGCCAATCCCATCTCGGGGGATTCAGGAGATCGCCTCCGGCACCCTGCCGGAGAGGGGATTCATCTCCCGGAGGACTCTACACCGCCATGGTCGCCTCCGGAGTGATGAGTGAGTAGTTCACCCCTGGACTATGGGTCCATAGCAGTAGCTAGATGGTTGTCTTCTCCTCATTATGCTTCATTGTCGGATCTTGTGAGCTGCCGAACATGATCAAGATCATCTATCTGTAATGCTATATGTTGTGTTTGTTGGGATCCGATGAATAGAGAATACTATGCTATGTTGATTATCAATTTATTACCTATGTGTTGTTTATGATCTTGCATGCTCTCCGTTATTAGTAGAGGCTCTGGCCAAGTTTTTACTCTTAACTCAAAGAGGGAGTATTTATGCTCGATAGTGGGTTCATGTCTCCGTGAATCTGGGGGAGTGACAGAAACCTCTAAGGTTATGGATGTACTGTTGCCACTATGGATAAAACATTGATGCTATGTCCGAGGATGTAGTTATTGATTACATTACGCACCATACTTAATGCAATTGTCTGTTGTTTTCAACTTAATACTGGAAGGGGTTCGGATGATAACCTGAAGGTGGACTTTTTAGGCATAGATGCATGCTGGATAGCGGTCTATGTACTTTATCGTAATGCACAATTAAATCTCACAATACTCATCATATCATGTATGTGCATGGTCATGCCCTCTCTATTTGTCAATTGCCCAACTGTAATTTGTTCACCCAACATGCTATTTATCTTATGGGAGAGACACCACTAGTGAACTGTGGACCCCGGTCCATTCTTTACATCTGAAATACAATCTACTGCAATTGTTCTACTGTTTTCTGCAAACAATCATCATCCACACTATACATCTAATCCTTTGTTACAGCAAGCCGGTGAGATTGACAACCTCACTGTTTCGTTGGGGCAAAGTACTTGGTTTGTGTTGTGCAGGTTCCACGTTGGCGCCGGAATCCCTGGTGTTGCGCCGCACTACATCTCGCCGCCATCAACCTTCAACGTGCTTCTTGGCTCCTACTGGTTCGATAAACCTTGGTTTCATACTGAGGGAAAACTTGCCGCTGTACGCATCACACCTTCCTCTTGGGGTTCCCAACGGACGCGTGATGTACGCGTATCAAGCTCTTTTTCTGGCGCCGTTGCCGGGGAGATCAAGACACGCTGCAAGGGGAGTCTCCACATCCCAATCTCTTTACTTTGTTTTAGTCTTGCTTTATTTTATTTACTACTTTGTTTGCTGCACTAAATCAAAATACAAAAAAATTAGGTGCTAGTTTTACTTTATTTGCTATCTTGTTTGCTATATCAAAAACACAAAAAAATTAGTTACTTGTATTTACTTTATCTAGTTTGCTTTATTTACTACTGCTAAAATGGGTACTCCTGAAAATACTAAGTTGTGTGACTTCACAACCACAAATAATAATGATTTCTTATGCACACCTATTGCTCCACCTGCTACTACA
Source organism: Lolium perenne (assembly GCF_019359855.2). NCBI lineage: Eukaryota > Viridiplantae > Streptophyta > Magnoliopsida > Poales > Poaceae > Lolium > Lolium perenne. Next base: position 22,153,617 of record NC_067248.2, read on the forward strand.
GCAGAATTCTTTGAAATTAGACCTGCTTTACTGAATCTTGTTATGCGAGAGCAATTTTCTGGTGTTAGTTCTGATGATGCTGCTGCTCATCTTAATAATTTTGTTGAACTTTGTGAAATATAAAAGTATAAAGATGTAGATGGTGACATTATAAAATTAAAATTATTCCCTTTCTCATTAAGAGGAAGAGCTAAAGATTGGTTGCTATCTCTGCCTAAGAATAGTATTGATTCATGGACTAAATGCAAGGATGCTTTTATTGGTAGATATTATCCCCCTACTAAAATTATATCTTAGAGGAGTAGCATAATGAATTTTAAACAATTGGATAATGAGCATGTTGCACAAGCATGGGAAAGAATGAAATCTTTGGTTAAAAATTGCCCAACCCATGGACTGACTACTTGGATGATCATTCAAACCTTTTATGCAGGACGGAATTTTTCTTCGCGGAACCTATTGGATTCAGCTGCTGGAGGTACCTTTATATCCATCACTCTTGGTGAGGCAACAAAGCTTCTTGATAATATGATGATTAATTACTCTGAATGGCACACAGAAAGAGCTCCACAAGGTAAGAAGGTAAATTCTATCGAAGAAACCTCTTCCTTGAGTGATAAGATTGATGCTATTATGTCTATGCTTGTGAATGATAGGACTAATATTGATCCTAATAATGTTCCGTTAGCTTCATTGGTTGCTCAAGAATAACATGTTGATGTAAACTTCATTAAAAATAATAATTTCAACAACAATGCTTACCGGAACAATTCTAGTAACAACTATAGGCCATATCCTTATAATAATGGCAACGGCTATGGTAATTCTTATGGGAATTCTTATAAAAATAATAGGAACACACCCCCTGGACTTGAAGCTATGCTTAAATAATTTATTAGTACACAAACTGCTTTTAACAAATCTGTTGAAGAAAAGGTTGGGAAAATTGATATACTTGCTTCTAAAGTCGATAGTCTTGCTGCCGATGTTGATCTTTTGAAATCGAAAGTTATGCCTCATGAGAATCATAATAATAAAATTGTTACTACAGCAAATGCCATCCAAGTTAGAATTAATGTGAATATAAGATTGATGGCCGAATTGCGTGCTAGGTGGGAAAGAGTAGAAAATAAAAAAGAAGATAATATAGCTAAAGTTTGGACTATTACCACATGTTGCTGCACCTCCTACTAATAATGGTAAAATAATTGGTGTTGGCAATGTTTCCACTTCAAATGCAAAGCGCGAAAAACTGCCAGAAACTGCTAAAACTGCTGAAACTACCTGTGATAAAACTGCTGAAATTTTTTCCAACATTGGGGATGATGACCCCATTGCTTTAGATTATAATGGTTTGGATTTTGATGATTGCCACATCTCTGAAGTTATAAAGTTATTACAAAAACTTGCTAAGAGTCCTAATGCTAGTGCTATAAATTTGGCTTTCACGAAACATATTATAAATGCTCTCATACAAGCTAGAGAAGAGAAATTAAATCGTGAAGCTTCTATTCCTAGGAAGCTAGAGGATGGTTGGGAGCCCATCATTAAGATGAAGGTCAATGACTTTGTTTGTAATGCTTTATGTGATCTTGGTGCAAGTATTTCTGTTATGCCTAAGAAAATCTATAATATGCTTGACTTGCCACCATTGAAAAATTGTTATTTGGATCTTAATCTTGCTGATCATTCTACAAAGAAACCTTTGGGGAGACTTGATAATGTTCGCATTACCGTTAACAATAACCTTGTCCCCGTTGATTTTGTTGTCTTGGATATTGAATGCAATGCATCTTGTCCCATTATATTGGGAAGGCCTTTTCTTCGAACTGTTGGTGCTATCATTGATATGAAGGAAGGTAATATTTAGTATCAATTTCCTCTCAAGAAAGGTATGGAACACTTCCCTAGAAAGAGAATGAAGTTAACTTTTGATTCTATTATTAGAACAAATTATGATGTTGACACTTCGTCTCTTGATAATACTTGATACACACTTTCTGCGCCTAGCTGAAAGGCGTTAAAGAAAAGCGCATATGGGAGACAACCCATGTTTTTACTACAGTACTTTATTTTTATTTTGTGTCTTGGAAGTTGTTTACTACTGTAGCAACCTCTCCTTATCTTAGTTTTGTGCTTTGTTGTGCCAAGTAAAGTCGTTGATAGTAAGGTTCATACTAGATTTGGATTACTGCGCAGAAACAGATTTCTTTGCTGTCACGAATCTGGGCAAAATTCTCTGTAGGTAACTCAGAAAATTATGCCAATTTACGTGAGTGATCCTCAGATATGTACGCAACTTTTATTAAATTTGAGAATTTTCATTTGAGCAAGTCTGTTGCCTCAATAAAATTCGTCTTTACGAACTATTCTGTTTTGACATATTCTGCCTTTTATTTCGCATTGCCTGTTTTGATATGTTCGATGGATTTTTCGATTCCATTGACTTTCAGTATCTTTGTGCAATGTCCAGAAGTGTTAAGAATGATTATGTCACCTCTGAACATGTATATTTTGATTGTGCACTAACCCTCTAATGAGTTGTTTTGAGTTTGGTTTGGAGGAAGTTTTCAAGGATCAAGAGAGGGAGATGATACAACATGATCAAGGAGAGTGAAAGCTCTAAGCTTGGGGATGCCCCGGTGGTTCACCCCTGCATATATCAAGAAGACTCAAGCGTCTAAGCTTGGGGATGCCCAAGGCATCCCCTTCTTCATCGACAACATTATCAGGTTCCTCCCCTGAAACTATATTTTTATTCCATCACATCTTATGTGCTTTGCTTGGAGCGTCGGTTTGTTTTTGTTTTTGTTTTGTTTGAATAAAATGAATCCTAGCATTCTTTGTGTGGGAGAGAGACACGCTCCGCTGTTGCATATGGACAAATATGTCCTTAGTCTTTACTCATAGTATTCATGGCGAAAGTTTCTTCTTCGTTAAATTGTTATATGGTTGGAATTGGAAAATGATACATGTAGTAATTGCTAAAATGTCTTGGATAATGTGATACTTGGCAATTGTTGTGCTCATGTTTAAGCTCTTGCATCATATACTTTGCACCTATTAATGAAGAAATACATAGAGCATGCTAAAATTTGGTTTGCATATTTGGTCTCTCTAAGGTCTAGATAATTTCTAGTATTGAGTTTGAACAACAAGGAAGACGGTGTAGAGTCTTATAATGTTTACAATATGTCTTTTATGTGAGTTTTGCTGCACCGCTTCATCCTTGTGTTTGTTTCAAATAGCCTTGCTAGCCTAAACCTTGTATCGAGAAGGAATACTTCTCATGCATCCAAAATCCTTGAGCCAACCACTATGCCATTTGTGTCCACCATACCTACCTACTACATGGTATTTCTCTGCCATTCCAAAGTAAATTGCTTGAGTGCTACCTTTAAAATTTCTATCCTCTACCTTTACAATATATAGCTCATGGGACAAATAGCCTAAAAACTATTGTGGTATTGAATATGTACTTATGCACTTTATCTCTTATTAAGTTGCTTGTTGTGCGATAACCATGCTCCTGGGGACGCCATCAACTACTCTTTGTTGAATATCATGTGAGTTGCTATGCATGTTCGTCTTGTCTGAAGTAAGGGAGATTTACTGCTAGAATGGTTAGAGCATTGCATAATGTTAGAGAAGAACATTGGGCCGCTAACTAAAGCCATGATCCATGGTGGAAGTTTCAGTTTTGGACAAATATCCTCAATCTCATATGAGAAAATTAATTGTTGCTACATGCTTATGCATATAAGAGGAGTCCATTATCTGTTGTCTATGTTGTCCCGGTATGGATGTCTAAGTTGAGAATAATCAATAGCGAGAAATCCGATGCGAGCTTTCTCCTTAGACCTTTGTACAGGCGGCATAGAGGTACCCCTTTGTGACACTTGGTTAAAACATGTGCATTGCGATGATAATCCAGGTAATCCGAGCTAATTAGGATAAGGTGCGGGCACTATTAGTATACTATGCATGAGGCTTGCAACTTGTAAGATATAATTTACATAACACATATGCTTTATTACTACCGTTGACAAAATTGTTTCTTGTTTTCAAAATCAAAGCTCTAGCACAAATATAGCAATCGATGCTTTCCTCTTTGAAGGACCAATCTTTTACTTTTATTGTTGAGTCAGTTCACCTATTTCTCTCCACCTCAAGAAGCAAACACTTGTGTGAACTGTGCATTGATTCCTACATACTTGCATATTGCACTTGTTATATTACTCTATGTTGACAATATCCATGAGATATACATGTTATAAGTTGAAAGCAACCGCTGAAACTTAATCTTCCTTTCTGTTGCTTCAATACCTTTACTTTGAATTATTGCTTTATGAGTTAACTCTTATGCAAGACTTATTGATGCTTGTCTTGAAGTACTATTCATGAAAAGTCTTTGCTATATGATTCATTTGTTTACTCATGTCATTTACATTGTTTTGATCGCTGCATTCATTACATATGCTTATAATAGTATGATCAAGGTTATGATGGCATGTCACTCCAGAAATTATCTTTGTTATCGTTTACCTGCTCGGGACGAGCAGAAACTAAGCTTGGGGATGCTGATACGTCTCCGACGTATCGATAATTTCTTATGTTCCATGCCACATTATTGATGATATCTACATGTTTTATGCATACTTTATGTCATATTTATGCATTTTCCGGCACTAACCTATTAACGAGATGCCGAAGAGCCAGTTGCTATTTTCTGCTGTTTTTGCTTTCAGAAATCCTAGTAAGGAAATATTCTCGGAATTGGACGAAATCAACGCCCAGGGGCCTATTTTCACACGAAGCTTCCAGAAGACCGAAGAGTCAACGAAGTGGGGCCACGAGGTGGCCAGAAGGTAGGGCGGCGCGGCCCAGGTCTTGGCCGCGCCGGCCTGTCTCCTGGGCCCCTCGTGTGGCCCCCTGACCTGCCCTTCCGCCTACAAATAGCCTTCGTCGCGAAACCCCCAGTAGCGAGAGCCACGATACGGAAAACCTTCCAGAGACGCCGCCGCCGCCAATCCCATCTCGGGGGATTCAGGAGATCGCCTCCGGCACCCTGCCGGAGAGGGGATTCATCTCCCGGAGGACTCTACACCGCCATGGTCGCCTCCGGAGTGATGAGTGAGTAGTTCACGCCTGGACTATGGGTCCATAGCAGTAGCTAGATGGTTGTCTTCTCCTCATTATGCTTCATTGTCGGATCTTGTGAGCTGCCGAACATGATCAAGATCATCTATCTGTAATGCTATATGTTGTGTTTGTTGGGATCCGATGAATAGAGAATACTATGCTATGTTGATTATCAATTTATTACCTATGTGTTGTTTATGATCTTGCATGCTCTCCGTTATTAGTAGAGGCTCTGGCCAAGTTTTTACTCTTAACTCCAAGAGGGAGTATTTATGCTCGATAGTGGGTTCATGTCTCCGTGAATCTGGGGGAGTGACAGAAACCTCTAAGGTTATGGATGTACTGTTGCCACTAGGGATAAAACATTGATGCTATGTCCGAGGATGTAGTTATTGATTACATTACGCACCATACTTAATGCAATTGTCTGTTGTTTTCAACTTAATACTGGAAGGGGTTCGGATGATAACCTGAAGGTGGACTTTTTAGGCATAGATGCATGCTGGATAGCGGTCTATGTACTTTGTCGTAATGCCCAATTAAATCTCACAATACTCATCATATCATGTATGTGCATGGTCATGCCCTCTCTATTTGTCAATTGCCCAACTGTAATTTGTTCACCCAACATGCTATTTATCTTGGGAGAGACACCACTAGTGAACTGTGGACCCCGGTCCATTCTTTACATCTAAAATACAATCTACTGCAATTGTTCTACTGTTTTCTGCAAACAATCATCATCCACACTATACACTAATCCTTTGTTACAGCAAGCCGGTGAGATTGACAACCTCACTGTTTCGTTGGGGCAAAGTACTTGGTTTGTGTTGTGCAGGTTCCACGTTGGCGCCGGAATCCCTGGTGTTGCGCCGCACTACATCTCGCCGCCATCAACCTTCAACGTGCTTCTTGGCTCCTACTGGTTCGATAAACCTTGGTTTCATACTGAGGGAAAACTTGCCACTGTACGCATCACACCTTCCTCTTGGGGTTCCCAATGGACGCGTGCTGTACGCGTATCAGTCCTCGGGTTCCCATTTTAGCCAGATGGCAATTTAAATGAAGTTAGAAAAGTTCGCGGAGCCGCATGGTGTTATTTTTCCTAGTAACCACTCCAAAAATCGGAATTAGGATACGCTAATTATTTTGAAAAACCCTTCACAAACAGGTCTATCAAGTCCGGAGTTCTATGACTCTTAGGGGAAATGAGTAGGAAACGGTCCGTGACATCGCATAGTTTGTCAGAACGAGGCCATATTTGGCACGCTATGGGGTCTCTGGGATGGGAAGCAAGGCCTCGGGAGCAGATTTCCAATCCGACCCACGGGCGATGATTTTTTCATTTTCGGGGTGCTAACATGGGTTTTTTTTGTGAAGCAGCTACATTGGAAGCATTTTAGTATTGTGCGAGACCTTCGCGTAGTGTTTGGACATCTCCGTCGCACCACATATCACATATCATATGTGTGCGCTAGCTATCTGGGAATCCATGCGGCTTCCTGTGGTGTCCCGCCGAATCCGATGGAAATTGTCCAGATTTAAACTAGGGGTAGACTTTCCGTCGCTCAATAAATTTCGGAAAAAATGTTTTTAGGTCTACGACACATCACTTTATGTGCTATTTTTTTTCCGTTTAGCGCGATGGTGAATGGGTGCACCAGCGTGCCCGGTACGGCCATACCGCATCTCTGTAGGGTCCCGTTTTGGCCAAATGGCAATTTAAACGATGTCAGAAAATCCTGCGGAGCCGCATGGTGTTATTTTATGTGTCCTAGTAACCAATCCAAAAGTCAAAATTAGGATACGGCAATTAGTTTGGAAAATCCTTCACAAATAGGGCTATCACGTCCGGAGTTCTATGACTTTTAGGGCAAATGAGTAGGAAACGGTCTGTAATACCGCATAGTTTGTTGGAACGAGGCCATATTTGGCACGTGTGTGGTCCCTGAGATGGGAAGCAAGGCTCCGGAAGCGGATTCCAATCCGACCCATGGGCGGTGGTTTTTTCATTTTTGGGGTGTAAAAATGGGTCTTTTTGTGAAGCAGCTACATGGATCGCATTTTAGTATTTCGCGAGACCTCCACTTAGTGTTAGGACACCGCCTCCGCACCACATATCACATGCCATATGCGCTCTAGCTATCTGGGAATCCCTACGGCTTCCTGTGGTGTCCCACCGAATCCGCTAGGAACTGACTGGATTTGAAATAGGGGTACACTTTCTGTCGCCCAATAAATTCCGGAAAAAATATTTTTAGGTCTTCGACACATCACTTTATGTGCTATTTTTTCCGTTTAGTGCGATGGTGAACGGGTGCACCAGCGCGCCCGGTACGGCCATACCACATCTTCGTGGGGGCCCGTTTTGGCCAAATGGCAATTTAAACGAAGTCAGAAAATCCCGCGGAGCTGCATGGTATCATTTTATGTGTCCTAGTAACCACTCCAAAAGTTGGAATTAGGGTATGTCAATTATTTTGGAAACCCTTCACAAACAGGGCTATGACACCGCATAGTTTGTCGGAATGAGGCCATATTTGGCACGTTTGTGGTACCTGGTATGGGAAGCAAGGCTCCGGGAGCGGATTTCCAATCCGACCCATAGGCGATGGTTTTTTCATTTTTGGTGTGTCAAAATCGGTTTTTTTAAGCAGCTACATGGGGCGCATTTAATATTGTGCGAGACCTCCGTGTAGTGGTAGGACCCCGCCTCCGCACCACATATCACATTCCATATGTGAATGCTAGGTATCTGGGAATCCCTGCGGCTTCCTGCGGTGTCCCGCCGAATCCGCTGGAAACTGACAGGATTTGAACTATGGTACACTTTCCGTCGCTCAATAAATTCCGCGAATTTTTTATAGGTCTATAACACATCACTTTATATGCTAACTTTTGTCCGTTTAGCGTGTTGGCGAATGGTGCACCAGCGAGCCCGGTACGGCCATTTCACATCTCCCGAGGGGGCCGTTTTGGCCAGATGGCAAACTTGACATCATATTTGGATTTCTCTAATTTTTAGTTTCAAATGATGATATGGATGTTACATTTAGATTCCTCTCATTTTTCTGATCGATTTAGACATATTATTTGTGGAATTTTGATTTTCCGATTTAAAGATATTAATTATTCCATATTAAATAGAAAAAGACCAAAAAATAAAATCATTTTATTGTTATTTGAATTCAATATTATTATTACTTATATATTTATTGTTGTTTACTTAAGTAATTGTTTGGAATTCAAAAATGAAGAGGTGAGACATCACGGTCCAAGGGTTAATAGGGTTGATATGCTATTATTATCAACAAGGAGTCAATTCTTTAACGGAAACTCATCTGAATGGAACCAAGAAGTTAAGCGTGCTGAGGCTGGAGTAGTGTGAGGATGGGTGACCGATTGGGATTTGGAAAACAATTCTTTAATGCCGATTTGAAAATTTTAAAACTTAAAACTTAAAATAAATTAACCATGATTGTAATTTGACCTAAGATTAAGTGTACTTAGAGTTAAAAGTGTCTTGGGTGAAAGATAAACAAGTAAAAAAAGAAAAAGAAGAAAAAAGGTGTAAAATAAATTAAAAGTTGAAAAACTTAAAACTATATGCCGAGGGTTTTGTCGTCGGCATAGCCAAAAATAAAAAAACTCGAATTTTTGTTTTGGAATTTATTTCTTGAAAATGGAAATTTGAATTTTTTAAATTTGTATGCCGACGGTTTTGCCGTCGGCGTAGCGTCCTACGCCGAGGGCCGGGCTACACCGACGGCAATAGTGACTCTGCCGAGGGAGGTAGCCACCGAGGAGATATGCCGAGGGCGGTCCTTGGCGTAGCCTATGCCGATGGCCAAAACAGGCTACGCCGAGGGTTCCTGGCCCTCGGCATATCGGCCCATTCCTGTAGTACACATAGACCACTAGTTGAAAACTCCCCCTTTAGTACCGGTTTCAGAGGGCCTTTAGTACCGATTTTGGAACCGGTACTAAACATTCGGGACTAAAACCTCCTCCCTTTGGTATCGGTTCCTTACGAACCGGTACTAAAGGTGCCTCCACGTGGGCACGGAGGCACGGAGGAGCCCACAGGGCTAGAGACCTTTGGTACCGGTTCGTAACACGAACCGATACTAAAAGGTACCGATGCCATTTTTATAACAATTTTTATCTATTTTTCACTCCCTGTTTTTATCTATTTTTCAAATTATTTTTCACTCCCTCTTTTTATCTATTTTTTTTTAGAATTTCTAATATTTTAGTTATTCGACAAGTTTAGTCTCTAACTACATTTATCTCTAGTCATATTACTTACTCGTGGTCAAACTTCCCGCTCGGTCGCCTATCCTCCCACTACTCTAGCACTAGCACGCTTAACTTTCTAGTTCATTCCCATCTCACTTCCAAGTGCTTCGCGCACATGTTATTGATAGTAGTATCATATCAATCCTTTTAACATGTTGGTCATGATATCGCATTTTTTTATTGTTTGAATTCCACATGATTATTTTAATAAACAAAAGTAAAGATGTAAAAATAATATTGAATAAATAAATAAACAATAATTTTTTTATTATTTTAATTTAAATTTTCAAAAATAAAAAATATAAAATCCTGAATTTCTACAGAAAACTAAAATGTTCCTGATTTCATATTTCCATTTGGAATTTTGAGAATCTAAAAATTGGCTAACTAGGTAAACCCAGGTAGAATCGGATGTAACTTTTTCCCACGATGATTTTGATATATTATACGTTTTTTCCGATATCGTATGCAACCAGAAAAACCGTTTGACCATTTTTCAAACTTTCTTTGCAAAAAAGTCAAAATTCGAATTTCTTAATTTCACCAAATAGTAGGTTGCATAACATACAAGAATCTCGAAGGATTTTATTTTTTGAATTTTCTAACATTTTTTGTATTTTATAAAGCAAAAAAGATGATCTAGAGGAGGTGGAGGGTGCGTGGGGAGCAAAAAAAAGGCTGGAGACCCGTTAGTACCAGTTCTTCATACGAACCGGTACTAAAGGTGCAGTGCTAGCCCCACCTTCGTCTTAAATTTGGCGTGAAACCCTTTAGTACCGGTCGTATCACGAATCGGTACTAAAGGTTGCCGTCGCCCTGGGCAGCGAAACCGGTACTAATGCAACCTTTAGTAACGGTTCGCAACCGGTACTGAAGGTCAAATCATTTGGCCGTTTTTCTGCTAGTGAACTAAGAGTAGTACTTCACAATGCGTAATCTTTCTATTCTTAATAGTTGATTCCATTTCTCTTCACATGCAGCCTATCCACCTCATCAAACATCCTTGACCAATCCTAACTTGCCAAGTCATGTAAGCCTTACACCATCATTGACCATGTCATCCACCGTATCATAAAGAAATTATGTTTATAACATTATTATTTATACTTTTCAACACCAAGTAACGTCACCCCCACCATTACGCTGCTTACAAACCGGCCCATTACTTTCTTTTGTCTCGTGAAATATGCAACCCCTTCCTCTTCTCCATTGGTTAATCTCCGTATGGCGCACTCTACTTGACTATTCCTCTCCCCAACAATCTGAGCACACCATTACGGTTCCCTCCATTAATACTGCAATTGAAACCTCCACGTATTGAGGACCTCTCCTCTTCCTTGGGGTTTACTAATCCTTCCTCGATCAATTCCTCTTCTCTGCCCCTATTATTCCACCTCACCCTTCTTCCTCTTCCTCAATGTCGCCAGGTACAAGCTGCATGAATTTTTTGCTTCTCCGGATCGATCGTGCAATGAATGCATCCGCTGAATCTGCTAGCGCCGAGGGTGGCTATCCTACCTTGACGTTTTCTGCTGGATGTCTTCTGGCTTTTTTGGGTCGCGGTATCTCTATTGCCATCTGGAGTTCATCGAGAGGCTCCAATCTGCAATTGTGGTTCGGATGATTCTTCCATGTGTGTTGAGTATATGTACGTGCTATGCATATACTTGCCGTCTTATGGCATATTCCAAAAGAGTGAAGATGATCAACGATGTCCAAAGCAAATAATTCACTCTGTGCACTTCTGCCTACATGCCCAATGTGCAACTTCGTTGTAACCTCACCCAAATCTATGCATGCAGGTAATTCTTTTTCATGTTTTGTGACAAGCAGATTTCTCCTCTTGCATCTCAGACCTGCATATTTTCTCAAGAGTTTGTTCCAATAATTGGAGTTGTTCTTCTTCTATATCTACACCTGTTGAGATGTAGTATGCACCTTGCCGATGAGTAATGAGCACCAGACCATGGAACGACTAGAGAAAAAAAAAAACATGTGCAATGCCGATCTTCAGTTCCATATAGTTGTTTTACAGGTTCACAATTCTCGATTTTTTTAATTTGTCTGATATCTTTACTTCACCAAAAAGAATATCTTTTAGGTTTTGCAGAATTTATGTATATGATGATCAACATTTTAAACATTCTGGATTTACCACTATATATTTGATAGTAGTTTACCAGTTTATTATTTAAATTCTTGCTTGCAACGACATCATTTTTATACATATTTTCCATTATATTTAGCAGGTGTTTTACATCTAACTGATAAGACTCATTTTAATTTTCATAATATTTGTCTTTCAGAAATTTTAGGAAGAGTGGGGAATAGATTCTACATACAAATGTTACGATGTATCTTACATGTCTACTGCTGTTAACTAAAGAGGACAATCCAATTGTAAGTAGGTATTTTGGTGCATAGCAAAATTATGTAACGGGTGGAGATATTGTGTAATTATACACATTTTTTATTAAGATTTAAGTTTTTTTTCCTGAACTTTGGTAGCCTAATTTTTGCGCCACATGATTCCGCGGCAACGCGCGGGATATCATCTAGTACTAATTAATTACTATGTACATCATCCGATCGTTAAATAATCGAGCGTATAGTTGTGAACACAGCTAGCAATAATCACTTGTAGCCTTGTGTCCATTAAATGTGATCAGAGGTTGTACTAAGTATATCGTATTTTTTTCTTAAAAATATTTTGTTGTACCAAAACAGGTGTGATATTGTTCAGGGTTTAGGGCTTCTTCAACGGAGTGATATAGTTTATTTTAGTGGACTGGTCCGCAACGACCCAGTTTTAGCCTAAATTTAAATCAAGAATGCGGTGACACCGATATCATGCCTTTTTGCCCTATGGACAATGAACTAGGGACTACATGATCAATCACGTCCGCCCTATAGACCCTGAACTAGGAATCGAGCAAGAGACTCAAGAACATGAGCGCTTTGTCATGGCGAGCAGCCATTGTTTGGAGATGATGCCAACGTTATGGATGATGCTTACCTATGGACACCGCAACAAAAAAATGAACAACCAATAGACTGGAGCATACACGATCAAGGGGAACAAGTTGATTTGTGAGGTTTGGATAAGGTTTGGACAATATACACTTAGTGGTCCCGAGTAAAAAGGAGGAACATATTGGCAACAAGTTGTCCAGTACTTTAATGACTGTAGACACTTCCAGTTCGGAAAGTGTCTTTGACACATGGACACCAGTGCTTCCTCCAATTTTAGATTTTTGAAAATTTTGAAACCTCACACTTCTGTGTCTATAAAAATTATGTGTTAAATATATAGATAGATATGTAATGGTTGTATGCAAAAAGTCTCGTTAAAAAATACGCTGTATTTTGAGAAATATAAAAAGGACAAATTTATGACAGTAAATGGTAGTAAAATAGTATTAAAACAGTATGTATTTTTGTTAAAAATTTGTTTATTTTGTATTTCTCAAAATTTATGTATTTTTTACGGGGACTTTTTTGCATAGACTCCTCATGTACATATCTATCTACATATTTAATGCCATAATTTTAAAGAAATAGAAGTGTGAGATTTTAAAAAAATTAAAAATCTGAAAGTGACTGGTGCCCATATGCACCAAATCCCTATCTCTTCAAGTCCTACAAACTTCATATTGATCAGAATGACATCTGTCTTCAGAAGAGATGCTCATTCATCTAAGCGGAGTGCAATCAATTTTGCGGTGCATACGAGCATGTGTGAACTTCCTAGTTATCTAATTAGTCAGAATATCTATACCTAATAATAATAAAGAAAATAAGGTTTCTTGTTCGTCCGTTTTTTATTACCCTCAAAGTTAGCGGAAATTACCCCTTCCTGCCACCGCCAAGTCAAGAAAAACGGTTCGCTTCCTAGATCGCACGCTTGCCGTCGTGCGTGAATCACCCAATCACCTGGTTTTTTTTTTTTTTGAGCCAACCCAATCACCTGGTTGACCGGGATCCACCAGCCAAAACATGTTCTCCCTCCCGGACGATTCAAAGGCCAGGCCCAGATCCATCTGCGAAGTCCCGCACAAGAGAATGAGGAGATCGTTACGACTCAGATCTATACGATGCTTATAAATCGACCCATCTAGCTGCTACGGTTCCATCAATTGTGAAGATAAGATTGTTTCCGGTCGATAATTACGACCGAGCGAGCGATTTTGCAAGACGAGATTAAGTTGTTTGCAAGGCGAGTTATGGCCAGCGCAAGGCGAAGACCAGTACCTTGTCCATCGACGGTCCCTCAATTTATGCCGATTCTGTAGAAACGGAAAGTGTGGTCAAATTGAAAACAAATCCCAGCATGTTGGTCAGTCCAACCAATGGAGACAGTTAATCTGATCTAGGAAGGTTTCAACGGCCTGAGATCGCCACGAAGGTCACGAGGACGAGGTCGCTCGGGAGTGTTGTGCTGCTTACAAGAGGAGATGCGCAAATTGCAGTGCTGCAACGAATCGACACCGCCGGCGTACGTAGGGCCGCCAAGGGCTCCGATTCCAGCAAACTCGAGATGTTGATGCAGTTTCTCAGTGAGAATTATGGCTTTGGCAAAGCAATTTGGGACTTCTTTTCTGAGAAGCAAAATCGCGAAGTGGAAGATTGGAGCCGTAGAGGGCAGGAAGATGATAGGCGTTTTTACTCAATGTGGTGGAAGATCGGATCGGTGGAACATTTGTATGCTGTTGCTGTGTATTCTTAAGCCTACCGCTTTATCATCAATGTGCAGATGGATGCATTGCTGTAGGCAGGCCACATGAATAAAGCAAAGAACAGGATTGTCGCATCCAGTCACGAGGATGTTCCTGTTTGTGGTTCAGTATATTCGTGAGGACATCAAGCAGATTGCAGTCATCGAATGGGTCTCTCAGAGTGGCCTATCTACCGGTGTCTTACCCGCAGGATGTGTTTTAAAAATACACAAATCAGTCGTTAAAAGTAGTGAACGATTTCACACGGATTTTTCTACTACTTGGGCTTCCGAACTAGAGAATCAGAACTAGAGAATCATCTATGTTGCAAGTCTACACAGTGTTCACGGTGGCTTTTAGAATGGTCTTCCGAAAGGTTATAAATCTTTTCGTGCAGCTGGATTTATTAATCTTAGATGATATATGAGACACAATATTAAGTAGTGATCTCCAAAATTAGGGGTTTGGACACTGCACCATAGAGTGTTGTGTCTTGAATCACCGCCGCCACAATGTCCACATTGCCGGAGGTCCTCGGTCGGGAGGGGCGGCAATGGTCATGGTGGTTTTTAGAACGGTCTTCTGAAAGGTTATAAATCTTTTCAGCAAGTCGGTGCAGCTGGATTTATTAACCTTAGATGTCAGGGGCGGCAATGGTCATCCAAGAAGTTGGACTTTTAAGTTCATTTAACAATATTTTCTATGAAGTAGAAAACTTTTTCGGTTCACCTATTTATACTTTTTTGGTATGATATTTTCTCTCCCGTGCAACGCACGGGCATATTTCCTAGTATTACCTATTAAATTTAATATTTGGTGCTATTTTCCATTCATGTATGTTAATTGGACAAAAAGGAGAAAACGGACCAACATAAGCCAAATAAGGTGCCCCGCTAGGTGTAGCCCTGCCCAAACGGACCAGGGAAGGACAAGACCCCTATTCCTATCTGTGGCTAACCCAAACGGAACAAACATACACATTCATGTTTGAAATGGATAGGGTAACAATGCTCTTACACACCTGAACCGACTTTTTACATTAAATGGATCGGCCGACATAGCCATCATATTTGGGTCCACCCATCGGAGGTAAATATCTACAATATGAGGTACAAATATACAATACAATACTAGTCTCCCGCCGATGAGAAAATGAAATGAAAAACCATATTTTTTGGCAGTTGTGTCACATAACTAGCTACTAGTACCACTTTTGTTCTCGCTGACACATAAATACCACTTTTGAGATTGGTCCATGACACATAGCATTGATTGTTGTCCTAACCCTTTTCTAACGGGTCGTGCCCACCTGTTGGGTTTAGGTGGCAAAAGTGAACAACTTTAGTCCTACCAATTTTACAAAAATACCTTCATAAATTATCTGATGCCATGGACGAGGGTTCTCCTTGCCATCTCATGTGTTCCTCACACCCCCTCCCATGTCTAGGTACTGGCCATCACAGTTCATCGATTGCAGGCCCATCTCCCTACCCCACGTCGTGTGCCGGGATTACATGGCAGTACCAATGTGCACGTGGCGATGTGAGTATGGAACAACCAATCCACTACCGCTCCTCTGCCACTCATGAGCTGCAGATACGCCGACCTCTATCTCGTCGTCATCCAGGTCCAGGTGCTCCTCGAGGAGGTGCTTCACCGCGGAGGTTGATCGACGGTGGTGCCTCCATCCCCCATGACTGCAGGTGGCCTAGGTCGGGTCTGCGGTGGGGGAACCAGGCCATGAGGCCACGGAGCTCAGGGGGAGCATGAAGTAAATACTAACGACATATCTACGAAGTGCTCCATGGCGGAGATCAATCTCTTTCATGGAGAACTTCCCGCAGATACCCAGAAACTCCCCGTGCGACGGCAACAAGGACCAACGACCAACTCTTCGCACGACAGGGTCCACGCCCGCTCTCCTGCGGCAAACTCTGGCACGCCTAATCTGTGCAGCACCAAGAATCAGCGGGGATGACATCCCAACAGTTGGAACACCACGCGGCTGCGCCCCCGCCACAAGCGTGGGGAACTACATGGTGTTGAGGAACAACCGCTCTAGTCATGTGCTCTCGTTGCTCGAGAAGATGGCATCAGCAAGGGTCAAGACCGGGCGGAGGTGCTCGTCAGCCTATGTGTGGTAAAAAAAAGATTTTGAGGTTTTTTTTTGCAAAGTGAAATAGGGCATATCAATAAGATTTTAACCTTCCACATAGACCTAACCAGTGAGCCTGAACAGTTAGAAACGGTTTAAGCACCGAATTAGTGCTACTTGTCAGCCCAAAAACTGATATTTATGTGTCATCGAGAAAAAAAGTGATAAGTAGTTGATGGTTGTGAAATATATCATTTTTCTCACGTTTAAACCTTTAGCTATGTCAACAAATTGACTAAGTTTCTCTCTCAATGTGCTAATAATGACTAATTATTGCAAACATGTGCAATCTCTTTTATCTTTGAATGATGCGCAGGAAATCAAGTCATAATGGCAAGTGGATCTGCAATTATTGAAGAAAATCTCATCACAAGTGCAGGAAAATCAACTAGAGGCCAAAAGTCGGTTCAAGGGAGATTAGCAGACATTGGTACGGGCAAGCCTGTTCGTACCGTCTGCTCGTACTTGGTGCCGCAGCCTTCCTGATGTCAAACTCTATAAAATCAGTGAAGGGAGCCACGCTAAAAAGAGAGTCATTCATTGTCAAACAAAGCCACCACCCATGAGATCCATCTACACCACACCGAAGGAGATCCACCACCATAGTTCATCTATTACATCTCTCATCTCCTCCATAGTCATATCCATCACCATTGTAATAGATATCTCCTTGAGAATTATCGATCATTGTAAGAATATTGTGATTTCAATCCAAGTATTTGCAACAATGATTTCTATCTTTGATCTTGATATCACGCGTGAGTAGTCTTCGTAGGCTACGGGTTGGGGTGAGTCCTCTCAGCGTTTATATGCGTCTAATCTCATTGATATGTGTCGGAATTGGATATGAGATTTGTAATCGTGTATCCCTCTTTGCCTCGACTCGATGATCTGCAGGTACCCATGTCTATTGGATCGATCAAGGGAATATGTGGGATGAGGGGAGAACGGCATGCTACCACGAAACCACAGTTACAGAAATGGAAAAGTAACGGTACATGTTTAGTGATTCACTCGAGATTAAAGGAATAATCATCTAGCTTAATGCATTGGTCTGTAATCATTTACTTAATAACGGTTGTTAGTCGTGACTGTGGGAACAATGGTTGGACCAAGATACTCTTGTCACCTCTGGTTTTAGGGGAAATAGTATTTACGGATGTGCTTCTTACAAATATCTTATCACTATTTTATTTACTACATATTAGTACTTCATTTCTACATGTATGCATAGCTCCAGGAGAATACTTGTCGACCTTAGCTTATTTCCATCCATTGAACACAATATAAAACAAAGTAAACTAGAAAGGTCCGGTAAACATAAAATTAAATTAACTAGCAAAGTCTTGTAGACGTTTCCTTTAAACCATTTTAGCAGTGCTTCTGAAGGTTCGATTAAACCTAAATCTTCTAGGGAAAAAGCTTATCTTACTACAATCCATAGTTTGAAATTGAAGGTATCAACCTTTTTTCTGGCGCCGTTGCCGGGGAAGCAATTTCGCTATTTCGGTAAGGTTACTAGAGACCTTGTTAGTTAGTTCCATTTTCATTTTAGTTTTATTTATTGTTAGTTTTTCACTTTTTTCATCTATTTTAAAACCCAAAAAATAGTTATTGTTCTTTTATTGTCCTAATCAAAAATACCAAAAAAAAGGAACCATGGCACAAAAAAAGCTTGGGGAATATGCTATCCCCAATAATGATTTTATTTGTGCACCAATAACTCAGCCCGCTGTCACAGCGTGGAACTATAAAGTTAAGCCTAACCTTTTAAGCTTGGTTTAGCATAATCAATTTGGAGGATCGGCCGCTGAGGATGGAGGTATGCACCTAAATACATTTACTGAGATATGCGATATGGTGTGCATTAATTAAAGATGTCAACCCCGATGCGGTACAATTACACTTGTTTCCTTTTTCATAAAAACGGAAAAGCAAAAGACTGGTTGCTAGCTTTGTATAAAGGCACTATTACTTCATGGGATGAATGCACTAATATGTTTATGACTAAGTTTTTTCCTCCAGCAAAGACTATGTAGTTGCGATCTAATATTACAGGTTTTAGACAAGAAGACTGTGAGCCACTAGCGCTTGCATGGGAAAGGATGAAGGAAGCCATCATGAACTATCCAAGTCATGGAATGGAGGACTGGTTAATTCTCCACTTATTTTATAATGCCCTTAACCCAATGTCAAAGTAAATGCTTGATACTGCAGCCGGAGGAACATTCATGAGCAAGCAAGTTGAAGTTTCTAGAAGACTCCTAGATGATATGCAAAGCAACCATGCCCAATGAAATGTAGAAAGACCCTCCTCAAGAAAGGTTGATTCCATCACCAAAGGTAATAATGAAGAGCTTACTTCAAAGGTAGGTGAACTTACAAATATGAAGGGTAAGGAAAATACCAAAGTTAATGTCATCACCAATAGTAATGTTGACGTAGTAGATTTCTAGTTAGAAATCCTTATAAACTGCATGGAAGAGTCAAAACTTTGGCTCAAATTTTCAAAAGCAATACACTAATCCCGCATGAGTTCGAAATAACAACTACAATAATGGTAGTGGAGTAAGCAATGGTAATGTTTCTATTGAAGTACTTTCAAAAAATTCATGCATGCTCAAACTTGACAAAAAAATACCCATACAAAACTTACTAATAATCATAGCAATATGTTAGGGAATTTGTCTAACCAAACTGAATCTCTCAAGAATGATGTTCAAGTTCTACAGAAAAGAACAAAGAGCGTTGATGCACAATTGGCAAGATAGCTGAAAACCAAACTATAATACTTACAAGATTTGCAGGAAAAACCGAACCAAATCCCGTTGAAGATCTCAAGTTGATGAGAATCAAGGAAGAAAATGGAGAACCTAAAGAGCTGGACTATAGCAATGCTCCATCACCGTACTATTCTATGGAAGATCTTGTGAAGATGATAACCGTCAAGAATCCCATAATTTATCAAGGTAAAGGTACTAGGTACCAAAAAAATGCATGAAGTAGCATGCAAAGTTCATGAGTTAGAACAACAATATAATAAGCTAGCTGAAAAACTCCCAGCTAAGCTTGATGATATATTTGAACCCACAATTAAAATTCATATTGGAGTGAATGAGGTTGTCACATGATGTCTACGCACACTCCTATTCCTGTAGACAGTGTTGGGCCTCCAAGAGCAGAGGTTTGTAAAACAGCAACAAGTTTCCCTTAAATGAATAACCCAAGGTTTATCGAACTCAGGGAGGTAGAGGTCAAAGGTATCCCTCTCAAGCAACCCTGCAATTAAGATGCAAAAAGTCTCTTGTGTCCCCAACACACCCGATACACTTGTCAAATGTATAGGTTCACTAGTTCGGCGAAGAGATAGTAAAACACAAGTGGTATGGATGAATATGAGAGATAATATAAATATGCAACAAGTAAACATGTAGTAAAACAGTAAATGAACGGTGCCAGAAAAGAGCTTCATTGGCACTAAGGAGTGTGATGTAATATTTGGAAATAAGGCCCAGGGATCATACTTTCACCAGTGGCTGATACGTCTCAAACGTATCTATAATTTCTTATGTTCCATGCTACTTTATTGATGATACTCACATGTTTTATACACACTTTATGTCATATTTATGCATTTTCCGGCATTAACCTATTAACAAGATGCCGAAGAGCCAGTTGCTGTTTTTTGCTGTTTTTGGTTTTAGAAATCCTAGTAAGGAAATATTCTCGGAATTGGACGAAATCAACGCCCAGGGTCTTATTTTTCCACGAAGCTTCCAGAAGTCCGAAAGGGAAACGAAGTGGGGCGACGAGGCGACGCCACAGCAGGGCGGCGCTGCCAAGGCTTGGGCCGCGCGGCCCTAGCGTGTGGGCCCCTCGCGTCGCCCCCGACTCTACCCTTCCGCCTATAAGAAGCCTTCGTCGATAATAACTCCAGTACCGAGAGCCACGATACGGAAAACCTTACAGAGACGCCGCCGCCAATCCCATCTCGGGGGATTCAGGAGATCACCTCCGGCACCCTGCCGGAGAGGGGAATCATCTCCCGGAGGACTCTTCACCGCCATGGTCGCCTCCGGAGTGATGTGTGAGTAGTTCACCCCTAGACTATGGGTCCATAGCAGTAGCTAGATGGTTGTCTTCTCCTCTTTGTGCTATCATTGTTCGATCTTGTGAGCTGCCTAACGTGATCAAGATCATCTATTTGTAATGCTACATGTTGCGTTTGTTGGGATCCGATGAATATGGAATGCTATGTTATGTTGATTATCAATCTATCATCTATGTGTTGTTTATGATCTTGCATGCTCTCCGTTATTAGTAGAGGCTCTGGCCAAGTCGTTACTTGTAACTCCAAGAGGGAGTATTTATGCTCGATAGTGGGTTCATGCTTCCATTAAATCTGGGACAGTGACAGAAAGTTCTAAGGTTGTGGATGTGCTGTTGCCACTAGGGATAAAACATCAATGCTATGTCTAAGGATATTTGTGTTGATTACATTACGCACCATACTTAATGCAATTGTCTGTTGTTTGCAACTTAATACTGGAAGGGGTTCGGATGCTAACCCGAAGGTGGACTTTTTAGGCATAGATACATGCTGGATAGCGGTCTATGTACTTTGTCGTAATGCCCAATTGAATTTCACACTACTCATCATAACATGTATGTGCATTGTCATGCCATCTTTATTTGTCAATTGCCCAACTGTAATTTGTTCACCCAACATGCTATTTCTTATTGGAGAGACACCACTAGTGAATTGTGGACCCCGGTCCATTCTTTACATCGAATACAATCTACTGCAATACTTGTTTTTACTATTCTCTTCAAACATCATCATCCACACTATACATCTAATCCTTTGTTACAGCAAGCCGGTGAGATTGAC
Organism: Lolium perenne; assembly: GCF_019359855.2. Classification (NCBI taxonomy): domain Eukaryota; kingdom Viridiplantae; phylum Streptophyta; class Magnoliopsida; order Poales; family Poaceae; genus Lolium; species Lolium perenne. Next base: position 22,174,819 of record NC_067248.2, read on the forward strand.
AACCTCACTGTCATGTTGGGGCAAAGTATTTTGGTTGTGTTGTGCAGGTTCCACGTTGGCGCCGGAATCCCTGGTGTTGCGCCGCACTACACTCCGCCACCATCAACCTTCAACGTGCTTCTTGGCTCCTACTGGTTCGATAAACCTTGGTTTCTTACTGAGGGAAACTTGCCGCTGTACGCATCACACCTTCCTCTTGGGGTTCCCAACGGACGCGTGCTGTACGCGTATCAAGGCTAAATTTCTGGCGCCGTTGCCGGGGAGATCAAGACACGCTGCAAGGGGAGTTTCCACTTCCAATCTCTTTACTTTGTTTTTGTCTTGCTTTATTTTATTTACTACTTTGTTTGCTGCATTATATCAAAATACAAAAAAATTAGTTACTTGCTTTACTTTATTTACTATCTTGTTTGCGTTCTCCATATTAAAAACACAAAAAATTAGTTACTTGCATTTACTTTATCTAGTTTGCTTTATTTACTATTGCTAAAATGGGTACTCCTGAAAATACTAAGTTGTGTGACTTCACAAACACAAATAATAATGATTTCTTATGCACACCTATTGCTCCACCTACTACTACAGCAGAATTCTTTGAAGTTAAACCTGCTTTACTGAATCTTGTTATGAGAGAGCAATTTTCTGGTGTTAGTTCTGATGATGCTGTTGCCCATCTTAATAATTTTGTTGAACTATGTGAAATGCAAAAGTATAAGGATATAGATGGTGACATTATAAAATTAAAATTGTTTCCTTTCTCATTAAGAGGAAGAGCTAAAGATTGGTTGCTATCTTTGCCTAAGAATAGTATTGATTCATGGACTAAATGTAAGGATGCTTTCATTGGTAGATATTATCCTCCTGCTAAAATTATATCTTTGAGAAGTAGCATAATGAATTTTAAGCAATTGGATAATGAGCATGTTGCCCAAGCATGGGAAAGAATGAAATCTTTGGTTAAAAATTGCCCTACCCATGGACTGACTACTTGGATGATCATCCAAACCTTTTATGCAGGATTGAATTTTTCTTCACGGAACCTATTGGATTCAGCTGCTGGAGGTACTTTTATATCCATCACTCTAGGCGCCGCAACAAAGCTTCTTGATAATATGATGATTAATTACTCTGAATGGCACACGGAAAGAGCTCCACAAGGTAAGAAGGTAAATTCTGTTGAAGAAACCCCCTCCTTGAGTGATAAGATTGATGCTATTATGTCTATGCTTGTGAATGGTAGGACTAATGTTGATCCTAATAATGTTCCTTTAGCTTCATTGGTTGCCCAAGAAGAACATGTTGATGTGAACTTCATTAAAAATAATAATTTCAACAAGAATGCTTATAGGAATAATTCTAATAACAACTATAGGCCATATTCTTCTAATAATGGTAATGGTTATGGTAATTCTTATGGGAATCCTTAAAACAATAATGGAAATGCACCTCCTGGACTTGAAGCCATGCTTAAAGAATTTATTAGTACACAAACCGCTTTTAACAAATCTGTTGAAGAAAAGCTTGGTAAAATTGATATTCTTGCTTCTAAAGTTGATAGTCTTGCTGCTGATGTTGATCTTTTGAAATTGAAAGTTATGCCTAATGAAAATAAAGATATTAAGTCATTTGCTACAGCAAACGCCATCCAAGTTAGAATTAATGAGAATATAATATTGATGGTCGAATTGCGTGCTAGGTGGGAAAAAGAAGAAAATGCTAAAGAGAATAATATAGCTAAAGTTTGGACTACTACCACCACTAGTAATGCTAATGCTTCACATGTTGCTACACCTCCTACTATCAATGGTAAAATAATTGGTGTTGGCAATGTTTCTACTCCTAATGCAAAGCTTGCAAAACTGCCTGAAACTGCTAAAACTGCTGAAACTGCCTGTGATAAAACTGCTGAAATTTTTTCACATATTGGGGACAATGATCCCATTGCTTTAGATCATAATGGTTTAAATTTTGATGATTGTCACATCTCTGAAGTTATAAAGTTCTTAGAAAAACTTGCTAAAAGTCCCAATGGTAGTGCTATAAATTTGGCCTTTACGAAACATATTACAAATGCTCTCATTAAAGCTAGGGAAGAGAAATTAAATCGTGAAACTTCTATTCCTAGAAAGTTAGAAGATGGTTGGGAGCCCATCATTAAGATGAAGGTCAATGATTTTGATTGCAATGCTTTATGTGATCTTGGTGCAAGTATTTCCGTTACGCCTAGGAAAATCTATAATATGCTTGACTTGCCACCATTGAAAAATTGTTATTTGGATGTTAATCTTGCTGATAACTCTACAAAGAAACCTTTGGGGAGGATTGATAATGTTCGCATTACGGTTAACAATAACCTTGTCCCCGTTGATTTTGTTGTCTTGGATATTGAATGCAATGCATCTTGTCCCATTATATTGGGAAGACCTTTTCTTCGAACTATTGGTGCTATTATTAATATGAAGGAAGGTAATATTAAATATCAATTTCCTCTCAAGAAAGGTATGGAACACTTCCCTAGAAAGAGAATGAAGTTACCTTTTGATTCTATCATTAGAACAAATTATGATGTTGATGCTTCATCTCTTGATAATACTTGATACACACTTTCTGCGCCTAGCTCAAAGGCGTTAAAGAAAAGCGCTTATGGGAGACAACCCATGATTTTACTTCTGCACTTTTGTTTTATATTTGAGTCTTGGAAGTTTTTACTACTGTAGCAACCTCTCCTTATCTTTATTTTATTGCATTGTTGTGCCAAGTAAAGTCTTTGATAGTAAGGTTCATACTAGATTTGGATTACTGCACAGAAACAGATTTCTTGCTGTCACGAATTTGAGTAGTATTCTCTGTAGGTAACTCAGAAAAATCTGCCCAATTTACGTGAGTAATCCTCAGATATGTACGCAACTTTCATTCAATTTGAGCATTTTCATTTGAGCAAGTCTGGTGCACCTAAAAAATTCGTATTTACGGACTGTTCTGTTTTGACAGATTCTGCCTTTTATTTCGCATTGCCTGTTTTGCTATGTTTGATGGATTTCTTTATTCCATTAACTTTCAGTAGCTTTGTGCAATGTCCAGAAGTGTTAAGAATGATTATGTCACCTCTGAACAAGTGAATTTTTGATTATGCACTAACCCTCTAATGAGTTGTTTTGAGTTTGGTGTTGAGGAAGTTTTCAAGGATCAAGAGAGGAGGATGATACAATATGATCAAGGAGAGTGAAAGCTCTAAGCTTGGGGATGCCCCGGTGGTTCATCCCTGCATATTTCAAGAAGACTCAAGAATCTAAGCTTGGGGATGCCCAAGGCATCCCCTTCTTCATCGACAAAATTATCAGGTTCCTCTAGTGAAACTATATTTTTATTCCATCACATCTTATGTGCTTTACTTGGGGCGTCTGTTTGTTTTTATTTTTGTTTTGTTTGAATAAATTGGATCCTAGCAATCATTGTGTGGGAGAAAGACATGCTCCGCTATTGCATATGAACACATATGTTCTTAGCTTTATTCTTAATGTTCATGGCGAAGGTTGAAACTGCTTCGTTAATTGTTATATGGTTGGAAACAGAAAATGCTACATGTGGTAATTGGTATAATGTCTTGAATAATTTGATACTTGGCAATTTTTGTGCTCATATAGATCATGTTTAAGCTCTTGCATCATATACTTTGCACCTATTAGTGAAGAAATACATAGAGCTTGCTAAAATTTGGTTTGCATGATTGGTCTCTCTAAAGTCTAGATATTTCCTAGTAAGGGTTTGAACAACAAGGAAGACAGTGTAGAGTCTTATAATGCTTGCAATATGTTTTTATGTAAGTTTTGCTGTACCGGTTCATACTTGTGTTTGCTTCAAACAACCTTGCTAGCCTAAGCCTTGTATTGAGAGGGATTACTTCTCGTGCATCCAAAATCCTTGAGCCAAAAACTATGCCACTTGTGTCCACCATACCTACCTACTACATGGTATTTCTCTGCCATTCCAAAGTAAATTGCTTGAGTGCCACCTTTAAAATTTCATCCCTTTGTCTTTGCAATATATAGCTCATGGGAAAAATAGCCTAAAAACTATTGTGGTATTGAATATGTACTTATGTATCTTATTTCTAATAAGTTTCTTGTTGAGCGATAACCATGTTCCTGGGGACGCCATCAACTATCTTTGTTGAATATCATGTGAGTTGATATGCATGTTCGTCTTTTCTGAAGTAAGGGTGATTTATCATGAGTTGAATGGTTTAAGCATGCATATTGTTAGAGAAGAACATTGGGCTGCTAACTAAAGCCATGATCCATGGTGGAAGTTTCAGTTTTGGACAACAACCCTCAATCTCTTATGAGAATATTATCTGTTGTTGATTGCTTATGCATTAAAGTGGAGTCCATTATCTGTTGTCTATGTTGTCCCGGTATGGATGTCTAAGTTGAGAATAATCAAAAGCGAGAAATCCAATGCGAGCTTTCTCCTTAGACCTTTGTACAGGCGGCATAGAGGTACCCCTTTGTGATACTTGGTTAAAACATATGTTATGCGATGATAATCCATGTAAATCCAAGCTAATTAGGACAAGGTGCGGGCACTATTGGCAATCTATGCATGAGGCTTGCAACTTATAGGATATCTTATACATAACACATATTCTTTATTACTACCGTTGACAAAATTGTTTCTTCTTTTCAAAATAAAAGCTCTAGCACAAATATAGCAATCCATGCTTCCCTCTTAGAAGGGCCATTCTTTTACTTTTATGTTGAGTCAGTTTACCTATTTCCTTCCATCTCAGAAGAGAACACTTGTGTTAACTGTGCATTGATTCTTACATACTTGCATATTTGCATTCATCATATTACTTTGTATTGACAACTATCCATGAGATATACATGTTACAAGTTGAAAGCAACCGCTGAAACTTATATCTTCCTTTGTGTTGTTTCAATGCCTTTACTTTGAATTTATTGCTTTATGAGTTAACTCTTATGCAAGACTTATTGATGCTTGTCTTGAAAGTACTATTCATGAAAAGTCTTTGCTATATGATTCAGTTGTTTACTCATTGTCTTTACCATTGCTTCGAATCGCTGCATTCATTACATATGCTTACAATAGTATTGCTCAAGATTATGATAGCATGTCACTTCAGAAATTATCTTTGTTATCGTTTACCTACTCGGGGACGAGTAGGAACTAAGCTTGGGGATGCTTGATACGTCTCAAACGTATCTATAATTTATTATGTTCCATGCTACTTTATTGATGATACTCACATGTTTTATACACACATTCTGTCATATTTAAGCATTTTCCGGCACTAACCTATTAACAAGATGCCGAAGAGCCAGTTGTTGTTTTCTGCTGTTTTTGGTTTCAGAAATCCTAGTAAGGAAATATTTTCGGAATTGGACGAAATCAACGCCCAGGGTCTTATTTTTCCACGAAGCTTCCAGAAGTCCGAAAGGGAAACGAAGTGGGGCGACGAGGCGCCGACACAACAGGGAGGCGCGGCCAAGGCTTGGGCCGCGCGGCCCTGGCGTGTGGGGCCCTCGTGACGCCCCCTGACCTACCCTTCCGCCTACATATAGCCTTCGTCGAGAATATCCCAGTACCGAGAGCCACGATACGAAAAACCTTCCAGAGACGCCGCCGCCAATCCCATCTCGGGGGATTCAGGAGATCGCCTCCGGCACCCTGCCGGAGAGGGGAATCATCTCCCGGAGGCGATCATGGAGGACTCTTCATCGCCATGATCGCCTCCGGAGTGATGTGTGAGTAGTTCACCCCTAGACTATGGGTCCATAGCAGTAGCTAGATGGTTGTCTTCTCCTCATTGTGCTATCATTGTCGGATCTTGTGAGCTGCCTAACATGATCAAGATCATCTATTTGTAATGCTACATGTTGCGTTTGTTGGGATCCGATGAATATGGAATGCTATGTTATGTTGATTATCAATCTATGATCTATGTGTTGTTTATGATCTTGCATGCTCTCCGTTGCTAGTAGAGGCTCTGGCCAAGTCGTTACTTGTAACTCCAAGAGGGAGTATTGATGCTCGATAGTGGGTTCACGTCTCCATTAAATCTGGGATAGTGATAGAAAGTTCTAAGGTTGTGGATGTGCTGTTGCCACTAGGGATAAAACATCAATGCTATGTCTAAGGATATTTGTGTTGATTACATTACGCACCATACTTAATGCAATTGTCTGTTGTTTGCAACTTAATACTGGAAGGGGTGCGGACGCTAACCCGAAGGTGGACTTTTTAGGCATAGATGCATGCTGGATAGAGGTCTATGTACTTTGTCGTAATGCCCAATTGAATTTCACACTACTCATCATAACATGTATGTGCATTGTCATGCCATCTTTATTTGTCAATTGCCCAACTGTAATTTGTTCACCCAACATGCTATTTCTTATTGGAGAGACACCACTAGTGAACTGTGGACCCCGGTCCATTCTTTACATCGAATACAATCTACTGCAATACTTGTTTTTACTGTTCTCTGCAAACATCATCATCCACACTATACATCTAATCCTTTGTTACAGCAAGCCGGTGAGATTGACAACCTCACTGTCACGTTGGGGCAAAGTATTTTGGTTGTGTTGTGCAGGTTCCACGTTGGCGCCGGAATCACCTAGTGTTGCGCCGCACTACACTCCGCCACCATCAACCTTCAACGTGCTTCTTGGCTCCTACTGGTTCGATAAACCTTGGTTTCTTATTGAGGGAAACTTGCCGCTGTACGCATCACACCTTCCTCTTGGGGTTCCCAACGGACGCGTGCTGTACGCGTATCAGTGGCACTCTCAACAATGCAATCATAATTAGATATAAATATAATCACTTCATCATGCTACTATTCTTGTTGGATAAAGAACACAAACTCATCGTGCATGGGCTATAAAAGCTAGCACACCTCAAGATGCAGCCCCAAGTACCATGAACACCCCACGCTGTCACTTTGAGCACTTATAGGAGGAACTAACATTACACAATTCATAAGGGAGCCACACGCGGTACATACCGCGATCACGTTGACCCCAAAGTTCATATGATAAAACACTAGAGTAGCACAACAACATCTAGATTACAAAGCCCACGGTCACATAAAAGATCATATCACGAGAGAGAGAGAAACCACATAGCTACATGTACGACCCCTCAGCCCCGGGGGTGAACTAGTCCCTCCTCATCATGGGAGTCAACAGCAGCGATGGAGAAGGCGGTGGAGTCGATGGCGATGGCTCTGGGGGCAATTCCCCGCTCCGGCAGGGTGCCGGAACAGAGTTCTGTCCCCCGAAACTTGGTTTCGGCGTTGGCGGCGGCTACAGAGTTTTTCTTCCACGGAAAAGTTACGCCCCGTAACTTTTAGGGTCAGGAGCTTCTTATAGGTGAAGAGACGACGCGAGGCGGTGCTCGAGGGGGGATACATGGGGCAGGGGTGGCCAGGGCCCATGCCGCGCCTGGCCCATGTATAGCCACCCTGTGGCTCTCCCGGCACTCCCCTTCTGGCTCCCAGAGTCTTCTGGTGAATAAGAATTTTGATGAATTTTTCAGATTTTTCCGAGCACTTTCATTTTTGGACTATTTCAGCAATAAACAGACATAATAAACAGAAACTGGCATTGTGGCACTTGTTAATAGGTTAGTCCAAATAATGACATAATATGATACAAAGTGCCTATAAAACATGTTGGAATTGGTGCAAAACAAGCATGGAACATCAAAACTTATAGATACGTTTGCAACGTATCAACATCCCCAAGCTTAACTCATTCTCGTCCTGAGCAGGTAAGTGATAACAAAAATAATTTTTTTGAGGTGACATGCTATCACACAACCATGATCATGCAATTATAAAAGCACATAGAGCTGGGATCATAATAACATCAAGATGGTATATATAATATTGCAATAAACTTAGAAACCATGCTGGAGTCATGAAAAGAATCAAACAAAAGACAATGTATAAAGTACATGAAAAGTAAAGTGATTCTCTAGAGCATAGAAGAAACACAAAGTGGTATTCAGCTTGTCCATTTTGAAAGCAAAACATAAATGCTTGGACACCTTTAAAGTTCAAGGGTGACTAGATACAAGTAATTTGAGACAAGTCATACCATAATCATGAATCAATCAATAAAATCTTGGGACCATGCACACTAAACTAAGAATGACAACTATGCTCTCATAAGAAGGTGCATATAGCAAGAAAGTGGAGACTCGACATGAAAGTAAAAGAAAGTCTCTCTTTGAGAGGCAGGTGGAATTACTCATGTGCTAGAGCTTTTCATTTTAAAATCATAGAGATATTGAAAATGTAATTTAAGAAGTGTACTCAAGTCAACGGTAGTGAAAAATATTTCATGCAATTGGAATTCTTATAAAACTGCTTGTCTCATGCACAATATACTCATAGTACTCACACCTCGGCCTATTTAGTTTGTGTTCCCAAAGATTATCACCATATTCATATGTTTCTACCAAGTATCACAAAGGGGTACCTCCTTGCTTCCTGTACAAAGGCTCTAGGAGACAATTCCACTTATGATATCTCAGCTTGGGAATATCTCAACCAGAACGTCCATACCGGGAAAACAAAGACAGCAGTCATGGACTACCTCTTTTTTAATGTTTTAAGCATTCAACAACAATATTATCTCGCATGAGATTGAGGCATTTTAGTCTAGCTAAAAATTCCAACATGTAAGCATGGCTTTCGTTAGAAGCCCAATATTCTTCTCTAACAATTATGCATAAAGCAACTCATGGAAAATTTACCACATTTACTTTTTTTTGAAAGGAACTTACCACATTTACTTCATCCAAGATGAGTATGCATAGCAACTCACATGATAATCAACAAAAGGATATGATGAAGGCGTCCCCATGTCAGCTTGGTTACCCCACAACAAGCGTTATAAGAATTAAAATTACAATTTACTATGAGCAAAAAATTACACAAAACAGATAGCGATTTGAAATTTTAAAGGTAGCACATAAGTAAACACCTGCGGAGTGGCAATGAAATACCACAAAATAGGTAGATATGGTGGACACGCCTGGAACAACTTGGTTTATGGTGGTTGGATGCACGAGTAGAGCACATACTCAGTACAAATGGAGGCTAGCAAAAAGATTGGATGCGACCATCTAAGAGAGCAATAATGGCCATAATCATGCATAGTGACAAAACGAATTGATCAAACCATAAAGTGATATCACAAGTCAAAAACTAAATGATCATAGAGGCAAAATTGACTATTTGATAGTCACAACATGGTGCAAGCATGCGCCAAGTCGACCCAATTGAAACATTTGCAGCGGAATATTTTCACCACTATAAAATGATTTCTATACTAAAAACAATGCATGAAACTTTTAATGGCACAATAAACACTCTCAGATATTTGAAACGAATCAAGATACTCACATAATTGGTAAACTCGCAAAAACATCTAACATGTCATGCTAAAATAAATGCCACGGTCTATAAAGCTTCCATTTGCATCTAATAACGCACGAAGAATTTTGTCTCTACTCTTCCAACACCAATCAACTTATTTGAAACCAATCTCATGAATAATAAGCAATAAAACCAGAGAGATATTTAATCATAACTAATGGAAACTAACAGGCTCTGAACAAAATATGAGTGGAAAACTCAAAGCTAAACGAAGTACTCGAAAATTAGAACGCTCACAAAACAATGACAATGAAAACTAGAGCATTCGTATGCCATTAAAGCGGAGCGTGTCTCTCTCCCACACAATGATGCCATGATTACTATTTATTACAGAAAACAAAACAAAACAAACAGAAAACAAAAACAAAGACGCTCCAAGAACAATACATAATGCATGAAGCAATAAAAATATAGTGTATTGAAAAATGACCTGGTGCTTTTTATCGATGAAGAGGGGATGCCTTGGGCATCCCAAGCTTTGACGCTTGTACTTCTTGGATATTTCTTGGGGGGTCCAGGGGACATACCCAAGCTTAAGCTTTTGTCCATCGTTCATCTATTTGCATCATTCTTCTCTCCCTACACTTGATAACTTCCTTCCCACAAAACTCATCACAAATCTCATTAACAGCGTTAGTGCAATTATAGAAATATATTCAAGTCCGCAAACTTCAATATGACATATGAAAGGTATGTAATATGCATCAGCTACTGTAGCACAACTTCAATAAGGTTCTCTGACCAAAAGAACTCAAAAAGATGGGCAAAAAGGTGCAAATGCAAAACAGTGCAAGAATCTGTCAAAACAGAACAATTCCTAAAGATGAATTTTAAACTGGGGATTACGCTGCGAATCTCGAAAAACTCAGAACTAATGAAAGTTAGATAATAACCTAGGGAATACGCTCATAAATTTTCAGCTCAAAATGACGTTCTTGTGATTTATGTGAATTTTTCTCGCGACAGTCCAAAAACAAAAACAGGATAGCAATTTCCCCAAATACCACTTTCTTAACATTAGAGGCAATTCTTGGCACAAAAACAAAATAAAAATGATAAGTAGAGGTCATTGTAGTAGAAATGACTTCCAAGACTCAACAAAATAGTAAAATAACAGAAATAAAACATAAATGGGTTGTCTCCCAAAAGCTCTTTCTTTATAGCCATTAAGATGGGCTCAGTAATTTGAGAAGATGCTCATGTAAAAAATATGAATTGAAGAAAAGAGAGCATCAAGAAGCAAATATGAAACACATTTAAGTATAACCCACTTCCTATGCATAGGAATCTTGTAAAAAATATATTGAGAAAGCACAAAGTGGCTAGCATAGGAAAACAAAACAAATGGAACTTCAAAAATTTCATCATAAAGAGGGAAAACTTAATATTATTTAGATTCAAATAACCATGTTTCCCTTTCTCATAATAACTTTCAGTAGCATCCTTAATGAAATCCACAATATAACCATCATCTAAAACATTCTTATCATGATCCATATGCATAAAATAATTATTGCTCCTCACATAAGCATAGCCATTATTAATAGTACTGGGAGAAAATTCAACAAAATATCTATCATTATTATTCTCATCACCACAATCATCAAATATAGGAGGCATATTAAAATCATAATTAATTTCCTCCTCAATAGTAGGTATACTTAAAATATCATATTCATCATTGCAATCATCATATATAGGAGGCATAGTATCATCAATTAAAATTTTCTCAAAGATACGTGCTTGGGGAACTAAAAATATCATGCTCATCAATACCAACATCCCCAAGCTTAGACTTTACCATATCATTAGCAATAATGGTGTTAGAATACACACTTATATCATTGTTATCATCATGATAGAAAAGTTTCATAATTATGTTTATGTTGTCCATTAAGCTGAACTAGTGAAAATAAAAAAAAGAAACAAAAAGATATAATTGCAGAATCTAAAGTAGATACCTTCGAGCACTCACCCGCAACTAAATAACTTAGTAGCCAGAGGATGTGAGTACCTTTTACCTTACCTCCCCGGCAACGGCGCCATAAAATAGCTTTATGTCTACACACACTTCTATTCCTGTAGACAATATTGGGCCTCCAAGAGCAGAGGTTTGTAGAACAGCAGCAAGTTTCCCTTAAGTGTATCACCCAAGGTTTATCGAACTCAGGGAGGTAGAGGTCAAAGATATCCCTCTCAAGCAACCCTGCAATTAAGATGCAAAAAAGTCTCATGTGTCCCCAACTTCCGGTCTAGTTCTGAAAATGGCCGTTTTCCTTGCAGAACCATCCAGGGTTGTTTTGGCGCGATTTCGGAACTAGGGCGGAACTTGGGCGGAAGTTCCGGTCGTTCGGGGCGGAAGTTCCGGATGGATTCTCTTTCCTGGGCATCTGGCCGGAAGTTCCGGTCCTAGGGGGTGGAAGTTCCGGCTGGAGCACTGGGTCTCCATCTTCTCCATTTGCAGCTCCCTCTCCATGTGCTTGGTCTTCATGGCTTGCGTCTTGATCGATGTACCTGATTGAACACAAGGTATTTGCATGTAGTAGCATGCCATCCAATGAGGTATCAAATGCATATGTGGAAAGGAGCGAATTCACCTCTTGGTGTATGGCTTTGGCCCGAGCTCGTGTCATTGGACCACGAGGAGGGCTTGTCGGTCTTGAGGAGGAGGTGTCCAAAAGCCACCCCGTATCATCTTCCCCCCCTTGCGAAAGAGTCGTCCTCGACTCTATGTTCTCCTCATCTCCATGATAGGGTGAGAGGTCGGACACATTGAATCTGTTGCTCACCAAGTACTTGGATGTTGGTATGTCGATGACGTAGGCGTTGTCGTTGATGCGCTTGAGGACCTTGAAGGGACCATCGCCTCGGGGCTTGAGCTTGGAGTTTCATTCTTGTGGGAAACGGTCTTTGCGAAGGTGTATCCACACTAGGTCTCCTTCATTGAAGATCCTTGCCTTCTTCTTCATGTTGAGTCTAGTGGCTTGACGAAGGACTTGTTGCTCGATTGTTGCCTTTGTATCTCCATGTAGCTTCTTCATGTATTGGGCTCACTTGTCGATGTTCATGTTTACTTGCTCATGTAATGGAAGAGGAAGTAGGTCGATTGCCGTCGGCGGTTCGAACCCATATACGTCCATGAAGGGGCTTCACATTGTTGTTGAGTGCAATGCTTCACAACACTCGGAAAGCCACTCTCAATAGGATAGGTACACAAAGGAAGAAACGGGGGCTACAAGGGGTGGGGCAAGTTATACCTATTGATGTAGGCCGTGTCAAGCACACGAACTTGCGATGATCGAAGTGGTGTCAAAGTTGCGCCGGAATCCGGGGTGCCAAAGGTGTCATCGCGGTGTTGGTGTAGGCGCGGAAGCGGAATAGACAACCAATGCACTCCACGATGAAATCCGAACACAAAAGTCAATGCCCAAAAATTTGGGTCAAAACGAGCGATCGAAGTTGTCAAAATTTTGGAGTCAAATGGGCTCGGGAAAAGTGTCAAAATTGGAGTCAAGATAGATGGTATTATGGTCAAAATTTGATGTCAAACAGGCTCCGGAAAGTTGTCAAGATTTGGGGCAAAAAGACGTGCCAAAAGTTGTTGAAATTAGAGTCAAAAAGTCGCGCCGGGCGGTTGTTCCGGCCTTGTTCCAGCCAAGTTCCGGAAATTGACGTATCAAAACCAGGGGCTACTGGGAGCAGAATTGTTGTTTTTCGGAACAAAAGCGGAAGTGGGGCGGAAGTACCGCTCGGCTGGAAGTACCGGAGACTGGGGCCGGAAGTACTGGAGACTGGGGCCAGAAGTTCCGGGCTTGGAAAATTTTCTGCTGATTGATTTGCTGAGCGGAAACTGGATCGAACTGGTGCCGTGGGCGAGTCGTGCGCGCTCGCGTGGGGCTTGAGCGAGGCCAAGGGCGGGGCCGGCAGTTGCTGAGCGGAGGGGTAGCGTGCGTGGTGGGGCCAGTGGTCCGGGCGCGCGGTGGTGGTGTTGCTGGCGAGCGTGGGGGCGTGGGGCGGATCGAGCGGGGCGGCCGTGGTCTGGCGATGGGGGCGGCCAACCGGGAGCGGGCCAGGCAGGCCAGGAGGCGCTGGTGCGTGGTGATGGGCCAGGCAATGGATGCCTGGTGGCCTGGTGGAGCAAGGAGAGCGGCAGGGGCGGTGGTGGCTCGCGATGGATGCGGGCGTGGTGGCGAGCGGAGCGGTAGGAGGTGGGCCAGGCTGCGCGTAGCATGGCTGCAGGGGAAATGGGGCCTGACTATGGTGTGCGCATGGGAGATTCGTAGCTGGGTGGCGCGGATGGGTGCAGGTCGCGGGCGTGCTGTGTGGTGGCGGTTGCGGGCGATTCGGCCAGGAGGCGCATCGGGGAAGATGGAGTTGGGCCGATTTTGGGAATATTTGGCCTGGGCGGAAGTTCCGGGTGTGATGGGCGGTACTTCCGGAAATACCAAATTTTCCAGATCTAGATCTGGGACGAAAAATTGCACGGACACGGGGCGGAAAGTGGAGCAGAAATCGATGGATTTGAGGGGTAAACGGTGGATTTTGACGGAGAAAAGTTGGGGAATGATAGATCAACACCAAAGACAACAGATATGTGGACCAAAACCACAAAAAAAGCAACAAATCCTGAGATCCAAATTCGAGCTATTTTTTGGGGCAAAATTTTTGGGAAATTTTTGGGCGAAATTGGTGGAATTGGATGGTCAAATTCGTGGCAACCTTTGCTCTGATACCATATGATATGGGCTAAGCTCTAGGGGAGGCCCGATCTTCATGGATTTGAATGAGATTCACGGGGGAGGTGGAAGAACACGAAGAACATGGGTGGAGAGCGGGGTGGATCGAAGATACAAACACAACACACACACACACACAACCAGTTGTTCTTCGTTGGCCCGAGACACCAACCCAATGGAATTTCAAGGCAAAGACCCACGAGGAGTAGAATCCCTCACAAAAGATTGGCAAGCAATTGATAGAGTTCCAAAGAGGAAAAGAGTGCAAATAGATAGAATTGCAAGAAGCAAAAGATCCACAAACACTAGAATTCCTAGAATGGAAGAGACTAATTCCTTAGAAGAGTCTTGATAACTTCATAGATGTGGATCTATAAGGGTTTCCCATAGGGAGGAGCAAAGCTCATGTTTAATCTTACAGCAAGTCTGAATCTCAGATCTGAGCCAACAAGGCTATTTATAGTTGGTGGGGCGAAGGGGTAAGTTACATGCTGAAACGTGTTGTTTTGAGCTGAAAGTCGCGCAGGCGGAAGTTCCGGTCTCTCAGGGCGGGAGTTCCGGCTGGAATCCCTTCACAGGGTGCTGGACAACACCTGGGAGGCATCTGGGCGGAAGTTCTGGTCCTGGGGTGCGGAAGTTCCGGTCGGTGCGGTACTTCCGGCCAACTTCCGGTCTAGTTTCGAAAATGGTCATTTTCCTTGCAGAACCATCCAGGGTTGTTTTGGAGCGATTTCGGAACTAGGCGGAAGTTCCGGTGCGCGGAAGTTCCGGTCGTTCGGGGCGGAAGTTCCGGCTGGATTCTCTTTCCTTGGCATCTGGCCGGAAGTTCTGGTCCTGGGGGGGCAGAAGTTCCGGCTGGATCGCTGGGTCCCCATCTTCTCCATTTTCAGCTCCCTCTCGATTGGCTTGGTCTCTGTAATATCCCAGGTAATGGGGTTACAAAAATAGAGGAAACAGATGTGTGCATTGCATTCATGCATAGAAAATCTGGGGAATTTTCGTGCTTTAAAGTAAAACAGTCACAGTAACTGAAGTTTCACTTGACCTTGGTGGAATTGAAGTAGCTCATCAAGTCAAGCGCTATAAACCTCAATGTGACTTTGTGAAAACCTTGTTTTGGGAAGAGATGATTTGATCTAAGGGGTTAGATCAAATGGAACTAATAATCAACACACCAACACTTTACTCAATGATCAACTACTTGATCTTATTAAAGATCACAACATGGTACTCCTTGCCATAACATATGAACATCCATTTAATTGGAAACCAAGTAACAATAATTGGAGAAACTATTCTTCACTTATCTTCTCCATGTCTTAAACCAATCTATATCCTTATCATAAACGCTATGATATCCATTCTACTTGAATCTTGGAAACAAGACAAGGAGATCCAACTAAGGAATATATTCTTCTCTATTCCAAATTATTAAGCATCAAACCTAGAGAGGTGAGAGTTCTGTTATAATTATTAGATAAGCATTAACAAACCTTGAGTTAAATCTTGGATATACATCCAAGTATTTAAATCATCATCTTTAAGAGGAACCCTAGGAACTTATTCAAGATATTTCCTAGAGAGAGGATCCACCTATGTTAACCATAGATAGTGGTGACCACATCATTCTCTATGGAGCCTAACCATAGGTTAGTATTAAAGACCTTTCCAAATGAAAGAGACCAATCATACAAATCATAGCTTTACCTATTTAAGAATAAGTGACAACCATTGAACTAAAGCATTAGGAGTTAAACCATATCATTTGGGAGTGGTGAGATAGCCAATGCCAAATGGAGTAAGATCATATCTATGAAATGATGAAGTAAAGTAGCAACTAATCCAACTAAGCCTCTAGGTGGAGACTTAACCCTTTATTATCTAATGAGATCTTGTGAACATACCATAAACTCTAGAATAATCCATTCCTATATAAGAGAGCTCAAGATCTGGTGTTACACTCAAGTTAGTTGAGAAAACACTTGGATTCAAGGGAGAGATTTATTCAAATATCCAAATGGTTAAACCATCATTCCTTGAGTAAAACCCTAAGTAATTATCTCAGGCAATCTCCTGGGATATAAATTATTGAGACAACCATAATTATGTCTATTCAAGAAACTATAAAAGAAAGTCTATATTTAGTTGATCAAGACAACACTTAATATTGGGAGTGAGAAACCAAATTCATCAGAGATACCTTAGGAAGTCCAACCTTGATCATTATAAATTGTGTAATGATCATAAACCCTAGAGAACCTGAGGTTAAGATATTAAGAACAAGATGATCATATATAATATATGATCATGCTTTGGAGAGATGTGAGGATAAGTTAAACCCTAATAGGATAAGTAGATATCATTCACCACATGAAATTATAGGGAGGTAACTAGTAAGCAACCCTAGACTCATATCCCAACCTTAACTTGTGAATCACTTGGTGATCATAAGTAGAATCTTACCACAGCTATACCCCATAGATAAAGAACCTAAGAAAACCTTAGAGTTAAACTCTATACTTAATATGGTGAGAAACCATACATCCATATGACCAAAGTTAACTATAAAAAAGAACTATAACAACTTTAGTTACTTTAAATAATAGATTGAGGATGGCAATAGAAGTTAATTGGGAGAAGACAACACTAATTCTCAAGTCCTTAGTAATTAAAGGAGCACATGAACAATTAAGCAAGTAAGCATATTAACTTGGTTAGGGGAGATCAAACCCTAGCAAATGCAATATGATTCCAAATCTACAAACCAGAAGTATATCTCAACCCTAGTTTGTGTGTCACTCTGGTGATCATAATATGAACCTAGGCCATAATGGAAAATCAAACCAATTTTCATTAGGTGAATATCATTAGAACCCTAGTATGGCATATTAACAAAATCTTATACTTCATTTAGTAAACATGAGGAAAACCTTGTTATACATCTTATAAATTAGAACCATGGTGGTGATCAACCACTTAATTAAGACCAACCCATAATAAGAGTAGTATCTATCTTGGGTATTTCAAGGTGCTATTAAAATATAACACTAGTGCTAACTTTGAAATAGGATTATAATAATGCTTACAAGACATTAACAAAAAGATGCTCACATAAAATATTATGCAAGCAATCAAATTATCAAATAAGAGGACAAGTCCTAATGATTCTTTCCAATACACTTGGAATAGAAAATATCAACTCAAATAATTCAAAACAGATTTGATTCCACAAGAAGAAGAAATTAAAAGAGTACATAAAATCATGACTAATTGAAATTTCAATAAAGCTCACATATAATTAATAAATGTTCAGAACAACAAAACAATGCAGTGATTTTTGTTATTAAGTCCTAATTGAAATATAAAGAAACATCTGCAAACAGAATGGAAATTCAAATTAGAATTCAAATATGAAATTAAAAACAGAAATTACAAAGAAGAAATAAAAGAGAAATAGAAAAAGAGGCTTACCAGACTCACCTGGCCACCGCAGCCCAGCACCAGAGCCCAGGAGCAGCCCAACACTCGGCCCAAACCACCACAAAACCAGCCCACTTACCCCTTCACGAAGATAAGAGCGAAGACAACATCTTCGTCTTCGTTACCGCACCGTCGACGCACAGCAGCTCGCCACCGCGTCGCTAGCACCACGTCCCGCGGTCGCCGCCGATATGGTTGACCGCCAGCGCACACTACGGACCGTTTAAATAGCGAGGAAGCTCTCCAATTCCTCTTTCTCGGCCTAATTCCTCCCCAAACCGAAACCCTAGCTCAACCGGCCTCCGACTATCGCCGCCGGTAGAAGCCTCCCCAGGCCAGGCCGTAACCACCATCGGCACCGCCATGCTCGACTTGCTCTGCTTGCAAAAGGAATAGAGCTATGGTGAGCCGTAGCTCCGTTGCCAACCTCGCCTCTCCGACGGCCGGCGCCATTAAATCCGGCGAACCAGACCACCAATGACCTCGCCGTCAAGCGCGTCATGCTCCTGGTGAGCTTCTGACCTCCCTAGCATGCTCGCCGAATTCAATTGCACGCCGTAGCTCCGCCTCGTCGGTTAGCCGGGATCACTGCCGTTCTTCCTCGCCGGCGAGCTCGCTCCGGTGACCAATCCGGAGCGGTGCCACCACCAGATGGTCCGCCTCCGTGAGCTCTTTCCAACGCGCCCCTGCGCGCCCCCGCGGGAGTACCCTAGCGCTGGCGTCGCCGTCGATTGACCGCCGGCCAGCAGCCCCGACGCCACGGTGGCAATTTTGACCTAGTCAAAGCCCCCGTGGCGGATGAGGTGGACGCGACCCCACCAGTCATAGACTGTGGGTGTGTTCCGTCCGGGTACCTTTAGTCATTAAGATTCGATTCAAAATTCAGAAATTTGTCCAAACTTTAGAAAATCATATCAAATTCATATTATCTCCGAAAAATATAAATCATATATCAAAATTCTTAGAAAAGAAAAATCTATCCAATAAAAATATAAAATGAAATTTTTATTTTTAATAAAAAATTAATTATTTAATACTTGCTATTTAAGCTTTTAATTTTAATTGTAAATACAATTAAAAATTCAGAAATTAGGAAAACTGTCTAAAATAAATAAAAACCAGAAAGTAAATAAGGAAAACATTAAAATTAATTTTCCTTTACTATTAACTTATTAAATCCTTATTAGGAGGATTTAAAACCCTAAGTAATAATTACCTTAATTATTAATTGTTTAAAAATAATAAAATGCCAAATTCAATATTATTTTTATTCCCAAGTTATTAATAACTTTAACTTTAAATTGAAGTTATTAATCATAGAACTACATGGTAATTAGAAAACCCTAGTTTCAAATTGAATGAAGATTACAACCTCATCATTCCATGTGAAACCCTATAACCCTAACTGCTATTAGGAACCCTAGTTCCATTATTACATGTGAACCCTAAATTGCTTCTAACCTAAACCCTAGGTTAGAACATGTGATCATGGTACCTTATTTCAAAACATAGAACCCTAATAGCAACTAAATACTTGTCTTGACACATAAAATGTAGAATACCTATCACTAATAAATTGTTATTTCATGTGTTCATCTCCATCAGACTTAGATGATCTAATGGGGTTGACCAGATGTAAACCCTAGCTCCAAACCTCAGAGACATTACCCTTATCTATCCATGCTTAGCAACACCACGTTGTGATGAACCCTAATAGCAACTCTACTTACTATTTTGCACTACATAACACTGTTCCACTAAAACCTACTAGTATTAGATAATTATTGAACATCCTATTTAGGAAAACCACCATTCCTTACTTAGTGAATCCAATAACAAAACCTAGACCACCTCAACCCTAATTGATATACTTCTTATTAATTAAGAAGTATGTTCTTCAAAAGTTATTCTTTTGAAGAAAATAAGGAATCATCATCAAACCCGCCTAATAGAACCTATAGCCAATAGCCAACTATCATCCGCAAGGTAAACCAACTTTGATAGCACCTATTTATAATAAAGATGCTTAGGCATAACTCAACCTTACAAGCCCTTGGTGTTGATGAATCCAACTAGGTTATGATCCATCTAATACTTACTCCAGCAACTATATTAAACCATAGTCAACCATAGAACCCCCAACCTAATTATCATACTTGCTATTTATTAAAGAATATGTTCTTCAAAAGTTATTCTTTTGAAATATATAATAAGTAATCATCAACCATGCATTATAGGACTTAAAATTAACAACTGCTGTTTACTTATTATACAACTACAATTCCTTGGTTTGTATGATTGTTACTATACATTTTACCACATGCTTATTATTCTAAAACCACACAACCCTGAATAAAACCTTGTTTGTGAATCATTCTAAAAGTGCAACACACCCGAAACTAATCATTACAACTCTCTAATCCTAAATCATCAGGGTTAGGTCACGCTTAGAGCGATTGCATCTCATACTTATGCATTATTGCATCATTGCCAATCTTTCAAACGTCGTCCTTACCGGACGATGATGCTATTTCAGAATTTGGAGTTATTGCGTATCGAAGACCTTGTCTGCATAATCTTGCAGTCAAGAAAGGAAAGTTCATCACTTGCTCATGTCATTTGAGTATTTCTATCAAATTACTTGCAAAGTATTATGGTTATCACTATTGCATAAAAATCAAAACCACTACTTTCATAACTATGAATATGACTATGTGGTGGGCAATGGAACCATGGATTGTGTTGATATGGTGGAGGTTCCATTGCAAGGGTTATATCCATCTAGGATTAAACAACAAATGTCGCCAGTGATTCTTGTGCCGTAATACCCATGTTAACCATAAGATCCGGAGTGGGACGGAGTAGTCAAAAGTGTTTCCACCTCTCGTTCATCAACGGATGCGCTTTACCGTAGACACTTGTATCTGTCAGGGCAAGCGGTTGGCTGGGGGAAGCCTTAAGTCCCCACGGCATAGTCCGTAGACACTTGTCGCTCGAAGAGCAAGCGGTTGGCTGGGGAAGCCTTAAGTCCCCATGGTATTGCGGTCTATGATGGGTTGCAGCTACCGGCGAAGGAGTTTGGTTCGATCCCAAACTGTCGTCGTGGTCGGGGTCCACCCGTGAGTGGGAATAATGGGACCGGCGAGGACCCAGGGTCGGGGCATGCAACAAAGGGTGGGTGTTCGAGGTAGCGGAGGAACATGATTGGCTAGACCTTATACCGGGCCTCACACCAAAGGAAGTGTGGACGGGTAACGTGCTCGGTTGGCAACAAGGTTAAGATCTCTTATGGGTAAAGCAACACACCTCTGCAGAGTGTCAAGAACCGTGACCTGTCACTCCCTGTTCTGGGATATGGAACTGCAAACGCGGCCGGAAAGGAGCTCCATGAAGTTCTAGTAAACCGGTGAAGGCTGACGGACATAGTTCTTCTGAATAAAAGCAACCTTTTGAAGAAATGATTATGAAATCTTGCATTGGTATTAGACTTTCTGGTCTAATGCTGTAGCTAGTGCATTAAACACCTCTTTCCTATAATGAACTTGTTGAGTACGCTCGTACTCATCCCACTCTTAAATCCCCTGCTTAGATATGGAGGCATCGAAGGAGGATCTACAGTGCAACTCGAAGACCGAGGAGTCAACAACTACTTCAGGAGACAGGAACCTGCCGGAAGAGTCATATACCACATCCACCATGGAGAAAACCTAGTTTAGCCATAGAAGGGAACTATCTTCCTAAACCTAGCTCCTATTTAGCTAGAGTCTATTCATAGCCTCTGTAGTTAGTGAAATACTCTACAAATAGAGTTCTTGATAATACTAGACTACGAGTCGTTCTTCTGGAGTTTATTTGCAGTTTTACCTCATTGTAAAGTAGGAGGCTGTGATGATCTTATGTAACAGAGTCGATGTTGTAATTCTATAGACATGCCTTGGACCCGCATATGTTTCTGTTGTACCACTCTGAGCGATGTAATACTAGTGGAACGGTGTTTCATTGGTGTTATATCAGACTTGCATACTACACCATGCAGTGGTATGCCGGGTCACCACAGTTTGTATCAGAGCAAATGCTTTGACCTTAGGATTAAAACCCTTTAAATGAGACCTATAGGATTGGTAGTGTCTATATGAAGTTGTCTTAGTTGAACCAAATCTTCTTATGACTTGGGATGGATATTCACTTGAGAATAATCCTGACACACTTGAGTCAACATTTCTTAACTAGCTTACCAAGATAAAGTAAAGATAGTTAGCTAATCCCAGACATGTAGCACATCAATAAGTCTTTAAAACAATAGATGAGTAGATCCCAGTTGGTATACAATACATGGTAGTCCAAAGAGAGGATACAACCATAAGGAAGATATCCTATTGGAAGATGTGTACCAACACATATTTTGATTAAATAAAAGTATTCAGACCTGTAATAGGAGTAATATCAAGTGATCAAGATAATTAAGATATCCTAATAAAAATTGTAGACCAAGTTAAGTAATAGGGTAAGTAAAAAATATCTAGACATGTGAAACAATTGATAGTAAGTGATAACTCTGAGTTATGTGAGGTAGTATAGACCATGATGAGTCAATCATGGGAGGTAAGGAAGAGAGATAGGGATAAAATATGCCTGCTTACTTGGTAGGAATAGTAATCATATATGATTCACCTCGGGATCATTATTTGATGAACATCTAAAATATTTAGGAGGAGTACAACAAGAAGCCAAATGCTAAACAATAGTACAAGAATTGTGTTCCCAAAACTATGGGAAGTGTGCCAAGCACATCATGACCATAGTCTTATGACAGAAAAACTTGGAAATATAGCTACTATATTCCAATAAGTTATGTGTTTAGAGTAGCCATGTTAGAACCTAGACATATCATGTGAGATAGTCCTCAACAAAAATGGAAGTTAAGTAGTACTTCCAGAGAAAATTAGGTTAACCTTAACTATCCTAGACCACTTTGTTTCAAGTTTATCTCATTGCAATTGTGCAATTAAGGTAAAGGTTGAGACAAAAAGCAGAATCCCATATATTCGTGCTAAGTATCACGATATAAACCTATCTTATGTGGTGTTATATTCTACACATCAGAGCCTGATGTTTAGAGATGTCTTACTCAAATACTATATTCAGGCTTATGATGGTGTGTATTATATACACAAAGCTGAATCTTCTTGGATTTTAATGGATTTTCATTGTTTGACTAGATCCATACATGAAGTTTAAACTTTGATATGCAAATGCATGTTGCTATATCAAGTTTTTACTTGATGTTAAAGATCTAGAGGGTAATGGTATTCGTGTGAGGAAGTGACGAATTCGGAAGATTCTGAAGACAAGATGAAGGTTCATCAAATAAAGGAAACAAAGTTGTGGGAAGTAACCACAATACTCTGAAGGAAGTACCAATTAAAACTCATGCTTTACCTCAACAGAGGAGTACTTTAGTACATAAGAAGCATGAAAGTAAGAAATCTGGTGATTATGGAGAAGCTCAAGCAGATCCATAGTCAATATAGAAGGGGGAATGCATGGGAAATCACTCAGGATACTATATTCATAGTGTCAGCTAGTGGTTTTCTTGCAACAATAAACCCTCGAAAAAGGAAGATGACTTATGAAACCATAGCAAATATAAGAAGACCATAGTTGGTATCAGAAGACCATAGTTGATATAGGATCAATACTGCGAGATAAAGTAGAGGATGTCTCGTCCAGTTGATCAGAACCTACAATAGAATCCATTTTTAGATAACAAATATCCATAATTGGTATCAAGTAGTCCATCATTGGATTATTTGTACCAAGAAGTTGTGAACAAATAAAATTTTGTTAGCCAAATAACAATGACCTATAATCATTTAGTTGAAGGATTCATGTTGGATGTCCACAATTGAGTGGATACACCACAGATATTCTTCGCAAGATCTTAGAAAAAGTACAAACCATAAGTTAGACCTAGACCAATATTCTAACCATCAATTCAATGGTTGGAGGAAAAGGAGTTGAAGACCATAAGAAAACTCTAAGGGGTAGAGTAGAGACTGAGTTGGATGTACACTAACTCAATATTTTGAACAAGATAGATAAAGAAGGTCTGAACTGAGAGGAAGTTCGATCTTATTTTCATAAGATTGTTGAACACTACTTTCAGAAGGATGACAGACCAGAAGCCGAGGTTTATACCTCGAGGAAGTAAGAAGTGGACTATAACTTGAGAAAGTGAGTAATATTTACTCAGAAGTACGAAAGCTCAAGTAAGTCAAGCATAAAGAAGTTGGACGAAGAAATACCATAGACCAATAAAGCCCAAGAAGGCCAAAGAACGAAGAAGATTGAACATACCAATACCAAAGACTAATAGAATGATTCCTTTCATGGAACCTAAATAAACCAAAATAGTTGTAGGTATCAACTATAAACCATGATTGGATGGATTAAATGAGTCTAATCCATTCTTAAAGAAATAAACCATCATGACCATTTCCATGGTCAGTACCTTACCAAGTACCATTATTGCAGTTTTGGTAGTAAGGGAAAACAAAGACCTATTTTATCAAATAGGAGAATGTTATCCAATTAGGCTTCAATTAAGACTGCCAGGACAAGAAGAAGTCCCATCATTGATTCTTCAATGAGAAAGGAAACAAGACTATAAGGTTGAAAGAAATCAAATAATTAAAGTTAGAAGCCATGGTTCAGAGACAAACCCTAATGGATTCCAGGAAGAATCTGGACAAGGGATATATTCAATTATATCCAGTGATATCACCACGGAGTTCGAGAAAAGTCGTAGTCTGCATAAGTCAGAACCACACTCCGAAACGTGAGAGAGATCAAACTTCGAGGACGAAGTTTAGTTTAAGGGGTAGAGACTGTAATATCCCAGGTAATGGGGTTACAAAAAATAGAGGAAACAGATGTGTGCATTGCATTCATGCATAGAAAATCTGGGGAATTTTCGCGCTTTAAAGTAAAACAGTCACAGTAACTGAAGTTTCACTTGACCTTGGTGGAATTGAAGTAGCTCATGAAGTCAAGCGCTATAAACCTCAATGTGACTTTGTGAAAACCTTGTTTTGTGAGCAACAACGTGGAACCTGTACACAACACAACCAAAATACTTTGCCCCAACTTACAGTGAGGTTGTCAATCTCACCGTTTTGCTGAACACAAAGGATTAGACGTATCGAGAGGAAAGAGATGTTTGCAGTAATTAAAGAGATCAAGAATTGCAGTAAGTAAACAGAACATGATTGTAGTGGATGAATTTATCAGTGTAAAGGAAAAAGGACCGGGGTCCACAGTTCACTAGAGGTGTCTCTCCATAATAAAGATAAATAGCACGTTGGGTGAACAAATTACAGCTGGGCAATTGACAGAATATCGACCATACATGACAAGATGATTACTATGATATTTAATTAGGCATTACAGCATAATACATAGACCATAATCCAACTGCGTCTATGACTAATAATCCACCATCCGGTTATAGTCCGAACCCCTTTCAGTATTAAGTTGAAGGCAATAGATTATTGCATTAAGTAAGGTGTGTAAATTAAAACAATAGAATTACCCTTGGATAAAAAATTGTTGTTTTCTACCTAGTAGCAGTAGCACATCTACAATCTTAGAAGTTTTTGTCACTCTCCCAGAAAACTAGAGGCATGAACCTACTATCGAGCATAAATACCACCTCTTAGAGTCACAAGCATCTACTTGACGAGAGTATCTACTAGCAATGGAGAGCATGCAAGATCACAAATAACATATGCCATTAATATATAATTGACCTCAGCATAGTATACAATATTCATCGGATCCCAACAAACAAAACATGTAGCATTACATAAGGATGATCTCGATCATGTAGGGCAGATCACAAGATCTAAACATGAGGCACAAATGGGAGAAGACAACCATCTAGCTACTGCTATGGACCAATAGTCCAGGGATGATGTAACATCCCAAGAATTTCAAAATAAAACAAATGAATTTCACTAGTTCCAAATTTTGGAACAAACAAAAACTTTTATTAATTAAGTAGGATACATAGTGATCTTGCTTAATTCCTGTGCTATTGCTATGATTGCTTGTTACTAGTATTTGAAGTGATCTTAAACCCTAAACCTCACCCCTCTTTTCACCATCCTAGTTAAAATAAAATAAAAGGAAAATAAATAAGAAAAAGGCATATGTGCCTATGGCTATATTTATAAAACTTTACCCTCAGCTTTTCTACTTTGCTTAGAGGTTTGGAAAACCTTCATACACCTTACCTAAGGCTTATCAAACCAAATCCAAGTTGTTTCCAAAGAAAATAAAAAGAAACTAAAAATGCCATAGAGGCATATGAGAGTAAAATAGCAAATATGTGAATTTAAGAATCTTGACCCTAATACATGTTGTGAATGGTTGGATCACTCCTCTATACCATTTCAACACTCAACAACACCATTTGAGTCAAGCCAAGTCAAAGTAAAACCCAAATGCAACATATGCATAGAGGCATATGTGGCACATAGCCATTTCACCAAACTTTGACCTATGACTTTAAATCTTGACCAAATGATGGGAAACCATCCCTCAACCTAATCTAATACTAAATTGACCCTAACCCATGCCCAAGTAAAGCAAGGGGAACAATTTACAAGTTTAATGAAATATGACACATCACCTCTTATGTGTTATGGCCATTTTTGCAAATCTTTGAACAAGACCATTTGAATTGGTTTCAATGGTTGGCAAATGTTTCTAAACTAATAAGAACCACATTAGAGTCAACCAAAGTCAACTCAAATGGGGAGAAATCAAATAGGGAGAAAATCCCCAAAATTCACTCACATACACTTAGCCAAATTTGCAAATCTTCAACCAAGGCCACCATTGCTTGATCTCTTGCTTGTAGAATGTTTATATATGATAAACAAACACAATTGCATCAAAGAAACAAGAATCAAATCAAAGGAAATCTCAAAACCATCATACATATGATAATGGTCATATGTCCCATTTTTATTTTCTTCATCACTTTGCACCCATTTATCTTCTGATTCCTAAACTAAACTTGGTCAACTATTGCCATGTCATCCAAGACCATGTCAAGGTCACCAACTGTCATGTTGACCATCTCTACTGAAGTTGACCAGGTTGACCAGAATAGGATTGACAAGAGAGGACTTTGAAACAAAGTGAAGATGACCCCCATTTTGGAATTCTTGCAAATCTTCACCAAAATGAGCACCACCACCACCAATCTTTCACTTTAATTATATGATTAAGACTCACAAAAAATAATTCCAAAATTCGACAAAAATGTTCTTGCGGCCATTTAATCAAACACCTGGCAGGCAGCATCTTTGGTTCATGTTACATGCTATTATCCAGAGGATTTTGGCCTAAACCCCTTTCAACTCGTGATGATCACCACCCTCTGCAACCCCTGCATCAAGCCTAGTACCTGCTTTGGGCGATTAAAGTGGAGAGATGGCTGCCAAAGCACCATACCGTGCACCATGCCGGCCACCCATGCCACTCATCTCTCTGGCTCTCCCCTCTCTCTTTCACCATGTCACAGAGCATCTCTAACACACAAGGACACTGCCAGTACCAAGCCTTGGCTCACCCATGCACGGAATTGGCCAAAACCAGCACGCCCAAAACTTGCCAGAACATGCCAGCCGGCGTGGTGATCACGCTCTGGGCGCGCCAGGACGCCGTGCGCTCGAGCGCCCTACTCCACCCCTGCAAAGGCTAGCACTGCATCGAGCATCCACTCCACGCCCTCTATCGCCTAGACACACTCGAGGAGCTGCGGCGGCCTTGTCACCGTCGTCCTCGTCGGATTTATGCCGCGGGTACCGCCGCAGACATTGCACGCGCCCGAACGATTCCGTCGTCCTCTCGCTGCGCCCTCTGCACCTAGAGCATCGCCAGGACGGCGCCTACACGCCGCGCATCATAGCTTGCCCCTTTGCTCCCTGGAACGGCCGCGCCATGGACACCCTCTCACAGCACCCGCCGATCACCTCGCGTTCCTATAAATAACGGCCACCCTAGCACGAGTTCCTCACACCCTTCGCTTCCCCACTTCTCCCTCGCTCTCCTCGACCCTGATGTCTACTTCCCCCTCCTTTTCCTGTAGACAGTGTTGGGCCTCCAAGAGCAGAGGTTTGTAGAACAGCAGCAAGTTTTCCCTTAAGTGGATCACCCAAGGTTTATCGAACTCAGGGAGGAAGAGGTCAAAGATATCCCTCTCATGCAACCCTGCAACCACAAAGCAAGAAGTCTCTTGTGTCCCCAACACACCTAATAGGTGCACTAGTTCGACGAAGAGATAGTGAAATACAGGTGGTATGAATATATATGAGCAGTAGCAACGGTGCCAGAAAATAGCTTGCTGGCGTGTAGTTGATGGTGGTAGTATTGCAGCAGTAGTAACGCAAAAAACGATAAACAAGCAGCGATAGCAGTATTTAGGAACAAGGCCTAGGGATTACACTTTCACTAGTGGACACTCTCAACATTGATCACATAACAGAATAGATAAATGCATACTCTACACTTTTGTTGGATGATGAACACATTGCGTAGGATTACACGAACCCTCAATGCCGGAGTTAACAAGCTCCACAATTAATGTTCATATTTTAGTAACCTTATAGTGTAAGATAGATCAACATAACCAAATAGATCACATCAATACCATCATAGTAATAGTTAACTTCACAATCCACGAGAGACCATGATCATAGCCTACGACAAGAACCACATGGTGCACACACTAGTCACCTTTACACCATGCAGGAGGAATAGAATACTTTAATAACATCACTAGAGTAGCACATAGATGAATTGTGATACAAAACTCATATGAATCTCAATCATGTAAAGCAGCTCATGAGATTATTGTATTGAGGTACATGGGAGAGAGATGAACCACATAGCTACAGCGGAGCCCTCATCCTCGGGGGTGGATTACTCCCTCCTCATCATGGAGGCAGCAATGGCGGTGAAGATGGCGGTGAAGACGGCGGTGGAGATGGCTCCGGGGGCAATTCCCCGTCCCGGCAGGGTGCCGAAACAGAGTTCTGTCCCCCGAATTGGAGTTTCGCGATGGCGGCGGCGCCCCTGGAGTCTTTCTGGAGTTTCGTCAATTGGTACTGCGTTTTTAGGTCGAAAGGGATTTTATAGGCGAAGAGGCGGCGCAGGGGGGCACCTGGGGGCGCCACACCCTAGGCCGGCGCGGCCA
This sequence comes from Lolium perenne, assembly GCF_019359855.2. Classification (NCBI taxonomy): domain Eukaryota; kingdom Viridiplantae; phylum Streptophyta; class Magnoliopsida; order Poales; family Poaceae; genus Lolium; species Lolium perenne. The sequence continues at coordinate 22,203,776 of NC_067248.2, forward strand.
GGGTCTGGCCCGCGCCGCCATGTGGTGTGGTGGCCCCCTGGCCCCTCTCCGACTCTTCTTCGGTGTTCTGGAGCCTTCCGGGAAAAATAGGAGGTTTGGCGTTGATTTCGTCCAATTCCGAGAATATTGCCCGAACAGCCTTTCTGGAACCAAAAACAACAGAAAACAGGAACTGGCACTTCGGCATCTTGTTAATAGGTTAGTTCCAGAAAATGCACGAATATGACATAAAGTGTGCATAAAACATGTAGATAACATCAATAATGTGGCATGGAACATAAGAAATTATCGATACGTCGGAGATGTATCAGCATCCCCAAGCTTAGTTCTGCTCGTCCCGAGCAGGTAAAACGATAACACGGATAATTTCTGGAGTGACATGCCATCATAACCTTGATCATACTATTTGTAAAGCATATGTAGTGAATGCAGCGATCAAAACAATGTATATGACATGAGTAAACAAGTGAATCATAAAGCAAAGACTTTTCATGAATAGCACTTCAAGACAAGCATCAATAAGTCTTGCATAAGAGTTAACTCATAAAGCAATAATTCAAAGTAGAGGTATTGAAGCAACATAAAGGAAGATGAAGTTTCAGCGGTTGCTTTCAACTTATAACATGTATATCTCATGGATAATTGTCAATGCAAAGCAATATAACAAATGCAATATGCAAATATGTAGGAATCAATGCACAGTTCACACAAGTGTTTGCTTCTTGAGGTGGAGAGAAATAGGTGAACTGACTCAACATTGAAAGTAAAAGAATGGTCCTCCATAGAGGAAAAGCATCGATTGCTATATTTGTGCTAGAGCTTTGATTTTGAAAACATGAAACAATTTTGTCAACGGTAGTAATAAAGCATATGTATCATGTAAATTATATCTTATAAGCTGCAAGCCTCATGCATAGTATACTAATAGTGCCCGCACCTTGTCCTAATTAGCTTGGACTACCGGATCATCACAATGCACATGCTTTAACCAAGTGTCACAAAGGGGTACTTCTATGCCGCCTGTACAAAGGTCTAAGGAGAAAGCTCGCATTGGATTTCTCGCTATTGATTATTCTCAACTTAGACATCCATACCGGGACAACATAGACAACAGATAATGGACTCCTCTTTTATGCATAAGCATGTAACAACAATTAATAATTTTCTCATATGAGATTGAGGATATTGTCCAAAACTGAAACTTCCACCATGGATCATGGCTTTAGTTAGCGGCCCAATGTTCTTCTCTAACAATATGCATGCTTAACCATAAGGTGGTAGATCTCTCTTACTTCAGACAAGACGGACATGCATAGCAACTCACATGATATTCAACAAAGAGTAGTTGATGGCGTCCCCAGTGAACATGGTTATCGCACAACAAGCAACTTAATAAGAGATAAAGTGCATAATTACATATTCAATACCACAATAGTTTTTAAGCTATTTGTCCCATGAGCTATATATTGCAAAGGTGAATGATGGAATTTTAAAGGTAGCACTCAAGCAATTTACTTTGGAACGGCGGAGAAATACCATGTAGTAGGTAGGTATGGTGGACACAAATGGCATAGTGGTTGGCTCAAGTATTTTGGATGCATGAGAGGTATTCCCTCTCGATACAAGGTTTAGGCTAGCAAGGCTTATTTGAAACAAACACAAGGATGAACCGGTGCAGCAAAACTCACATAAAAGACATATTGTAAACATTATAAGACTCTACACCGTCTTCCTTGTTGTTCAAACTCAATACTAGAAATTATCTAGACCTTAGAGAAACCAAATATGCAAACCAAATTTTAGCATGCTCTATGTATTTCTTCATTAATGGGTGCAAAGTATATGATGCAAGAGCTTAAACATAAGCACAACAATTGCCAAGTATCACATTACCCAAGACATTAATAGCAATTACTACATGTATCATTTTCCAATTCCAACCATATAACAATTTATCGAAGAAGAAACTTCGCCATGAAAATTAAAAGCTAAGAACACATGTGTTCATATGAACCAGCGGAGCGTGTCTCTCTCCCACAAAAGCATTTATTCAAACAAAAACAAAAACAAAAGCACACAGATGCTCCAAGCAAAGCACATAAGATGTGACGGAATAAAAATATAGTTTCAGGGGAGGAACCTGATAATTTGTCGATGAAGAAGGGGATGCCTTGGGCATCCCCAAGCTTAGACGCTTGAGTCTTCTTGATATATGCAGGGGTGAACCACCGGGGCATCCCCAAGCTTAGAGCTTTCACTCTCCTTGATCATGTTGTATCATCTCCCTCTCTTGACCCTTGAAAACTTCCTTCACACCAAACTTCTCATAAACTTCATTAGAGGGGTTAGTACATAATCAAAAACTCACATGTTCAGAGGTGACACAATCATTCTTAACACTTCTGGACATTGCTCAAAGCTACTGGAAGGTAATGGAACAAAGAAATCCACCCAACACAGCGAAAGAAGCAATGCGAAATAAAAGGCAGAATCTGTCAAAACAGAACAGTCCGTAAATACGAATTTTTAATAAATACTTCCGTTGCTCAGATCAGAAAACTCAAAACTAATGACAGTTGCGTACATATCTGAGGAACACACACGTAAATTGGCATATTTTTCTGATTTTTCTACAGAGAAAACAGCCCAGATTCGTGACAGATAGAAATCTGTTTCTGCGCAGAAATCCAAATCTGGTATCAACCTTCGATTAGAGGCTTCACTTGGCACAACAAAACACAAAACTAAGATAAGGAGAGGTTGCTACAGTAGTAAACAACTTCCAAGACACAAATATAAAACAAAATACTGTAGCAAAATAACACATGGGTTATCTCCCAAGAAGTTCTTTCTTTATAGCCATTAAGATGGGCTCAGCAGTTTTGGTGATGCACCCGCAAGAAATAGTATTTGAAGCAAAAGAGAGCTTCAAGAGGCAAATTCAAAACACATTTAAGCCTAACATGCTTCCTATGCAGAGGAATCTTGTACACAAATGAATTCATGAAGAACAAAGTGACAAGCATAAGAGGATAAAACACGAGTAACTTCAAGATTCTCAACATAAAGAGGGGAAACTTAATATTATTAAGATGCATACAACCATATTTCCCTCTCTCATAATAAATTTCAGTAGCATCATTGATGAAATCCACAATATACCCATCACTTAAAACATTCTTATCATGGTTCATATGCACAGAAGTATCATTAATTTTGGCATAAGAAGAGTTCTTCTCATTAATAGTAATTGGAACAGGATTATTATCAAGAATTTGAACATGGTAAACAAGTTGCATATTAAGGGAATTGTTTTTGGTAACCCAATCATGACTATGACAAGTTTCATAAGGGTAGTTATAACCTATATCATAGTATTCTTTATAATAATCATCAAAGATCGGAGGCACAGTGTCATCATAAGAAATAGAATAGTTATCTTTCACAGTCAGTTTATCTATGACCATACCATCGTTGTTATTAGAAGGAGATGTATCAAACACATAATGATCAGTAGCAAAAGGATTTTCAAACACCTCTTCCCCAAGCTTAGAGCTTTCTATATCATTATGGGAGGAAGCATGGATAGCACTGACACTATGGCAATTATTATCATCATCATTTTCAGAATTAGTTTCCCAGAGATTTGCAATATCAAAAGTAGTGCGCTCATTCAAATCATGATTGCTAATATATGTAAAGGGCATAGGAAGATCATCGTATTCAGATTCATTATCACAATAATCATTAGGAGCAACATACTTACGGTTACTTAGCGTTATCTCATTCACGCGGGGATACGCCGTTACCTCTTTCTTTTTATTCTCCTTCTTCTTCTTCTTCTTCTTCGTTCCCTTCTTCTTCTTCTTCTTCTCTTCCTTCTCCTCGTTCCCTTCTTTAGGAGGAAGAGGCTTGAAGGGTAGCTTGTCCGCATAACCTGATTTATTTTCAGAAACAATAGAAGAAACTTGGGAGGACCCCTCCTTTTCATTAATTAGTTGAAAACACACAATGTCCTATCATATTTTGGCAAGGTGTCATCTTCTAAAATATTTTGTATGTAAGTATTTGTATGGCTATTATCAATGCAATAAGAAAAACACCCATGCAGGACATCATCAATATCAAGATCACTCATATGTAACAAAGAGATTTTTCTCGACAGTTCTTCACACCCCAAAAATAAAGTAAGTTCATCATGCTGATTAGGAGTAATTTCATCATCACAATACAAATTTGCAGCACTCATTGGGTTCAAATTATCATTGGAGGAGCATTGAAAATTAAAATGACCCACTTCATGGCAAACTTCACAAATAAAAGGATAGAGGGCACAAACTTTTTTACCAAGGTCATCTAGAGCCCTGAGCCACTTTCTAGTTTTTTCATTAATATGATGGATGCAATATTCATCTTTGACTTGATTAATTCCACAAGGTCTATGCATTCCACAAAAATTAACATGCTTATAGGAAATAGCACTCTTAGGAGTTTGAGCATGCTTATGGCAATAATTAACAACAATTTCATTCTTCATGCAAGCCTCTTTAAAAGGTTCATGATACTTATCAAAATTCTTCCTAGGCAATTCAAAATGAGAAGCAAAGGCTTTATAAAGATTTGCAGCAACTTGAGAGTCAAGACCATAAGTAGCACTCATATTTCGAAATTTATCGGTATCCATAAAAGCTTCAATGCATTCATAATCATAATTTATACCTGACTCTTTACCTTTGTCGTTCTCCCATCCTTCAGCGTTGTCCTCAATCCGATCAAGGAGGTCCCACCTAGCTTCAACATCCTTGCTTGTGAAAGATCCCTCCGAACACGCGTCCAGATAGTCCTTGTGTTGTCCTGAAAGCCTCGCATAAAAATTGTTAACAATAACATTACGGGGGAGCTCATGAATGGGACATTTGAGCATTAGTGATTTCAATCTCCCCCACGCTTGAGAAATACTCTCTCCATCACGAGGATAAAAGTTATAAATATAATTCCTATCAATATGCACTTCATGCGGAGGATAAAATTTAGAATAAAAGAGAGATGCAATTTCCTCCCAACCAAGAGAATGCCTATTCTCCAACAATTTATACCAATGCGCCGCTTTACTGCACAATGAAACGGAGAATAGCTTCTTCTTCACTTCATCCATAGAGATACCTGCACACTTGAATAACCCGCATAATTCGTGCAAAAACAGTAAATGATCTCTAGGATGGACAGTTACATCCCCTTTATAGTGATTGTCCATAACACGTTCAATAATTTTCATAGGTATTTTATACGGAATACTTTCAGCAGGTGGATTCAAAATATCAGAAGCATCATTAGAGTTATCGCATATGGGAGATAAAGCATTATTAGAACAAATTTTCTCCCCTAAAGATGGGAAGCTAAAAAGATCACAAAAACTAGCTTCCCCAAGCTTAGACTTCTCCATAGTATTAGCAGTAATTGCATTCATACTAATAACATCGCTACTAACATGCAAATAAGGTTCCATAGGTTTTTTAATTTTCGCATCAAACAATTCTAAATCAGGAAAAAGATTAAAAAGGTCACCAATTTTTTTGTTGTTTTCCATTATGCCTAACTAGTGTAAAACAAGAAACAAAAAGTTGCAATTGCAGGATCTAAAGGAAATAGCTTCGAGTACTTACAACGGCGAAAATAGCTTAGTAGCCGAGATCCGGAGTGTGAGTACCTTTTACCTTTCCTCCCCGGCAACGGCGCCAGAAAATAGCTTGATGTCTACTTCCCCCTCCTTTTCCTGTAGACAGTGTTGGGCCTCCAAGAGCAGAGGTTTGTAGAACAGCAGCAAGTTTTCCCTTAAGTGGATCACCCAAGGTTTATCGAACTCAGGGAGGAAGAGGTCAAAGATATCCCTCTCATGCAACCCTGCAACCACAAAGCAAGAAGTCTCTTGTGTCCCCAACACACCTAATAGGTGCACTAGTTCGGCGAAGAGATAGTGAAATACAGGTGGTATGAATATATATGAGCAGTAGCAACGGTGCCAGAAAATAGCTTGTCGGGCGTGTAGTTGATGGTGGTAGTATTGCAGCAGTAGTAACGCAAAGAAACAAGAAACAAGCAGCGATAGCAGTATTTAGGAACAAGGCCTAGGGATTACACTTTCACTAGTGGACACTCTCAACATTGATCACATAACAGAATAGATAAATGCATACTCTACACTTTTGTTGGATGATGAACACATTGCGTAGGATTACACGAACCCTCAATGCCGGAGTTAACAAGCTCCACAATTAATGTTCATATTTTAGTAACCTTATAGTGTAAGATAGATCAACATAACCAAATAGATCACATCAATACCATCATAGTAATAGTTAACTTCACAATCCACGAGAGACCATGATCATAGCCTACGACAAGAACCACATGGTGCACACACTAGTCACCTTTACACCATGCAGGAGGAATAGAATACTTTAATAACATCACTAGAGTAGCACATAGATGAATTGTGATACAAAACTCATATGAATCTCAATCATGTAAAGCAGCTCATGAGATTATTGTATTGAGGTACATGGGAGAGAGATGAACCACATAGCTACAGCGGAGCCCTCAGCCTCGGGGGTGGATTACTCCCTCCTCATCATGGAGGCAGCGATGGCGGTGAAGATGGCGGTGAAGACGGTGGTGGAGATGGCTCCGGGGGCAATTCCCCGTCCCGGCAGGGTGCCGAAACAGAGTTCTGTCCCCCGAATTGGAGTTTCGCGATGGCGGCGGCGCCCCTGGAGTCTTTCTGGAGTTTCGTCAATTGGTACTGCGTTTTTAGGTCGAAAGGGATTTTATAGGCGAAGAGGCGGCGCAGGGGGGCACCAGGGGGCGCCACACCCTAGGCCGGCGCGGCCAGGGTCTGGCCCGCGCCGCCATGTGGTGTGGTGGCCCCCTGGCCCCTCTCCGACTCTTCTTCGGTGTTCTGGAGCCTTCCGGGAAAAATAGGAGGTTTGGCGTTGATTTCGTCCAATTCCGAGAATATTGCCCGAACAGCCTTTCTGGAACCAAAAACAACAGAAAACAGGAACTGGCACTTCGGCATCTTGTTAATAGGTTAGTTCCAGAAAATGCACGAATATGACATAAAGTGTGCATAAAACATGTAGATAACATCAATAATGTGGCATGGAACATAAGAAATTATCGATACGTCGGAGATGTATCAGACCCCTTCTCCACTCCAATTACTGCCTCCAGTGCCGGAATTGCTAGATCATCTCCGCCGGAGTCCGCAGATCAGCGCCGCCGATTGACACCTCCCCAAGCGACGCCGCGACCACCAGTACACTCCCCGTCCTCGACAACCCCGCTGTGCATCGACGCCGTTGATCGCCGGAGCTTCAGCACGCCGCCGACCCCCTAGGCTCGCCGCCAGAACCTCGCCTTCTCGCCGGAGAAGACGACCACCGTGAGCCGTAGATCCCACCTCTAATCCTACGCCCCAGATTTCGCCATACCGTTTCGCCCTTTAAGGGTCACTGACGCCTGGGCCCCATCTTGTCAGGCGGCCCGCGTGTGCAAGTCACACTGCTGGGCCGGCCCAAGTCTTTTCGCCCGTTTAGCCCATTTCGCGTTCCCGCCAAGCCCACTAAATTCAAAAATCGAATTTCTGTTAATTCCAATTTCCCTGCTGATGCTGAATTCAAATTTGAATATTTTAAAATCTACTTCACCAAATTGAACAAATTTTATATATTCAGAAAGCTTATGAAATTATCTAGCTAACCTCACTGGATTCAACCCCATATGTTGTGTAGTTTTTGAATAGCAAAAATAACAAAACAGATACTTTTCTGTATTCAAATAAATCTTAAAAATCAACCATTGTGAATTTTGAAGTGAATCCAATTGCAATAATTCACATTTAACAAACTCTAATTTATTATGTAAAAATATGATATATGTTCTGTATATGATCATGGGCTAGAAGCAGAATAGTGGCTATGTAGTCAATACTAGCCCATTTAAACTATATCCAAATTTTAGAATTTAAATCTATGAGGTGTAGCACCTCATTTAAATCATTCTCACAAATGATATGAAGTAATGTGTTGACCTTTAAATGCTTAGGCTCATACTTGCTCACTTGTAGAATTTAAATCAACATAGTATTTAAATTGCAAAGGTTATTTAAAACACATGAGATGATGAATCTCATTTAAATCCCTTTTCTCAAATACTAAGTGTAAAGTGTTGACCTTGGTCAACATGGGATCATCCCTGGTTATTTGAGAATATTGAATCACCTCAATAGTAGTTTTTAAATTAGTTACAACTATGTGATAAATCATATGAGAGGTTTTCCTCTCATTTAAATCTTGTTCTCAAGTAATTCAACATGAGGAAGTGACCATGGTCTATATAAACTCATATTGAGTTATTTGGTGGCATTAAATCACTACCATGTTAGTATTAAAATGCATGAGGTATGGAACCTCATTTAAATCATTTTCTCAAATGATAAGTATGAAGAGGTTGACTTTGGTCAACCCAGGTCATATATTATTCGTAAGAGAAATTAAATCTTAAGAAGAATTCAATGAGAGGAAATTATTTCTCCCAAACCAAAGAGAAACCCTAAGTTCAATTTTCAATGAGAAGAAATTATTTTCCTAATGTTAAATAAGGAAACCCTAGAATAATTGTTGGATAAATGCTAAGTAATGATGCTAGATCAATTGTGTGAGCCATTAAGGCTAATTAAGAATACTTAAGTGTTGTTTGGTGATTGTATCCTCGTATTCGTTTATAGACGCTAGTACCGGGGACTATCAAGAGGAAGAGGTCTTCTACCAAGAGGAAGAGCAAGAAAACTTGGATCACATCACCAATCAAGGCAAGCTATATTATTGCAAGCTATTACCAATGCAAGCTAGACTAATGCAAACCATTTTGGTTGCAAGTTTATATTCTTGCAAAGTGCAAAGCTCTACAAGAGCAAGGCACCATTACATTTTACTTTATGAACCTATCCCAAGTTTTTACTTTACAAGCTTTACTTGATTTTATTTATCAAAGTTACTTTTTGATTTATGATTCACTTGGTTGAATTATAGAGTAGTACAAGAGCATCACCCTTAGCCTAGCAAGCTCCAAGATACTTAGCACCCCTCATAACTAGTGGCTAGTGCTCAATATTAAAAGTGACTACTCTAGTTGGGAACTTGTGAATTGAAATGACTTTGAAAACCTTGGAATGATGAGTCATTCTATTGAAAGATTTTGAAGGTGAATATGACTTGTGAATGACATGGTGAACTTTACAAAAACTGATGGTTGGGTTCGGATGCGATACCATTCCAATTTTACAAGTACCCCCACAATACCTGAATCTGGGTAAGGCTTAGCTGGAAACTTATGTATTTTAGTATGGGTTCCCTCTGAACAAGCGTCATAGGGGTTATGCCGAGGCTGCCTCCGTACTGGTGACGTGATGTGAAATGACGTGAAATGAGGTGAATGTCCAGCCCAAGCCCTGTGCAGTTCCCAGGCTGACCGCGTGTTTTCACTGGGAGGCCAAGCTCATGGGGAGAGGTGCCTATACTAGAATATATAAATGAAAGGTTAGGATTGGTAGTTCGCGTACTGCATACGATAAATCAGGGCCAGTTACCCCTGACGAACTATTGCAATTGTTGTGGCACAAGTGTACAACCTCTGCAGAGTTAAACCTATTCGAATAGCCGCATCCGCGGTTATGGACAGTTGGAAAGGCCATACTGTTCCGTCATCAGAACTTTTCTAAAAATATGAATGTTGACTTGTGATTTTGAATTGAAAGGTGACTTTGACTTTGAATCACAACTGAGTTGTGGGAATGACACTAATGTTCCCACTTGAGTTAGTTAAGCAAATGAAGAGTTTTTGATTATTAAAGTGTTTTATGAAATAAAACTGGCTTTATGCAAATGAAACTAGAGCTTAGAACCCCCTTACTATAGTTGATAGTTCTTGCCTTAGTATTAGTTTGCGAGTACTTTAAAGTACTCATGGCTGTGTCCCTGGCTATTCAAATGGCCAGACTATGAAGACGAGTACCAGAACCCGGAAGAAGGACAGCAGGACGTCTACGACAACTAGGATCCCTCCTGACGTCAACAGTTGCCTGTGGAATAGATGGACTACTACTACGCTACTTTCGCTTCCGCTATGTGTTATGTAATGAATAAATAGAACTTCTATTATTGTAATGAGACTGGATCATGTGATCCTTTATTTTGTAAGACGATTATGGTATGTAATGAATGATGTGTTGTGATATCAATCTATTATGTCTCGCAAAAACAATATTCCTGGGATTGCGATGAATGGCATAATAGGCATCTGGACTTAAAAAATCCGGGTGTTGACAAGTTGGTATCAGAGCCATTGTTGACCTTAGGAGACCCTAGTTAGAATGGACGTCTGAAAATTTTAGTTTCAATACAAATGAAATGACTGTTTAAGAAAACTTATTCTCCCTCTTATCCTTGAGATCTTCTTCAAAATAAGAAAGTTATGCTCTATTCTTCTTATACTACTACATAAAATTTTGACACACTTCTCTAACTTACTCATCATAATTCTTCACAGATGGAGTACACCTGCAAGTCTTATCAGCTTGGCCACGGAGGAAACCTCATGTTCGAGAAGGATTTGAAACAACTGGTTGATTATTTAGGACGCCCATATCCCGAGTTCTTCGGAATACCCCTCAACAATCCATCAGGAGGACCACCTCGGTGGGAAGTTACTGCAGATCTGAGAGGAAAGCTTGGAGCCTCAACATGGGAAACCATCTGGTTCTCTGTTACAGGAAACACTTGGAAGGATGGAATAGCCAAAGCCATGCAGGAAGCAATTGCCCGTCTGTGCGGACAAAATGTGAACAAGCTCAAGAATACCCGCTTCATTTACTACCCAAGACATGATCCCATAGGAAGACCAATAACCATGCCCCCGCACCCGGAGATGAAACACTATGTAGCACACCTCGACTTCATGCTGTACAAGACCCGCAAGGAGTTGGACAACGCCCTCGCCTTTCGCCAAGCCCATTACCCGTGAAGATGAAAGAATCCCCCCTGAAGAGTAGTTTCATTTAAAGCACTTTCGTATGTGTGAGTTGTATCAGGATCCCCTTGTATCGTAGAGCGATGAATGGTTCTTCAAACCAACGGTGTGTTAGCTTTGTAATGTGTGATGCTTGGTATGAATGAAAAAGTGTTATTGGTTTTTACCCCCGCAACACTACTCAAGTTTTCAATATTATGAACTTTTTAAACTTAACAAAACAAACCATAGAAATTTCCCTCTTATCTTATCATCTACATCAATGTTTAGATGGCCCCACCAACCTGCAACGCCACCCAGGATGCCATGATGCAACTGCTGCAGACGATGATGGCAGACCGAGAAGTCGAGAGAGCTGAACGTCAAGCCAACATTACCGCACTGCAACAGATAGCTCAGAACAATCAAGGCCACGGAAACAACGATCACCCTGGATCGAAGCTGAAGAACTTTCAGCACACCAACCCTCCGGTATTCAACAAGACTGAAGAGCCCCTCGATGCTGATGACTGGCTCCAGACCATGGAGAACAACCTCGAAGTTGCGGGAGTTGAAGCCGCAGAAAAAGTACTGTTCGCCACCCACTATCTGTCAGGACCTGCCAGAGCCTGGTGGACAAGTGCCCGTGCAATGAATGCGGGACAGATGATGACATGGGAAGACTTCAAGCTGAAGTTTAGCAAATACCATGTGCCCCAAGGACTGATCAAGAAGATGAGAGACGAGTTCCGTGAACTCAAGCAAGGAAGAATGTCCGTGGTAGAATACCGCGATAGGTTTCTCACTCTGTCAAGGTACGCCCCGGATGAGACCGACACCAATGAGAAGAGAAAGGAAAGATTCCTGAATAGACTGCACGATGAGATGCAAACCGTGTTAGTGAACATTCCGTTCGCTGACTTGGAAGCCCTCATAGACTCCGCCATATAGATGGAAGGAAAGCTGCATCAAGCCAATGAGAACCGCAAGCGCAGAATGATGAACCAGAATGGACCCCACCATACCCAGAAGTACCGCAATAACTCCTCTGGAGGATTTACCCCAAGATACAACAAGCCCCCTGCCCAGAATTATCGCCCCAACTACACCAACAACAACGGAGGACCTCCGAAGCCCGGAGGCAACAACAACAACAACAACAACCACCCCAACAACAGCAACAACAATGGAAACAACAACAACCCCAATACTGCCCCAAGGACTGGAAGCAATGCTACCCCCATCATTCCCAAGGACAAGTCCACCGTCAACTGCTACGAATGTGGAGTTGTGGGTCACTTCTCCAATGAGTGCCCCAAGAAGCTTGCCAGGATTGCCGCCAATACCGCAGCACCTGCTCAGCAACAGCGCCGCTTTGCCAGAAGAAGGAATCAGAACAACAACAACGGCCGTTTCTACCACATGACTGCCACTGAAGCTCAGGAAGCACCCCAGACCATGCCAAGTATGTCTACTTGTTAATAAAATGCACAATCTCTTTTAGGAACCTAACTTTTCTTAAAATCTCGGGACGAGATTTGTTTAAGGGGGAAGGGTTTGTAACATCCCAAGAATTTCAAAATAAAACAAATGAATTTCACTAGTTCCAAATTTTGGAACAAACAAAAACTTTTATTAATTAAGTAGGATACATAGTGATCTTGCTTAATTCCTGTGCTATTGCTATGATTGCTTGTTACTAGTATTTGAAGTGATCTTAAACCTTAAACCTCACCCCTCTTTTCACCATCCTAGTTAAAATAAAATAAAAGGAAAATAAATAAGAAAAAGGCATATGTGCCTATGGCTATATTTATAAAACTTTACCCTCAGCTTTTCTACTTTGCTTAGAGGTTTGGAAAACCTTCATACACCTTACCTAAGGCTTATCAAACCAAATCCAAGTTGTTTCCAAAGAAAATAAAAAGAAACTAAAAATGCCATAGAGGCATATGAGAGTAAAATAGCAAATATGTGAATTTAAGAATCTTGACCCTAATACATGTTGTGAATGGTTGGATCACTCCTCTATACCATTTCAACACTCAACAATACCATTTGAGTCAAGCCAAGTCAAAGTAAAACCCAAATGCAACATATGCATAGAGGCATATGTGGCACATAGCCATTTCACCAAACTTTGACCTATGACTTTAAATCTTGACCAAATGATGGGAAACCATCCCTCAACCTAATCTAATACTAAATTGACCCTAACCCATGCCCAAGTAAAGCAAGGGGAACAATTTACAAGTTTAATGAAATATGACACATCACCTTTTATGTGTTATGGCCATTTTTGCAAATCTTTGAACAAGACCATTTGAATTGGTTTCAATGGTTGGAAAATGTTTCTAAGCTAATAAGAACCACATTAGAGTCAACCAAAGTCAACTCAAATGGGGAGAAATCAAATAGGGAGAAAATCCCCAAAATTCACTCACATACACTTAGCCAAATTTGCAAATCTTCAACCAAGGCCACCATTGCTTGATCTCTTGCTTGTAGAATGTTTATATATGATAAACAAACACAATTGCATCAAAGAAACAAGAATCAAATCAAAGGAAATCTCAAAACCATCATACATATGATAATGGTCATATGTCCCATTTTTATTTTCTTCATCACTTTGCACCCATTTATCTTCTGATTCCTAAACTAAACTTGGTCAACTATTGCCATGTCATCCAAGACCATGTCAAGGTCACCAACTTTCATGTTGACCATCTCTGCTGAAGTTGACCAGGTTGACCAGAATAGGATTGACAAGAGAGGACTTTGAAACAAAGTGAAGATGACCCCCATTTTGGAATTCTTGCAAATCTTCACCAAAATGAGCACCACCACCACCAATCTTTCACTTTAATTATATGATTAAGACTCACCAAAAATAATTCCAAAATTCGACAAAAATGTTCTTGCGGCCATTTAATCAAACACCTGGCAGGCAGCATCTTTGGTTCATGTTACATGCTATTATCCAGAGGATTTTGGCCTAAACCCCTTTCAACTCATGATGATCACCACCCTCTGCAACCCCTGCATCAAGCCTAGTACCTGCTTTGGGCGATTAAAGTGGAGAGATGGCTGCCAAAGCACCATACCGTGCACCATGCCGGCCACCCATGCCACTCATCTCTCTGGCTCTCCCCTCTCTCTTTCACCATGTCACAGAGCATCTCTAACACACAAGGACACTGCCAGTACCAAGCCTTGCCTCACCCATGCACGGAATTGGCCAAAACCAGCACGCCCAAAACTTGCCAGAACATGCCAGCCGGCGTGGTGATCACGCTCTGGGCGCGCCAGGATGCCGTGCGCTCGAGCGCCCTACTCCACCCCTGCAAAGGCTAGCACTGCATCGAGCATCCACTCCACGCCCTCTATCACCTAGACACACTCGAGGAGCTGCGGCGGCCTTGTCACCGTCGTCCTCGTCGGATTTATGCCGCGGGTACCGCCGCAGACATTGCACGCGCCCGAACGATTCCGTCGTCCTCTCGCTGCGCCCTCTGCACCTAGAGCATCGCCAGGACGGCGCCTACACGCCGCGCATCATAGCTTGCCCCTTCGCTCCCTGGAACGGCCGCGCCATGGACACCCTCTCACAGCACCCGCCGATCACCTCGCGTTCCTATAAATAACGGCCACCCCAGCACGAGTTCCTCACACCCTTCGCTTCCCCACTTCTCCCTCGCTCTCCTCGACCCCTTCTCCACTCCAATTACTACCTCCAGCGCCGGAATTGCTAGATCATCTCCGCCGGAGTCCGCAGATCAGCGCCGCCGATTGACGCCTCCCCAAGCGACGCCGCGACCACCAGTACACTCCCCGTCCTCGACAACCCCGCTGTGCATCGACGCCGTTGATCGCCGGAGCTTCAGCACGCCACCGACCCCCTAGGCTCGCCGCCAGAACCTCGCCTTCTCGCCGGAGAAGACGACCACTGTGAGCCGTAGATCCCACCTCTAATCCTACGCCCCAGATTTCGCCATACCGTTTCGCCCTTTAAGGGTCACTGACGCCTGGGCCCCATCTTGTCAGGCGGCCCGCGTGTGCAAGTCACACTGCTGGGCCGGCCCAAGTCTTTTCGCCCGTTTAGCCCATTTCGCGTTCCCGCCAAGCCCACTAAATTCAAAAATCGAATTTCTGTTAATTCCAATTTCCCTGCTGATGCTGAATTCAAATTTGAATAGTTTAAAATCTACTTCACAAAATTGAACAAATTTTATATATTCAGAAAGCTTATGAAATTATCTAGCTAACCTCACTGGATTCAACCCCATATGTTGTGTAGTTTTTGAATAGCAAAAATAATAAAACAGATACTTTTCTGTATTCAAATAAATCCTAAAAATCAACCATTGTGAATTTTGAAGTGAATCCAATTGCAATAATTCACATTTAACAAACTCTAATTTATTATGTAAAAATATGATATATGTTCTGTATATGATCATGGGCTAGAAGCAGAATAGTGGCTATGTAGTCAATACTAGCCCATTTAAACTATATCCAAATTTTAGAATTTAAATCTATGAGGTGTAGCACCTCATTTAAATCATTCTCACAAATGATATGAAGTAATGTGTTGACCTTTAAATGCTTAGGCTCATACTTGCTCACTTGTAGAATTTAAATCAACATAG
The DNA here is from genome assembly GCF_019359855.2 of Lolium perenne. NCBI lineage: Eukaryota > Viridiplantae > Streptophyta > Magnoliopsida > Poales > Poaceae > Lolium > Lolium perenne. The sequence goes on from NC_067248.2 coordinate 22,219,492, forward strand.
TATTTAAATTGCAAAGGTTATTTAAAACACATGAGATGATGAATCTCATTTAAATCCCTTTTCTCAAATACTAAGTGTGAAGTGTTGACCTTGGTCAACATGGGATCATCCCTGGTTATTTGAGAATATTGAATCACCTCAATAGTAGTTTTTAAATTAGTTACAACTATGTGATAAATCATATGAGAGGTTTTCCTCTCATTTAAATCTTGTTCTCAAGTAATTCAACATGAGGAAGTGACCATGGTCTATATAAACTCATATTGAGTTATTTGGTGGCATTAAATCACTACCATGTTAGTATTAAAATGCATGAGGTATGGAACCTCATTTAAATCATTTTCTCAAATGATAAGTATGAAGAGGTTGACTTTGGTCAACCCAGGTCATATATTATTCATAAGAGAAATTAAATCTTAAGAAGAATTCAATGAGAGGAAATTATTTCTCCCAAACCAAAGAGAAACCCTAAGTTCAATTTTCAATGAGAAGAAATTATTTTCCTAATGTTAAATAAGGAAACCCTAGAATAATTGTTGGATAAATGCTAAGTAATGATGCTAGATCAATTGTGTGAGCCATTAAGGCTAATTAAGAATACTTAAGTGTTGTTTGGTGATTGTATCCTCGTATTCGTTTATAGACGCTAGTACCGGGGACTATCAAGAGGAAGAGGTCTTCTACCAAGAGGAAGAGCAAGAAAACTTGGATCACATCACCAATCAAGGCAAGCTATATTATTGCAAGCTATTACCAATGCAAGCTAGACTAATGCAAACCATTTTGGTTGCAAGTTTATATTCTTGCAAAGTGCAAAGCTCTACAAGAGCAAGGCACCATTACATTTTACTTTATGAACCTATCCCAAGTTTTTACTTTACAAGCTTTACTTGATTTTATTTATCATAGTTACTTTTTGATTTATGATTCACTTGGTTGAATTATAGAGTAGTACAAGAGCATCACCCTTAGCCTAGCAAGCTCCAAGATACTTAGCACCCCTCATAACTAGTGGCTAGTGCTCAATATTAAAAGTGACTATGCATCTTATTTTGCTTAGAACGCGACGGTAGCATTATAAGATGATCCCTCACATTAATATCAAGATAATAAAGTGTTCTCCCCTCGTATGCACCGTTGCATTGTTTGACGTTTTGAAGCATCTCGTGATGATCGGGTGTGATAAACTCAGCATACAATGGGTGTAAGCCATGTTGCACACGCGGAATACTTGGGTTTGCTTGACGAGCCTAGCATGTACAGACATGGCCTCGGGACAACGGAAACCGAAAGGTTGAACACGAGTCATATGGATGATATGATCAATATGTTGATGTTCACCATTGAAGCTACATCATCTCACGTGATGATCGGTTTTGGTGTAGTGGATTTGGATCGTGTACCACTTAACAACTATGAGGGATGTTGTATTAAGTGGGAGTTCATTATTAATTAGATTAAAACATGAACTAATTATCATAAACATAGTCTGAGTAGTATTTTGAATTAATTTTGTAGTATTGGCATCTGTTTTCTACCATGCGCTAGTCTTGTAATTGAGATAGAAATACTGTTAAAATCTGACAAGAAACTTTACGGATTGGTACCGTATTGTTAAAGAATCAAGAATTGATTAAGTCCTATTGCAAACTTTTAGTAAACCTCACATTGTTGATTCAAAGAGCTATGGTTTTAATTAGTACCTAAAGTTATCTTGTCTCCGTGAAACTTGAAGTTCAAATCTGTTTGAAAAGTAAGGAGCTGAAAATTTAGTTTTCAGAAATAATCAAGGTATGAGATATATGTGATATCTAAGACCTTATTGCAAGATGATAGAATATAATTTGGTGAGACTACATAAACTCATAAGTTTTATGGGAATGTATGAAGGTTGAAGACGCCAGGCGTCACAATCCTCCAACTATTGGGGCACTAATAATATTCGCATATCCATGAAGTGATCGTCCTTAGTATGCACCGTTGCTAAGACTCGTAGTTTTGTAGCATCACGTGATGATCGGGTGTTATAGATTCTACGTGTGCATACAACGGGTGCAATCCAGTTTTGCACATGCGAATACTAAAGTTAAACTTTACGAGACTAGCATGTACAGACATGGTCTCGGAAAGTCGTCATGATGGATAAAATTATGAGTGAAATTGTTCATCATATTACAAAGTTACTAATAGTGAAATCTGAAACACTTGTCATATGATGATCAAATTAAAGTAAGAACCTCAAGGTTATTGGTATTTGACCAACAAACCTAGAAGTTATTGATGTTGAAGTGTTTTTCTGAATAATGAGGAAAGCTAAAAGAGAAACTACAAAAGATTATTGACAGAAAGAAAGAAAAGACTAGAAAGTCTAGCTCAGGTGTATATAAATGATATACATGTTATGGTTGTATTCCTAGTTAGGTCACACTATGAAATTCTTGGGTATTAGTACTATATTGGTTGGTATGAAGTGTCATACAAAACAACACAATACAAGAATACAATGGCCTAAGTGACTGACAAGGAATATGATAGGAATACACGTCTGGAACAAAATAAAATGTTATTATGTTCGTCGTTGGCAATCTATCTAGCCCTTAGAATTTATAATAAAAAACTTAATAATTGTTATTTTGCTCTGGTCAAATGAAAACAATGAGTTGTTTAAATTATGACTTTACTCCATGTACGATGGATAAGTTATTATAAATCTTAATGGTGAAACACACATACATAACACTGACGCTAAAATGCCATAAGGAAAATGATTTGAATTCCACTTATTTGTGGAACCGCCATTTACGTCATGTTAGAAAGGAACGCATGAAGGAACTCCATGCAAATAGATTTTTGGAGTCATTTGATTTTTGAATCATTTGGCGCTTGCAAATCTTTTCTAAAGAGAATGATTAAAATACCGTTCATAGGCCAAGAGTTGAACGGGCAACAAACTTAGTGGAAAAATACATGATGATGTATGTGGTTCAGTGGGCATAGTTGTGTGCGGGAGATTCTTCTACTTCATGAAAACTTCCAACAATGAATTGAGTATATATATATATATATGTGGATATATTCGATAAGGAAGAAGTTTGAAATTTTTGAATGGATTCAAATAAATTTTAGCATGAAGTGGAAATCATCGTAATAGAAAAGTCAAATATTTATGATTGGATCATGGTGGAAATATTTGAATTACGAGTTTTAGCGAACATCTAAGAGAGTCATGAAATTGTTCTACAACTCACATTTCTTGGAGTATCATAATGATGATATAGTATCCGAGAGATGTATCCAAAACTTGTTGGATTAATGATGAGATAAAATATTATGACGCCATTATATTTTTGTGGATTATGCTTTAGTGACTACCGCTTTTACATTAAATAGAGCATCATCATGATCCGTAGAAATGACACCATACGAGTTATGGCATGGGTATAAACCCTAGTAGTCCTTTCTTTAAATTTTGGTCTAAAAGTTTACAACCAAAATCGGATGAATGTCTTTGTTGGTTATCCCAAAGAATTGATTGGGAATTCTTTCCACTATGAAGTAAACGACAAAAGTGTTTGTTAATGTTACTTGCTTATTTCCAAGAAATTGTTTTCTAGCGAAATATTTGAGTGGGAGGACAATAGAACTTGATAAGGTTTATGAACCTGAGCATAATGATCAGAGTAGCGCAGCATCGGAAATTGGTTCCGGAAGCGACCACGACGATCATGGCTCCCATGACTACAAAGTGTTTTAGCCATGGAGATCGAAGTACATATTGAACCTTGTAGATATGGTTTACTTTGTGATCAAATAAATGATTTGTGGACAAAGGATTGATTGTGAACAATGATAAACCAACTACAAACAAAGAAGTTATGATGGGCCCTGACTCCGTTAAAATGGCTAGCAGAAAATAGGAACTGGCACTTCGGCATCTTGTTAATAGGTTAGTTCCGGAAAATGCATCAAAACGATATAAAGTGTGAACAAAACATGTAGGTATTGTCATAAAACTAGCATGGAACATCAGAAATTATAGATACGTTGGAGACGTATCAACCTCATCATAGTATAACATATCCATCGGATCCCAGTAAACACAACATGTAGGATTACATAAGGATGATCTTGATCATGTAGGGCAGCTCACAAGATCTATACATGAAGCTCAAATTGGAGAAGACAACCATCTAGCTACTGCTACGGGCCCATAGTCCAGGGATGAACTACTCACAAATCACTTCGGAGGCGGGCATAGCGATGTAGATGCGTCCGACGATAATCGCCCCCGGCAGGGTACCGGGAAGAGCTTCAGAACCCCCCGAGATGGGTTCTGCGATGGCGGCCACGGTGGAACTTTTCGTGGACGGAGGCTCGGGTATCCAGGGTTTTCCTGAGATCGTGCTTAAATAGGCGGAGGATTTAGGTCGGTGGGGTGCGTGGGGGGACCACACCACCCCTAGGCGTGGGCCACACCCGAGCTGTGCCATGGGGTGTTTTGGCCGCCCTGTGGCGCCTCTTCACCCACCGCTCCGGACGTCGTCTTCGTTTCGGTAAAATATTAACTTCGGCTTTTGTTTCGTCCAATTCCGATAATATTTCTTCTATAACTTTCCTGAAATACAAAAATAAAACAAGCATGGAGCAAATCCTTATTTTTGGAAAAGTTGTACAGGAAATATTCTAGGAATTGGACAAAACAGAAGCCGATGTCAATATTTTACCGTAACAAAGACAGAGTCCAGAGGGGAGTCAAAGGGAGATAGCAGGGTGGCCACGCCAGCCCTAGGCGCGGCCTAGCCCTGGCCCGTTCCTAGGGGTGGTGTGGGCCCCTGGCCTCCAACGGCATCGCCCCTCCGCCTATTTAATCACGATCTCGGGAAAACCCTGGATACCCAAGCCTCCATCCACGAAAAGTTCTATCGCGGCCGCCATCGTAGACCCTAGCTCGGGAGGGTTCTGAAGCTCTTCACGGCACCCTGCCGGAGGGGAGATCATCACCGGAGGCATCTACATCGCCATGCCCGCCTCCGAATTGATGCGTGAGTAGTTCATCCCTGGACTATGGGTCCATAGCAGTAGCTAGATGGTTGTCTTCTCCCATTTGTGCCTCATGTTTAGATCTTGTGATCTGCCCTACATGATCGAGATCATCCTTATGTAATGCTACATGTTGTGTTTGCAGGGATCCGATGAATATTGAATACTATGTTGAGATCGATTGTATATTCTTGTCATATGTTATTTGTGATCTTGCATGCTCTCTATTGCTTGTAGATACTCTGGCCAAGTAGATGCTTGTGACTCCAAGAGGGGGTATTTATCCTCGATAGTAGGTTCATGCCTTTAGTTTTCTGGGAGAGTGGCAATAACTTCTAAGATTGTAGATGTGTTGTTGCTACTAGGGAGAAAACAACAATGTTTTATCCAAGGGTAATTCTATTGTTTTCTTTACACACATTGCTTAATGCGATAATTTGTTGCCTGCAACTTAATACTGGAAGGGGTTCGGACGATAACCGGAAGGTGGATTGTTAGCCATAGACGCAGTTGCGTTACGGTCTATGTATTATGTTGTAATTCCCAAACGAATCTCATAGTAATCATCTTATCATGGATGGTCGGTATTCTATCAATTGCCCAGCTGTAATTTGTTCACCCAGCATGTTATTTATCTTTATGACAGACACCTCTAGTGAAATGTGGACCCCGGTCCTTTCCTTTACACGGATAAATTCAACCACTGCAATCCTGCTCTGATTACTTACCGCAAGCTCTATTCTCTTTAATTTCTGCAAACATCTCCTTCCACTCAATACATTTAATCCTTTGTGTTCAGCAAACCGGTGAGATTCAAAACCTCACTATAAGTTGGGGCAAAGTATTTTGGTTGTGTTGTGTGCAGGTTCCACGTTGTTGCTGACACCAGAAGTGCGACCTGCCACTAGTCAGCTAGCAACACCTTCAGAAGTCACGCCTTTCTCCTACTGGTCGATTAAACCTTGGTTTCTTACTGAGGGAAAACTTGCCACTGTTCTCATCACACCTTCCTCTTGGAGTTCCCCAACCGCTTCCATCAAGCACCGTCAAGATTTTCTGGCGCTGTTGCTGGGGAGAAAGAGGATTTCTGCAAGGGGAGTCTCTCATCTCAAATCTCTTTACTTTGTGATAGTTTTGCTTAGTTTATTTTATTTTGTCTTGTTTTCTTTATTATATCAAAAATACAAAAAATAGTTTCTATTATAGATGTTATTTCTGTTTCCTAGTTTTAATTTTGCTAAAATGACTACTCCTAAAAATACTAAGTTGTGTGACTTCACTAGCACCAACAACAATGATTTTATTCGTACACATATTGCTCCACCTGCTCCTGAAGCACCTACTTTGTTATAACTTGTAATGAAAGAGCAAATTTCTGGTGTTAGTTCTAATGATGTTGCTTCTCACTTTAATAATTTTGTTGAACTTTGTGAGATGCAAAAGTATAAGGATATAGATGGTGACATTATAAAGATGAAATTGTTTCCTTTCTCTTTGAAAGGGAGAGCTAAAGATTGTTTGCTATCTTTGCCTGGAAATAGTATTGATTCTTAGGTTAAATGAAAAGATGCTTTTATTGGAAAGTATTATCTTCTTGCTAAAATTATATCCCTAAGAAGTGACATAATGAAATTAGACAATTTGATAATGAACATGTTGCTCAAGCTTGGGAAATAATGAAATCTTTGGTAAAAATTGTCCCACTCATGGACTGACTACTTGGATGATCATCCAAACTTTTTATGCAGGACTAAATTTTTCTTCAAGAGAACTTCTGGATTCAGCTGCTGGAGGTACCTTTATGTCCATTACTTTGGGGTCTGCAACAAAACTACTTGATTATATGATGATAAATTATTCTGAATGGCACACCGAGTCCGCCTGTTGGATTACATATCTTGTCAACCCCTGCAATTTGGAGAAATGAAGCGTTGGTTATAGATGCTGGTTATAAGTTGACCTGCTAGGTTTTGTTTGGTAACAATATCTAGAGTTAATAAATCTCCTCTTGTTTTCAAATTCAATTCCATGCCCTCAACGTGCATCAGAAGCATATTACATATCAACCATATTTCCAGTTGCATTTTTCCCCGTTCTTAGGCCAGAATTGGAAGCCTAGAGGCAAGAATACTATTTCTTTTCCAGTATAAGTTGAATGTACAAGCCTACCAAGACGCAAGTAAACTACTCTGTACAGTCGGCTCACATGCAAAGGGTTACGCCAAGGAGATCCGCTATCACCAATGTTATTCAACATTGTAGCAGATATGCTGGCAATACTCATAGAGCGTGCCAAGTCTGATGGTCAAATTGAGGGTGTGATCCCACATTTGGTTGATGGGGGTCTATCTATCCTTCAATATGCCGATGACACAATTCTTTTTATGGATCATGATCTCGAAAAAGCTCGTAATCTCAAATTAATTTTAGCAGCTTTCGAGCAGTTGTCGGGATTGAAAATTAACTTCCATAAAAGTGAATTGTTCTATTTCGGCGATGCCCAAAACGATATGACTCAATATAGAGAGTTGTTTGGTTGCGGGCAAGGCCATTTTCCTATTCGGTATTTGGGTATTCCGATTCACTATCGGAGACTTACACTTGCTGAATGGAAGATTGTGGAAGAAAGATTACAAAAACGCCTTAGTAGTTGGAAAGGCAAATTGTTGTCCCTAGGAGGAAGATTGGTACTCATTAACTCGGTACTAACAAATATGGTACTGTATATGTTACCATTCTTTCTTCTACCGAAAGGAATTCTGCATAAAATCGATTATTATCGATCCAGATTCTTTTGGCAAGGGGACAGCGAGAAAAAGAAATATCGATTGGTTAAATGGAGTATAGTGTGTAGTCCCAAAGATCAAGGCGGACTTGGAATTCATGACCTGGAGGTTAAGAATTCTGCTCTGCTAGGTAAATGGCTTTTTAAGCTTCTTACTGAGAATGAGACTTGGCAAACTATTCTTCGAAGAAAGTATATTGGCTCGAAGACGCTCTCCCAAGTGGTTTGGAAACCCGGGGACTCTCACTTCTGGGCTGGTCTCATGGCGACGAAAAATATTTTCTTTCGTCATGGTACTTTTTCTATTAAGAATGGAGCACAGATACGTTTCTGGGAAGATGTTTGGCTGGACAATGCTTCCCTGAGTGAACAATATCCTGCTTTGTATAGTATTGTTCGTCGCAAAGGTGATACCATTGCTACCGTTATGGCTACCTCACCACCGAATGTGACGTTCAGACGGGTTTTACTTGGACAAAGGCTAACAGCATGGAATACTCTAGTTCAATGATTGGGTGATATTCAATTATCCCCTGAACCAGATGAATTTAGATGGAATCTTCATGTAGATGGCTCTTTCTCAGTTAAATCTTTATACAATGCAATCCTTCATTCTGATTTACCAGTTGATAATAATAAGAAAATTTGGAAGATGAAGATACCATTAAAAATAAAGATTTTTGGATGGTACCTTCGTCGAGGAGTTATTCTTACTAAAGATAATCTTGTTAAGCGGAATTGGCACGGAAGTTCGCGGTGTGTTTTCTGTCATCATGATGAAACCATCAAACACCTATTCTTCCAGTGCAGTTTTGCGAAATCTATATGGCCAGTCATCCAAGTAGCGTCTACCCTGTATCCCCCGACTAGTGTGGCAAATGTCTTTAGAAATTGGCTTCACGGTGTTGATTCAAGGTTTAAGTTGCTTCTTAGGGTGAGGGCGCTAGCAGTTATCTGGGCGCTCTGGCTAAGTAGAAATGACAAGATTTTTAACGATAAAAACTATTCTTTGTTGCAGGTCATCTACAGATGTACATGTATTCTCCGTTCATGGTTACCTCTTCAGCGGGCGGAGAACCGAGACCTATTTACGGAGGTCTGTACACGGTTGGAGACTACGGTGAGGGATACTTTTTCCCTACATGGGTGACAGCATAGTCTACGGATTGAAGCTCCACCATCTCCTTAGGCGTTATATAGTTCATCGTCTCGGTATGTATTTCGGCTTTTTTTATATTTTGTTCGTTCTGGAGACTTGAACAGCTGTGTGCATCCTGGTTATGCAGAGGCTGAATGTAATTGCTTTTCACAAAGTAATAAAGCATCCTTTATCGAAAAAGTCGGCTCACATGCATGTCCGGTCAAATGTGATCTGGTGGTGTGCCCCAAGTTAGGAACTCAGAAGGGCCAGGGAGCATCCCACAACCATATAGCATTTCATGGATCTGCTTTTTCTTGGCCTGCAATTTCTGGTATCTACTGGAAATGTACCGTCGGATACATAAATATTTATGTAGCAGGTTTCCTTCTGTCGGTTGATTGTTCTCTGTATGAAGTTGCAACATGCAGCAGTCTCATCAGAAATTATTGTATCTGAACTGACAACAAAGCTATGTAAGAATTTCGAAGTGTACAAAATTAAAAAGGGTAATCAGCAAAGAGACATCACGTGCATCAGACCTCTGAAACGCATGCTGCCGGCGGCCGACGGAGATGGAGGCAGGACGGTGCGGGTGCCGATCCTTATCCGTACGCGGGTGACCGACGCGGCCGCATCACGTTGAGGGCACCCTTGCCCGTTTCACGTTGAGGGAGGCAGGGGATTCCCCGGCGCTGAGGCGATGCGGCGACGATGGTGAGAGGGTTGCTTCGGCGGCAGGTTAGGTAACTGCGATGGCGAGGAGTGCTCCGGCGGTAGGAGGAGGCGGCGGCGAGAAGGAGTTCTTCGGCGGCAGGAGGAGGCGACGGCGAGAGGAGTGCTTCGGCGGCAGGGTAGGCGACGGCGACGGAGAGAAGGAGGAGGCGAAGGCGTGGGGAGTTCGTGCTGATGAACGGTTCCATTGGTAAGTGGAGAGCGATCAGGGGAAAGCTGATTAGCGATAGGGCGTTAGATGTGATCCGCTTCCGTCAAACACGGAAAAGATCTCAGCAATTGGATATTTTGACTGAACGGCTGAGATGTGTTGGATCAGCCCCTCTGGGTCTTTTATTAGTAGAAGATTAGGTCTTTTGTGTTAAGTTGTATGGCACGGTGTTAATCTTTTTTGAACTTGTACATATAAACCTTTTTTTATATCAATGCACCGAAACCATAAGCTTTTGAGTTTTCACGGAAAAAAAGCTTGCTCGTTTTTCTTTTAGGGAGAGGACAGGGGAGGTTTGGTATGATCAGCAACAGACTTGGTTATCATTGAGTCGAGTCGCCTGTAGTTTTTTTTTTAAAAAAAAGTGGTAAGTAGTCATGTGAGTCAACCGCCTCAAATATGGTTTTTTTTTTTTTTTCATATACTCCCGCCGATCAATAGTCTAGACGTTTGTACTGCCCCCATTATCCGTCTCCCTTCATTCCTGCGGCCGAGTGGGAAACCCTAGACCAGACTTGGGTCGTCTTTGCCGCTACTTTGGATCATGTGGCGCCAGAGCATGGAAGCACAGGATAGGGAGTATTTTATGCATCGCATCGAAGAGATGGAGGAGGATCTGGAGTACGGTACGTTTACCAAGGAGATGCCGGCGCCAATGATTGTCAAGTACCATGGTAATGTTTCGAAAGATCTATTGGAGAAAACATGGATCAAGAACATTCTGATAATGGTTTCTTCCTTTTTTCTGTACTTGTTTCGGAAGATAGATCTCTTGGAAAAGTTATGGGGATGGGACAAACTGCTGCCAAAGGGGGATTCCGTGTCGTGGTCTGACTATAGCGCCTATCTTAACGAGTATCACTCTCGGAATTTTGATGCAGTTGGCAGCAGCATAGCTGATCTCGCTCAGACCGTAAGAGTCAACCTCCTGCCCCTTCACCATTATATATCCTGCTTCTATTTTATTTTAAAATTTCGAGCAGTGTCTCAACAGTGAGGACGAGCTTGTGTCTGAGTGGAAGATCCAGATGAAATCTGAAACCTTGCCGATCAGGAAATCGATCGTCCTAAGTTGCCTCATCGACCAGCGTGTACGTTCATTCATCCGCAAAGGCTGCAGCTCTTCTCATGTTTCGGGTGCCGCTTTGTTGGTACGTTCCTCACCTGCAGAAAGTAACACAGCAGATATTTTTCTGTCATTGTACTGATGCAAAACGATGGTCTCAAGTGTATTGCGAAGGAGGCTGACCTGACGTGTCAGTTGTTGAGGCGTGGAGCTGATCCAGTCGATGATTACTTGGTCAACCAGGGCAGAGAGATACGCATGTGTGCCTTGAGCCTTATGAACTGCACTTCCGACAGCTCTGTTGCTGCCTCCGGCGCCTTGTTGGTAAGTGCCTGCCTAATTGATGATCACCTATATATGAGCACTAACTGCAAACTGATATGGGTGGCTTCAACTTACGGGAATGGCAAAGGAGGCCCAAATGATGTGTGCGTGGATGAGTCAAAATAACAAGCCTCTTGATTTCGAAGATGATCCCATACCTGATGAGATTATTGACAGCCGCATAGTCCGGTACCGAACCTTTAATGTTATGATCAACTTACTAGAAGAGTCTTCTGCTGCTGCTGCTGGGTACAAGTTTGATAAGGGAGAACCTTCTTCCAGTAGAAATGGTGATGGTGGTGATGGGGATGGCGTTACTGCTGCCGATGGAGCAGCAAACGCCACAGTGTATGGATTTTCCATTAGTTTTTTCTTCTTTCTTAATGCAGCTTATATGGTTTTAATATGATCAGTTTGTTTTTAACTAAAAAATATATATGACCAGTTTGTTACTTATCGATGATAAGAATTGTGATACTATGTGCTTCACTGTATTATAACCAGGGGTGGCATTTCAGATGTATTAAATTCTCATTATAAAAAAAATACTGAAGGTGGTGAAAAGACTAAGAAGATGAGGATGGAAAAAGGTAACAGAGAAGCTAATCGCTACAATTATGGTTACTATGGGATTTCCATATTTCTTCTGAAATATGCTTCATATGTTAAAAAAATGGTATTGTTTTGTTTCAGAAGATCTTTTCGAGAAACTATGGGGGTGGGAAAGGCTGCTACCACTGTGGGTTCTGTTAAGTGGACAGACTATCGCAGCTATCTTGAGGAGTATTACAACCGCAATGCTTCTGATTTTGTTGATGGTGCTCTTGCCAACCAAAATCCTGAGGATTCGCAAATCTCCAATAATGCTTACATGGGTGCTTCTCTTGCCAAATCTGTAAGTAACGCTCTTGCTTCTTTACTAAACCATCGATTACCTGACTGAAACTGTTTGCACAAACATATTTCAAACATGCATTTTTTTCAAGTAGTGTCTGAATATGGAGGAGGAACTCCTGACCGAGTGGAAGACTCGAGTGAAACGTAGCTTGGATGAAACCTTACCAGTCAGCACTATCATTCAGAGTAGCCTTATTAAGGAGCTAGCACTGTCAATCTGCAGTACGGGGGGTGAATTGTTTGCTCCTTCTGACGTTGCTTTTGTGGTATGTGCCTACCTTGCCCGAACAAACCAAACAAACCATTTTTGTTTTGTATCGTACCACTGGGGTTCTTATCCTGTCTGAATCCTTAATCCTAGTGACTAAAATGAGGCAAAAAAATGAAACACATTTTTCATCTTACTTTCCTCTTATCGTTAGGACCTAATGGAGTACAAACTAGTTCTACTCACTGTCACAAATTAAGGGAAACCATCTCTCTTTTCGCAGCTGCACAAGCTGGTTCAAATTTGGTAGGAATTAATTGCACGTTTTATGGTTTCCAGTCGTGGCTCCGCGCTTCTGATTTATAGTAGTAGTTGAAAGCATTGCCTATCTTGATGTTGATGGCCATGAGTTCTTTTGCAAGTTGACAAGCAGCATATCCAGAAATACTTTTTGATCTGCTGCTTTTTAAACAATGGTTACCCTTGAAGGCTTGACAGTATTCGGTCCCAATTTAATGTGGCAAACATATACATTATATTAACTGGCGCGGTGGAGTAATTCCACAATATTTAAATTTAACCATGTCACAATGGACCCAGATCGTACATGCTTGGACTAGAATATAGGGTATTTCGTCTGATTTTTTCTATGGTCTCATGAGTCTTGACTGATGGAAAAGTTTGGTTTCAAGTGTATCACGAAGGAGGCTGACCTGATATGTGAGCTGATGAAGCATAACGCTAGGCCTTTTGATGACATAATCCAGCAGAGCAGTGTGATCCGCATGTGCGCCTTAGGCCTTGCGAGCCTCAGAGGACACGAATCTATTTCTCCTGGTGGTGCAATGCTGGTACGTGCCTGCCTGCATCCTGCCTCCTGCCAAAATTCGCTGAATTTTAACATATAGGAGTATCTATCATTTATCTTGTAAATTACCTACTCATATTGGCCCTGGTTGCACAATGATGAATGTCTTTGATTCAAGGGTATGGCAAATGAGGCCAAGAAGATGTGTGATTGGATCAAGAGAGAGAAGAAGCTTTTCACCTTCAGCTTGCGTGAGCCTCATGATCTTGAGGAGTGCCGCTTGATCCGGATTAAAGCCTTGGATGCCATGACAAGCATACTCCATGATTGTACCTTTCCTTGTCCCAAGATTAGTGAAAAATACTAGTAATTTTCAACGACAACTAATCCGAAACGGAGGGAGTACTGTCATTTATGCATTTGTGCTGATACAGAATTATATGTGTTACAAACTTTTTGGTAGTTATTTTTGTTCTATGGTAACCGTATCATTTATCTATATTGCTTCCACGCAGATATTGATACATCATTCAAAATTTCATAAAAAATTATCATAGCAATAATATAAATCATGCTGGTAAGAACGCATCAGCCAGTTTTTAAAGATACATCTAAAAGCAGAAAAATATTCCATCAAGGATTTGAGGAAAATATGTCTTTAGTTGATCTGATTGCAGTTATTTTTCTCTTTTATACATTTAAGAGGACTTTGTTTTGGTTGATTTAAGCTAGGGGCAGGAAAAATGTATTGATTTTGTTTACCTAATACCAGGCAATAACATTCTCAACCTAATTAGGATGCATCTGTTTAGTGTCAAGTCATTAGGATGCATCTGTTAAGTGGTGCTGTATGTAATCAACATGACAACATCGGACCTCTGTAGGCAAAGTAATGGCCTTTTCAAAGAATGTCGGTGTTACAGAAGTAGAAGGCTATAGTATTTGTTGGCACTAGCTACAATTTACAGGCAGATTCAGATCGGCACCTTCAAACGTGACCGGCCTTCAGATTTGAACCGTGATCTTCCGGGGATTCGATGCGATACTTGCAGCCTCCGGCCTCGAGAGTCGAGCCCTAGACATTTCTGCTCCTCCCCTCTCCACCCCCCTATCCTTTCATTCCTGCAGATGGGCGGTAGGAAACCCTAGACCAGATCGGGGCACGATCATGGGGCGCCAGAGCAGGGAAGCAGGAACGGGTGTACTTTATGTGTTGCATCCAAGACATGGAGGAGGATATCGAGCAGGCCCGTACGGGGGGGGGGGGGGGGGGGGGGGCAAGCGCAGTATGTGCACCCACACAGGGCCTCCAAATTATTGTTAAGCTATGCTATGTAATGAATGCATTAATTCAAATTTCTCCACAAATTTCTCCATAAATTAGTAGGAAGGAGTAGTCTCTGTAAATCGTTGGGAATCTGCACATTGCCTAGTTTTAATTGTTGAGTAACCAAGGCATTTTTTTCTTCTCTACCTTTATACTCCGCAATAGTTGCACTTGGCAGTAAATCTCTATACAATTATGTTCATGTCTTGATAGCTAGTTCAACTAATTGGTGCGTCAGCCTAAAGTTTAACTAATTGGTGCGTCGACCTAAAGTTCATCTAAATCAAAACTTTTGAAGTCCAACCTGCAATAAGACAACAAAATATTTAACAGATTGACTACAATATAGTTCAAATTACGCTTGGGAAAAACAATTATCCGATCTCCGATGGAGATTTATTTTAAAATTTTGTACCAAGGAATTCCATAAGCATGGCTGGTTCCATATATGAATTAAAAATATTGCATTTTTTTAATCACACTTCTTGCAAAAGTAGCACTTGAAAGTGTCGTGAATTAAACTTTTTTTCATTTCGTAAGTACTAATTTATTTGTTTACATTTGGGGCCTACATTTATATTTCGCACAAGGTCCGCAAATTCTCGGGTACGGCCCTGATATTGAGTAGGGCATATTTACAAAGGAGATGCCACAGCCAAACATTGTCAAGCAGCACGGTAAAAGTTTCCAAAGATCCGTTAGACAAACATGAATCAAGAACCCATCACTACTGTGATCATGATCTCTTCTTATGTATGTCCACCTGTTTCGAAAGATAGATCTCCTGGGGAAGCTATGGGGATGGGAGAAGCTGCTGGCGATGGGGTTTTCCGTGCCGTGGTCTCACTATAGCGCCTACCTTGAAGAGTTTCTCCATCGGAACGCTGATGCAATTAGCAGTACAGCTGATCTCGCTCAGACTGTATGCCAACCTCTAAACCACCCGTTAGTTATATTCTGCTTCTGTTTTATTTGTACTTCTGCTGTCCTCCTTGTTTGCTAACGTAAATTCTGATGGCTTCAAGCAGTGTCTCAGCAGCGAGGAGGAGCTTGTGTCCGAGTGCAAGATCCTGATGAAATCTGAAACCTTGCTGATGAGGAATCAATCGTTCTAAGTTGCCTCATTCGCGAGCGTGTAAGCTCATTCATCCGGACACGTTGCAGCCATACTCATGTTTCCGGTGCTGCTTTGTTGGTACGTTCCTCACCTGGCACCAAATATTTTTCTTGTATTTTGCTTGACTTTTACTGTCATTGTACTGATGCAAAACGATGGTGTCAAGTGTATTGCCAAGGAGGATGAGCTGACGTATCAGATGCTGAGGCATGGCGCCGATTCCCTTGATGATTACTTGATCGACATCAGCAGCGTGTGCCTTGGGCCTTATGAACTGCACTTCGGACAATATTCTGTTGCCGCCTCCGCTGTCATGTTGGTAAGTGCCTGCCTTGAAAGAAAACCACCTAATATTACCATCCATCCATCTGTCAGATTGAATATCACATATGAGCTTTACGCCCCTTCTGTCAAACTTAATATTATCCTCCATATATTTGGCCGTATGAGCCGCAATTTGCAAAACTTTGTTTTTATGGGCACTAACTGCAAACTGATGGGAGACTTCAATTCAAGGGTATGGCAAAAGAGGCTGAAATGATGTGTGAGTGGATGAGTAAAAATAACAAGCCTGTTGATTTCTCTGATTTCGTACCTGATGAGATTGTGGACAGCCGCATAGTCTGGCACCAACCCTTGAATGTTATGATCGACGTACTAGAGAGTCTTCTACTGCTTCCACTGCTGGGAAAAAGATTGATAAGGAAGGACCTGCTAGTAGAAATGGTCATGGTGGTGATGGGGATGGGGATGGCATTACTGCTGATGGAGAAGCAAACAACACCACAGGGTATGGATGTGTGCCATTCGTTTTTCTTATTTCCTCACGAAGCAAACAACACCACAGGGAATTAGGTTGTTGCTTCTTGATGATAAACATTGTGGTTTTATTATCACCAGGGGCGGCATTTCAGATGTATTGGATTCTGAGTATAAGGAAAAGATTGAAGGAGGTGAAAAGAGTAAGATCAAAAAAGGTATCACAGAACCTGATTATAACAATTATGGTTACTATGGGCTTTTTTTCCCCTTGCAATAGGATTCATATTTAATTGTCTCTTTTGGTATTGTTTTGTTTTAGAAGATCTTTTCGAGAAACTATGGGGGTGGGAAAGGCTGCTACCACTGTCCAATTCTGTTAAGTGGGCCGACTATCGCAGCTATCTTGAGGAGTTTTACAAAGGCAATGCTTCTGAGTTTGTTGCTGGTGCTCTTGCCAACCAGAATCCCGAGGATTCACAAATCGCCAATAATTCTTACATGGGTGCTGCTCTTGCCAAATCTGTACGGAACCCTTGTGCATCTTTACTAAACCATCGATTACCTAACAGAAACTGTTTGGACTAACATATTTCAAGTTCACAATTCTTTCAAGTAGTGTCACAAGATGGAGGAGGAACTCCTGTCCGTGTGGAAGACTAGAGTGAAACGTAGCATGAATGACACCTTACCAGTCAGTACTATCATTCAGAGTAGCCTTATTAAGGAGCTACTTTCATTCAGCGCTACAGGGAGTGAATTGTTGGCTCCTTCTGACGTTGCTTTTGTGGTATGTGCCTACCTTGCCCGGACAAAACATTTTTATTTGTATCTTACCACTGGGATTCTTATCCTGTCTGAATCCTCGAGACTGAATGTGTGCTGCTGAATCCTGGTGACTAAAATAAGCTAAAATGAGCAAGAAAATAAAAAAACTTTTTTTTAATCTCACTGTCCTGTTATCGTTGAGACATACAAATTAGTTCTACTCATTGTCACAAATTAACGGGCTCTCTTTTGGCAGGTGCACAAACTGGTGCAAATTTTGATAACCAGTGCACGTTTCAGGTTTACAGTCTTGCACTCTACACTTCCGTTTTATAGTAGCTGTATCATTGCGTATCTTGATGGCTAATTTGTGTTGAGTTCTTTTGCAAGTTACTAGCAACATATTCAGAAATACATCATTAACCGGTGTTCTTGATGTGCTGCTTTTTAAACAAGGGTTACCCTTGAAGGCTTGACTTTGGTTCTATCTAATGTAGCACACATATGTAAGACTGGTGTGGTGTAGGAGTAATTGCACAATGTTTAAGTATGTCCTTATGAACCAAGTCTCACATGCTTACTGTTTCTGCGTGGATAGCTTGAACTAGTTCTATCCAACTCAGCTCATACATACGCCTTCAGTAAAGCAGTAGTTCTTTCAGTAGAATATTGGGTATTTCGTTTAATTATTTCTATGGTATCTAGATGATGGAAAACATTGGTTTCAAGTGTATAACCAAGGAGGCTGACCTGATGTGTGAGCTGCTGAAGCATGGCGCTAGGCCTTTTGATGACATCGTCAAGCAGAGCAGCATGATCCGCATGTGCCTTGGGCCTTGCGAACCTCAAAGGACACCAATCTATTGCTGCCGCAGCTGCAATGGTGGTACGTGTCTGCCTACATCCTTCCTCCTACCAAAAATTTACTGCAATGGAGTATCTATCATTTCTTTTCTGTAAATTACCTACTCATATTGGCACTGGTTGCAAAATGATAAGTATCTTGGATTCAAGGGTATGGCAAATGAGGCCAAGAAGATGTGTGATTGGGTCAAGAGAGAGAAGAAGCTTGTTTTTAGATAAAAAGCACTGAAGTGCCCGACTTTGAATTAACAAAGCCAACAACGGCGAGAACGATACATAGTGCTGAACCCAGCTTACAAAACGACACCACACACCCACACGAACTACCAAAGAAGCTACAGCCGGAAGCGCGACCAAGAAGCTCAGCCAAAGCGCCTACGAGGACTCGAAGAAGAGCTACAGTGTTGGGCCGGAGCTCACCCGAGAGCGAGCTATTTTCACGCGCGCCTCAACAACACTACTTCGTCGCAGAAGCGCCACCGGAAGACGACCACCACCGGGGACCGACCCGCGTTGCTCACAGACCGAGAGGTAGCACCAAGGAGGCTCGACCAGGGGAGGGCACGGAGCAAGCCTTGCCGATGATCGCCGAAGAACCACCTCCGTCACAACCATCAGAGAGCCTCGTGTTGTGGACTCCAAGACGATGTCTTCAAGAAGAGAACGACACCGGAGTGCCGCCACCGCCCGATCCGAGGATCTAGGGTTTTCACCCGGAGCCTGTAGATGGATAGAGAGAAGCCCCAATCGACGCCTTCAGGAAGGTCACGGCGTCCGTGGACGTCGCCGTCGTGTCCCAAGCGGGCAAGGGTTTCCCCTCGGCAAAATCCCTCCACCATCTACAGATTGGGCCAACCAGAAGGTCGACCCACCACCGCACCACGCTGCTCGCCGGCGCCACGCTGCCCTCACGGCCGTGGACACTGACCAGCACCCGAGCTTCTGGCACGCCCGCCAACCATCAAGCTCCCACCTTCCAGGGCCGCCGCCCCGGCGTCCAAGCGCACACACCTCAGATTGAAGAAGGAGACACGGCCATGCCGCGAAGAACCCGAGACGAGAGGCGGCGAGGGGGGGTTTCCACTAGCTAGATCGGCGGCCAGCAGCTAGGGTCTAGGGTTAGGGTTTAAGGTTTAGTGTTTAGGGTTTAGGGTTTAGGGTGTAGTGTTTAGGGTTTAGGGTTTAGTGTTTAGGGTGTTTAGGGTGTACGTTTAGGGTATAATTAGGGATTAGGGATTAGGTTTTTAGGGTTTAAGGTTTAGGGATCATCGATCGAGTGCACACAGACATTATTAGAGGCACCCGCGCCTTTACGCATAAAGTGCATGCGTATATATATAAGTGTGTTTCTTGGCCACTGATGACGCGTAAAGCACACGCCCGTTGGGAACCCCAAGAGGAAGGTGTGATGCGTACAGCGGAAAGTTTTTCCCTCAATAAGAAACCAAGGTTATCGAACCAGTAGGAGTCAAGAAGCACGTTGAAGGTTGATGGCGGCGGAGTGTAGTGCGGCCCAACACCAGGGATTCCGACGCCAACGTGGAACCTGCACAACACAACCAAAGTACTTTGCCCCAACGTGACAGTGAGGTTGTCAATCTCACCGGCTTGCTATAACAAAGGATTAGATGTATAGTGTGGATGATGATGTTTGCAGAAAATAGTAGAACGTGTATTGCAGTAGATTGTATTCGATGTAAAGAATGGACCGGGGTCCATAGTTCACTAGTGGTGTCTCTCCGTAAGATAAATAGCATGTTGGGTGAACAAATTACAGTTGGGCAATTGACAAATAAAGATGGCATGACAATGCACATACATGTTATGATGAGTAGTGTGAAATTCAATTGGGCATTACGACAAAGTACATAGACCGCTATCCAGCATGCATCTATACATTAAAAAGTCCACCTTCAGGTTATCATCCGAACCCCTTCCAGTATTAAGTTGCAAACAACAGACAATTGCATTAAGTATGGTGCGTAATGTAATCAACAAATACATCCTTAGACATAGCATTGATGTTTTATCCCTAGTGGCAACAGCACATCCACAACCTTAGAACTTTCTGTCACTGTCCCAGATTTAATGGAGGCATGAACCCACTATCGAGCACAAATACTCCCTCTTGGAGTTACAAGTAACGACTTGGCTAGAGCCTCTACTAGCAACGGAGAGAATGCAAGATCATAAACAACACATAGATGATAGATTGATAATCAACATAACATAGCATTCAATATTCACCGGATCCCAACAAACGCAACATGTAGCATTACAAATAGATGATCTTGATCATGTTAGGCAGCTCACAAGATCCGACAATGATAGCACAATGAGGAGAAGACAACCATCTAGCTACTGCTATGGAACCATAGTCCAGGGGTGAACTACTCACACATCACTCCGGGGCGACCATGGCGGTGAAAAGTCCTCCGGGAGATGATTCCCCTCTCCGGCAGGGTGCCGGAGGCGATCTCCTGAATCCCCCGAGATGGGATTGGCGGCGGCGGCGTCTCTCGAAGGTTTTCCGTATCGTGGCTCTCGTTACTGGAGTTATTATCGACGAAGGCTTATGTAGGCGGAAGGGTAGGTCAGGGGGCGCCACGCGGCCAGGAGGTGGGTCGCGCCGCCCTGGCGTGTCGCCGCCTCGTCGTCCCACTTCGTTTCCCTTGCGGACTTCTGAAAGCTTCGTGGAAAAACAAGATCCTAGGCGTTGATTTCGTCCAATTCCGAGAATATTTCCTTACTAGGATTTCTGAAACCAAAAACAGCAGAAAACAGCAACTGGCTCTTCGGCATCTCGTTAATAGGTTAGTGCTGAAAAATGCATAAATATGACATAAAGTATGTATAAAACATGTAGGTATTGTCATAAAACAAGCATGGAACATAAGAAATTATCGATACGTTGGAGACGTATCAGCATCCCCAAGCTTAGTTCCTACTCGTCCCGAGTAGGTAAACGATAACAAAGATAATTTCTGAAGTGACATGCCATCATAATCTTGATCAATACTATTGTAAGCACATGTAATGAATGCAGCAATTCGAAGCAATGGTAAAGACAATGGTTAAACAACTGAATCATATAGCAAAGACTTTTCATGAATAGTACTTTCAAGACAAGCATCAATAATTCTTGCATAAGAGTTAACTCATAAAGCAGTAAATTCAAAGTAAAGACATTGAAGCAACACAAAAGAAGATTAAGTTTCAGCGGTTGCTTTCAACTTATAACATGTATATCTCATGGATAGTTGTCAACATAAAGTAATATGATGAATGCAAATATGCAAGTATGTAAGAATCAATGCACAGTTAACACAAGTGTTTGCTTCTAAGATGGAAGGAAATTGGTAGACTGACTCAACATAAAAGTAGAAGAATGACCCTTCGCAGAGGGAAGCATTGATTGCTATATTTGTGGTAGAGCTTTTATTTTGAAAACATAGAGAGAGCATAAAAGTAAAGTTTTGAGAGGTGTTTGTTGTTGTCAACGAATGGTAGTGGGCACTATAACCCCCTTGCCAGACAGACTTTCAAAGAGCGGCTCCCATGAAACATTTTTTATTTTTGGGTGGCACCCCTTCCAACCTTTGCTTTCACAAACCATGGCTAACCGAATCCTCGGGTGCCTGCCAACAATCTCATACCATGAAGGAGTGCCTTTTTATTTTAGTTTTATTTAGATGACACTCTTCCCCACCTTTGCTTTCTCAAGCCATGGCTAACCGAATCCTCGGGTGCCGTCCAACAATCACATACCATGGAGGAGTGTCTATTTTTTTTGTAAAGTTATGAAAGTTAATTAATTTGGGACTGGGGACCCCATTGCCAGCTCTTTTTGCAAAATTATTGGATAAGCGGATGAAGCCACTAGTCCATTGGTGAAAGTTGCCCAACAAGATTGAAAGATAAACACCACATACTTCCTCATGAGCTATAAAACATTGACACAAATAAGGGATGATAAATTTTGAATTGTTTAAAGGTAGCACTCAAGCAATTTACTTTGGAATGGCGGAGAAATACCATGTAGTAGGTAGGTATGGTGGACACAAGTGGCATAGTTATTGGCTCAAGGATTTGGATGCACGAGAAGTATTCCCTCTCAATACAAGGCTTAGGCTAGCAAGGTTATTTGAAACAAACACAAGTATGAACCGGTACAGCAAAACTCACATAAAAACATATTGCAGCATTATAAGACTCTACACCGTCTTCCTTGTTGTTCAAACCCTTACTAGAAAATATCTAGACCTTAGAGAGACCAATCATGCAAACCAAATTTTAGCAAGTTCTATGTATTTCTTCACTAATAGGTGCAAAGTATATGATGGAAGAGCTTAAACATGATCCTTATGAGCACAACAATTGCCAAGTATCAAATTATTCAAGACATTCTACCAATTACCACATGTAGCATTTCCCGTTTCCAACCATATAACAATTAACGAAGCAGTTTCAACCTTCGCCATGAACATTATGAGTAAAGCCAAGAACATATGTGTTCATATGCAACAGCGGAGCGTGTCTCTCTCCAACTCAATGAATTCTAGGATCCAATTTTATTCAAACAAAACAAAACAAAAACATACAGACGCTCCAAGTAAAGCACATAAGATGTGATGGAATAAAAATATAGTTTCACTAGAGGAACCTGATAATGTTGTCGATGAAGAAGGGGATGCCTTGGGCATCCCCAAGCTTAGATGCTTGAGTCTTCTTGAAATATGCAGGGATGAACCACCGGGGGCATCCCCAAGCTTAGAGCTTTCACTCTCCTTGATCATATTGTATCATCCTCCTCTCTTGATCATTGAAAACTTCCTCCACACCAAACTCAAAACAACTCATTAGAGGGTTAGTGCATAATCAAAATTCACATGTTCAGAGGTGACATAATCATTCTTAACACTTCTGGACATTGCACAAAGCTACTGAAAGTTAATGGAATAAAGAAATCCATCAAGCATAGCAAAACAGGCAATGCGAAATAAAAGGCAGAATCTGTCAAAACAGAACAGTCCGTAAAGACGAATTTTTTAGGTGCACCAGACTTGCTCAAATGAAAATGCTCAAATTGAATGAAAGTTGCGGACATATCTGAGGATCACTCACGTAAATTGGTAGATTTTTCTGAGTTACCTACAAAGACTACTGCTCAAATTCATGACAGCAAGAAATCTGTTTCTGCGCAGTAATCCAAATCTAGTATGAACCTTACTATCAAAGACTTTACTTGGCACAACAATGCAACAAAATAAAGATAAGGAGAGGTTGCTACAGTAGTAACAACTTCCAAGACTCAAATATAAAACAAAAGTGCAGAAGTAAAATCATGGGTTGTCTCCCATAAGCGCTTTTCTTTAACGCCTTTCAGCTAGGCGCAGAAAGTGTGTATCAAGTGACATCAAGAGATGAAGCATCAACATCATAATTTGTTCTAATTATAGAATCAAAAGGTAACTTCATTCTCTTTCTAGGGAAGTGTTCCATACCTTTCTTGAGAGGAAATTGATATTTAATATTACCTTCCTTCATATCAATAATAGCACCAACAGTTCGAAGAAAAGGTCTTCCCAATATAATGGGACAAGATGCATTGCATTCGATATCCAACACAACAAAATCAACGGGGACAAGATTATTGTTAACCGTAATGCAAACATTATCAATTCTCCCCAAAGGTTTCTTTGTAGAGTTATCAGCAAGATTAACATCCAAATAACAATTTTTCAATGGTGGCAAGTCAAGCATATTATAGATTTTCCTAGGCATAACGGAAATACTTGCACCAAGATCACATAAGACATTACAATCAAAATCATTGACCTTCATCTTAATTATGGGCTCCCAACCATCCTCTAACTTCCTAGGAATAGAAGTTTCAAGTTTTAGTTTCTCTTCTCTAGCTTTTATGAGAGCATTTGTAATATGTTTCGTAAAGGCCAAATTTATAGCACTAGCATTAGGACTTTTAGCAAGTTTTTGTAAGAACTTTATAACTTCAGAGATGTGACAATCATCAAAATCTAAACCATTATGATCTAAAGCAATGGGATCATTGTCCCCAATATTAGAAAAAAATTCAGCAGTTTTATCACAAGCAATTTCAGCAGTTTTAGCAGTTTCAGGCAGTTTTTCACGCTTTGCATTAGAAGTAGAAACATTGCCAACACCAATTATTTTACCATTGATAGTAGGAGGTGTAGCAACATGTGAAGCATTAGCATTACTAGTGGTGGTAATAATCCAAACTTTAGCTACATTGTTATCTTTAGCATTTTCTTCTTTTTCCCACCTAGCACGCAATTCGGCCATCAATCTTATATTCTCATTAATTCTAACTTGGATGGCGTTTGCTGTAGCAAATAACTTAATATCTTTATTTTCATTAGGCATAACTTTCGATTTCAAAAGATCAACATCAGCAGCAAGACTATCAACTTTAGAAGCGAGTATATCAATTTTCCCAAGCATGGCTTCAAGTCCAGAGGGCACATTCCTATTATTGTTGTAAGAATTCCCATAAGAATTACCATAACCGTTACCATTATTATAAGGATATGGCCTATAGTTGTTACTAGAATTATTCCGATAAGCATTGTTGTTGAAATTATTATTTTTAGTGAAGTTCACATCAACATGTTCTTCTTGGGCAACCAATGAAGCTAACGGAACATTATTAGGATCAACATTTGTCCTACCATTCACAAGCATAGACATAATAGCATCAATCTTATCACTCAAGGAAGAGGTTTCTTCGATAGAATTTACCTTCTTACCTTGTGGAGCTCTTTCCGTGTGCCATTCAGAGTAATTAATCATCATATTATCAAGGAGCTTTGTTGCGGCACCTAGAGTGATGGACATAAAAGTACCTCCAGCAGCTGAATCCAATAGGTTCCGCGAAGAAAAATTTAGTCCTGCATGAAAGGTTTGGATGATCATCCAAGTAGTCAGTCCATGGGTTGGGCAATTTTTAACCAAAGATTTCATTCTTTCCCATGCTTGGGAAACATGCTCATTATCCAATTGCTTAAAATTCATTATGCTACTTCTCAAAGATATAATTTTAGCAGGAGGATAATATCTACCAATGAAAGCATCCTTGCATTTAGTCCATGAATCAATACTATTCTTAGGCAAAGATAGCAACCAATCTTTAGCTCTTCCTCTTAATGATAAAGGAAACAATTTTAATTTTATAATGTCACCATCTACATCCTTATACTTTTGCATTTCACATAGTTCAACAAAATTATTAAGATGGGCAGCAGCATCATCAGAACTAACACCAGCAAATTGCTCTCTCATAACAAGATTTAGTAAAGCAGGTTTAATTTCAAAGAATTCTGCTGTAGTAGCAGGTGGAGCAATAGGTATGCATAAGAAATCATTATTATTTGTGTTTGTGAAGTCACACAACTTAGTATTTTCAGGAGTACCCATTTTAGCAACAGTAAATAAAGCAAACTAGATAAAGTAAATGCAAGTAACTAATTTTTTTGTGTTTTTAATATGGAGATTGCAAACAAGATAGTAAATAAAGTAAAGCTAGCAACTAATTTTTTTTGTGTTTTGATATAATGCAGCAAACAAAGAAGTAAATAAAATAAAGCAAGACAAAAACAAAGTAAAGAGATTGGAAGTGGGAGACTCCCCTTGCAGCGTGTCTTGATCTCCCCGGCACCGGCGCCAGAAAAACAGTCTTGATGACGCGTAAAGCACACGCCCGTTGGGAACCCCAAGAGGAAGGTGTGATACGTACAGCGGAAAGTTTTTCCCTCAGTAAGAAACCAAGGTTATCGAACCAGTAGGAGTCAAGAAGCACGTTGAAGGTTGATGGCGGCGGAGTGTAGTGCGGCGCAACACCAGGGATTCCGGCGCCAACGTGGAACCTGCACAACACAACCAAAGTACTTTGCCCCAACTTAATAGTGAGGTTGTCAATCTCACCGGTTTGAAGGATTAGATGTATAGTGTGGATGATGATGTTTGCAGAAAATAGTAGAACGAGTATTGCAGTAGATTGTATTCGATGTAAAGAATGGACCGGGGTCCACAGTTCACTAGTGGTGTCTCTCCGTAAGATAAATAGCATGTTGGGTGAACAAATTACAGTTGGGCAATTGACAAATAAAGATGGCATGACAATGCCCATACATGTTATGATGAGTAGTGTGAAATTCAATTGGGAATTACGACAAAGTACATAGACCGCTATCCAGCATGCATCTATGCCTAAAAAGTCCACCTTCAGGTTATCATCCGAACCCCTTCCAGTATTAAGTTGCAAACAACAGACAATTGCATTAAGTATGGTGCGTAATGTAATCAACAAATACATCCTTAGACATAGCATTGATGTTTTATCCCTAGTGGCAACAGCACATCCACAACCTTAGAACTTTCTGTCACTGTCCCAGATTTAATGGAGGCATGAACCCACTATCGAGCATAAATACTCCATCTTGGAGTTACAAGTAACGACTTGGCCAGAGCCTCTAATAGCAACGGAGAGCGTGCAAGATCATAAACAACACATAGATGGTAGATTGATAATCAACATAACATAGCATTCAATATTCATCGGATCCCAACAAACGCAACATGTAGCATTACAAATAGATGATCTTGATCATGTTAGGCAGCTCACAAGATCCGACAATGATAGCACAATGAGGAGAAGACAACCATCTAGCTACTGCTATGGACCCATAGTCCAGGGGTGAACTACTCACACATCACTCCGGAGGCGACCATGGCGGTGAAGAGTCCTCCGGGAGATGATTCCCCTCTCCGGCAGGGTGCCGGAGGCGATCTCCTGAATCCCCCGAGATGGGATTAGCGGCGGCGGCGTCTCTGGAAGGTTTTCTGTATCGTGGCTCTCGGTACTGGAGTTATTATCGATGAAGGCTTATGTAGGCGGAAGGGTAGGTCAGGGGGCGCCACGAGGGCCCCACACAACAGGGCCGCGTGGCTAGGAGGTGGGCCGCGCCGCCCTGGCGTGTCGCTGCCTCGTCGCCCCACTTCGTTTCCCTTTCGGACTTCTGGAAGCTTCGTGGAAAAACAAGATCCTGGGCGTTCATTTCGTCCAATTCCGAGAATATTTCCTTACTAGGATTTCTGAAACCAAAAACAGCAGAAAACAGCAACTGGCTCTTCGGCAACTCGTTAATAGGTTAGTGCCGGAAAATGCATAAAGTATGTATAAAACATGTAGGTATTGTCATAAAACAAGCATGGAACATAAGAAATTATCGATACGTTGGAGACGTATCAGCCACCAACGATATATAGATCGAGAGAGAGAGAGAGATTGAAATATATATATATATCCCCAAGAATATGTTCAAATATATATTGAAATATATGCATGAATGATATGCAAGGTATGCCATGCGCGCATGCACACTAAATATATATATATTATGAGACAACTTAATCAAATGTGTTTTCATTCGAGATCGAGAACTTTTCAAAATTCAAGTTAATTAATTTATCAGCGCTAATTAGTTGGTCGCCTGCTTGATGCGCAATTAAGTATCATTGGCCTATATATGTAGGGTTTAATTAGGGTTAAGGTTAGGGTTAGTGTTAATTAGGGTATAGGGTCTAGGGTTTAGGGTTTAGGGTTTAGTGTTTAGGGTTTAGGTTTTAGGGTTTAGGTTTTAGGGTTTAGGGTTTAGGGTTTAGTGTTTAGGGTTTAGTGTTTAGGGTTTAGGGTTTAGTGTTTAGGGTTTAGGGTTTAGTGTTTAGGGTGTTTAGGGATTAGGGATTAGGGTTTTAGGGTTTTATGGTTTAAGGTTTAGGGATCATCGATCGAGTGCGCACACACATTATTAGAGGCACCCGCGCCTTTGCGCATAAAGTGCATGCGTATATATGTGTGTTTTTTTGGCCACCAATGATATATAGATCGAGAGATAGAGATTGAAATGCCCAAGAATATGTTCAAATAGACGCACAGACATGAATTATTAGAGGCACTCGCGCCTTTGCGCCTAAAGTGCATGCATATGTGTGTTGTTCTGGCCACCAACGATAGATCGAGAGAGAGAGATTGAAATCCCCAAGAATTAGAGGACCCCCTTGCACAAGTGTTGGCCATCTATATATAATATGAATCCCAATAATGTTCATACATGATAGGGCATATGTGTGAAGCAATTTTTTTCCGAGAACTTGTAAAGATTCAAATTTATCAGTGCTAATGGAAACTAGTGCACATTAGAGGACCCCCTTGCACACGTGTTGGCCATCTATGTATAGTTTGAATCCCAATAATGTTCATACATGATAGGCTATATGTGAATCAATTTTTTTCTTCCAAGAACTTGTCAAGATTCAAATTTATCGGTGCTAATGGAAACTAGTGCGCACTAGACGAGCCCCTTGCGCAAGTGCTGGCCATTACATATAGTTCAAATCTCAAGAATGTTCATACATGATAGGCCATATGTGCAAAGGATTTTTTTTCCCGTGAACTTGTCAAAATTCAAGTTTATCGGTGCAAATGGAAACTAGTCCAAAAAATTACATAGAGGTCCAAAAGAACTAGACAATAACTAATAGGACCTTCAACTTTACAAAAAGGACCCCAAAACATATAGAAGAAAATCAATCGAGTCCTTCTGGACCGCACATCAGATCTCTGCTCCGCATCCTTTCCAGCAACTCCGTCGCCGGGGACGCACCACTTGGGAAAGTGTCGCTGGTAGTCGCCAGGACGAAGGAGAAGAAGGGCCTCAGCAACGGCATATTGGCTCTGAGAAGGGCCGCTGAAAGGCCAAGATGTTCATGGGCAAGACGGATGACGCCGTTGTGGTGACCCTGCATACCACTGCATGTTGTAGTATGCCAGTCGTTGATATAACATTCACGAAGTACCATTTCGCAAATATTACATCCCTCAGAGTAGTACAACAGAACATAGCAGGTCCATAACTCATTCATTTATTATTACAAATATCATACACATGTCGTCTCGGAGCTCCTCTTGGGTCCTAAGAGGGATACTCCTGGGTTCGAGGCGAACCCAACTTAGCTTACAATATAAGAGTTTCATTAAGTTATACATTTATTTCCTCGAGCAGCTAAATACTAAGAGTTCGGGCTGCTCGGTTACTACTATTACTGGATGTCTCTAGGCTTGATCTCCTCCGGAAGCCTCCCCGGATCCGTAGACGATGAGGTAGTCTACGCCTTCTATACCTCCCGAGAGATCTGGTTCTTCATAGCCGATGATCTCGGCTCCTTCATTGTTGTCGTAGTCCTCCTCCAGACGGTTCAGACAATCTAAGCATGGGATTTAAGAGTGGTATGAGTACGAGCGTACTCAACAAGTTCATTATAGATAAGAGGTGTTTAATGCTCTAGCTACGATATTAGACCAGAAAGTCTAATACCAATGCAAGTTTTGATAAACATTTCTTCAAGAGATTGCTTTTATTCCAAAGAGCTATGTCCGTCAGCCTTCACCGGTTCACTAGAACTTCATGGAGCTCCTTTCCGGCCGTGTTCGCAGTTCCTTATCCCGGAACAGGGAGTGACAGGTCACAGTTCTTTACACTCTGCAGAGGTGTGTTGCTTTACCCATAAGAGATCTTAACCTTGGTGCCAACCGGGCAGCTTTCCCGTCCACACTTCCTTCGGTGTGAGGCCCGGTATAAGGTCTAGCCAATCATGTTCCTCCGCTACCTCGAACACCCACCCTTTGTTGCATGCCCCGACCCTGGGTCCTCGCCGGTCCCATTATTCCCACTCACGGGTGGACCCCGACCACGACAACAGTTTGGGACTCGTTAACCAAACTCCTTCGCCGGTAGCTGCAACCCATCATAGACCGCAATACCGTGGGGACTTAAGGCTTCCCCAGCCAACCGCTTGCACTTCGAGCGACAAGTGTCTACGGACTATGCCGTGGGGACTTAAGGCTTCCCCAGCCAACCGCTTGCCCTGACAGATACAAGTGTCTACGGTAAAGTGCATCCGTTGATGAACGAGAGGTGGAAACACTTTTGACTACTCCGTCCCACTCCGGATCTTATGGTTAACACGGGTATTACGGCACAAGAATCACTGGCGACATTTGTTGTTTAATCCTGGATGGATATAAGCCCGTGCAATGGAACCTCCACCATATCAACACAATCCATGGTTCCATTGCCCACCGCATAGTCATATTCATAGTTATGAAAGTAGTGGTTTTGATTTTTATGCAATAGTGATAACCATAATACTTTGCAAATAATTTGATAGAAATACTCAAATGACATGAGCAAGTGATGAACTTGCCTGAACACTGCAAAGTTTTGCAGTTGGAAGGTGTGGACTGACCCTTGTCCTCTGTCTCTCAAAAATAGCATCATTGTCCGATAAGGGCAATGGTTAAAGAAGCAATTATGCATGATTCCAGTTTTAGGGTTTGTTTTCCCCCCTTCCGATGTCGTGGTTATTTTATGAGAGGTTAAATACTAAGAACATCTTAGGGATACTTGATTTAGGGTAAATACAACCTTGAGATATTGTCAAGGTGTTTTTGGTAGTCCATTTGTATTAATGGACTTATTTTCATTATTGAAAATAGTATGTGTGATTTAAATTATTATTTAAATCATCAAAATAAGATTTATTCTTAATTGTCTTCAAAAATTATGTTTGGTATTTTATTTAAATAGAGAATTTTATGCTGATCCATTTTCATATTTTTAATTTATTTTTCTGAGCTTCTAAGCATTTCTTATTTAATTTCAAAGTTTCTGTATTTATATGAATTGTGAAATGACCTAAATGCCCTTGGGCCCCACCTGTCAGGTGGCCCAAAGGGTCAGGTTTGGCCGACCCACCTGGTCCGGCCCAACCCGTTCAGTCTCTCCTTCTCTCTCGTGCGTGTCCTAACCCTAATCCTCTCCTCGCTCTGGCGACCAAAATCGCCTCCGCCGTCGCCGATTTATCCCCGCCGCCTTAGGCCGTCGCCGGCGACGAGATGCTGTGGATCTGGGTCGCCTTTCGACGGCGAACCAGATGGTCCGCGCCGATCTGTCGCTAGCGCCGCCGTTCGCTTGCCATCGACCCGCCAGTATGCCAGACCCTCGGCGTCTGCCGTGGTGTGCCGCGGCGATTTCGTCGCCGCCGACGCTCCAGGTGCCGTGGCGTGGCCGTGTGCCTCGCCGTGGTGGTGCTGGCGTTGCGGCGAGGTGTGCCTAGCTAGGCTTGGCCTGGCGCCGCCGTTCGCCCGGCGTGTGCCGCCGTGCCGCCATGGTCGAGCTTCTCTCCGCTTCACCAGTAAGTTCTCATCTCCTCCGTCCTTCTCTGCTACTTGTTCTACTGCTTCTCCTTCCCTTCGTCTAGCTTGGCCACTGGCCTGCTTCTCCATGTGGAGATGCTTGTTGTGCCAAGGTGCTGCTGCTGCTACTCTTCTATGGCCTTGCGCTATGCCAGCCCTTGTGCTGTGCTAGCTGCTGCGCCT
Source organism: Lolium perenne (assembly GCF_019359855.2). NCBI lineage: Eukaryota > Viridiplantae > Streptophyta > Magnoliopsida > Poales > Poaceae > Lolium > Lolium perenne. Next base: position 22,251,019 of record NC_067248.2, read on the forward strand.
TGCTAGCTTGCGTATCTTTCTTTATCGTGTTCTTTGTCTTTCTTCTTTGTGCATCTGCCATGGTTCTAGTCTGCTGTGCTGTGCTGTTCTTTCTCCATTACTGGCTGTTGCAACTCATGAACTATTGCTCATGAGCATGCTGTGGTGCTTTGTGTAATATAGTGGCTCCTGCTGTTTCTCTGTATATTATGCCTTGATACGTCTCCGACGTATCGATAATTTCTTATGTTCCATGCCACATTATTGATGTTATCTACATGTTTTATGCACACTTTATGTCATATTCGTGCATTTTCTGGAACTAACCTATTAACAAGATGCCGAAGTGCCAGTTCCTGTTTTCTGCTGTTTTTGGTTTCAGAAATCCTAGTAACGAAATATTCTCGGAATCGGACGAAATCAACGCCCAGGTTCCTATTTTTCCCGGAACCATCCAGAACACCCGAGAGCCGCCAGAGAGGGGGCACAGGCCCACCAAACCACAGGCCGGCGCGGCCAGGGGGGGCCCGCGCCACCCTATGGTGTGGGCACCCCTTCAGCCCTCCTGCGCCGCCTCTTCGCCTATTTAAAGCCTCCTTCGCGAAAACCCTGATACGTTCGACGAAACCCACAGAAACCTTCCAGAGCCGCCGCCATCGCGAAGCCAAGATCTGGGGGACAGGAGTCTCTGTTCCGGCACGCTGCCGGAACGGGGAAGTGCCCCCGGAAGGCTTCTCCATCGACACCGCTGCCATCTCCACCGCCATCTTCATCACCGCTGCTGCTCCCATGAGGAGGGAGTAGTTCTCCATCGAGGCTCGGGGCTGTACCGGTAGCTATGTGGTTCATCTCTCTCCTATGTACTTCAATACAATAATCTCATGAGCTGCCTTACATGATTGAGATTCATATGATGATGCTTGTAATCTAGATGTCGTTATGCTAGTCAAGTGAATTTTACTTATGTGATCTCCGGAGACTCCTTGTCCCACGTGTGTAAAGGTGACAGTGTGTGCACCGTGTGGGTCTCTTAGGCTATATTTCACAGAATACTTATTCACTGTTGAATGGCATAGTGAAGTGCTTATTTATATCTCTTTATGATTGCAATGTGTTTTGTATCACAATTTATCTATGTGCTACTCTAGCAATGTTATTAAAGTAGTTTTATTCCTCCTGCACGATGTAATGGTGACAGTGTGTGCATCCGTGTTAGTACTTGGTTTATGCTATGATCATGATCTCTTGTAGAATATGAAGTTAACTATTGCTATGATAGTATTGATGTGTACTATTCCTCCTACATAAGCATGAAGGTGACAGTGTGCATGCTATGTTAGTACTTGGTTTAGTCGAATTGATCTTTCATGCACTCTAAGGTTATTTAAATATGAACATTGAATTGTGGAGCTTGTTAACTCCGGCATTGAGGGTTCGTGTAATCCTACGCAATGTGTTCATCATCCAACAAGAGTGTAGAGTATGCATTTATCTATTCTGTTATGTGATCAATGTTGAGAGTGTCCACTAGTGAAAGTCTAATCCCTAGGCCTTGTTCCTAAATACTGCTATCGCTGCTTGTTTACTGTTTTACTGCGTTACTACTGCTGCAATACTACCACCATCAACTACACGCCAGCAAGCTATTTTCTGGCACCGTTGCTACTGCTCATACTTATTTATACCACCTGTATTTCACTATCTCTTCGCCGAACTAGTACACCTATTTGGTGTGTTGGGGACACAAGAGACTTCTTGCTTTGTGGTTGCAGGGTTGCATGAGAGGGATATCTTTGACCTCTTCCTCCCTGAGTTCGATAAACCTTGGGTGATCCACTTAAGGGAAAACTTGCTGCTGTTCTACAAACCTCTGCTCTTGGAGGCCCAACACTGTCTACAGGAAAAGGAGGGGGCGTAGACATCAAGCTATTTTCTGGCGCCGTTGCCGGGGAGGAAAGGTAAAAGGTACTCACACTCCGGATCTCGGCTACTAAGCTATTTTCCGGCGTCGTAAGTACTCGAAGCTATTTCCTTTAGATCCTGCAATTGCAACTTTTTGTTTCTTGTTTACACTAGTTTGGCATAATGGACAAGAATGAGCTTCTATTTCTATTTCCTGATTTAAAACATGGATTGTTTGATGCGAAAATTAAAAAACCTATGAAATCTTATTTGCATGCTGGTAGTAATATTAGTATGAACGCTTTGAACACCATTGTTGATAATGATATAGAAAGTTCTAAGCTTGGGGAAGCTGGTTTTGATGAGCATGATCTTTTTAGTCCCCCAAGAATTGAGGAGAAAATTTTCTTTGATGATACTTTGCCTCCTATTTATGATGATTATAATGATAGTAGTCTTTTGTTGCCACCTACTATGGAGAGTGAATTTGATTATGATTACAATATGCCTCTTATATTTGATGATAATAATAATGATAGCTACTTTGTTGAATTTGCTCCCACTATTACTAATAAAATTGATTATGCTTATGTGGAGAGTAATAATTTTATGCATGAGACTCATGATAAGAATGCTTTATGTGATAGTTATATTGTTGAGTTTGCTCATGTTGCTACTGAAAGTTATTATGAGAGAGGAAAATATGGTTGTAGAAATTTTCATGTTACTAAAACACCTCTCTATGTGCTTAAATTTTTGAAGCTACACTTGTTTTATCTTCCTATGCTTGTTACTTTGCTCTTCATGAACTTGTTTATTTACAAGATTCCTATGCATAAGAAGCATGTTAGACTTAAATGTGTTTTTAATTTGCCTCTTGATGCTCTCTTTCGCTTCAACTACTATTTCTTGCGAGTGCATCATTAAAACTGCTGAGCCCATCTTAATGGCTATAAAGAAAGAACTTCTTGGGAGATAACCCATGTGTTTATTTTGCTACAATACTTTGTTTTATATTTGTGTCTTGGAAGTTGTTTACTACTGTAGCAACCTCTCCTTATCTTAGTTTTGTGTTTTGTTGTGCCAAGTGAAGACTCTAATCGAAGGTTGATACTAGATTTGGATTTCTGCGCAGAAACAGATTTATATCTGTCACGAATCTGGGCTGTTTTCTCTGTAGAAAAATCAGAAAAATATGCCAATTTACGTGCGTGTTCCTCAGATATGTACGCAACTTTCATTAGTTTTGAGTTTTCTGATCTGAGCAACGGAAGTATTTATTAAAAATTCGTCTTTACGGACTGTTCTGTTTTGACAGATTCTGCCTTTTATTTCGCATTGCTTCTTTCGCTGTGTTGGGTGGATTTCTTTGTTCCATTACCTTCCAGTAGCTTTGAGCAATGTCCAGAAGTGTTAAGAATGATTGTGTCACCTCTGAACATGTGAGTTTTTGATTATGTACTAACTCCTCTAATGAAGTTTATGAGAAGTTTGGTGTGAAGGAAGTTTTCAAGGGTCAAGAGAGGAGGATGATATACTATGATCAAGAAGAGTGAAAGCTCTAAGCTTGGGGATGCCCCGGTGGTTCACCCCTGCATATATCAAGAAGACTCAAGCGTCTAAGCTTGGGGATGCCCAAGGCATCCCCTTCTTCATCGACAAATTATCAGGTTCCTTCTCTTGAAACTATATTTTTATTCCGTCACATCTTATGTGCTTTTCTTGGAGCGTCTGTGTGCTTTTGTTTTTGTTTGTGTTTGAATAAATTGGATTACATCATGCTTGTGTGGGAGAGAGACACGCTCCGCTGTTGCATATGAACACATGTGTTCTTAGCTTTTAATATTCATGGCGAAGTTTCTTCTTCGTTAAATTGTTATATGGTTGGAATTGGAAAATGCTACATGTAGTAATTGCTATAATGTCTTGGATAATGTGATACTTGGCAATTATTGTGCTCATGTTTAAGCTCTTGCATCATATGCTTTGCACCTATTAATGAAGAAATACATAAAGCATGCTAAAATTTGGTTTGCATATTTGGTCTCTCTAAAGTCTAGATAATTTCTAGTATTGAGTTTGAACAACAAGGAAGATGGTGTAGAGTCTTATAATGTTTTCAATATGTCTCTTATGTAAGTTTTGCTGCACCGCTTCATCCTTGTGTTTGCTTCAAATAACCTTGCTAGCCTAAACCTTGTATCGAGAGGGAATACCTCTCATGCATCCAAAATACTTGAGCCAACCACTATGCCATTTGTGTCCACCATACCTACCTACTACATGGTATTTCTCCGCCATTCCAAAGTAAATTGCTTGAGTGCTACCTTTAAAATTTCCATTCTCCACCTTTACAATATATAGCTCATGGGACAAATAGCTTAAAAACTATTGTGGTATTGAATATGTAATTATGCACTTTATCTCTTATTAAGTTGCTTGTTGTGCGATAACCATGTTCACTGGGGACGCCATCAACTACTCTTTGTTGAATTTCATGTGAGTTGCTATGCATGTTCGTCTTGTCTGAAGTAAGAGAGATCTACCACCTTATGGTTAAGCATGCATATTGTTAGAGAAGAACATTGGGCCGCTAACTAAAGCCATGATCCATGGTGGAAGTTTCAGTTTTGGACATATATCCTCAATCTCAAATGAGAAAATTATTAATTGTTGTTACATGCTTATGCATAAAAGAGGAGTCCATTATCTGTTGTCTATGTTGTCCCAGTATGGATGTCTAAGTTGAGAATAATCAATAGCGAGAAATCCAATGCGAGCTTTCTCCTTAGACCTTTGTACAAAGTGACATAGAGGTACCCCTTTGTGACACTTGGTTAAAACATGTGCATTGTGATGATCCGGTAGTCCAAGCTAATTAGGACAAGGTGCGGGCACTATTAGTATACTATGCATGAGGCTTGCAACTTGTAAGATATAATTTACATGATACATATGCTTTATTACTACCGTTGACAAAATTGTTTCATGTTTTCAAAATCAAAGCTCTAGCACAAATATAGCAATCGATGCTTTTCCTCTATGGAGGACCTTTCTTCTACTTTTATTGTTGAGTCAGTTCACCTATTTCTCTCCACCCCAAGAAGCAAACACTTGTGTGAACTGTGCATTAATTCCTACATACTTGCATATTGCACTTATTATATTACTCTATGTCGACAATATCCATGAGATATACATGTTAAAAGTTGAAAGCAACCGCTGAAACTTCATCTTCCTTTGTGTTGCTTCAATGCCTTTACTTTGAATTATTGCTTTATGAGTTAACTCTTATGCAAGACTTATTGATGCTTGTCTTGAAGTACTATTCATGAAAAGTCTTTGCTTTATGATTCAGTTGTTTACTCATGTCATATACATTGTTTTGATCGCTGCATTCATTACATATGCTTTACAAATAGTTTGATCAAGGTTATGATGGCATGTCACTCCAGAAATTATCTTTGTTATCGTTTTACCTGCTCGGGACGAGCAGAACTAAGCTTGGGGATGCTGATACGTCTCCGACGTATCGATAATTTCTTATGTTCCATGCCACATTATTGATGTTATCTACATGTTTTATGCACACTTTATGTCATATTCGTGCATTTTCTGGAACTAACCTATTAACAAGATGCCGAAGTGCCAGTTCCTGTTTTCTGCTGTTTTTGGTTTCAGAAATCCTAGTAACGAAATATTCTCGGAATCGGACGAAATCAATGCCCAGGTTCCTATTTTTCCCGGAACCATCCAGAACACCCGAGAGCCGCCAGAGAGGGGGCACGGGCCCACCAAACCACAGGCCGGCGCGGCCAGGGGGGGGCCCGCGCCACCCTATGGTGTGGGCACCCCTTCAGCCCTCCTGCGCCGCCTCTTCGCCTATTTAAAGCCTCCTTCGCGAAAACCCTGATACGTTCGACGAAACCCACAGAAACCTTCCAGAGCCGCCGCCATCGCGAAGCCAAGATCTGGGGGACAGGAGTCTCTGTTCCGGCACGCTGCCGGAACGGGGAAGTGCCCCCGGAAGGCTTCTCCATCGACACCGCTGCCATCTCCACCGCCATCTTCATCACCGCTGCTGCTCCCATGAGGAGGGAGTAGTTCTCCATCGAGGCTCGGGGCTGTACCGGTAGCTATGTGGTTCATCTCTCTCCTATGTACTTCAATACAATAATCTCATGAGCTGCCTTACATGATTGAGATTCATATGATGATGCTTGTAATCTAGATGTCGTTATGCTAGTCAAGTGAATTTTACTTATGTGATCTCCGGAGACTCCTTGTCCCACGTGTGTAAAGGTGACAGTGTGTGCACCGTGTGGGTCTCTTAGGCTATATTTCACAGAATACTTATTCACTGTTGAATGGCATAGTGAAGTGCTTATTTATATCTCTTTATGATTGCAATGTGTTTTGTATCACAATTTATCTATGTGCTACTCTAGCAATGTTATTAAAGTAGTTTTATTCCTCCTGCACGATGTAATGGTGACAGTGTGTGCATCCGTGTTAGTACTTGGTTTATGCTATGATCATGATCTCTTGTAGAATATGAAGTTAACTATTGCTATGATAGTATTGATGTGTACTATTCCTCCTACATAAGCATGAAGGTGACAGTGTGCATGCTATGTTAGTACTTGGTTTAGTCGAATTGATCTTTCATGCACTCTAAGGTTATTTAAATATGAACATTGAATTGTGGAGCTTGTTAACTCCGGCATTGAGGGTTCGTGTAATCCTACGCAATGTGTTCATCATCCAACAAGAGTGTAGAGTATGCATTTATCTATTCTGTTATGTGATCAATGTTGAGAGTGTCCACTAGTGAAAGTCTAATCCCTAGGCCTTGTTCCTAAATACTGCTATCGCTGCTTGTTTACTGTTTTACTGCGTTACTACTGCTGCAATACTACCACCATCAACTACACGCCAGCAAGCTATTTTCTGGCACCGTTGCTACTGCTCATACTTATTTATACCACCTGTATTTCACTATCTCTTCGCCGAACTAGTACACCTATTTGGTGTGTTGGGGACACAAGAGACTTCTTGCTTTGTGGTTGCAGGGTTGCATGAGAGGGATATCTTTGACCTCTTCCTCCCTGAGTTCGATAAACCTTGGGTGATCCACTTAAGGGAAAACTTGCTGCTGTTCTACAAACCTCTGCTCTTGGAGGCCCAACACTGTCTACAGGAAAAGGAGGGGGCGTAGACATCATGCCTCTCCTGTATCTGCCATTGATTGCCCTTGGCTTGATCATTCTGTGATGATCCTTGCCTTTGGCAAGTGCCAGTGCTCCTGATGTGCTATTATCTGTGCTCTAATTCATGGACGTGCTCAATTGAGCCTAACTGTTGCATTAACAACTCCATCCCTTGATGGAGTGCTTCTAGATACAATTATAATACTTTATTCACTTATCTGTGATGCAATTGTTCAATTATATGGTTAATTTAATTGTCTGGGCCTTGTGATGATGCTAGAATTGATTCTAGCAGGCTTTAGCTTGCTTTAGCAAGCTCTGGTGATCAAATGAGCATCATATTATTGTTGATTGCTTGCTTACTCCCTGCCTTTGCCTATCTGGTGCTTATCCTGGTGACTATGTATCACCATGCCTTGTGCTGGTGCAGGTTTTGCTTGATCAAGCATCTGCTGATGCTTGCAGTGATCCTTGGGTTCATTTGCAAGTGTTCTAGTTACTGGTGACTTATGTAATTCATTTATCTGTGTAACTTGTGCTTGTTTACTGGATGAATGAGATGAACTGTGATTCAGTGATGATTCTTTTCCTTGATTTACTTGAGCTAGAGGGATGCCAACATCTGTTGGGTACCCTAGCTCATACTGAACCCACTTGGGTGATGATGTGAGGGCTGGAATTGTTGGTTGTGGGTTGAGGTGGCCCTGACAGCCATTTGGTGCTGTCATGGTAGCTCCCCCTTTCTATGTGGCTTGCTGTGATGAATAGATGCTCACTGGTTGATCCAAATCTGGACTTCCAGTGGCTCTTTGCTGTTGAGAAAATATCTAGACAAGAACTTGTCTATAGTCTGATGGCCTAGCTAGCTGTAGGTGTTAAGTGTGTAGGGCTAGGCTAGCTGTGATTTCATTCTATGCTGGATTTCTTTAGTTGTGCACTGATTTGCATAACTGATGTTCCCTTTGGATGATTTCCTATTGGCCTTACCCTTATTTGCTTGCACCATATGGCTGTGTAGCCAGGTGATGACACAAACAGGGTATTCTACCCTCTTTGCTTCTGTGACATATGCACATGCTTATTTATGAGCAAAACCATGGCTTGCTCATGTTTTTCTGGGTATACCTCACTCCAGCTCCTAGAAATGGGTGTTGGTGTAGTGGTTTTGCTTCTGTGTGGTTCTTGTGGTTGATTTACTTGCCCTGCTCCTCCTGGTGAGCTTGATGCCTCTTGGTTATGTGATGTGGTGGTGGAAATGTGTTGAAAAGCAGTGGCTGTTCAAGCTGTTCTTGTGTTCTTACTCTGTGAAGCTGATGTCGATCAAATGACCTAGGGTTTACTGTGGCAAGTTATATATGTTTCTGGCTTGCTCTTGTTGGTCGACAGCACCACCTGCAGCTTGTGGTGACTCACTCTGGTGTGTGTGTTGTTACACATGCACACAGCCTTGTGTGCTGCCTGGTTGTATGTGTGTGCAAGTCCAGCTTGGGACTTGTGCTGTGGAGAGATCAGCTCGGCAGCTTGATCATATCCCCTTCATTTCAATTGTTTGCTAACCTGCCAAGTGGCTGGCTTAATGATCTGGTTGTTGTGTATGTGTGCAGGTATCAAGTACTGATCAGGATGAACTCAAGATCATCAAGATCAAGGAATTCATGAAGATCACAATGTAGTTTAGGTCATTTAGATATCTTGTAATTTTCCTTTTTCTTTTTCTAGTTATTCAATTCTTGTAATATGTTGTAATTCCATAATTCAAATCTGAATATTGTAAAGACAATGTATTATGTGTGTGTTGATCAATAAAGCTCAAGTTTCTCTCAATGAGCTTAATTTAATTGTTGTATAACTCATTTTCTTGCTTAATGATAATTGTTTGTGAAATTATCTTAAATTTGAATTATGTGATGATCATTTAATGTTTGAAGTTGAAATTCAAATTCAAATTTGGTTTGAATTCAATCAAACAACTTAACTTGTAATTCAATCATGCAACTTAAGATTTCAATGGAATATCACTTCTCTCTTCTCAAAACCCTAATTTAGATAAGTAGGAACAAGTTCATCGCACTCTCGAAACCCTAACCCTGTAAGGTGTCGAGAGAGAAACCTGTCCCCCTTCGATGTAGTTTTTTTTAAAAGCGCGAAATTTCCCCGTAAATTACAATGCCATGCACATCCCTTTCTAAAATCTACCCCTCGATCGTCTCTAAACCTGGGACATTACAGCCTTTCCCCCTTAAAGAAAACTTCGTCCCGAAGTTGTGGTTGTAATACCTGAAGAGTTCGGGGTATGTTTTCCTCAGGTCTTCCTCCTTTTCCCAGGTAGCTTCCCTCTCGGGATGGTGCTTCCATTGTATCTTGCAGTATTTTATGGCTCGATTCCTGAGTTGTTTCCAATTCTCCTCGAGAATCTTTGCTGGCTTCTCGATGTAGGTCAAGTCTGGTTGCAACTCGAGCTCTTCATGTGATACTGGTTCATCGGGGGTCTTCAGACACTTTCGGAGTTGCGACACATGGAATACATTGTGAACCTGAGATAACCTTCCCGGTAATTCCAATTCAAAGGCTAACCCTCGGTTTTGACTCAAAATCTTGAAAGGTCCTATGTACCTAGGGCTGAGCTTTCCTTTCACTCCGAACCTCTGAAGTCCCTTCATCGGGCTCACCTTAAGGTATACCATGTCTCCCACTCGTGGCTCCCATGTTCTCCTCTTTTGATCGGCATAACTCTTCTGTCGGCTCTGGGCTATCTTGAGCCTATCCCTTATAATGTCAATTATTTGTTGCTTTTCCTTGATGTAATCAGGGTTGAACTCCTTACTTGCTCCGGCTTCATACCAACATATCGGTGATCTACACTTTCTTCCATACAGAGCTTCAAACGGTGCCATCTTGATACTGCTTTGATAGCTATTATTGTATGAAAATTCTGCTAGTGGTAATTTCTCCTCCCATGATCCTCCGAAATCTAGGGCACAAGCCCTAAGCATATCCTCTAAGATCTGGTTGGTTCTCTCGGTTTGTCCACCTGTCTGAGGATGATAGGCGGTACTATAATCCAACTTGGATCCTAAAGCTTCATGTAATTGCTTCCAGAATGCTGATGTGAACACGGATCCTCGATCCGACACGATCTTCTTGGGCACTCCATGTTTACTCACGATCTCTTTGATGTAGAGATCGATGAGTTTCTCTCCTTTATCTTGCTGGTTTACAGCTAAAAAGTGTGCACTTTTCGTCAACCGGTCCACGATTACCCATATCATGTCCTTCTTTTTATTGGTCATGGGTAGTCCGGTGATGAAATCCATCCCTATTTCCTCCCATTTCTACTCTGGAATAGGTAAAGGTTGTAACTTTCCTGCCGGACTCTGGTGTTCAGCCTTCACTCTCTGGCAGGTATGGCATTCCGCCACATATTGTGCTATCTCTCTCTTCATATTATTCCACCAGAATAACTCCTTTAGATCCATGTACATCTTTGTACTTCCCGGATGAATGGAGTATGGTGTTTGATGGGCTTCCCGGAGTATTACTTCTTTGATTTCAACAATATCCGGAACACAAATTCTCTTCTGGAACCATAATGATCCAGATTCTCCGCGGTGAAATTCTGATGGTCTTCCCTCATCTATTCTTCTCATCTCCTCCACGATGAATGGATCGTCCAGCTGACCCATCATTATCTCATTCTTCAGGTTGACATTTAGCTCATCGGCTACTTGTAAAGCTGATAGTCCTTCATGAGCTTCCTTCTCCCAAAGTTGTATCTGGGCTTCACTTATTTCCTTCTTCAGCTCCGGTGATATTTCTTGTTCCACTCCTCCGGTGCTCTTCCTACTCAAGGCATCTGCTACAACATTGGCCTTCCCTGGAGTATAATTGATAGTCAAATCATAATCCTTGATCAATTCTAGCCATCTTTTCTGCCTCATGTTGAGTTCTTTCTGAGTGAAGAAATATTTGAGACTCTTATGATCTGTAAAGAGCTCACACTTGGCTCCATAGAGAAAATGTCTCCAAGTTTTGAGTGCAAATACGACTGCTGCTAATTCCAAGTCATGTGTTGGATAGTTTACTTCATGAGGTCTGAGTTGCCTCGATCCATAAGATATCACTTTCCGATCTTGCATGAGTACGCAACCCAATCCATGCTTGGATGCGTCACAGTACACGGTGTAGTCCTTGCCAACTTCCAGAACTGCTAACACCGGTGCCGTGGTGAGTTTCTCCTTCAGAGTTAGAAAACTCTTCTCACACTCCTCTGACCACACGAATGGTGTGTTCTTTCTTAACAGTTTCGTCATAGGTCCTGCTATCTTGGAGAATCCTTCTATGAATCTCCGATAATATCCTGCCATTCCTAGGAATCCTCGGATTTCCTTGACAGTCTTGGGTGCTTCCCATTCTAAAACTGCTGCTACCCTGCTCGGGTTAACAGCAATTCCATCTTTGCTAATGACATGACCAAGAAATTCCACTTGATCTAGCCAAAATTCACACTTGCTGAATTTGGCATAGAGTTGATGTTCTCTTAGTGTTTGCAACACTAACCTTAAATGTTCAGCATGTTCGGCCTTGTTCTTGGAATAGATCAAGATATCATCGATGAATACGATAACAAACTTGTCTAGATATGGCATGAAAATCTTATTCATGAGATTCATGAATATTGCTGGGGCATTGGTTAATCCAAAAGGTACTACAAGGTATTCATGATGTCCATACCTTGAGACAAAGGCAGTTTTCGGAACGTCTTCCTTCTTGATCTTTATCTGGTGATAACCGGATCTTAGATCAATTTTGGAAAAGACTCCCGCGCCTCTTACTTGATCGAATAGATCTTGTATTCTTGGAAGTGGATACTTGTTCTTGATTGTGACGTTGTTCAGATTCCTGTAGTCTCCGCACATCCTTCTTCCTCCATCTCTTTTATCCACGAAGATTACAGGTGATCCCCATGGTGAAACACTCTCTTGTATAAATCCTTTTTGTTCTAAGTCATCCAGTTGCTCCTTAAGTTCTTTCAACTCCTTGGGCCCCATCTTATATGGTGCTTTAGCAATCGGAGTTGTTCTTGGAATTAGGTCGATAGTGAATTCTATCTCCCTATCTGGTGGCATACCAGGTAATTCCGCAGGAAATACATCCTGGAATTCATTTATTACAGGTATATCCTCTAGCTTCACCTCCTTCATGCTGTTCAACTGCAGCTCAACTTCAATCTGTGTATGTTTGTCGCCTTGGTAGATCATTCTACTTCCGTCGGGGCTTTTCAAAGATACTGTCTTGCTCACACAATCGATCAATGCTCCATTAGCTTCCAACCAGTTCATACCAAGAATGACATCAATGTCCTTCATCGGTAAAATGAACAGGTCCGCGTCAAACGCGCACTTATTGATCATGATGACTTGTTTTTGTTTGGTATGGGTTACTACTATCGTTCCCCCCGCAGAAAGTATGGTTATGGGTGTATCTAACTTAGTGCAACTAATCCCATGTTTGATGATGAATTGTTGAGAAATGAATGATGTAGTTGCACCAGTATCAAAAAGTACTTTGCCAGGATGAGTCAGTATCTAGAGCGTACCTATCACCGCCTGATCGGAGTTGACCACCTCCTCCAGACTAGTGCAGTTCAGCTTGCCGAAGGGCTTCTTATTCTTCTAGTTCCCTCCGGTGTTTCCTCCATGATTTCCTCCTCCTCCTGACTGACCTCCTCCATTATTTTTCTTGGGGCAGTCCTTCAGCATGTGCCCCTCCTGACGACAACCAAAGCATATAATCTTTGGCTTCTTGCAATCCTTAGAGAAATGCCCTGGAAGTCCACAGCTTCGACAGACCATTGGATTGGCAGTCTGGAAAGCTTGGTTCCTCCTACTACCGTAGTAGTTGCTGTTGTTGTTGTTGTTGCTGTACCTGGGCTTGAAACTCAAGCTGGTATTAGGCTTGTTACTAACAAACCTCCTAGGCTCAAACTTGGCCTTCTTCCTCTTTTCCTCTTGCAGTTGCTTAAAATCATCTTCCAGAGTGATGGCTGCATCCACCAACTCTTGGAACTCTGTTGCTCTCATCATACGGAGCTGTACTTTGAACAGCGGACTTAACCCCCTCAGAAACCTCTTCTTTTTCTTGTCCTCGGTGTTGACTTCTTCAACCGCATACCGGGACAGCTTTGAGAATTCCCTGACATAAGTCAGGATGGCCTTGTCCTTCTGCTCGAGACTTTCAAATTCTCGACGCTTCAATTCCACGATACTTTCAGGGACATTGGATTCCCTGAACTTCCTTGCAAATTCCTCCCAGGTAAAGACCTTTCCAGCCGGATAAACAGCTACTATATTGTCCCACCATGATGCGGCAGGTCCACACAGCAGGTGGGTAGCATAACGGACCTTCTCTTGGTCGTTACATCCAACGGTATTGAGCTTTCGCTCAGTATCCATAAGCCAATCTTCCGCGTCCATTGGCTCGGGCGCGTATGCGAAAGATATAGGCTTGGTGTTCTGGAAGTCTGCTAAGGTGACTCCCGGATTCTCAGGTCTCTCCACTCTGTTCTGTTGCAGCAATTCTTGGAAGAATTTGTTCTGCTGCTCCAACGTTACACGTTGTCTTTCCTCCACTAGCTGCATGTACTGAACAAAATTCTGCTGCGTCATGGGTGGTGGTGGTGATGGAAACTGATCTCTGGCTGCTCCCTCAGCCTCTTCCTTTTGTTTTGCTTCGCGCTCCATGCGCTGCGCTTCGGTCTCCTCACCTATCGCTCCCTACATAACCCCCTAGTTCTGCAACACAAGATGATACTCATAATTACTCCATGCGCAAGTTTTCTGAGCTCAACTTTGTGCACAGAACTAGTCACGCAATGGAAATCAAAAAGCAAATCCAAATCATACAAAACATATACCATGTATATACATACTTAAGTGGTCTTATTACAATACTCAAGTCGATGTGAGTATGCAAACTCATTTATTAAAGTATATGTACAAAAATATTACATACTATAATACACGTGGTACTTGTGTATTATAGCCTCGCCTCCCTTGGTGGACTCTAGTCGATCTTCACTCCCGGTACATCCCAGGCTTCCATCCGGTCGAACGTGTCGTCCTCCTGATAGACCCTGGAACATAAGGTCTCCCCGTCGGCTGGTAATCCGAATCAGATGATGATCCTAGGGAGAAATCAGTATTCACAAACTGATCGTTAAGTGCATCATAGTCCACCCATCGGGTGTACTCCCCTGTAGCTCCACCATAAGTGTTTCCAACACTCGTACCCGACTCAACCTGTGTCGGATACCCTCCATCAACTCCTTCATTACTAGGATAACTCTGGTTCTGGGTTGTGGCGTCATCATTCATCTCCCCATCATAATACACAAAAGTACTATGAGTTCCAGTATCAGATCCCCAACGCCAACCCGTGGAATTTTCTATAGGAGTCTCGGAACGCTGATTGTTTCCAGATTCCTCTCCACCCTCATATCCCCCGTAGGAACTACCCAGATAGTTCCCAGGTGTAACAGGTGTAGGTTCACGCTCAAGAGGATCAATACTAATGTAGTCACCAGCTGAGTAAACTGGTGTGTGCACCACATTCTCCATAGGTTCTTTCCCCCTAATCTCCTCCTTGGGTTCAGTAAACTCTTCTAGCATCGTATCAATTGCTCCCGTCAGATGATGGTTCAACTGAAAGAGTAATGATATGAGGTTGCGGCTATTATCCATGTATTTTGCAGCTGCTATTGGTTTGCGTGTTGCATATTTGTAGTGGTTAAGCATGGGATCTTCTTCCTCCTGATTATGAGGAATGTGGGTAAATTCGGAACCCATAAGCTCTTTCGTCTTATGCTCCCGAATATCTGTGATGGCTCTCATAATGACTATATTGTAGGCTGTATTGATAGTTCTGGCTTCACCTGCTGGCATTACTACGCTCATTCCCAAAGATTCGGGAAGTCGCAGTCCTACCCTACACTTGGCCAATACAGTACCATCATAGTACATGTATTTCTTTACTTGGATCTGGGGATCACACCCAAATTCAAGTAACATGGCTCGTAGAATATCTGCAAGTCCTCCTTCGTATTCACTCAGTGTGGAATCCATCACTTTCACGTTTCGTCCTGGACGTGAACTTGCCATGTTGGCTGTAGAAATAGAAAGATTATAAGATTAGTAATAATGCATCATAATAGAGATAATAAAGAATTATCGCACTAAAAGATATGATTGTTGTATTCTCAATTGAATATACACCATATTTTTAGAGAATTCTTTACTGATCCTATTTGACTCCTAACGTTTAGTCCCATTTACTAGGTTCCAACCTAAGGTCAAAGCTTTTGCTCTGATACCAACTGTGGTGACCCTGCATACCACTGCATGTTGTAGTATGCCAGTCGTTGATATAACATTCACGAAGTACCATTCCGCAAATATTACATCCCTCAGAGTAGTACAACAGAACATAGCAGGTCCAGAACTCATTCATTTATTATTACAAATATCATACACATGTCGTCTCGGAGCTCCTCTTGGGTCCTAAGAGGGATACTCCTGGGTTCGAGGCGAACCCAACTTAGCTTACAATATAAGAGTTTCATTAAGTTATACATTTATTTCCTCGAGCAGCTAAATACTAAGAGTTCGGGCTGCTCGGTTACTACTATTACTGGATGTCTCTAGGCTTGATCTCCTCCGGAAGCCTCCCCGGATCCGTAGACGATGAGGTAGTCTACGCCTTCTATACCTCCCGAGAGATCTGGTTCTTCATAGCCGATGATCTCGGCTCCTTCATTGTTGTCGTAGTCCTCCTCCAGACGGTTCAGACAATCTAAGCATGGGATTTAAGAGTGGTATGAGTACGAGCGTACTCAACAAGTTCATTATAGATAAGAGGTGTTTAATGCTCTAGCTACGATATTAGACCAGAAAGTCTAATACCAATGCAAGTTTTGATAAACATTTCTTCAAGAGATTGCTTTTATTCCAAAGAGCTATGTCCGTCAGCCTTCACCGGTTCACTAGAACTTCATGGAGCTCCTTTCCGGCCGCGTTCGTAGTTCCTTATCCCGGAACAGGGAGTGATAGGTCACAGTTCTTTACACTCTGCAGAGGTGTGTTGCTTTACCCATAAGAGATCTTAACCTTGGTGCCAACCGGGCAGCTTTCCCGTCCACACTTCCTTCGGTGTGAGGCCCGGTATAAGGTCTAGCCAATCATGTTCCTCTGCTACCTCGAACACCCACCCTTTGTTGCATGCCCCGACCCTGGGTCCTCGCCGGTCCCATTATTCCCACTCACGGGTGGACCCCGACCATGACAACAGTTTGGGACTCGTTAACCAAACTCCTTCGCTGGTAGCTGCAACCCATCATAGACCGCAATACCGTGGGGACTTAAGGCTTCCCCAGCCGACCGCTTGCACTTCGAGCGACAAGTGTCTACGGACTATGCCGTGGGGACTTAAGGCTTCCCCAGCCAACCGCTTGCCCTGACAGATACAAGTGTCTACGGTAAAGCGCATCCGTTGATGAACGAGAGGTGGAAACACTTTTGACTACTCCGTCCCACTCCGGATCTTATGGTTAACATGGGTATTACGGCACAAGAATCACTGGCGACATTTGTTGTTTAATCCTGGATGGATATAAGCCCGTGCAATGGAACCTCCACCATATCAACACAATCCATGGTTCCATTGCCCACCACATAGTCATATTCATAGTTATGAAAGTAGTGGTTTTGATTTTTATGCAATAGTGATAACCATAATACTTTGCAAATAATTTGATAGAAATACTCAAATGACATGAGCAAGTGATGAACTTGCCTGAACACTGCAAAGTTTTGCAGTTGGAAGGTGTGGACTGACCCTTGTCCTCTGTCTCTGAAAAATAGCATCATTGTCCGATAAGGGCAATGGTTAAAGAAGCAATTATGCATGATTCCAGTTTTAGGGTTTGTTTTCCCCCCCTTCCGATGTCGTGGTTATTTTATGAGAGGTTAAATACTAAGAACATCTTAGGGATACTTGATTTAGGGTAAATACAACCTTGAGATATTGTCAAGGTGTTTTTGGTAGTCCATTTGTATTAATGGACTTATTTTCATTATTGAAAATAGTATGTGTGATTTAAATTATTATTTAAATCATCAAAATAAGATTTATTCTTAATTGTCTTCAAAAATTATGTTTGGTATTTTATTTAAATAGAGAATTTTATGCTGATCCATTTTCATATTTTTAATTTATTTTTCTGAGCTTCTAAGCATTTCTTATTTAATTTCAAAGTTTATGTATTTATATGAATTGTGAAATGACCTAAATGCCCTTGGGCCCCACCTGTCAGGTGGCCCAAAGGGTCAGGTTTGGCCGACCCACCTGGTCCGGCCCAACCCGTTCAGTCTCTCCTTCTCTCTCGTGCGTGTCCTAACCCTAATCCTCTCCTCGCTCTGGCGACCAAAATCGCCTCCGCCGTCGCCGATTTATCCCCGCCGCCTTAGGCCGTCGCCGGCGACGAGATGCTGTGGATCTGGGTCGCCTTTCGACGGCGAACCAGATGGTCCGCGCCGATCTGTCGCTGGCGCCGCCGTTCGCTCGCCATCGACCCGCCAGTACGCCAGACCCTCGGCGTCTGCCGTGGTGTGCCGCGGCGATTTCGTCGCCGCCGACGCTCCAGGTGCCGTGGCGTGGCCGTGTGCCTCGCCGTGGTGGTGCTGGCGTTGTGGCGAGGTGTGCCTGGCTAGGCTTGGCCTGGCGCCGCCGTTCGCCCGGCGTGTGCCGCCGTGCCACCATGGTCGAGCTTCTCTCCGCTTCACCAGTAAGTTCTCATCTCCTCCGTCCTTCTCTGCTACTTGTTCTACTGCTTCTCCTTCCCTTCGTCTAGCTTGGCCACTGGCCTGCTTCTCCATGTGGAGATGCTTGCTGTGCCAAGGTGCTGCTGCTGCTACTCTTCTATGGCCTTGCGCTATGCCAGCCCTTGTGCTGTGCTAGCTGCTGCGCCTTGCTAGCTTGCGCGTATCTTTCTTTGTATCTTGTGTTCTTTGTCTTTCTTCTTGTGCATCTGCCATGGTTCTAGTCTGCTGTGCTGTGCTGTTCTTTCTCCATTACTGGCTGTTGCAACTCATGAACGTACTATTGCTCATGAGCATGCTGTGGTGCTTTGTGTAATATAGTGGCTCCTGCTGTTTCTCTGTATATTATGCCTCTCCTGTATCTACCATTGATTGCCCTTGGCTTGATCATTCTGTGATGATCCTTGCCTTTGGCAAGTGCCAGTGCTCCTGATGTGCTATTATCTGTGCTCTAATTCATGGACGTGCTCAATTGAGCCTAACTGTTGCATTAACAACTCCATCCCTTGATGGAGTGCTTCTGGATACAATTATAATACTTTATTCACTTATCTGTGATGCAATTGTTCAATTATATGGTTAATTTAATTGTCTGGGCCTTGTGATGATGCTAGAATTGATTCTAGCAGGCTTTAGCTTGCTTTAGCAAGCTCTGGTGATCAAATGAGCATCATATTATTGTTGATTGCTTGCTTACTCCCTGCCTTTGCCTATCTGGTGCTTATCCTGGTGACTATGTATCACCATGCCTTGTGCTGGTGCAGGTTTTGCTTGATCAAGCATCTGCTGATGCTTGCAGTGATCCTTGGGTTCATTTGCAAGTGTTCTAGTTACTGGTGACTTATGTAATTCATTTATCTGTGTAACTTGTGCTTGTTTACTGGATGAATGAGATGAACTGTGATTCAGTGATGATTCTTTTCCTTGATTTACTTGAGCTAGAGGGATGCCAACATCTGTTCGGTACCCTAGCTCATACTGAACCCACTTGGGTGATGATGTGAGGGCTGGAATTGTTAGTTGTGGGTTGAGGTGGCCCTGACAGCCATTTGGTGCTGTCATGGTAGCTCCCCCTTTCTATGTGGCTTGCTGTGATGAATAGATGCTCACTGGTTGATCCAAATCTAGACTTCCAGTGGCTCTTTGCTGTTGAGAAAATATCTAGACAAGAACTTGTCTATAGTCTGATGGCCTAGCTAGCTGTAGGTGTTAAGTGTGTAGGGCTAGGCTAGCTGTGATTTCATTCTATGCTGGATTTCTTTAGTTGTGCACTGATTTGCATAACTGATGTTCCCTTTGGATGATTTCCTATTGGCCTTACCCTTATTTGCTTGCACCATATGGCTGTGTAGCCAGGTGATGACACAAACAGGGTATTCTACCCTCTTTGCTTCTGTGACATATGCACATGCTTATTTATGAGCAAAACCATGGCTTGCTCATGTTTTTCTGGGTATACCTCACTCCAGCTCCTAGAAATGGGTGTTGGTGTAGTGGTTTTGCTTCTGTGTGGTTCTTGTGGTTGATTTACTTGCCCTGCTCCTCCTGGTGAGCTTGATGCCTCTTGGTTATGTGATGTGGTGGTGGAAATGTGTTGAACAGCAGTGGCTGTTCAAGCTGTTCTTGTGTTCTTACTCTGTGAAGCTGCTGTCGATCAAATGACCTAGGGTTTACTGTGGCAAGTTATATATGTTTCTGGCTTGCTCTTGTTGGTCGACAGCACCACCTGCAGCTTGTGGTGACTCACTCTGGTGTGTGTGTTGTTACACATGCACACAGCCTTGTGTGCTGCATGGTTGTATGTGTGTGCAAGTCCAGCTTGGGACTTGTGCTGTGGAGAGATCAGCTCGGCAGCTTGATCATATCCCCTTCATTTCAATTGTTTGCTAACCTGCCAACCACTTGGCTTAATGATCTGGTTGTTGTGTATGTGTGCAGGTATCAAGTACTGATCAGGATGAACTCAAGATCATCAAGATCAAGGAATTCATGAAGATCACAATGTAGTTTAGGTCATTTAGATATCTTGTAATATTCCTTTTTCTTTTTCTAGTTATTCAATTCTTGTAATATGTTGTAATTCCATAATTCAAATCTGAATATTGTAAAGACAATGTATTATGTGTGTGTTGATCAATAAAGCTCAAGTTTCTCTCAATGAGCTTAATTTAATTGTTGTATAACTCATTTTCTTGCTTAATGATAATTGTTTGTGAAATTATCTTAAATTTGAATTATGTGATGATCATTTAATGTTTGAAGTTGAAATTCAAATTCAAATTTGGTTTGAATTCAATCAAACAACTTAACTTGTAATTCAATCATGCAACTTAAGATTTCAATGGAATATCACTTCTCTCTTCTCAAAACCCTAATTTAGATAAGTAGGAACAAGTTCATCGCACTCTCGAAACCCTAACCCTGTAAGGTGTCGAGAGAGAAACCTGTCCCCCTTCGATGCAGTTTTGTTTTAAAAGCGCAAAATTTCCCCGTAAATTACAATGCCATGCACATCCCTTTCTAAAATCTACCCCTCGATCGTCTCTAAACCTGGGACATTACAGCCGTCGTATGCCCCGAGCTTGTGAACGTTAGCAGCTTGACTTCCCCATTGGCCAGATCTGAAGCACTGACCAAAACAAGCCTCACCGTTAGCGCCATCACCTTGATGGCACCAGATCGGGGTTTCGCCGGCAAGATCCGCCAGATTTGATCTGCCAGATTCACCATAGGCCAGATCTGAAGCCGATGACGAGATCCCCGACTCCATTGCGCCATTTTGCTCATGGGAAACACTGGATCTAAGCTTACAACAACACTAACTCCCTCGGATCCAAATTAGTTGACTAAACTTTGCTTATCTAAATATGGATGTATCCACACATGTTTTTACTCTAGATACATACATGTCTAAGGAAAGTTGAATCAATTAATTTAGTTCGGAGGGTGTACGATATACAGAGAGAAGTCGGCCTCGTCTCCGGTCGGCTAGGCCGCCGGAGAGAAGGGGGAGAGGAGCCGGGGGAGTGGGAGAGACTCGAGAGAGAAAGAGAAGAGGAAGAAATGAGAGCTCCCTGGGGAAGAACATTATTTTTGTCGTTCTGCTCGTAGCTTGAAACTGAAAATTTTGGCCGAACGCCAAATCATCCCGCCGCATCCATTCGAAAATCCCGTGGCCAGTTTTACCCTTTTAACCCTGGTCCGGAAGCTACAACCCACCGACCATGGAGGGCTCATTCGGTAACAATGAAATATCTTGCCTAGATCCCGAACCCTCCCCACAGGCCCACACCCACCCACCAACCATTCGCCCCATTAGCTCAAAAATACTCTCACACGCCAAAGCTCTGACTCTCTACAGTACTAGATCTGCTTCGCCGCCGGCATACTCCTCCACAGCGTAGCCTTGATCGTGTTGGCTGTCCACCCACCTGATCCGCTCCCCCGCCGCCCTCGCCACCAACGGATCTGCTTCACCGCCGACCTCGCCACCGACGGATCTGCTTCACCGCCGACCTCATCCACAGCGTAGCAATCAACGCCTTTCCTGTCGATGCACCGGATCCTCTCCAACGGAACCAGGTCTACTTCACCGCGGTCCCCCCTCCACAGAAGCCGATCTATTCCACCGACTACCTCGGCGCATCGGCTGTATCAACTTCACCGAATCCCTTGCCAGCCAACCAGATCTGCTTCACTAACGCCCGCTTCTACTGAATCACGGTCGACTCATCGTCTCCCGCGTTCGCCGCCGCTGGAATGCAAGTTGCCGCCCCCGTCCACCCCGCCGTAGCTTGGTTAGTACGCTGGCCCGTTAGATCGCGTTGTTTCTTTAGCCATGTTTTGTGTAGTTATTTGCAGATCTCATATGCCATTAACTTTCTTGATGTGTTACTTCGCATGAAGTTCGTTTAAATATTGTACAGTACAAAAGCATTATCCGGTTGCTACCATCATGTTCATTCTACTGACACCTGTGTGCATATATCCACATATTTATAGCCTTATACCCATTCATTTGCTGCCAACTATTTTTGTACTGCATGCTATTCCTTTTATAGTCATGCTATGGGCATTTCCAATCTGGTTGTTCTTATACCACGTCATTAGCTCACCGCTAGCCGCTAGCTGTTTTCGCGTGCCTGCTATTCTCACACTGCTTTTATAATCATGCTATATGCATTTCCAATCTGCTTGCTCTTATACCTCGTCTTTAGCTTATAGCTATTTTTTTCCATGAATGCTCCTGTCGCACAGCTTGTATAGTTATTGCTGCGTGCATGTCTGGTCTTTGTATTATCATAGACTAACTTGTCAATGTTATTTTTCCTAGGGATTGATCATGCGGACCACTTATTAGAATATCCAACATTAACAGCGGGGACGCTAGGGAAGGTTGGAATCTGAGTTCTTGGTTGGTAATTTTGGCCGTTTACTTCCGTTATTATCTATAACCTATATGCATTGTTCCTTATGCAAGAGATTAACACTTGGAACCCTGCCATAGCAATGCCATCCATGCTTTACTATGTTTCTGCCTATTTGATATGCTTGTCTTGGAGCAACTGCGAAGGTGATTTGAACCTGACATTTGGTCATTCTTAATGCCAGTTTACTTTATGTGGAAAACCTTGGCATTACCCTACTCTAAATCTGAATGTCTGAAATTCGTATCTCATGCAAAGCAACATCTAGTTGGTTTTAATCTGATATCTGGTAAATATTGGCTTATTCATTTGGTAGCTCAAGTTTTTTGTTATTTGAAACCAGCTGACTTGGTCTTAAATGTGATATCTAAACACAGATTAAGGACAATGGAGTAGGAGGATTAGCATTTCACTTGATGGCTGAACCTAAAATGACAGGCATGTCGACCACGACTAGTGCACGCAAGAGAAGGACCTGCAGCGAGCCAGTATGTGCTTAGTACATGCATCTTATCTTATCTTGTGCTTATTTCTGCTACATGTTGTTATCTGATCTCTACATTGCGTAATACATGTTTGAATAGTTAATTGTTGTAACTATGTTTGCAATATTACCAGAATGCAGTTTTAGTGAAGCAGTCATCATTAGAAGATAGTCGCCAAAGCGACCCTGTGCAACATTATGATGTAAGTCTGCTTAGTACAAGTTCCATACATTGTCTTATTTATGCAACTTGTTATTATCTTATATCTACATTGCATAATAAATGTTTGAATAGTTCACTATTGTAACTATGTTTGCAATATTACTAGAATGCAGTTATAATGAAGAAGTCCTTACTAGAAGAAAGAGCGCAAAAAAGGTTCTGGGGTGAGCCTATGCAATGATAGAATGTAAGTCTGTGCTTAGTACTTGTGACTATCTCATATCGACAATGCTTAATACATGTTTGCATAGTTCATCGTTTAACTCTTTTTGCATTCTTATCAGAATGCAGTTGTGATGAAGCAATCTTCATCAGAAGAGAGACCCACAAAAAGTTCCGATCTTTCTTCTGATGTATCCTCTCATAGCCGTCAACCTAGACCATTCCTTTCATCAAACAGTAAATATCTCAAGGCTGTACTTTATAAAAGACATGGTATTGCTGCTTTAAGATCTGTAGCTGATATGTTGACCAAGAGTACACAAGATTCAATCAAGGCGATTGCCAAATGTCAACGTGTTATTGTTGATGCTAATAGAAGTCCTCAATGATTCTATGTAATTTTTTTATTTGGGCACATTAATTGCCTTGTAATTTTCCTAGTTATTTTATTTGTGTATGTAATTGTGTGTATCATTGATATCAGATTTTAGGCTCATGAAATTTAATGCAAGTTGACTAGTCAAACAACCAGGTCCCTACCACAGATTGGGCTGGCCCATTTACAGTAGTGTGGGACCCACTTTCATTTTGGGCCGGCTCACTTACTTATCGGGCTGTCCCATTAACACGATAGTGGGCCCACCTGCTTATTGGGCCAGCCCACTATCTTGTCGGGCCAGCCCACTTGCTATATGGTGGACCCCACGTACTAAATGGGCCGGCCCTTTAACAGGGAAGTGGGACCCACCTGTGTTTTTGGCCCGGCCCACTATCTTGTTGGGTCGCCCACTTGCTATATGGTGGACCCCACATACTAAATGGGCCGGCCCTTTAACAGGAATGTGGGACCCACCTGTGTTTTCGGCCTGGCCCACTTTCTTGTTGGGCCAGCCCACTGGCTATATGGTGGACCCCACATACTAAATGAGCCGGCCCTTTAACAGGAAAGTGGGACCCACCTGTGTTTTTGGCCCGGCCCACTATCTTGTTGGGTCGGCCCACTTGCTATATGGTGGACCCCACATACTAAATGGGCCGGCCCTTTAACAGGAAAGTGGGACCTACCTGTGTTTTTGGCCCGGCCCACTTTCTTGTTGGGCCAGCCCATTTGATCTATTGTGGACCCCACGTACTAAATGGGCCGGCCCAATAGCAGGAAAGTGGGACCCATAGGCTAATTGGGCCGACCCAATAACTTCTTGGGCCGACCCACTTGCTTTAAGGTGGACCCCACTTGTTAAATGGGTCGGCCCGATAACAGGAAAGTGGGTCCCACATGTCTTGTGGGCCGGTCCGTTTGCCTGTTGACCGGTCAAACGAGTGCATTCGGCCTGGCCCACATGCTTAGTGGGCCGGCCCATTAAAGTTTTGACCAGTCAACCTTAGAGGTTAGGCCCGGCTTATACGCGTGCAGCACGCGTCCGTTGGGAACCCCAAGAGGAAGGTGTGATGCGTACAGCAGCAAGTTTTCCCTCAGTAAGAAACCAAGATTTATCGAACCAGTAGGAGCTAAGAAGCACGTTGAAGGTTGATGGCGGTGGAGTGTAGTGCGGCGCAACACCAGGGATTCCGGCGCCAACGTGGAACTTGCACAACACAACCAAATTACTTTGCCCCAACGTGACAGTGAGGTTGTCAATCTCACCGGCTTGCTGTAACAAAGGATTAGATGTATAGTGTGGATGATGATGTTTGCAGAGAACAGTAAGAACGAGTATTGCAGTAGATTGTATTCGATGTAAAGAATGGACCGGGGTCCACAGTTCACTAGTGGTGTCTCTCCGATAAGATATAGCATGTTGGGTGAAAAAATTACAGTTGGGCAATTGACAAATAAAGATGGCATGACAATGCACATACATGTTATGATGAGTAGTGTGAAATTCAATTGGGCATTACGACAAAGTACATAGACCGCTATCCAGCATGCATCTATGCCTAAAAAGTCCACCTTCAGGTTATCATCCGAACCCCTTCCAGTATTAAGTTGCAAACAACAGACAATTGCATTAAGTATGGTGCGTAATGTAATCAACAAATACATCCTTAGACATAGCATTGATGTTTTATCCCTAGTGGCAACAGCACATCCACAACCTTAGAACTTTCTGTCACTGTCCCAGATTTAATGGAGGCAAGAACCCACTATCTAGCATAAATACTCCCTCTTGGAGTTACAAGTAAAAACTTGGCCAGAGCCTCTACTAGCAACGGAGAGCATGCAAGATCATAAACAACACATAGATGATAGATTGATAATCAACATAACATGGCATTCATTATTCATCGGATCCCAACAAACGCAACATGTAGCATTACAAATAGATGATCTTGATCATGTTAGGCAGCTCACAAGATCCAACAATGATAGCACAATTAGGACAAGACGACCATCTAGCTACTGCTATGGACCCATAGTCCAGGGGTGAACTACTCACACATCACTACGGGGGCGACCATGGCGGTGAAGAGTCCTCCGGGAGATGATTCCCCTCTCCGGCAGGGTGCCGGAGGCGATCTCCTGAATCCCCCGAGATGGGATTGGCGGCGGCGGCGTCTCTGGAAGGTTTTCCGTATCGTGGGTCTCGGTACTGGAGTTATTATCGACGAAGGCTTCTTATAGGCGGAAGAGTGGGTTTAGGGGCGACGCGAGGGGCCCACACAACAGGGCCGCGCGGCCAGGGGGTGGGCCACGCCGCCCTGGCGTGTCGCCGCCTCGTCGCCCCACTTCGTTTCCCTTTCGGACTTCTGGAAGCTTCGTGGAAAAATAAGATCCTGGGCGTTGATTTCGTCCAATTCCGAGAATATTTCCTTACTAGGATTTCTGAAACCAAAAACAGCAGAAAACAGCAACTGGCTCTTCGGCATCTTGTTAATAGGTTAGTGTCGGAAAATGCATAAATATGACATAAAGTATGTATAAAACATGTAGGTATTGTCATAAAACAAGCATGGAACATAAGAAATTATCGATACGTTGGAGACATATCAGCATCCCCAAGCTTAGTTCCTACTCGTCCTCAAGTAGGTAAACGATAACAAAGATAATTTCTGAAGTGACATGCCATCATAATCTTGATCAATACTATTGTAAGCACATGTAATGAATGCAGCGATTCGAAGCAATGGTAAAGACAATGGTTAAACAACTGAATCATATAGCAAAGACTTTTCATGAATAGTACTTTCAAGACAAGCATCAATAAGTCTTGCATAAGAGTTAACTCATAAAGCAGTAAATTCAAAGTAAAGACATTGAAGCAACACAAAAGAAGATTAAGTTTCAGCGGTTGCTTTCAACTTATAACATGTATATCTCATGGATAGTTGTCAACATAAAGTAATATGATGAATGCAAATATGCAAGTATGTAAGAATCAATGCACAGTTAACACAAGTGTTTGCTTCTAAGATGGAAGGAAATTGGTAGACTGACTCAACATAAAAGTAGAAGAATGACCCTTCGCAGAGGGAAGCATTGATTGCTATATTTGTGCTAGAGCTTTTATTTTGAAAACATAGAGAGAGCATAAAAGTAAAGTTTTGAGAGGTGTTTGTTGTTGTCAACGAATGGTAGTGGGCACTCTAACCCCCTTGCCAGACAGACTTTCAAAGAGCGGCTCCCATGAAACATTTTTATTTTTGGGTGGCACCCCTTCCAACCTTTGCTTTCACAAACCATGGCTAACCGAATCCTCGGGTGCCTGCCAACAATCTCATACCATGAAGGAGTGCCTTTTATTTTAGTTTTATTTAGATGACACTCCTCCCCACCTTTGCTTTCTCAAGCCATGGCTAACCGAATCCTCGGGTGCCGTCCAACAATCACATACCATGGAGGAGTGTCTTTTTTTGTAAACTTATGAAAGTTAATTAATTTGGGGCTGGGAACCCCATTGCCAGCTCTTTTTGCAAAATTATTGGATAAGCGGATGAAGCCACTAGTCCATTGGTGAAAGTTGCCCAACAAGATTGAAAGATAAACACCACATACTTCCTCATGAGCTATAAAACATTGACACAAATAAGAGGTAATAACTTTTGAAGTGTTTAAAGATAGCACTCAAGCAATTTACTTTGGAATGGCAGAAAATACCATGTAGTGGGTAGGTATGGTGGACACAAATGGCATAGTTTTTGGCTCAAGGATTTGGATGCACGAGAAGTAATCCCTCTCAATACAAGGCTTAGGCTAGCAAGGTTGTTTGAAGCAAACACAAGTATGAACCGGTACAGCAAAACTCACATAAGAACATATTGCAAGCATTATAAGACTCTACACTGTCTTCCTTGTTGTTCAAACCCTTACTAGAAAATATCTAGACCTTAGAGAGACCAATCATGCAAACCAAATTTTAGCAAGCTCTATGTATTTCTTCACTAATAGGTGCAAAGTATATGATGCAAGAGCTTAAACATGATCCATATGAGCACAACAATTGCCAAGTATCAAATTATTCAAGACATTATACCAATTACTACATGTAGCATTTTCTGTTTCCAACCATATAACAATTAACGAAGCAGTTTCAACCTTCGCCATGAACATTAAGAATAAAGCTAAGAACATATGTGTTCATATGCAACAGCGGAGCGTGTCTCTCTCCCACACAATGAATGCTAGGATCCAATTTTATTCAAACAAAACAAAAACAAAAGCGTATAGACACTCCAAGTAAAGCACATAAGATGTGATGGAATAAAAATATAGTTTCACTAGAGGAACCTGATAGTGTTGTCCATGAAGAAGGGGATGCCTTGGGCATCCCCAAGCTTAGATGCTTGAGTCTTCTTGAAATATGCAGGGATGAACCACCGGGGCATCCCCAAGCTTAGAGCTTTCACTTTCCTTGATCATATTGTATCATCCTCCTCTCTTGATCCTTGAAAACTTCCTCCACACCAAACTCAAAACAACTCATTAGAGGGTTAGTGCATAATCAAAATTCACATGTTCAGAGGTTACATTATCATTCTTAACACTTCTGGACATTGCACAAAGCTA
Organism: Lolium perenne; assembly: GCF_019359855.2. Lineage (NCBI taxonomy): Eukaryota > Viridiplantae > Streptophyta > Magnoliopsida > Poales > Poaceae > Lolium > Lolium perenne. The sequence goes on from NC_067248.2 coordinate 22,279,282, forward strand.
CTGAAAGTTAATGGAATAAAGAAATTCATCAAACATAGCAAAACAGGCAATGCGAAATAAAAGGCAGAATCTGTCAAAACAGAACAATCCGTAAAGACGATTTTTTTAGGTGCACCAGACTTGCTCAAATGAAAATGCTCATATTGAATGAAAGTTGCGTACATATCTGAGGATTACTCACATAAATTGGCAGATTTTTCTGAGTTACCTACAGAGACTACTGCTCAAATTCGTGACAGCAAGAAATCTGTTTCTGCGCAGTAATCCAAATCTAGTATGAACCTTACTATCAAAGACTTTACTTGGCACAACAATGCAACAAAATAAAGATAAGGAGAGGATGCTACAGTAGTAAAAACTTCCAACACTCAAATATAAAATAAAAGTGCAGAAGTGAAATCATGGGTTGTCTCCCATAAGCGCTTTTCTTTAACGCCTTTCAGCTAGGCGCAGAAAGTGTGTATCAAGTGTTATAAAGAGATGAAGCATCAACATCATAATTTGTTCTAATGATAGAATCAAAAGGTAACTTCATTCTCTTTCTAGGGAAGTGTTCCATACCTTTCTTGAGAGGAAATTGATATTTAATATTACCTTCCTTCATATCAATAATAGCACCAACAGTTCGAAGAAAAGGTCTTCCCAATATAATGGGACAAGATGCATTGCATTCAATATCCAACACAACAAAATCAACGGGGACAAGGTTATTGTTGACCGTAATGCGAACATTATCAATCCTTCCCAAAGGTTTCTTTGTAGAATTATCAGCAAGATTAACATCCAAATAACAATTTTTCAATGGTGGCAAGTCAAGCATATTATAGATTTTCCTAGGCATAACGGAAATACTTGCACCAAGATCACATAAAGCATTACAATCAAAATCATTGACCTTCATTTTAATGATGGGCTACCAACCATCTTCTAACTTCCTAGGAATAGAAGTTTAACGATTTAATTTCTCTTCTCTAGCTTTTTATGAGAGCATTTGTAATATGTTTCGTAAAGGCCAAATTTATAGCACTAGCATTAGGACTTTTAGCAAGTTTTTGTAAGAACTTTATAACTTCAGAGATGTGAAAATCATCAACATCTAAACCATTATGATCTAAAGCAATGGGATCAATGTCCCCAACATTTGAAAAAAATTCAGCAGTTTTATCACAAGCAATTTCAGCAGTTTTAGCAATTTCAGGCAGTTTTGCAAGCTTTGCATTAGGAGTAGAAACATTGCCAACACCAATTATTTTACCATTGATAGTAGGAGGTGTAGCAACATGTGAAGAATTAGAATTACTAGTGGTGGTAATAGCTTAGTCCAAACTTTAGCTACATTATACTCTTTAGCATTTTCTTCTTTCTCCCACCTAGCACGCAATTCGGCCATCAATCTAATATTCTCATTAATTCTAACTTGGATGGCATTTGTTGTAGCAAATGACTTAATATCTTTATTTTCATTAGGCATAACTTTCGATTTCAAAAGATCAACATCAGCAGCAAGACTATCAACTTTAGAAGCAAGTATATCAATTTTGCCAAGCTTTTCTTCAACAGATTTGTTAAAAGCGGTTTGTGTACTAATAAATGCTTTAAGCATGGCTTCAAGTCCAGGGGGGGAACATTTCTATTATTGTTGTAATAATTCCCATAAGAATTACCATAACCGTTACCATTATTAGAAGGATATGGCCTATAGTTGTTACTAGAATTATTCCGATAAGCATTGTTGTTGAAATTATTATTTTTAATGAAGTTCACATCAACATGTTCTTCTTGAGCAACCAATGAAGCTAACGGAACATTATTAGGATCAACATTAGTCCTACCATTCACAAGCATAGACATAATAGCATCAATCTTATCACTCAACGAGGAGGTTTCTTCAACAGAATTTACCTTCTTACCTTGTGGAGCTCTTTCCGTGTGCCATTCAGAGTAATTAATCATCATATTATCAAGAAGCTTTGTTGCGGCACCTAAGGTGATGGACATAAAAGTACCTCCAGCAGCTGAATCCAATAGGTTCCGCAAAGAAAAATTCAGTCCTGCATAAAAGGTTTGGATGATCATCCAAGTAGTCAGTCCATGGGTTGGGCAATTTTTAACCAAAGATTTCATTCTTTCCCATGCTTGGGCAACATGCTCATTATCCAATTGCTTAAAATTCATTATGCTACTTCTCAAAGATATAATTTTAGCAGGAGGATAATATCTACCAATGAAACCATCCTTACATTTAGTCCATGAATCAATACTATTCTTAGGCAAAGATAGCAACCAATCTTTAGCTCTTCCTCTTAATGAGAAAGGAAACAATTTTAATTTTATAATGTCACCATCTACATCCTTATACTTTTGCATTTCACATAATTCAATAAAATTATTAAGATGGGCAGCAGCATCATCAGAACTAACACCAGAAAATTGCTCTCTCATAACAAGATTTAGTAAAGCAGGTTTAATTTCGAAGAATTCCGCTGTAGTAGCAGGTGGAACAATAGGTGTGCATAAGAAATCATTATTATTTGTGTTTGTGAAGTCACACAACTTAGTATTTTCAGGAGTACCCATTTTAGCAATAGTAAATAAAGCAAACTAGATAAAGTAAATGCAAGTAACTAAATTTTTTTGTGTTTTTAATATTGAGAACGCAAACAAGATAGTAAATAAAGTAGAGCTAGCAACTAATTTTTTTGTATTTTGATATAATGCAGCAAACAAAGAAGTAAATAAAATAAAGCAAGACAAAAACAAAGTAAAGAGATTGGAAGTGGAGACTCCCCTTGCAGCGTGTCTTGATCTCCCCGGCAACGGCGCCAGAAAAAGATTAGCCGGCGTGCAGTTGACGTGGGAGTTAGAAATCTCTATGGTGTAACTTTTCTTCAGGTCCCCGGCAACGGCGCCAGAAAAAGAGCTTGATACGCGTACAGCACGCATCCGTTGGGAACTCCAAGAGGAAGGTGTGATGTGTACAGCAGCAAGTTTTCCCTCAGTAAAAAACCAAGGTTTATCGAACCAGTAGGAGCCAAGAAGCACGTTGAAGGTTGATGGCGGCGGAGTGTAGTGCGGCGCAACACCAGGGATTCCGGCGCCAACGTGGAACCTGCACAACACAATCAAATTACTTTGCCCCAACGTGACAGTGAGGTTGTCAATCTCACCGGCTTGCTGTAACAAAGGATTAGATGTATAGTGTGGATGATGATGTTTGCAGAGAACAGTAAGAACAAGTATTGCAGTAGATTGTATTCGATGTAAAGAATGAACCGGGGTCCACAGTTCACTAGTGGTGTTTCTCCGATAAGATATAGCATATTGGGTGAACAAATTACAGTTGGGCAATTGACAAATAAAGATGGCATGACAATGCACATACATGTTATGATGAGTAGTGTGAAATTCAATTGGTCATTACGACAAAGTACATAGACCGCTATCCAGCATGCATCTATGCCTAAAAAGTCCACCTTCAGGTTATCATCCGAACCCCTTCCAGTATTAAGTTGCAAACAACAGACAATTGCATTAAGTATGGTGCGTAATGTAATCAACACATACATCCTTAGACATAGCATTGATGTTTTATCCCTAGTGGCAACAGCACATCCACAACCTTAGAACTTTCTGTCACTGTCCCAGATTTAATGGAGGCATGAACCCACTATCGAGCATAAATACTCCCTCTTAGAGTTACAAGTAACGACTTGGCCAGAGCCTCTACTAATAACGGAGAGCATGCAAGATCATAAACAACACCTAGATGGTAGATTGATAATCAACATAATATAGCATTCCATATTCATCGGATCCGAACAAACGCAACATGTAGCATTACAAATAGATGATCTTGATCATGTTAGGCAGCTCACAAGATCGAACAATGATAGCACAATGAGGAGAAGACAACCATCTAGCTACTGCTATGGACCCATAGTCCAGGGGTGAACTACTCACACATCACTCCGGAGGCGACCATGGCGGTGAAGATTCCTCCGCGAGATGATTCCCCTCTCCGGCAGGGTGCCGGAGGCGATCTCCTGAATCCCCCGAGATGGGATTGGCGGCAGCGGCGTCTCTGGAAGGTTTTCCGTATCGTGGCTCTCGGTACTGGAGTTATTATCGACGAAGGCTTCTTATAGGCGAAAGAGTAGGTTTAGGGGCGACGCGAGGGGCCCACACAATAGGGCCGCGCGGCCAGGGGGTGGGCCGCGCCGCCCTGGCGTGTCGCCGCGTCGTCGCCCCACTTCGTTTCCCTTTCGGACTTCTGGAAGCTTCGTGGAAAAATAAGATCCTGGGCGTTGATTTCGTCCAATTCCGAGAATATTTCCTTACTAGGATTTCTGAAACCAAAAACAGCAGAAAACAACAACTGGCTCTTCGGCATCTTGTTAATAGGTTAGTGTCGGAAAATGCATAAATATGACATAAAGTATGTATAAAACATGTAGGTATTGTCATAAAACAAGCATGGAGCATAATAAATTATCGATACGTTGGAGACGTATCACAGGCCCACGTAACTAATGGACCAGCCCAGCTATATAGTTGACCAGTCAAACTAAGTCAGCTGGCCCGGCCCGCAAACTTAATGGGCCGACCCGCTTAAGACGTGGCAGGCCTCGTGTGGGCCTACCATCTACCACGGGGTTTCAGCCGGTTAACGCCGTTAACTGCCAGTTAATGGCGTCTGCCACGTGTCAGTTTGCATGACGTCAACAGTCAACGGGCTCCCGGAAACACTTCTGCAACGGTCCGATTTTCCGTGGCGGAAGGGCGCCCAAGCGCGACGGACCGAAAAAATCGTCTTAGGACTTTGCCTGACGCAGTTTCGACAACAGAACCCATATCGTCGGGTTAGGCCCATAGGCGACGAAAAATGGCCCTTAGCAGACGATTTTGGGACGTTGTCTATCAGAACTTTTCTTGTAGTGCATGGTCTGAAAAGATGCAGCGACATCTGGACGAGAAAACAACAAAATCACAAAGCCATGGTTTCCGTCAAATCGCACTTAGAAATAAGTGGGGAATACATGTACGCGCCAAGTTTTAAAATGCCACCACGGAGGCTCAAGAAAGCAGGTTATCACCCTCGGCCCTAGCTCGTGTGAGCGCAGTTGCAACGAGCCAAACCTTTTGGGATACCCCTGCAGTCATGTTCTCAAGGCTGCTTCAGCATAAAACACCAGCGTGGAGACCTACATATCTACGTACTTCAACAGATACAACCTACTGCACACACATGGAACGATGAGTTCTGGACATGGGGCATTGACCAGCACTATAGGGATATATGGCCGGATAAAGCCACCATATAGGTTCCGGAACCGACGTGAGACTGCGAAGGGTCGACGCCAATCTCGCTGTCATAGAAATGACATGGACCATAGTCAGTCGGGTGAACCACGCCCTTGTCAAGTTTGCAAATGTACCGGTCATGCGCGAAGGGAATAACCCTTACCGTAGCAACAACAACACGGCTTGATGTAATTTTTTAATGTGATGTAATAAATTTATAATTATTTATATTCATGATGTGGTGTAATAAATTTATAATTATTTCTATTCATGATGTGTTGTAATAAATTTATAATTATTTCTATTCATGATGTGGTGTAATAAATTTATAATTATTTCTATTCATGATGTGTTGTAATAAATTTATAATTATTTCCATTCATGATGTGTTGTAATAAATTTATAATTATTTCTAGCCATGATGTGTTGTGCTATATTTATAATTATTTTAGTCATGATGTGTTGTACTATATTTATAATTATTTATATTCATGATGCTTCCTAACATATTTATAATTATTATGTGTGTAGAGGTTATGACGGAGCAATTGCCAGACCTTTTAGAGGCGTCGTTTGATGTTGGTCACCATTGTCACCAATGGTTAGTCTCGAACGCCCACTTCGACCCCCCTCAGACCTTCAGACTACGCAACATCAAAAATAGGTTCCATATTCACGATCGTTATATGGATCACTTGCGCGCTCACGGACTTCTTGCATATTACAAGCTTACATCAAGCATAGAGAAGTTTCTGTTGGACCCGTCTCTTATGTTAGTCCTTGTTGATTGCTGGAGATCTGAGGCCCACACCTTTCAGTAACGCTGTGGGGAGTTGACAACTACCCTGAAAGATGTGTCTATGATTACTGCTATTCCTATCATTGGTAATCCAGTCATCCCCCAAGCATATGATAGTAATTGGCCGGTCTAGGTTGAAGAACGGCTAGGTGTTCCAGTTCCTGTTAAAGCCCGCGGTGGGCAGCGTCCTAGGGGTGTGCCTGTGAGCTGGATACTCACCTATTTTGCTAACTTACATGTGAATGCAGATAATGTCACACTGACACGACATCTATTTGCATATGTGATGTATCTCTTAGGTATAGTGTTCCCTTCCCTTCGTCACATGGTGACGTTGTTCTCCCGAGTTTAATTAAAATTGCCCAAGAGATAGTAGATGCCCCCTTACCTCCCAACCTCATATACAGTTTTGGTTCAGTCATGCTTGCTCATACCTACAGGGGTATGTGACGCCACCCAGAAAAAATCTAAGGGCCACATGCTTGTTGTGAGCTATGAGTTCTTTCAGCTATGGTCATGGGAGTACCTTCCAGTTGGACGCCCCACCTATCCAACATAATACGCCCATACGATTTTGGTCGGGCTATACATGCCCCTCTGACATTTGGAGCTCGTTGGGTACATATTAAAAAAACGTGGTCAACAAATGTGGTACACGGTTGTTACCCGAAATTTCACCAGGAGTTTGAGGGGCTTGAGGATCACATGATTAGATGAAACCCATGGACGGATGATGGCGCCGTGTGGGGTGCTCAGCCACCAACACCTGATATGTTTCTAGGCTCCGCCTTGTAGTTGACACGCTGCAACCTCCTATTTCTTTGGATTGTTGAAACATATAACCCAGAGCGTGTTATGCGGCAGCTTGGTCTCTATCAGGTAGTTCCACCACCATTACCGAGGCGACTTAACGATCAAGTTCACACGTAAGTGCATTCATTTCAATATAAAATGTATTGCATTTTATTTATGACTTACATCTTCATAACTAAATATTTTATTCCTTTTCAGGCAAGATAATAAAGGTTTGAATTGTGCCGACTGGAGCAGACGTAATAGACAGTGGATAGAGATGTGGATTAATAATGGGGCATCCCATATAGTGCAGAAACATAGGTATGTTGTGGATTAAATTGGTTCAATTTTTTTCATGCATGTGCTCACAACAATTATTCCTTATATTGGTAGACCATACAATGATGCCATATCTGACCACTGTGGTACCGCAGTAGTACAAGGACTTTGCTCACCTTTCCTCCACCACAAAGGCCAGCACATTACACACATGACGAGCAACTGGTTCGAGGGATAGAACGGACATCAACATACCATCGCGAAACCTCGGTACTTTTATTTCTGTAAAAATATTAGTTATTGCAGTTAAAATAAATATTAACAACATTTTCTCGTATTTTGAGTTTTCTATTTTCAAATACGCAAATATAGGGAGATCGTCCGGTCCGCATCGGATGCTTTGCTGCTGCGAATCGTTAATAGTCCAGAAGGATATACTCTAATTAGGCGTATTTTTTATACGTCCATGAACGGGCTTAGAAGATTTGGTTGCACTCAAGAGGATGATGTTGTCAGCCGAGCGTATGACATGCCAGAGGCACCGTCGTCTAGACCCAGTATGGCGCGTACGACCAGTATGGCGCGTACGAGTAGTATGTCATGTACGAGCCAACCGCCTATTCGGGCTCCATCATATGCACGCGTCAACTCATCTCTATTTGACCGCTCATAATTAGATCGCCTATCTCCACCCTATGGTGCCACACAGGTATTATAGATACATAAAAAATAGAAATGGTTGTATGTTTTTCTACAAGATTTACAAAAATATCATCTTTGTGCACTAAAAATAGGAGGAAAATATTTTCTCTACTAATCCGTTCGGGGAACGATATTCATACACCCAAGGGGAGACTTCAAACATCGATAACACCACTCGTGTATATTCATATTTTATGAATAATCACTCACCCAACATAAAATTATGTCTATTATTTACTAACATTTTCCATTCGCAATAATCTTTTGATCCCACCTGGTCAGAGATGGAAGATGGATTGGGCTACAATGTGCCTCCGTCAGGTTCCGTCAATTTTAATATAATTTCTCGCATATAAAATAATTATCCCTATTAATTACAACTCATTTTTTTTACGCAACAATCTTTTGATCCTGCTTGACCCAACATGGTAGGTGGTTTCGCCACAATATGGCCCCACCACAGGGTCGTGAGCTTATGCAACAACAATACTATGCCGGAACTTCTAGTCAACCTGACAATCAAGGGATATTTAATGAATTCTTTGGAGCTGACATTATGAACTCACAAGGCAGTTTGATTCCTCCAGCGACACAATCTCAACACGTATTACAAACTCTTGATGCATACTAAGATGATGAGGACGAAGATTACGGCCGAGGTTTGAACCTACATCGTCCACCACGTCCCTGGTCGCCTTCTAGTGCTAAGCAGAGAGCACCACGCCGTCGTCGACAAGCGTGATATGCTGACAATTGTGGCATATTACTATTATTTCTATCTATGTATGAAACATATGTGCATGTATGTTTCTGAGAGACACGTATTTCTGTAATTTCACATAGTTATTCAACATAACATTAAGTTACAATCGAAATGAAGATACATCGGCACTGCCAACACCACAACTTAAAATAAATGCTAAGAGTAAAATTATAAACTTCACCTTTCGCCCTTCTTCCTTCCCTTCGATGATGAACTAGTCTTGCCCTTCTTGCTCGGTGGCATAAAATCGCCGTCCGAGTGAACGCTTGTGGATGCAGTGCTCTTCCCCTTGAAAAATGCATCGCTCCTAGTCAGGCTCCTCAGCGTGAAGACTGATAACGCGTGAAGCACATGTCCGTTGGGAACCCCAAGAGGAAGGTGTGATGCGTACAGCAGCAAGTTTTCCCTCAGTAAGAAACAAAGGTTATCGAATCAGTAGGAGTCAAAGGCCACGTGAAGGTTGTTGGTGGAGGAGTGTAGTACGGCGCAACACCAGGGATTCCGGCGCCAACGTGGAACCTGCACAACACAATCAAAATACTTTGCCCCAACTTAATAGTGAGGTTGTCAATCTCACCGGCTTGCTGAAAACAAAGGATTAAACGTATGGTGTGGAAAATGATGTTTGTTTGCAAAGAACAGCAGAGAACAATAATTGCAGTAGATTGTATTCAGATGTAAAAGAATGGACCGGGGTCCACAGTTCACTAGTGGTGTCTCTCCAATAAGAAATAGCATGTTGGGTGAATAAATTACAGTTGGGCAATTGACAAATAGAGAGGGCATAACAATGCACATACATATCATGATGACTAATATGAGATTTCCTTAGGGCATTACGACAAATAACATAGACCGCTATCCAGCATGCATCTATGCCTAAAAAGTCCACCTTCGGGTTAGCATCCACACCCCTTCCAGTATTAAGTTGCAAACAACAGACAATTGCATTAAGTATGGTACGTAATGTAATCAACACAAATATCCTTAGACAAAGCATTGATGTTTTATCCCTAGTGGCAACAGCACATCCACAACCTTAGAACTTTCTGTCACTATCCCAGATTCAATGGAGGCATGAACCCACTATCGAGCATAAATACTCCCTCTTGGAGTTACAAGTATCAACTTGGCCAGAGCCTCTACTAGCAACGGAGAGCATGCAAGATCATAAACAACACATATATGATAGATTGATAATCAACTTGACATAGTATTCCATATTCATCGGATCCCAACAAACACAACATGTAGCATTACAAATAGATGATCTTGATCATGATAGGAAGCTCACAAGATCTAACATGATAGCACAATGAGGAGAAGACAACCATCTAGCTACTGCTATGGACCCATAGTCCAAGGATGAACTACTCACACATCAGTCCGGAGGTGATCGTGGTGATGTAGAGTCCTCCGAGAGATTATTTTCCTCTCGGCAGGGTGCCGGAGGCGATCTCCTGAATCCCCCGAGATGGGATTGGCGGCGGCGGCGTCTCTGGAACTTTTTCCGTATCGTGGCTCTCGGTAATAGGTTTTTCGTGACGGAGAGTATAAGTAGGCGGAAGGGCAGAGCCGGAGGCGGCACAGGGGTCCCACACCATAGGCCGGCGCGGGCCCCTCCTTGGCCGCGCCGCCCTATGGTTTGGGTGCCTCGTGGCCCCACTTCGTATCCTCTTCGGCACTACTAGAAAAAGGCCTAGCCGTAAGATCACTAGCAGTGGCGCACCCCTATAGTGGTGCGCCACTGCTAAATAGCAGTGGCGCACCAAAAACAGGTGCTCCACTGCTATGAAAATACTAGTGGCGCACCATAACAACAATGCGCCATTGCTATATTTTTTTATAATCAAGCACCACCCAGACTTAGCAGTGGCGCGCGCACCTATATTAGGTGCTCCACTGCTATCTCAACTAGTAGTGGCGCACCTATAAGTAGTGCGCCATTGCTAAGTGTGAGGCAAGGTTATAAATCAGGTTCAGTGTTAGCAGTGACGCACCACATATATGTGCTATATGTGCGCCACTCCTACCTCAAATAGCAGTGGAGCAGTGACATGTGGTGCGCCACGGTACTACACACCCACCGGCCCATTCCCCACCCAGCGCCACGCGCCCCACCAGGCCACCAGCACACGCCTCCACGCGTCCCCAATCCCCACCCACCGCACCACCCTGACGCCTCCTCTCTCCTCCTCGCACCAAGTCCCCAATCCCCACCCACCGCATCACCCCGATGCCTCCTCTCTCCTCCACCTTCTTCCTCCCCGCAAGCTCCTCCAATGGCAAGACCAGATCCGGCCGGCGCAGATCCGGACATTCCCGCCAAGGACGCGCCATCCGAGGCGGCGCAGCGCCTCCAGCGGGTCCGCGCCAACCTCCGCCTCCCCAACCGGCCCTTCGCGGCGCTCTCCCGCGACCACGACGCCGGCCTCCGCGCCCTCTGCCTCCTCGACTTCGCCCGCCTCGACCTCCACTCCTCCGGCGTCCCGGGCCCCGACCTCGTCGCCGAGCTCATCGCCAACTACTCTGGCGCTTGCGGACGGAGCTCTGTCCGCGGCAAGCAGATCGAGGTCTCCCTCGACTCACTCGCCAGGGCGCTCCGCCTGCCCCCGGCCGGCAGCGACACAGACGGGGGTGCCCGGGCCTCCGCCTGCAGGGAGATGCTGCAGGTCAGGATCCGGCCCAACACGCAGCCAAGCACCTCACGTTCAACACCGCCGGCGTAGACGATTCGATCCGATCCGATCTGGATCTGGATCTGACTTTTTGCGTCCAGGCCCCTGTAATTTTGGACATTAGATTAGAGTTGTAATGATGTTTTTGCGTCCAGCCCCTGTAATATGTGAGATATGGATTAGATATGGATATCATGTTTTGCACGCAGACCCCTGTATATATTTGAAATCATCAACCCGAAGCTCATTGGATGTGGTGGCCAACCCATATTTTTTAATGAAAAAATCGTACCGGTGGCGCACGGTGAAGTAATTCAGTGCGCCATTGTTAGCAAGTAGTAGTGGCGCACCACCTAGTGCGACATTGGTATGTCACATAGTAGTGGCGCACCACTAGTGCGCCACTATTAAAAGTTAGCAGTGGCGTGATAGTAGTGGCGCACCACTAGTGCGCCACTGATGTCTAAAACAGGTGCGCCACTGATAACTGTTTTTCTAGTAGTGCGGTCTTCTGGAAGCTCCGTGAAAAAATAAAACCCTGGGCGTTTGTTTCGCCCAATTCCGAGAATATTTCCTGTGTAGGATTTCTGAAACCAAAAACAGCACAAAACAGGAACTGACGCTTCGGCATCTTGTCAATAGGTTAGTGCCGGAAAATGTGTATAAATGATGTAAAGTGTGTATAAAATATGTGAGTATTGTCATAAAACTAGTATGGAATATAAGAAACTATAGATACGTTTGAGACGTATCAAAGACTTCTTCATCACCCTGGGTCAATGAAGCCCAGTCAAAGGGATGACTTGCAAATTCTTCTCTTCTCTTCTCATCCTTGGGTTTCTTCTTGTGAAACCTAGCTTGCAACTTAAGAAGCTCTTGTCGTATTTTCACCACAGTTCGACCCGACATACATGCGTGCCTAGAAAAAAGCCTACCAACCTCGACGAGGAGGGTCACGTTCGTGGCGAGATCTTCGACATTGTCTATGTTATTGACACTCATAACTGAAAAAGCGGATTAGAGAAGAGGACATAAACGAATCAAAACTACGATCGCCAGGAGGAGGCATCTTGGACCGACTATGTACGAATGTTTTATAGCACGCGACTTAGAGAAAAGGCGGGAAATCTTGGCGGGATTTCGTGGCAGGAAATATTGGCGGGAAAAATAAGGCGGGAACTTTAGTCGGGAAAAATTAGGCGCGAAATTTTTCCGAGAAATCTACATTTATTTATTAATACATCTCACGAAAGAAATTTAGATGCAAATATAACAAAAATTAAAATATTGTTAATCAGTACAAAGGAATTTGAGATTCAACGAGAAAGTAAAACTGAAATATCCATAGCTACTACAACAGATCACTCCATTTGCCCTGCGTTTAGCATGGCCATTTTTTCGTCTTGTCACCGCGTTCTTCTGCTGCCTGCGACTTAGCATCCCTTTCTCTTAATCTCTCCCTTTCTGCTTCATGGGTCTTCCTGCGCACATCTTCCTCCGCTTACCTATGTGCAGCCTCATTATCCATCCTCTTCTGATACACCTCACAATTTCGAGCTTGATGCACCCTTAATATTTGTATTCGTCTCTCTCTGCTTTATCATCAGCAACGGCCTTTTCCCAACGCTCCTCCTCATGGAACCTCGTCCATGCACGCCGCTGATTTTCCTCCACCTCACAGCGTGTCCAATCCGGTTGCTCATTGTCTATCTAGTGAAACCACTTGTAAAAGGGCAGGCGCGACTGCAACACAAATAAGACGGTACATAAACGAAAGTGAATGACATACATATATGCTTTTTAATCATGATGTTAGAACATACCGCGGGGCGTCAAGGACGATGAACTTGTTTGTGCGGGTGGATCATAATCGTAGTTCGCGCACATAAAATATTTCATGCCGAACTTATCAGAAAAATCCACCACCTCCTTCACTTTCGTAAGGCGGCCGCACCAACACCCCCGTTGGCAAGTTTGCATTCTTCCCCTTCATCGGTCTAAAATCATGTTCCGAGCAAGGCACACTCATGCTGCCTAAGATATGAGCACTTGTGTACCAAATAATATCGACGCCTATTTTTATAGCAAACTCGACAAATCTTGCAAAAGAATTAGGTGGGAAAAAATTAAGCGGGAAGTGCCCAATCAGTGCAAACAACAGAAAAGCAAACGAATCTTGGAAAAGCAACGTGGGAATCAGTGTCGGCAGGCTTGTCGGAGGTGCCGATGCATGCCTCCACAGCTGGTGACGGCACCCCCGCCACGTCAGAGTGCCTCGACGTCGTCGTTTGACGGCAGCCCCAGCTGCCCAAAGTGCCACCATGGCTCACGGCGGCAAGCCCTGCCACCACCATCTACGACGGCATGTGTCACGCGTCGGCTGGCTAGCGTGCCGCCACATTAGTTTTATCATTTGCATTCAGAGATTGTCCTTTTTAGCATTTCACCGAGGCAGGTGATGTGCTCTATCAAAAATTTCCTTGATTGATATAGCAACTTCCATGTCCGACGGAGACGAAACATTTGGGGAAAGGGACCGCAAATGGAAATTAGGAGAACGCTGGGGTCCTAAATAGTAAATCAAAGAATAGGTCACTTACAATCTGGGCCGCACATCGCTTGATGAGTCCTTCAATCTGAGCTTACCGCTTCGTTACTTCTTCAGTTATCTTGAGTGTAGCTGTTCGTCAGGGTCCTCGCAATTCTCCCCGTCATGCACACCGCCGCCGCCGCCGCCGCCGCCGCCTCCTCCTCGTCCCCCCACCCCCTGTGACGCCCCTTCTCCACTTTCTCCTTGTACAACGTCGCCACCCCGTGTGCCCATTATCCGAGGACCGTCGTCTCCGATCTGCGCTGCCCGCCCGTCTCTTCCCCGGCTCCGATCTGCACCGCCCCACCCGGCTCTGACCTGCACGGAGGATCCTTCCCCGACTCATAGGTAATGGCTCTGACCTTCGCTGACCGCCACCCCGTGCTACCTCTACCTGGTGATGGTCACCTCTCCCCTTCCTGCAATGTTTTCTTCTGATACGTTACGTGAATATGCATAGGTAATGTCTTGTTGTAAAATATTTTTCTGAATTTAGAAAACGGAGAAAACTTGTGGAAATGGGCCAAGAATTGATTTTGTATTGTCAAAAAATGTTGAAAATTCTCTTGTATGGATGATTTGGTTGATAAATAAATGTTTTATCCAATTTCTTGAACTGTCTTGGCTTTCTACTACTAGCTATAGCATCTGACTGGTATATCATGGGTTGTTCCCTGTTCCCTGCAGGTCCCTGCATCCAACAAAACCAGAACTTCCATATGGTCCTTTATTGATCTTGAGGATCGTCTGTGCTAGAGGGCGGTAGGGTACTACTACAACTAGGATTTGGGGTACTCCGAGATGAGGGGGCGAAATGACGGGGGGCAGAGCAAACGGCCCATCGTGCTCTTCTGGGCCATGGTTGTTTGCCTCTGCTTCCTCTTCCTATATTTCTCGGGCTCCAACGGGCACACCAGGAGCGCGGCGATAGAGTATGGGACAAAGTTCTCACGCTCGCTCGGGTGGGGCAGCGATGCTGATGGCGACGATGGCCTAGATGAATCGATTTTTGGGACTGGCGATGCAAATGACGTTAAGCCCAGGAGCTTCCCTGTGAGTTCTGAGTCAGTAATCAGTTGTTTTTTTAATAGTATTTATATGTGTTTATAATTGTGAACATGTTTTTTTCTTTCCTTTGGTGCGTAGGTATGTGATGATCAGTATTCTGAGCTGATTCCCTGTTTGGATAGAAATATGGCACTTCAGACAAGGTTGAAGCTGGATTTAAACCTGATGGAGCACTATGAGCGGCATTGCCCTCTTCCTGAGAGGCGCTTTAATTGTCTGATTCCACCTCCACATGGCTATAAGGTCACAAGTTTATCCTTTGTTTTTTTGGTTCTTGTCATATCTTAGCTTATTTGGATTCCATCTGTGAGCTACAAACTTGTGGACTTACACTCAATTTTGACCTATGTGTTCAAGATGAACCACTAGATTTTGTGATGTCTTTGCATATGGGCATATAGATTTAGGTTGATCGGGCCACGGGCAAATGTTTAGAGTCCAAATGGTTCTGTTTAATTAAATCTCTACTAAGCCACGCTAGAGTCTTGAAACCTTGTGTTGCAGGTCCCCATAAAATGGCCAAAAAGTCGCGATGTAGTGTGGAAAGCAAATATTCCTCATACTCACCTTGCAAAGGAGAAGAAAGACCAGAACTGGATGACTGTTGCAGGTGAAAAGATTAAATTTCCAGGTGGTGGAACACATTTTCATCATGGAGCTGACAAATATATATCAAGCATTGCAAATGTAAGTTTGTTCTAAGTTCTTCGTGATAATGCTCTGCTAAAAATACACTACACATATTAGAGAACCATATACTGTCAAGCTTTACTGTAGTGATTCATTTCTTCTACCATCTGATAGATGCTAAACTTCAAAGACAACAACATAAACAATGAGGGAATGCTTCGTACAGTTCTTGATGTGGGCTGCGGAGTGGCCAGTTTTGGGGGATATCTTCTTTCATCTAATGTCATAGCGATGTCCTTGGCACCTAATGATGTACATGAGAACCAAATCCAATTTGCTCTTGAAAGGGGGATCCCTGCATATCTTGGTGTATTGGGAACAAAGAGGCTTCCGTACCCCAGTAGATCGTTTGAATTAGCCCACTGTTCTCGTTGCAGGATCGACTGGCTCCAAAGAGATGGAATTCTTATGCTTGAACTGGACAGATTACTTAGGCCTGGAGGATATTTTGCTTATTCATCTCCTGAAGCATACGCACAGGATGAGGAGGATCTTAGAATCTGGAGAGAAATGAGTTCCCTTGCAGAAAGGATGTGCTGGAAAATTGCAGAGAAAAAAAACCAGACTGTTATTTGGGTCAAGCCTCTGAACAATGATTGCTACAGGAGCCGGCCACATGGTACAAATCCACCTCTATGCAAAAGCGGTGATGATCCAGATTCAGTATGGGGAGTGACAATGGAAGCTTGCATTACTACATATCCAGAACGTTAGTGTTTATCCTATTCCAATCTTTGAATTTAACATTTTTTTTGCTTATACCTACTGGCTGGGCACTCGATATTGTCATCTTTCTTTTCTAGTACTTTTTTGCTCGCTTCAAACTGGTCGGCTTGGGAATTGTTCTATGGGTGTGTTTGCTGCACTTCAGATTAGTGTTGAGCTCTTTGAGTATCAGAGAAGATATTCTGAGTAAGGAACGTCACCTATGGGTACGGAACCAATTAGGATTGGGCACCTAATAATATAACTGTATCATTTTCTAGGATTTATGTGTGGCAGATGGTATATCTGATAGTGGATGCTACCAACCTGATCACTGCACCCATTTGGATAAGAATCAATAAAATATGCTGCTCAGCGACCAAATGTAATACATAGTCAGATGTACCCTTTCGCTTTGATGATTTTCGGTTACATCAGGTCAGTAATGTTATACAGTAATTTATAGTCACCGAGTGCGGAAAGTATGCAGTCTTACGTTTTTTGTTTTATCAAAAAGCACGCATGCATCCACACAGTACTCACTCACTTGTAAGTAGTGGTAAGCAGAAGATCTAAAGTTTTGTGGTCATTTAGTGCTGAAACGGTCGTATCCTTCTGATCCCCACTCCCTCTGTCATGCCTGCATGCCTTTTTTCTGTCAGAAACAGAAACAAATGAATTTATACCATTTTGTTTCTTCATTTTTCCGCACGATATGTTGCAGATAATTAGCATCTAAAGCAAAGTACATTTAATTTTATATTTGCAGAAATGCACAGGGATGAAGGAAGTGGATTGGCTCCTTGGCCTGCTCGGTTAACAACGCCACCTCCTCGTCTTGCAGATTTGTATGTTACAGCTGACACATTTGAAAAGGATACTGTAAGTTTATCATACTATGTATTCAGAACTTCAATTATGCCTAACAACTCAGCAGGGATCGCTGACAAAATCTTTATTTGCAGGAAATGTGGCAGCAAAGAGTAGATAATTACTGGAAGTTGTTCCGCCCGAAGGTAAAACAAGACAGTATTAGAAACATCATGGACATGAAAGCAAACTTTGGATCATTTGCTGCTGCTCTCAAGGAAAAGGATGTGTGGGTGATGAATGTTGTGCCCCATGATGGACCAAGCACTCTTAAGATAATCTACGACAGAGGGCTTATAGGCTCTACTCATGACTGGTATGCTTCAATTCACGTAATTGATTTGTATTTGAGATGTATGACATATTGCAGGGCACTAGGGCTATTGTCTTGATTGATTTTAGTATTTACAAGGAGCTTCTGATCCTGTGTATCTGCAAGGGACTAATGTTTTACAATAGAAACAGTAGTGCTAATAACTTTCTTCTGCATTGACTGAACTGCTCATGCGCTATTAGAACATAAAGGATAAAACCCTCCGTTGCTTTGGAAGGAATTAGAATTTTCCGCTGGCATTGTTTGTTTCAGCTCAAAAAGTGCCAGCAAAGTAAACCTTGTGAGATCAGTAGGTCTATTATGTTATCTGCCGAGCTCCTGTTTCAGGATATGTTGCTGCTATCAAAACAATTTGGTTGTGTTAATGTTGTTATGACTAACTGACACAATGGTGGTTAACCTCTGCCTTTTCTCATTCCGATTTCAATTTTCTTAAGCTAAGTTTCATGGCACTTACTAAGCTAGTGTTACCGAACACTTGCTAAGTTTAGTCACATGACAATAAACCGTAGAGCTCTGATTAAGCTAGAGGCCCTTCTCTAGGATTTCAAGAAACACAATCAGTTTCCAAGAATATACAGTAATGTAAAATAAATTCTTGAATTACAAACCTCCATTAATCTGGATCATGGAGTGAAGAGTTAATGATTTCTTTTCATTACCAACAGTTCGCTGTTTTTTCCTAGTGGTGAATTAGATGCATTTTGTATTGTTGCCTAAGTTTGTTAGACAGTTGTATTCAAATACTACAATGTGTTTGCAGGTGTGAGGCGTTCTCTACTTATCCTCGAACATACGATCTTCTCCATGCGTGGACAGTTTTCTCCGACCTCGACAAGAGAGGCTGCAGTGCTGAAGACCTGCTCCTTGAAATGGATCGCATCCTGAGGCCAACGGGTTTCATCATTGTGAGAGACAAGGCCCCCGTCATTGTATTCATCAAAAAGTACCTAAACGCTCTTCACTGGGAAGCAGTGACTGTCGTGGATGGCGAGCCCAGTCCGGAATCCGAGAACGAGATGATACTCGTAATCCGGAAGAAACTGTGGCTGCCAGAAGGAGGCTCCACGTAATCTTTCCATTCAAGTTCTTTTGACCAAGAAGCAAGGCTTGGCTGCTCCCTCCAAATACACGATTCAATATATTGAATAGAATTTCTAGCCCTACTACCCACATAAGATACTGTAGATGATTAACCCAGGATATGGCAAGTATCCAGTAGGCTTACCTCAAAGCTTCTTTTTTTTTGGTCATCATCAGTTAATGTTTTGTCTCTATCCCGCTTAGAAAATAAAAGTTTCTTCATCTATGTTTAGCTTCAGTTAGGTGCTTCCTTTTCATTTATTGAAGTGTTACTTAGCAAACTGATATTTTTTTACAGTAGTAAAGACATTATTTTTGGCCAAATGAGGTTTAGCCAGGGATGCTGGATGTCTCATCTACTAGAGTTTATTTTGAGGATTTGGAGTACATACATGCATGTGAAAACTACTGATAAGATTGTTTACAGCGTTCCATTGATAAGTACATGTTTCCTTGCCAATTTATGCAAAGTATCGTATCAGGTACAACCTCCGTTTCATGATAAGCGTCGCAGATTTCTGACACTTTTTATTATGAAACAGAGTATTAGTTATGGTGATTGACTTTTTTGGCTCTGGTTAATTATACTTTGTTCTGCGGCAGCGGCAATGTTGAGTGGATTAGCTAGTACTACCATATGATTTGACTATCTTCCTAGGACAGACTGTTAAGCTGTGTTTCATGGACAACATGTGTTAAGAGCACGGCTAGCAGTGCCCGTAAAAAATGTAATTTTCCCAAACACGTACGATCAGCGTGCAGATGAGGTAAGGCAATATTCAGAGTCTTTTACATCACACCGTCATCATCAAATAAACCCAATCGTTCACCAAATAGTTGCTCGTTCGCACTAAGAACACATAGGAGAATCAAGCAGTTGACGATGCAGAACGCAGTAGCAGCTTCCTCTCCATGATATCTGCCTTGGTCTCCTTCCACCACTGCAGTTGTTCTTTATTCATGGTGTTGGTTGCCATCATTATGTGCTCCTTCTCCACGGCCATGAGCTCCTTCCATGCTTTGGCTTCTTTCAGCTTGATCATCCTCTCCTCCAACTCAGCCTTGTGCTTGGCATCTTCTCGCCGAACTTCTAACTTTGCGAGCTTCACTTCCTTCTTCTCCATGATGACAAGCTTTGCCTCCAATGTCTTTATTGTCAGTGTCTCCTTAGCCTTGATCATTTGATCAACCTTGTCTCTCATGCTTGCTGCCTCGGCCTCCATCCTCATCCTCTCCTTTGCCTTCTTGGTTCCCTCGGGCTTGGCATCATTCCTTCCTTCGTCATCACTATCATCTAGCCGAAGCATATCAGATTTCTTCGGTTCCGTTTCTTGATTCCTTGCCTTCCACTTGTCAAGGTTTTGAAGCAACTTGAAACAATGCTTGAATGCAAAGGGTTTACCGTTGGAACCGGCCATTTCCATGTATCTCCTGTCGTCCTCTTTTTCCTACAAAAAAGAAAGCACGATCAATCAAACCAAGGCATGAACCAAACAAGGCATAAACCAAACTTTTGTTCGAGATCACTCACATAATCACTCTCGACCATGCTACTAGGGGGCTGCGACCTCACTTGATCCAAAGCAGCAGTCCATCGAGAGCAAGCCGGATTGATGAAGTCCCAACGACCTTGAAGGGAGCGGTAAGTCCGTTCCCCCAATGTGCTAGATGGAGGCTTAAGCTTGCAGTACTGATCCTCGATACGTTGCCAGTAGCGCTTCCCGGTTTGGTTGGTGCTGGTGACCGCATCCAACCCCACTCGGGACCAAGCACGGACCAACATGGCATCTTCCAACTCGGTGTAGTTGGATGACCTTTTCTTTCGGCCTTCCCCTTGATTGGCTTCGAACACGGTCTCCTCGATCTCGGTCACCTCATCGTCCTCTTCCTCGTCAACAGAGTCGTCGCTGTCCAACTCGTATGGTTTGAGTGGAGGAGCACAAATGTCCACCTCCGTCTCGTTGAGGAGATCCACGTACGCACTTGTGCTCTCGGACGCGGCCGCATTGTTGCTAAATCGAATTCAAAGTCACATTTATCCAAGATTATACGAGTGGTCAAGTTCGGAAAAATTTCATACCTTGGGGGCACGTCGTTCGCGCACGAGAAGGTCGGAGGCGGAGGCGTGGGCACTTTGATCGGAGGGGTCTGCGAAGATCTGCAGCGGCTCACCGGTCTCTTCGCCTTCACCGGCGTTGCTCCCTTCGGACCCGCGGATGCGGACTTGGTACGTTGCCGAGGCGGCTTCGACATCTCACCGCCGTTCGCCGCCGGTGCAGCAGCCGACGCCGTCTGTGGCACAACGTGCGTGCCAGCGCGCTTCCTCTTCTTCACGGTGGTTGCGGCTATCATGGCCGCTACATCTCCGACGTTGGGGAGACCTCCATCGGTGGAGGGAGCGACGGTCACGGGGACATTGACAATGGCGGACGGCGCGCGCGAGCGGGATGCCTCCAGCGGCAGGGACGGCCTCCGACTGGTCCATGATGGCGAAATCCGGCTGCGGGCTCATCAGAGACAGAGCGGAAGCGAAGATCGGGCCGGCGGCGGCGCGGAGGCGGAGGAGGTGGGAGCTGAAATGTCCGTCGCGCTCAAACGGGTGGGGAATAGAGGCTGTGGTGCGGAATAGGGGTCAGCCGGAATTTTTTTTAAAAATGATAAAGATCCAGCTCATCTGAGGGTTTTAAGCAACTGAAACTCTCGGAGAAAGAACAAACACAGCACCAGAACAATCTAAAACTATTACAGTCTAGCTATCCTAGCTTTCACAAATCCGAACCAGCAACATACTACGATAAAAGCCCTAACTCACTGCACCCTTTTATATGCCAGAGCCATGCCATCAGATCACCACATGGATGTAGCCCGATTCCTCTGGGTGCTTTAGCAGGTAAGCTTCAGTGGCGCGTCCTTGATGGGTAGAAGCCGTGGAAGACTTCCAGGTTGAGATCCAGTCAAAGGATGTACACTTCAGTCCGGCATCAACGATGGCACCATCCTCAGTCTTCTCACCAGGGCGCTTTTGAATTTTTCCACCAGATCCCATTCCAGGTTTTTGAATGGAATCTGCCAAAACCTTAGGTAAGATAGGAGCAAGCCCCATACCTGTTTCATAGACATCCAATTTTTCCTGTTAAACACTAAATGATTCCTGTTGTTCCAAATGCACCATATGACAGCAGATGAAACAATATTGAACTGCTCAATTTTTTTATTGCAAAGCCATTTTGATGCAAGGGATAAATAATCAACAATTTCTATATCAAAAATCTCTTGCACCACAGCCCAAAGCAATCTAGAAACTAAGCAGTCAAAGAACAGGTGTTTAACTGATTCTAGTTCACTACAAAGCTCACAAGTCAAAGGTTTCTGAATACCCCTATGTCTAAGATTATCCCTAGTCATGATTTTGTTTTGGGATAGCAACCAAAGGAAGATCTGCACTCTGGGTGGGGTTTTTAGTTCCCAGACAGAGGGCAGGAAAACTGGTTGGACCCCTCTAAAGTTGATGACAGCATAGAGAGATTTAGAGGAGTAAACCCCTTTCGACTCATATTTCCAGATAAGCTGGTCCTCTTCCACAGAAAAACTGATAGTCTGAGCAATTTCAACTATCTCAAGCCACATTTCCAGCATATGTGGAGTGAAGGTTCTCCTAAAGTCACATTTTAACTGTTGACCATCCCATAGATCAGCAACAGTTTTCATCTGCTGGTTAACCACAAAGTAGATATCCCAGTACTGAGTGGACAAAGGTGCATTCCCAAACCAAGTATTCTCCCACAATCTAGCAGTCCTACCATTCCCAATTTTACATTTATAACCAAATTTAACTGCTCTAGATGCCCACATCATACCCTTCCAGAAAACAGAAGGGTTTATGTCTTGGCAATAGAAGATATTATGGTTTCTAGTGTTATATTTAGCATCAACTATCCTTTTCCAAAGACTACCTTCTCCATAGATATATCTCTTAACCCAAGAGCCAACTAGGAAAATGTTTAAATCTTGGAGATTAGGTATACCAAGCCCCCCATACTCTTTTCTCATACAAATAGAGGGCCAGTTAGCCAAATGTATTTTCTTATTCTCATCTACATCATCCCACATACAATTGGCTATCTAGGTATTGATAAGATCTAGAGCCCATTTTGGGAATTTAAAAAAGAAAAGCATGTACACATGTATACTAGATAAGACAGTTTGAATGAGAATTCTTTTTGCCTCCGAAGACAACAGTTTCCCCCTCCACCCTGCCATCCTATTAAGAAGATTGTCAACCAGAGGTTGCAGATCTTCCCTTTTTAGCTTACTAAAATGCAAAGGAGGACCTAAGTACTTAATAGGGAACTTCCCAGCAATACATTGAAAGATACCTAAAAATGGAGTAAGTTCCTCAAGCTCCATATTTATAGCCACCAGTTCACTCTTGTGATAGTTGATTTTCATCCCCGACACTTGTTCAAAGCAAGTAAGAGTCCATTTAAGATTTATAGCATTCCTTTCATTATTTTTCAGGAAGAGCAGGGTATCATCTGCATATTGCAGACTAATTACCCCACCAAGAACTAAATGTGGACATAATCCTGTAATCATGCCACAAGATGCACCCTTATTCACCATTTTGGAGAAAACATCAACCACAAAATTAAAAAAGAAGGGGAGCAAAAGGGCCCCCTTGCCTCAAGCCTTTACCAGTGAGGAAAAAATCTCCCTCAATATCATTTACCTTAACCCCAACAGAACCCCCTTGGGTTATTTCTTTAATCATAGAGATAAGTTTCTCCCCAAAACCTCTAAGACGAAGGATTTCATATAGAAAATCTAGATTTACTCTATCGTAGGCTTTTTCATAATCTATCTTGAAAACTAAACCTTTATCTTTTCTCCTATGTACTTCATGAATGATCTCATGAGCTGAGACAACACTCTCTAAAATAAACCTACCCTTGATGAAAGCAGATTGTTGTTGGAAAATCAGTCTGTCAATCAGCAGGGAGAATCTATTGGTAATAATCTTGGTAAAATCTTAAACACACAGTTTAGCAGACTTATAGGTCTAAACTTCCTCATCTCTTTTGCATCCTCCTCCTTTGGGATCCGGATGATCATAGCAAAATTAAGCCTGTAGATATCTAATTTATTATGATGCCAATCATCAAAGAGCTCAATAAGGTCTCCTTTAATAATATCCCAAAAAGATTGGAATAAAAGGAAGGATAGTCCATCAGGGGTGCTCCTTCAGCATAGGAACCAAACACTGCATTCTTAATCTCTTCTTCAGAAAACTCCTTCTCAAGCTCAAAGTTTTGCCGTGAAGTGACTTTTTCTTCAGGAGGGAAGAAGTCATCCAGTAATCTAATATCATGTCTATCTTCTTTTTTAAACAACTCCTTATAAAACTCAGTTGCTATTTTAAGCATACCCTTTTGGTCAGTAACAGGACCATCTGACCCTTCTAAGACATTAATTCTTTTGTTCCTTCTTCTTTGATTAGCCGCTGCATGGAAATAGGCTGTATTCCTATCTCCCTCAAGGATATTTCTATCCCTGGATCTCTGCCTAGCCTTAGTTTCCTCAATGACCCAATAAGTATTAAGTTCAATAAGGATGTCATCTAAGCTTTTCCTACCTAGTTCATCTAGAGGTTGGGTTTCAGCCAAAATGTCCAAAGAATCATATTCCTCCATGAGTTCATTTTTGTGTTTCCTAATGTCAGCCTCTAGATTAGCACTCCACCCTCTAGCTAATCTCCTAAAATACTTACATTTGTCATGCCAACTATGCATAGCAGATTTATTTCCCCTATCTAAACTCCAGGCTTTGATCACTGGATCTTTAAAATCAGGCCTGGATAACCACCACTTCTCAAATTTAAAACCACTTTTTTTTTTGTATTTGATCACAGCCAGAGTCCCAGATAATGGGGGTGTGATCACTCCCCACCCTAGGCAAGGCTCTAGCATGAGCTAAAGGGAACCTTTCTTCAAACTCAGTAGTACAAAAAATTCTATCAATTCTTCTCATGATCAAGTTTTCTTGGTTATTAGCCCACAATCTCTACAAGGGCCCAAATATCTACCCAAGCATTGAACTTATCAGCCCATCTATGATCAATATTACCATTACTTTTATCTAAATGGGATCTAACAAGATTAAAGTCACCCCCAATAATGGAAGATCCTTTCCAATAAAGAAAAAGCTCATGTAATTCAGAAATAAAATCATCTTTTACAGTTCTACCGTTTTACGGGCTCTGATCGGCGCCGTTTATGAGCTACAGCCCGAAGAAAAACGGTTGTTATACGGATTTAGGCCTTTTACGGGCTCTGCTATTCATGCTCTAAGTATAGTATAGAAAGTTATCATCAAGCTCAATTTATGTCTAGAGATTATTTTGTGCAAGACACGTACGTGCAAGCTAGTCCTGGTATCTTCATTATATTGATCTCTGATCTGACGGCCGTGGCCATGCTTGAATTGGGAGTTGGAAAGAAAGGAAGCTATGTTCATACAGAAATTGAGACGATCGACGGAAACATCATTAAAAAAAACGATCAACAGGCCCAGTACTGCCCTGTTCCATTCCGTTGAGATGAAACAAAGTTTGTCAGAAACTCACCCCGCTTAATCTACAGCATTGCACATATACAGCTAACTGTATCACCAGGAGAAGAGAAAATATTGGTATTTCCTTGTATAAATTAATAATGAATAATCTTGCTATATGCATGGGTCCAGGCATTAGCTAGAATACACATGCACGCAGCTCACAGCAAGATTCCAACAGACTGGCAAAGCAGAAAGGTTGACCAAAGAGAAAGAAAATGGTCGTCCTCGCGCGCAGCCAGATTATTTCCAACTAGGCATTGGCCATGGCGAACTAGCTAATCCCATCCGCTCCGTCGTCTCCGTCGAAGAGATGAACTAGTGCTGCTGCTGGTCTGAGAGCATCATCATCCTGACGAACTCGTCGAAGTTGACCTGTCCGTCGCCGTCCAGGTCCGCCTCGGCGATCATGCCCTCGACCTCCTCGTCGGTGAGCTTCTCGCCGAGGCTGATCATGACATGGCGCAGCTCGGCCTTGGAGATGAGGCCGTCGTGGTCGCGGTCGAAGACCCCGAAGGCCTCGCGCAGCTCCTCGTCCGCGGACCCGGCGTCGGCGCGGGCGGCCTCCTGCTGCCGCGAGACGAGCGCCAGGAACTCGGCGAACTCGATGGTGCCGTTGCCGTCGGCGTCCACGTCGCGCACCATGTCGCGGAGCTCCTCCGGGGTGGGCGACTGGCCCAGCGAGCGCACCACCGTGGAGAGCTCCTCCGCCGTGATGCGGCCGTCGCCGTCCTTGTCGAAGAAGGCGAACGCCTCCCGGAACTCGCTCATCTGCTCCGCGCTGATCGCCGCCGCAGCACTGTCAGCCATTGTATCGTCTGCTTGTTGTTGATCAGTGTGGCAGGCAGCTAGCACGGAGAGGATGCTGTGCTGACGAAGTGATTTAGCTGCTGCTAATGGCGAGAATGAAGTGGAATGTGAGCTGAGAGATTTGGATGGTTTTAGATGTCGGGGAGGGTCGGAGCTTATATAGGAGGGAGCTGCTAGCTGCAGGAACGTAGCGCGCGGAGGTGGATCTGAACGCGGAGCGTTGGAGAAGTTGACTTGTACGCACGCACGCATTAATTCCAGTTCCAACCCCGTCTTAGGCGTACCAAGTCAAAAGAGATCCAGCGGTCCGTCGTCGTCGTCGATGCACGCGTGCGTGTGCGTCCCCAAAGTGCAAAAAGAAAGAACATAGGTTTTTAAAAAGTGCATAATCTTCAACAGGAAAAATGAACAAAGGTTTCGATGTAAAGTGCAAAATCTTCACAAATGAAGACACATTAAGGGCAAAGGCGAAAAAATGTTCGGTGATTTTTGAATAGTAGCAATCTTTCCGCTTGAGAATGTAGAATTCGCATTAAGAATCGAAGTAAAATGGTGGCGCCGTACGTACGTGATGTGTTGGAATTGTTAATGTTGGAGGACGCGTCGTCCAACGGGATGGGCGGTCGTCCACGGCTAGCTTAGCTTTTTTTTTTTTTTTGAGGGAACGGCTAGCTTAGCTGTGCACAGCTGGAGACGTCGGAGGTGGAGGAGACACCGGGCTCGGTCGGTGCAGTGTCCGCTACCGTCCGCATCAGCACACAAACAAACAAATCCTCTTTTATTCACCTGGATGGGATTCCTATATATTTTGTGTGTCCCAATTAGTTTCCCATATATCTATGCTGCCATACGGGATACGGCTAATGCACACCATAATTTTGAGACACCATAATTTTCACATATATATTTTGTGTGTCCCAATTAGTTTCCCATATATCAAATACTTTTGTTAATAGAAAAGTAATTGACATATTGCCCAAAAAAGAAAAAAAGACTTACATTAAAACACTATCTAGGGTTCGCTCCGTGGGCGCCTACTCATCGTCGTTGACGAAGACCGGATGCACCCAAGGCGCGCCTAGTACAAAGCCGACTGTCGCACCGGTGGTGGCGGTGTTAGTGCGGCAGGAGGTGGTGGTGGTGGCGACACAGGCGTGGAAGGAGGAGGCAGCGCGCACACTTGGTTGTGCCCAGGGGTGACCAGAGGGGTTAACGGCCTTCCCTGAGCCAGCATGGAGTCCCGCAGCTGGACGGCGAGATCGTGCCACTGGGCGAGCTCGTACAGATGTCTCTAGGCGAGGCCAACTCGATCACCTCTTCTTCCGCGAGGTTCGAATCCCGGCAGGCAAAACATGCACCCCACCGTTTTCAAAGAGGTAGTCATTGTATTCCCCTTCTTCATCCTCCTCCTCCTCGTCTAGGCTGACGCCTTGCCCCCGATTGAAGAAACAAACGCCGGCGAGGTAGCCCCCTAGGTGGTGTGGGTTGAACTCCCACAACCCTAAGGTGCGCCAGTTGAAGGAGTCGATGGTGAAAGTCGGATCCTCATGCAGATCTGGTCGGAGGATGAAGCGGCGACGGTGGATCTGGCCGCTTCGCTCGCGGCCCTAGCGCGGCACCAGCACCCGCCGCGAGTTGAGGAGCCAACACGCCGGCAGGTTGACATCGGGCCAGGGCACCGCGCGATCAAAGTCGAATAGCCGCCTCGCATGGTCCACCAGGACATAGCGGTGGCCCGCTCATTCTTCTTGTCGGCCCGAGACGAGGTAGCCTCGTGGTCGTGCTTGGTCTTGCGCAAGGGCCATCCTTTGCCCATGGTGCCAACGTGGTTGGAGGAAGTAGCCGCAGGCGATGGCATTGGCGAGGCTGATGAAGTTGACGCAGCACACTTCCCTTAAAATAGCTAGCGCTCTGCCTTTGCCTTCAATGCCTCGCGCGGAAGCCCAACGCCACCTGCACCCGTACTGGTGTATCGAAGGCGAGGCAACGCGACTAACGCGACGCAGAACACCATCATCGACACTGCACCACTAGTACTAGCGCGCGGAAGGTGAAGCGGACGCAGTCGCTGGGAGGCGGGCCTAAGGGCGAACGGCGTGGATAAGCTCCTGAACGTTCTATGTCCACGTTGGCGCATCTGCGACCTAATTTTAGGTCGCGAATGGGTCGACGCGAACACGGTGGTCACTATGAGTCAGCCCACTTGGCTAGAGGTTTGGCCTCCGCGTATCCATTCTAACGCAAACGAACAAGTTTGGCCCGTTTGAGTCAGGTCAGTGAAAATACCCTGACCCAAATGGCACGAGTGGTGTGGATTGATCCATTTTCAGCCCAACTTTTGGATTGGAATGCGCCGGCATGGAGAACGCTCAGCATCTGCCCTGCTCTCCTCTCTAGGTCCGTCCTCTAGTGGCACACAAGTCACCAAGTCAGTTGACACCCAAAACGCGCCATCGCCTCCTACAAGTATTTCGAAAAGAATGCCACTGATAAAGGGGAATGCAGTGAGAAATGAGTTCGTGTCTCGATGCAAACGAAGCAAGCAAAATAGCCACGTCACGTCAGAAAAGAATCGGGCCGCTTGACAAGCCCTAGGAACATTTTAACAAAAACTGAACACATACATTGTACAGTAGTACTATTTCTTTTGTTGTTGTTGCAGAAAACGGAGCATATTATTGCTAGGCCTGTCCGGGCGGGGAGGCAGCACGGGAACAGAACAGCAGTACCTGTTTGGCCGGACGGCGACACTTGCGATACACACACGCGCGCTAGCCAAGATGTGGGACGATCGAGCGACACAAGACGTCGGAGAATCGTACTAGGTGAGGTTCTTGTCAGTTTTCCCGGTGAAATGTGTGAAACGAAGAAGTGGTACTAGGTTACGTACGCGGTCTCGGTGAATCGACTGCCACCAGGGCTGTGCCGGTCCCGACCGAGTGGTCAACACAGTTGTTTTGACGAATTATTACTGGATATAATACGTACTCCAGAATACTGTTCAATGTAATTCGTGCATTGACGTAAACTAGGGTTGAAAACAAGCGGAAAAAAAATCGACTTTTCCACGGATATTGAAACAGAGCATAGGCAGAGGTTTCGCATAACAGAAAACTTAACAATTTTGTTGAAAACAAAACGGCGTTTTTTACATAACAGTCACATAAACGAAAGTTTTATCTTAGAAGTCGTTTGGAAGCCAGGTTTTCATTTCATTTGTAGCATTTTGAAATGAATACATGTATTCATTTCATTTATATTGTAATTCCAGAAATGGACACTTGTTTGGTTGCCACAGGAATTGTAAATGACAGTAGAATTCAATATTGGATTTGTTTGGTTGCCACAGGAATTATGAATGACAGGTTTCAGCTCGGAATTGTGATTACACATGACATCATTTTGCTGGATTTCCTAAATGAAATGATGGTCCAATTCTGTGGCAACCAAACAGCCCACCTATGGAATTTTAAAATGAATTTCAGGATTCCAGGCTCAAATGATGGATACCAAACGACCTCTTAGGGTTGTTGTGTATTGCCCAATCCAAAACACCTTGTATGTGACCTTCTGAAGCCAAGCTGCTGAAGCGAACCATATTACAACTGGTGATCATGTAGTTGATGAAAGCGTTCGAGCAGGCTTCCACGGCTCGATCCTTCCCCTATTTCACAGTACATCGAACCGCTACAAGGGTTACAGAACAAGTTTGTCGGTTTTCTTGAGTTGCTTGAGTGGACGGTGACGACAACTTTCTTTATTTTTGGAAAAAACTGCTACCACGTTAGAGTTTCCACGGTCCACTGCAAATTAACCATGCCGACTTCCCATTTAATTATGTTACTCCTTTCTTGTCATTGAAGGGGTCTTTTAGTTTCGGTGCCATTTGTCGGTCGGTATATGCTTTCGACAATATTTATTATAGTATTTGTTTTCTAGATTTCTGTAATCGTTTCCGCTTTCGTATGTAAAATATGATGAAAATAAACGTGACACTATTAAGTTCTGCCTTTTTTGCACCGTTTCCATACCCCATTTGTGCCCTAGACTTTTACGTGCTGGCTTACATGGTCACGCGGTGTCGGTGAAACGCGATTGCCACTAGTGTTGCGCTGGTCCTCATTGAGTGGCCAACCGTTGCTTGGACTTTTTATTACTTGGCGTGACTATTTCTTGGCGTGACTATTTCTCAGTCGACTGAGTGTTTTCAGTCAGATGATGTTATTAAATCTCAGTTGCAACTCATGTTATAACTTATGACTAGAACGAATCAAATAGTGTAGAACATAACTGAGCACGAAGTTAATTCTCAGCTAGTTGAAAACTAGCAAATCCCTTTATTACCGCCTACTGCATGCACTTTTCAAACTTTCTCCATGTTGTCTGTCGTAAACATTGTATACCTTGAAGCTAGCCCCTGAGTTAGCGAGTGGCAAAATGCAGAGAAGCCTAAGTTGGTGCGTACGCGGTCTCGGTGAATCGACTGGCATGCACTAGTGAGTGAGTGGTCAACCGTTTCTTAGACTTACCTCCTGCGTGCTGACCGTTTCAAGCTACTCTATGTCTTGTCGTAAACATCCTACTACTTAGCAGGAAAAGCCCCAGTTAAACCTGGGTGCACGTGAACTCAGGTTGGAAATGCATTTTCAAAATATGAAAAAATTCTGAAATAAAAATATCGGGTACGTATGCATGTTCCATGTGTGCGTAGAAAGTTTTCACGGAGAAATCACTTTTTTATTTCAGAATCTAAAAAAGACAAAATACGTCACATATATACTGCTATATAGCCCTGTAAAATTTCACTTATTTGCCGAGGCAAAATAAAATTGTTTTTCAGAACGAAACTCATGTCCATGGCACATGTTTGAGATCATCTTTGCAATCATTTTGTGTTTCGATTTTTGAAAATGTTTTGACATCACAAATCCACTTTTTAAAAAAGTGGGTTCACATACACCCAGGTTCACAAAAGCCGGTCCTACTTAGCACGACTTTCTAGTTTGGACCTCTGGACATGTCCCAGAGCATCTCCGAGGTTTTTCAGAATTGTCCACGATGCGCCTGATCTGGGGTTCTTGAACATCACTTCGCCCAGCGTCCGCCCCTGAACCAAACGGGCGACTGCCAAATTCGGTCCGCGGGTTCAATATAATTTTTTTGATAAACATTTTAAATTCACGTTGATAAACCTCAATTTGTTTAGGCCAACTTCGACGGACTGCAGCATAACGGACTGCTTTTCGGTCTATTTGGGTTCGGATGCGGTGGCCCGTGGACACGAAATAGGTATCGGTCCGTTTGCGGCCGGAGGCAGCTCCAACGGGCGCAAAACCACAAAAACGAAAGGTGCAAAAATAAAACTTAAATTATTTCACTTATATTTAGGCCCCGAAAGAGCCCAGTTTTACACGTTAAAAGAAAGGAAAAGAAAACAAGAATAGAGTGGATAATCCCGCTGCAGGATGCCAGCCGGCCGCCTCCTAGTCCTCGTCACCGAGGTCGATGAAGACCTGCGGCAGCGGCCGCCGGAGGAGGCGGCAACATATAATCTGGTGATGGCGGTGGTGCCGACGCCGCCGCGTCTTTCCTGGGAGGCCCGAATGACCTCGTCAAGTAGAGGCCATTTTACGCGCTACTCCGCCAAGGAGATGGACTCCTCCTCCTCCTCCATTGGCTCATAGTCGAGGTCGTTGTCGACTTCAGGTGCATCCTCGGCCGACTCCTGCAGATAGATGGCCCCCGAAAACACCGACACCCATGGGAGGGGCTCGATGCACTTGGGACCAGTTGGCATGGCCTGCACACGGCGTGGCAAACGTGTACCCCCACAACGGGAGACCGTCCTCCTACTCCTACTTCACGGGTGCCGGTTGCGGAGGCGCCTGCCTCGACGGTGACGGCGGTGGAAGCTGGAAGGACACCTCGGCATCTTCATTGTCGACGTCCTCATCGTCGAGGCCCTCAACCATCTTGCTTTGAGCATTGTGCTTGACCTCGAACCACCGAGCGCAGTACGGGGATTCGATGGTGTATGCTAGATCAGGATCCGGCGGCAGGTGGACGCGGCGCGAAGGATCTCGCGACGGCGCACGGGGCCGCTCCTCGGGATCGTGGGCACCGGCACCCGCGCATGGTTGAGATGCCCCCCATGCAGGAGGCAGTGGCGGATCTAGAACAATTTCTTAGGGTGGGGCAACCATGCTAATCTTATGTATATATGAGCTAAAAAAATAATTTTTCTTTTTCTCTCACTGAAATATGTGCAAAGATGAAATGTTAGGGTGGGGCATGCCCCACCCTAACACCTGCTGGCTACGCCACTGGCAGGAGGTGTGCATCCGACCAGGGGAATGTCGCTCCGATGTCGGTGTAGAGGCGCACCGCCATTGTGTCGACGTTCACGCGGGCGCACGAAACGGGAGGAGGGCGCGGTGTCCTTGCCATGGCCGCGTGGGAGTTCTGGCAACCGCCATTGACGCCACGGGGGCCGCTAGAATGCGACCCGTTGGCCTCGTGGTCATTCCGGCCAGGTCGAAACAAGTCGCCACCTCCTTTGTTCGCCATGACAGGTGGACTTCATTTGAAAAGACCAGCGAGTGCGAGTGGGCCTGCGCCTCCTCGCCTACCTCGGCCGCTGATGCGTGGGCCTATAGATTTTTTGGGAGAACATGCGAGGACGCGTTCGCCATCCGCAGCCACCACATGCAAACCAAGCGCATTTATTCACTCGAAATGGGGCTCATGTGGATACGAACGACCACACCACCATCGGTATACGGCTAGATGTTGATCCTCGCATTTGGGCCTCGCAGACCATCGTAACGGACATCATTATTTTCGGAAGCGGTAAACCGTTGAAGTTAGCCTTATACACTACCAACAGAAAATAAACATGCATATTAGACTTTTGGCTCTCGGGTGCTACACACCTCCATACACCTAAAAAATTGTAGTAATTTAAAAAAGTAAAAAAATGAATCTTCCTAGAAACCAAGGATAATAAGTTTGTACTCTAAAAAAATTGTTCGGGAATTCTCATCGTCTTCAGGGCAAAAAAGAATAAAAAAAATTATGACGAATATAAAGTGAATAGTACCTTCCGATGTGGCTTTTTGAGTTTGTTTGTTTTTACCTGTGATATAGTGGAAGTAGTTTTCTAGGGAAATATTTTTATGCAAGTACAATAATTTATCATCTTTGATTAACAATTTTTTTGAATTTTTTAAACTGTTTTTAGTTTATTTTTCCAAGTATGAGGGCGTGTGGCACGTGAGACCCACTCTGCATTTCTCTGCATATTATATCTTTTGTTGCTGCTGCGGAAAACATAAGCATATTATTGAGGCTTGTCTGGGCCGGGAGGTCGCACTGGAATACACCTGGGCAAAGTTCGGGCCGGGCTTAAAAAAGCCCGCGGGTAAAAAGTCAGGCCCGAGCCCAGCCTGGCCCGACCGTCAGGCCCGAGCCCGGCCTGGTCCGACCGTCACGGGATGGACGGAGGTCCTGAAGAAATCGATCTATCGACGGCTAAGGGCATCTCCAACGCGGGGACCCAACCCTCCCAGCGTCCAGTTGGGTCAAAACTGCACCCAGCGGGGCGACCCATCTTAAAAACGGATACTCCCCGCGTCCGGTTTGACCCAAAACTGACGCAAATATTAGAGCGATTTGGGTCGAGGAGGACACGAGCGCGCGTCCGTTCTGTCCGGCCGGACACGCGTTCTGGCCCATTTGACAGAGAGACTGAAGCAAACCAGTAGACCCCACAACATTCTCTCTCCTCTGTCCTCCTTTCTCCCATGAAAATCGTAGGCACAGCCGCCGGAGTTTGGGTCGCCTCGTGTACTGCTCACGGAGACACCCGTCGGCGCCGCCTCCCTTTTTTTCACACCTGCCGGAAGTCGCCGGAAGTGAAACAACCTCCGCGCCCAAGGCGAGCTTGGAGCCGCGCCGGCGACGTCGAATGGGCAGCGCCTGCTGCCAGCTTGGAGCCTCCTGCAAGGGTCGCGCCCGCGGCGGCGGACAGGGCCGCACGCCCACGGCGGCTAGAGGCACTGCGGCGAGGAACGGGGACGCGGACGCGACGCACGGCCGCGCCGCGTCGGCAAGGGCAAATCCCGCGGCAAGCGGCGGCGGCCGCGTCGGGCGGCGTCCGCAAAGCAAGGGCGGCGCGCAAGACGGGGCGGCGCACGCGGCAGTGGCGGCGCCCGCGGCATGGCGGCGGCGGCGCACGGGGCGGCGCTCGCGGCAAGGGCGGCGGCGCACGTGGCGGCGCCCGCGGCGACGGACGGGCGACGAACGGGGCCACGCCGGGCGGCGAACGGCTGCGGGCGAGGGCCGAGCGGCCGTCCGAGGTGCGGCGGCGAGGCGGAGCTCGCCGGCGAGCCGTGGCGCGGCGGGCGGAGGTCGCCGGCCGTGGAGCGGCGGGGCCGGGGCTTGCCGGGCTGCGGCGCGGCGGGCGGAGGTCGCCGGGGCCGTGGCGCGGCGGGGCGGAGGTCGCCGGGGCCGTGGCGCGGCGAGGAGGGAGGCCGCCGGCCCGGGGCTCGACGGGGCTTGCCGGGGCGGAGCTACTACTAGTATGCTAGGAAGAAGAAGAATACGATTTGCGTCTCACACAGCGTTGGGGAATAAAAAAAGAAACGGACATCCTTATCTGTCCGCGTCTCCGGAGGCCGACCCAAACGACCAAAATTGAACATCCGAATACGTCCGTTTGGGTCGCATGGTTGGAGATGCCCTAAGCAGCACATCGTGGCCGCTAAAGAAGCCTGGCCAGCTATACACTGGAACAGCAGTCAGCACAGCTAGCCAAGATGTCACACGATCGAGCGACACAAGAAGGACGGGACAAGCGTACTAGGTGAGGTGCTTGTCAGCTGTCCCGGTGAAGTGTGTGAAACTCACGTACGCGGTCTCGGTGAATCGACTGCCACTAGCTTGAGCTGTGCCTGTCCCGACCGAGTGGTCAACCGCTGTTTTCACGAATTATTGCTGGATATAGTACGCACGCGGTCTGCGCACTAGAGTAGTGTTCAACATAATACGTGCATTGTCGTAAACTCGAGATGAAAATAAGAGGGAATTAAAATTTTAACTTTTCTGCTGATATTGGAACGGAACAGAAAACGATTTTCTTTGTATAACGGGAACTTTTTTTTTATTGAACAGGAGCGGCCCCGAAGGGCCTGGAAGCATTATATTAAAACCAAGCAGCGGAGGTACAAGTTGTTACAAGGGACCTCATAAAATACAAGAAGAACACATAGGACCCTAGCTAAGGTAGAAAGGACCTCTCTGAAAGATAAAGAAAAGCAATCCGGTCCTCCTCTATCACCACCGTCGAGCCAGAGGCCGGAGCTGCCGCCGTTGAGGTCGGACGCGGGGACAAAACCACATGCCTCCGAGTCAACGATACCTGCGGTAGCCGACCTCAGAAGGGGCCTCCCAATGGAGGTTGAACTTTTGACGGAACCCTTCAGCGGCATCTTGATGGGCCTAATGGCCTTGACGATCTGATGGCGTGCTCTCGCCGTCGAAGACGAGCTCGATAAGGTGGTCTTCCAACTCTCGGCCCAACAGACGAGGTAAACAGGGGTAGGGTCTTCACCGACGCCGCCGAGGAGGAACGTCCCGCCGTCAAACTCCCAGAACCTGGCACGGACGGGAGGAGGCAGGTGACGAGGGAATACCTCGGCAATGCCTACGTATTGTAGACTAGGGTTTTCGGGAAGAGCGACGATGGAGATTCCGGGGACGAGATTAGGCACACGACGTACCCAGCTTGGGTCCCCTCGGTGGAGGATCCCTACGTGCTGCTAGCAATCCAGTATATGATCATATGTTTTACAGGGTGCCGCCATATGCGGAGCTATGTTGTCTATATTCTGTCTATCTATCTGTTGGCCTCTCTATTTCGGGTGCCCTGGCTAGCTTTATATATGCAACCAGCCTAGGGTTTTACAAGAGTCCTAGTCGACTACTTCTTCGGGTTGCCTTGTTGGGCCTTCTCCATATTGGGTCTTCTCCATATTGGGCCGAGCCGGGTATACTAATAATGGTTACCCGAAGGGTATGCCCATGTCAGTAGCCCCCGAGTTTATAGGGAAGTCGAAGACTTGCGTAGAAACTCCAAGCATAACCATCTCCGGAGTCGAAGAAAATACAAGGCGAAGTCCATGTCGTAGATCATGTGTAGCGTAGATGATGTCGACGATTCTTGAAATTATCGGGTGCGCGGCAGCGCTCCCGATGGGAGTAGCCCCCGAGTCTATGGACAAGTGCTTGCACTTGGGCATAGACTCAAGTTGTACTACTCGATAAAGAACTTAACTATATTTCTAGAGGATTTGATGAAATCCATGTGCTCCCGATGGGAGTAGGCTCCACTCGAGTCGTAGAATCGAGTTGAGTCTACAAACCTTGATTGTCATAGATGTTGTCGAAGTTATTTTTCTATCGGGTGCGCGACCAGCGCTCCCGATGGGAGTAGCCCCCAAGGCTACAGCCAAGTGTTTGCACTTGGGTGTAGGCTCAACTTGCTTTTAATCGACACCACAATTTTTCCTCTTTCTTGTATCTTATCAGGAGGGTGAACAATACTCTCGATAAGAGTAGCCCCCGAGCCTATGAGCAGGTGCTTGCACCTAGGCATAGGCTCAAGTTGTACTACTCGATAAACAACTTGGCGCAGCCCCTCTTTTTATCGATTCCACGCCGTTGCTATTTTTATTTGACATTGATATCTATATTGTACAGGGATAATGGTAATTGGGGCTAGTTCATCTGACGGATCAGGTACTAGTTAACTGCTCTAGTGGCAATCCGCAAAAACCTACTTCAAGATCACGTCCCCGGACATGATCTCGGGATACTGGTGCTAACTCGACAGGTGCCGCTTAAGGTCTTACCATTCTGTCGAGTCCCAGTCAAATTTATCGGGTACCTAACGCGTCCGTTAGGATTTTTCTTCGTATCTGTTGATACGGATAAAAGTAGCAGAGCGCAGTCTTTGGCGATGCCACGCCTCACAGAACGGATCTGGGGTCTTACCTTCGCAAATTTACGGCATTCAGAAATTGATCGCGACTTTGGCGTTCTGAGAATATATTGTCGAGTGCCTTGTTCAGCTGATGCAATGACCCATTTTGCGGGTTTTTCTATTTTTCTCTCGGGCTTGATGAGACAGCCGAATATATTGATTATTCTATATTGTCGGGTACATCACCGATGCTCTTGCTCGGAACAATATGACGAGCCAATGGACCCGAAGATTTGTCCACCCCCCCTTTTTTTTTTGGTTCCTCCTTGATGAAAATTTCGTCAAGTTCCTCCTTCAGGAAAATTTCTTCGGGTCCTCTTTGAGGACAATTCTTCGGGTCCTCCCTGAGAAAAAAATTTCGGGTCCTCCCTGAAGATAATTCTTCGAGACCACCTTGAGGATAAT
Source organism: Lolium perenne (assembly GCF_019359855.2). Taxonomy (NCBI): domain Eukaryota; kingdom Viridiplantae; phylum Streptophyta; class Magnoliopsida; order Poales; family Poaceae; genus Lolium; species Lolium perenne. Next base: position 22,316,804 of record NC_067248.2, read on the forward strand.
TCTTCGGGACCACCTTGAAGGTAATTTTTCGGGACCTCCTTGAAGATAATTCTTCGGAACCTTCTTGAAGATAATTCTTCGGGATCTTCTTGAAGATAATTCTTCGGGACCTCCTTGAAGATAATTCTTCGGGACCTGCTTGATGAAAATTTCGTCGAGTTCCTCCTTCAGGAAAATTTCTTCGGGTCCTGTTCTTTCTTGAAGACAATTTCGTCGAGTTCTCCCTGTAGACAATTTCGTCGGGTTCCCTCTTATATACTTTGAAATTTGCTATCTCCTGCACAAATAAACAAACTTTTTCTATCTTTTCCTTGACTCTCTTTTTCGCATGCGGTGTTAGATGCTCGGATTCGATGATATGTAAAGTGAATATACGCCGCGCAGCCCCCGAGCGTCGGGTGCGGCGAAATTAAATGATAATCAACTTTATGTGAAATAAGGGAACACTTAGCTTATTGGGCACGACGGAGGAGTCGATGCGCGATGAGGTCTTCGAGTGCGGATAAGAAGTCAAGCCGAAGTAGAAAACACCAAATATCGAAAATAGATGCCGCCAAATTATTGATGAAGAAATAGCCGAGCCCCCGAGCGCAGCTGAGGTGATGTCATGATTGTTGTTTAGACGTCGTGTTGCGGTTGTAATCTACGGCGAAGTCGTTGTCGAGCCCCCGAGTGTTATCCGTGTTGCCGAAAGAAGGCCATTAAGGATGAAATACTGAAGATGAAGTCCGAGATGAAGTACTTGAGATGAATCTATATTAAAGATTACACCATCATATATTGAAGATGAATTCGCCGATATCATAGAGGATGAATCCATTGACCCGAAGAATCCAGTAATAACCATAAAAGATAAATCCGTTGATATCATAGAGGATGAATCCATTGAGCCGGAGAAAATAGTTCCAGTAATAACCATAGAAGATGAATCCATTGACCCGGAAACGCGTCGGGTAATATTGTATAAGTGAACCAATAATAACCTAAAGAAAACCAATCCAGTAATCCAGAGAGAATAAATCCACTGAGCCGAAGAATATAAATCCACTAAGTCGAAGAAAATAATTCCATTATTTGACACGGAAAGAAATCGTGCGGTGGACGTAGTTGATGTGGCGGTGAATAACCATATAAGGTGAAACCATTGAAGATGAAGACATTATCAATGCAGCCATTTGCATCCAGTGATAACCATATAGCATAAATCCAGTGATAATCATATAAGATGAATCCACTGACCCGAAAGTGCATCGGGCCAGTATAATATAAGATGAACCATAATAAGATAAAATCCGCTGAAGATGAATCCAATAGTAACCATATAAGATATGTCCACTGATACCCTTATAAGATGGATCCGCTGGAAGTGCTTCGGGTCATATAGATGAATCCACGATTGATCCATGAATTTACGATTATTGTTAAAGTTTGATCCGACGATGCAGTCAATGTCCTCAAGTCCATGATAATGCCGGTTCCTCCGGAGTCGATTTTTTCAGGTCGTATTCCTCGCATGTGCAAACCGATTAGAAGATTAATGTAAACTGGGATAAATGTAATACATTACTATAATCCAGATATGCTGATCTTTTATAGATTTGTCTAATGCTAGTTTGTGCTAGTATTAATCTAAAAAGCAGTCTATGACATGGAGAAACGAATTGAAAAGAAATCACCTGGTTGAGGGTCCGCCTGGTTGATGGAGACCCTGATTTTGTTGGTTCTCTTTGAAAAATAGAATGATCATTTGTCTTCTTTTGTTTGCGCGATATGCACAGCGATTTGGATTTCCGCCGAGTTACTCTCCTGAATCTCGTACTTGTGCTCAGCTGCCTTGCGCCTTGTCCGTGATGAAGTAATACTTTGCTAATCATATGCATGTAATTAACGCTGCCGATAAATCCATGCATACTTCAGACGTGCGATTTGAAAACTGCTCTGACTTTCGCCTCACACTTTTGCTAGTCTCACGTACGAGAAAACAGGCCATGACATGCACGGACTACGGAAAATAGATCCATCCGGTCTAGTCGCTGTTGCTTCGCTGCTGCGCTAGTATGCAGATACGGCCCGCCGCCAGCGGTGTACGCTTGCATATAAACAAACCCAAATACTCGGGGCAGATACTTCAACAGCCCCTTGAACCTTGAAACAAACGAACGTTGAAACAAACAAACCTGAGCTTGCTGTGCAGGTACAGCGTACTCCGGCGAAGATTCGAGTGGTGACGCTGCATGCCAACTCATACACACGCACTGGTTAAGATCGCTGATTCGACTGCCACCATAAAGTCGCCGAAATTGATTGTAGGTGAATCTTGCCAGATGCGATCAGCAGGCCGCCCTTGTCGATGAAGAAGGATCCCGCCCGGATCACAAAATCCATCGCCACGATTCCCACAGACGGCGCCAATTGACGAGGGAATACCTCGACAATGCCTACGTATTGTAGACTAGGGTTTTCGGGAAGAGCGACGATGGAGATTCCGGGGACGAGATTAGGCACACGACGTACCCAGCTTCGGGTCCCCTCGGTGGAGGATCCATACGTGCTGCTAGCGATCCAGTATATGATCATATGTTTTACAGGGTGCCGCCATATGCGAAGCTATGTTGTCTATATTCTGTCTATCTATCTGTTGGCCTCTCTATTTCGGGTGCCCTGGCTAACTTTATATATGCAACCAGCCTAGGGTTTTACAAGAGTCCTAGTCGACTACTTCTTCGGGTTGCCTTGTTGGGCCTTCTCCATATTGGGTCTTCTCCATATTGGGCCGAGCCGGGTATACTAATAATGGTTACCCGAAGGGTATGCCCATGTCAGCAGGCATATGATGGCGGCCTGGAGAAGAAGCCCCCCCTCAGGGGAGCACGCGCACGTCCAGTCCGGGAAGGAGGCGAACCCCTTCCACCACATAGCAGCAGGTAGCACCGCTGCACCGGTCCTCTTGCTAGCGACATGACTACTCTCGGAGAAGGGGCTCCCTCAACATCTCTCGCCCGAAGACTCCACCAAGGTCGAGGCGGGTTGCATCCAGTCTTCCACTCGCCACCACGGCAGGCCGGAGTAAAGGAGGCAGCGCACCATGACACTTGAGGAGAGATTGGGGAGGGAGTTACCAGCAATCCCATACCAAAGTCCAGGATCGAGCCGGCCATGAGCTTATTTGGGGGCGGCATTTCGTAGTCCGAACCAGGCAGCCCACGGCACCCCGCCGTTGCGACCTTGCCGAACAACTCCACGACTCCTCCGCCGCCGCTCGGGGGCGACGGAGAGTTACCGCCAAACCAACCAGCCGCATCGAATCCAGTCCACACCCCGTGCCCCTCGCCACCACTGCCGGCCAGCAAAGGGGATAGGAGCAGAGACGCTACCACACAGAGAAGAGGCAGCAGCCAAGTACCCCTCCATCCCCGACCACCACGACCAGGTGAAGAGGGGAGGAGAGCCTGCTGCGGCGCCCTCCACTGCAGATCAAGCCTCCCAGCGACAGGAGACTCCGGATCAAGCGGATCCCCACGGATCCCGCCACCATGGCGAGCTCGAGAAGAGGAGGCCCCCGACCCAGTACTAGCGGGGTTATTCAGCGAGCTGTGACTAGATCCCGCTCTGTCCGCCCTCCACCATGGACGCCGAAGAGAGGGGAGATCTTGCCGGCAACCAGCGCCTCCCCAAGACGCCAGCTCAAAGCTCGAACACGGCATGACGCCAACACCAGGGACATGCCCTATACTACAGACTGTACAGGAGGGCCGGCCGCCCCTCTCCCATTCACTCCGGCCGGCGGGGCCGCCGGAGGAGAGGGAGAGGGGCGCCCAGAGACGCTACGACACAGAGAAGAGGCAGCAGCCAAGTACCCCTCCATCCCCGACCACCACGACCAGGTGAAGAGGGCAGGAGAGCCTGCTGCGGCGCCCTCCACTGCAGATCAAGCCTCCCAGCGATAGGAGACTCCGGATCAAGCGGATCCCCACGGATCCCGCCACCATGGCGAGCTCGAGAAGAGGAGGCCCCCGACCCAGTACTAGCGGGGTTATTCAGCGAGCTGTGACTAGATCCCGCTCTGTCCGCCCTCCACCATGGACGCCGAAGAGAGGGGAGATCTTGCCGGCAACCAGCGCCTCCCCAAGACGCCAGCTCAAAGCTCGAACACGGCATGACGCCAACACCAGGGACATGCCCTATACTACAGACTGTACAGGAGGGCCGGCCGCCCCTCTCCCATTCACTCCGGCCGGCGGGGCCGCCGGAGGAGAGGGAGAGGGGCGCCAGCGAGTCAACGCACAGCGGCGGCAAGGAGGGGAGAGCGGAAGGAGGAGAGAGCGGTACGCCAGCCCTGTTTGGCTCAACGGGAACTCAACTATTTCGGCAGAAACAGGATGCCGTTTTGTGCACGAAAATGGAATTTCTCTCTTAGGGTTATTATGTATTGCCTAATCCATCTGATCTAGTATGTGGTCTTCTCGAGCCGAACTGCCGAAGCCAACCATACCGCAATTGGTGATTATGTAATTGTTGCATGCTTCCACCGTTCGACACTTCCCATGTTTCATAGTATATCGAAATCCAACGTGGCGCGAGATGTAGGGGTCGGCAAGAGGTTTCAACGATTATATTGGGCTAAAAAAATCCATCGCTTATTTAGAGCATGCACAATGGTAGAAAAGACATGTCATCTCTTAGCTTTCCACGCCATCTAGAGAAAATCGTAAAGATAAGTCATACAATGCATTATCTCTTATTGTTATTCGTAGCAATTAATTAATAATTAATAATTAATTTTTCGTAAGAATTAATTTGCTAAGAGAAGGCGTATTCTACAACGCATAAGGGCACGTACAATGAGGTGATGTCAGCCTTCCCTTTGAGATGCCACACCAGATTTTTGCTTAGTTGGATGAGAGAGAATGAAGAGAAAGAAGATTGTCGCAAGACTATTTTCTCCATTGTATGACATAAGTCTTTCCTTAGCAACAAATTTTCTACTAAAATTTAATTGTTAATATTAATTGTTAGAGATGGTTGTAAGTGATAATGCATTATATGACTTATATCTAATACCTTCTCTAGCTGATGTGGTGGGGTAAAGAAATGCATGCATTCTCTACCATTGTACATGCCCTAAAATAGGCTTCTCTTATTTTCTAAGAGATGATCTCTTAGCTAAGTGAAGACAGTCTTCTCTTTCTTATTTCTCTCTCCTCCAAAACAAAAATCCTACGTGCCTAGACTAAGAGAAAGCTGATGTCACGGCATTGCACATGTCCTTACAGGACACGTCGATGTGTGCCTGAAAATACTCGGCGGTTCCCGTAGAGCTATGTAGTTGCTATTGGAGCGTGGAGATGATCTTAAATGGCAAAAATGTCAGACGATCGAGAGAGAAAACTTAGAAAGTAGAGAAGTTAGTACTAGTACGTACGCGGACACTCGGTGTGGGTGAATCGCGATTGCCAGTAGAAACTAGCAAAGCGCTGCGCTGGTGAACCGGTTGTTAGACTTTTATCGCCTTCCCCGCAAAAAAAAAAAAAAGACTTTTATCGCCTTGGTCAGTGCTGAACGTTTCAAAGTACTCCATGTGTTGCGTCGTCGTAAACATCGTACTAGTACGTACGCACCCAGCAGTACTTTATACTCGTATATATGTTGACGTATGCATTACCACAAGGATGCATCAGAGGTCAGGTGGTACCGATGCAATCTTGACAGGGTCCAACAAAGCTACAGTAAAAAGAGTTAATTCTGCTAGCTCCACGTCACACGATTTGGCATGCATGCATGCAGAGTTTAATGGGCGAGCGAGACATCCATGCACGCAGGGCTGCTATGTATGGCGCAATTAATCGAGGGATCGGTGCGCGCGTGGAGACCCGGCAAATGGAAACACGGCCGGTACGTAAATGAGGAGACCGAGTCATGGTGCGTACGGGCCGTCGGATGCACGGCCGGCGGCCTGGATGACGCGGTGGGTCTGCGTCTGACCAGGTCGAGCCGAGGAATAGACTTGCGGAGTGAACCGTACGTGCGCGACATAAAAGGTTGCTTGGACTCTTTCTCCCGTGGACCGCCTGCTTCATTCTACTCCGTACCACCGAAAGCGATACGTGCATAGGCTTCGATCTGTCTCTGCAAGTGTGTAACCTAGCGGTGCCTCGTTTTCCTTCAGATTTTCCGTTGAAAAGAATTTTCAATTAATTACGTATACGTCGTCATATCAGAAAACGAACCAGTCCTCCTGGTAAGGTGCGAGGGAGCCGTCAAGGCCTGCAAGCGTCACCTCAACCAACGGTACGTGTTTCAATATTGCTAGCTAGTGCTCATCTCATCACGTAAGCCATGCATGTTTCTCACGCTCGTAACTTCGCTTCACTATTTCTACGCACCGCCGCTCCCTCTAGGTATCTCATGCACGAGGCTTATGCTTAATCGTTGCCACTGGGTCTTGCCAAGGTTTGAGTTCGTCTTTGTCAAGGTAACGCAAGTTGAAGGCTATGGCTTGGCCACTGAACTCGACAACACCAGATGGCTGAGTACGTTTTTTGGTGCTCCTTGAGTACCAGGTCTTGAGCTTGGGGGTGAAAACCCTTTCGTTCGACACTGGATGTGCCAGCAACGGCGGTGCTTAAGCATTGCGACCTTGCTGAAGGGTGTTGTATGCAAATTGCTTTGTGAGTGTTGTCCAAGGTGAAAACTATCATCTAGTCTTTACCGGCTAGATCCAGCAGCGAAGACACTCACTCACGTGTCGTTCCTTTCATGAAGACGTTGTTGTGGATGACTTTCTTGAAACTTGTGCGATGGATTATGTTGTTGGTTTTCGATAGATGTGAATGTGTGATGGATGATGTCATCACATTTTTTTTCCTTTTTCTTTCATTTCATTTTAAAATTGCGATTGTGTGCATCTTTGATGTCTTGCAAATGACTATAGGTGCAGGAATTACAAACACCAGGACGACTTAGTCATTTGAAGGGTGGAAGGGAGTCAATTTCCCATCATACGATAATAAATATTTAAGACCTTGTTGTTGTTGCCCTCGTCCATACGAATTTAAATCGGAGTTTGTATAAAGAAATGTGGCCTAAATTACTGCAGGAGTCTAGAATATTTAACGACCCGAGAACTTGTTGCTGTCAAAACCCACCGGCGGGCAGCGACGGGCAACACCGTAGAGCCGGGAACAACCTAGGGCTGCGGCTGGCCGAGGTCCCTCCGAGCGACGGCCCGCAAAGCCTCTGGTACACACGTCCGATGCTGATGCAAGGGCGTGCCACCTGACCTATACCTGGTCAGGAAGGTGATGAAGATGCCTCGCTTAATTTCCTGCATGGCATACACGTAAACATTAAATACGAGCCTCGATCGGCTCTCAGGTTATCCTGTGAATCGGCTCAAGGAGCCGATCCACCCATGATTCGTACGAGGTGCACGAATATATGGTGGTCCTGCTTGATCAAGATAAAGCTAATGAGATCTACGACGATTTACGGTTTTCACCGCATAATCGGATCATCCTACTCACGATTGGGCCTCGCGGCCACGCACGGTGATCGTAAGCCGATCCTAGATAGGGCCTAAAAACCAACACGAGGTTGATCCCCGGAACATCCTGTCTAGGACTAGCAAACGACACCCTACGTGCCGCTGGATCCTCCAACCCTTTGTAAGGCCTAACTATTGCAGATATTAAACTAATCCTTGATGAACAAGGAGCAACCGTAACGGATCAGATCTACTAAATAATGATCAAGCGGGGTGCCGCCCCTACACCTAAAATAGGTGTAAGGGCGGCTAGATATGCAAGGGTTGAACTACGATAGCATGTTACACGAAGAACTATGCTAACCCTAACACATCTATGATAACTACGTTGCTCGCCATCAAAAAGGCTTCAGTACGAGCAACGCATGAACAACATAAAGCTTCTGCTGCCTAGATCGCAAGATGCGATCTAGGCAGCATGGTGCTTACCGGTAGAAACCCTCGAGACGAAGGAGTTGGCGATGCGCCGAGATTGATTGGTTGGTTGAACGTTGGTTGTTGTTTATTCCATAAACCCTAGATACATATTTATAGTCCAGGGGACTTTCTAACGTGGGAATAATCCCCACCGTGCACGAGACAAACTCTAACTTCTAATCTAAGATGCGATCTACTATATTACAGATATATGGGCAACCCAGCCCAACTTTGCATATAAGGCCGATCCACGTATTTCTTCCGTATATAATCTTTAAGCCCATCTTGATCGCAGCCCACCTCTGACTTAGCCAAATTCTGGTGATAACACATGCCCCCCTGGTTTTGGAATTGATAATTCCAAAATCACTCTGTTTTTTCTTCGTCGGGTCATGTCGTGGTAGAGCAGAACCGTCGCAGCATTCTTCATCATGATGCCCTGTCTTCTCAACTTTTCCGCGTGATTTGACCGTTGTCTTTGGGCACCACCTCCTCGGAAACTGCTGTGGCATTGAATTTCTACTATAGCCCCTTTATTTAACCGCTCTGAGCAGTTTGCCACTTCATCACCTTGCTCTGTTCTGACCATCGGCTCCCCAAAAAACCCCCAATCTCCCATAGCCATGTCTTCCTCTTCTTCCTCATCGGTCTTCTCTGACTCCTCCTCATCCCGCGAGCCGACGCCGGAGTGGGGCTCGTTGGCGGCGCACGACATTCTCGCCCCAACGACGTGGGACAAAGAGGAACACGATTCCTCCATCTGGTCTGAGGATGACAAATCCCTGACCGACGGAGAGGGCGACCTCCAATTCCTCGTCGAGGGGGAAGAGGAGGCGGAGAGCGAGGACGACCGCTTCTCCTGGGATGATTTCACCTCCTCCGAGGAAGAGGCGGAGGAGGAGGAGGACGACGACGACTCCCTCGAAGGTTACCCACCAGCGAAGCGCCTCCGCACCTGGTGGGACGACGACAGCGATGACGACGATGAGGAAGATGAGGCTCCCGTAGAAGGTTATGGAAGCTCCGACGAGGAGCCTCTCAGCAGCTGCGCCGGAGGCAGCGACGGCGAGGGCAGCAACGGCCCCTAGATTAGGGATCAGTAGTAGTAGTTGGCTTTTGCCCTCTTCTTCCCTGAGCAATCGGCTCTTTCTTTGTAAGAAATCCCTCTATTAATGAAGAAAATATCCTTCAATTAATTTCGCTTCCTTGTCAACTTTGCCGATTGTCGAATGGAGTTGCCATACAGAGAGCCGATAGCAGAACATCGGCTCGCATTGCGATCTAAGGCCAAGCTGTTGCCTAAACATGCAGTCCAACAGGCCTAATTCTCGTCCAAACCATCAGATTGAACTCCTCAGCAACCCACTAGGAGATTCGTCTTACACATCATGATTTCTGGTCTGAACCGATTCCGTTAACTTGCTAATTTGAGCTTATTCCTCTAGAGTCGACATCAGCGTATCGGCTTTGTTATTCTGAAGTCGATACCCGTGTATCGGCTGTTTTTGCGTACTGTTAACTCCGTATGTTTTCTCAAGTCGATGTCCTGCGCATCGGCTGTGATTAATTTTTTTTTTACTGGCCGATTAAAATCGGCCCCCACATCTTACTGCCTACTGGCCGATTAAAATCGGCCCCCACATCTTACTGCCCATCATCCCACATGCTTGGGAAATACTTCTTGAGGTGTTGACCATTGACAGCTACTGGGAACTTCTCGCCGTCCAACTCTTCCAACATGTATGCATTACCCTTCAAGGCCTGGACAACTTTGTACGGACCGTGCCAATTAGGAGACCATTTGCCATATGCCTTGTCCCTGGTTCCCAACGGCAACACAGCTTCCCATACTAGATCACCAACTTGAAACTCCTTTGGTCTAACCTTTTTATTGTAGGCACGAGCCACCCTGGCTTTGTTCTCCTTAATCTTCTCCAACGACCAAAGCCTAAGCTCTGTTGCGTCCTCAATAGTGTCGCTCATCAAGGCTGCATATTCTTCAGCTGTCAGATCATTCTGAAACGTGACACGTCTTGATCCAGCCGTAATTTCCCAAGGCAATACGGCTTCCTGTCCATAGACAAGCTGGTACGGCGAAGTCTTTATAGCTCCATGGCACGACATGCGGTAGGCCCATAATGCTTCTGACAACTTCTCATGCCAATCCCTAGGATTCTCGTCAATTTTCCTCTTGATCAGCTTGATTAGACTCTGATTGGACGCTTCAGCCTGCCCATTAGCTTGAGCATAGTATGGGGATGATCGGATCAGCTTAATCCCCATGTCATCGCAGAACTTCCTGAATTCTTTAGAAACAAAGACCGAACCTCCATCGGTCGTGATAGTTTGGGGAATCCCGAACCTATGAATGACGTGTTCTTTCACAAATTTGATCACATCTTCTGATTTCACCTTTTTCATAGGGACGGCTTCCACCCACTTGGTGAAGTAATCTGTGATAACCAAAATCCATTCATGTTTTTTGCTCGACGCCGGATGGATTTTGCCGATCATATCCATGCCCCACCCTCGAAACGGCCAAGGCTTGATGATAGGGTTCATCGCTGACGCTGGTACCATCTGAATCTTTCCGAACATCTGGCACGCTTGGCACCCCTTGTAATAATTGAAGCAATCTTCAAGCATGGTGGGCCAATAAAACCCTGATCGCCTGATTAACCACTTCATCTTATGAGCCGACTGATGAGTTCCACAGGCGCCTTCATGCACCTCATGTAAGAGCCGATTAGACTCAGTTGGTCCCAGGCACTTGAGTAGTAACCCTTCCAACGTCCTGTAGAACATATCGTCTCCTATGAGGACATACTTCATGGCTTTGTACCTTATCCGTTTAGATGCCCCCCGAGCCGAATCTTTTAAATAATTGAAGATTTCGGCTCTCCAATCATCCTGTTCCAGGAACTGTACCTGAACTTCCGACCCATCAGGTATATCTAGATAGCCTGACGCCATTTGTGCGAGATTGTTGGCCTCGGTATTTTGGGATCTTGGGACCCAATTAAAGTTGATGTACCGAAACTGTGTCATCAACTCACGGCATTCCATCCAATATGGGAAAAGTGATTCACTTTCGCACTTATATTCATCCGTGAGCTGGTTAATCACCAACTTGGAGTCTCCAAAAAACTCTACTGCTTCTGCCCCGGCTTCCAGTAGCAACTCCATTCCCTTGCGTATTGCCTCATATTCTGCTACGTTGTTGGTGCAAGGGGTAGATAATCTGATGGAGAAGGAGTACTCTGCCCCCCGAGGCGATACGAGCAGAATGCCGATGCCACAACCATCGTTGCAAGCCGATCCATCGAAGAACATAGCCCATGCATGTATAGATAGTGCCGCTATATTGGTACTGATCCGTTCAGCGATAAGATCGGCCAACGCTTGTCCTTTGACTGCTTTCGCAGGCCGATACCGGAGATCGAACTCTGACAACGCAAACATCCACTTACCAAGTCGGCCTTTCAAAACAGGGGCCGACAACATGTGCTTGACAACATCTGACTTGCATATGACGATGATCTCTGCCGTCAAAAGGATGTGATGAAGCTTGGTGCAGGTAAAGAACAGGCAGAGGCAAAGTTTCTCGACCTCAGGATATCTTGTCTCCGCGTCCAGCATCCTTCTGCTGAGGTAGAACACGACCTTTTCAACGCCTTCGTAGAGTTGCACCACTACCGAGGCGATGGATGTGTCAGCTACCGACAAGTAGATGTAGAACGGCCTGTCTTGCTGGGGCGGAACTAGCACAGGCGGCGTCGTCAGATACCGCTTAATCTCATCAAACGCCTGTTGCTGTTCTGCCCCCCAGTGAAACTCGTCATCAGATTTAGTTTTCACCAACGCCATGAACGGCTCGATTCGTCCTGACAGATTAGAGATGAATCGTCGGACAAAGTTGATTTTGCCGATGAGACGTTGGAGCTCCTTCTTCGTGGTGGGCGGCTGCATGGTACGCACCGCCTCCTGACTTTTCAGGCCGATCTCAATTCCCCGTTCATGCACCAGAAACCCTAGGAATTGACCAGCCGTCACGCCAAAGGCACACTTCTTCGGATTCATTCTCAGTCCGAACTTCCGAGTTCGGTCCAGGACGCGCCGTAGATCATCCAAGTGTCCCTCCATGGAGACAGATTTGACTACCACGTCGTCGATATAGATCTCCACCAACTTGCCGATCAGATCATGAAATATATAATTCATGGCTCGTTGGTACGTTGCACCAGCATTCTTCAACCCAAAGGTCATGACCACATATTCAAACAAGCCTACTGCCCCTGGTACTCTGAATGCGGTCTTGTGTATATCTTCCGGAGCCATGAAGATCTGGTTATAACCGGCGTTGCCATCCATGAAGCTCAACACCTTGTGGCCAGCAGCGGCATTTATCAACGTTTCTGCCACAGGCATCGGATATTCGTCCTTTGGAGTGGCTCTATTTAGATCTCAGAAATCGATGGCCACACGCCATCGGCCGTCCTTCTTCTCTACAGGAACGATACTGGAGATCCACTCAGCGTACCTGCATGGCCTGATGAACCCGGCGGCCAACATCTTCTCGATTTCTTTCTTGACTTCTTCCAGAATTTCGGCCCTCATCTGTCGTGCTCGTTGTTGGAACGGCCGAAATCCTTTCTTAAGGGGGAGCCGGTGTTCAATGATGCTCCTGTCCAACCCAGGCATCTCCGTGTAATCCCATGCAAAGCAATCTGGGTATTCCTTCAACAGAGCTATCATCTGTCCCCTGAGCTGTGGATCTAACTTCTTGCTGATAAAAGTCGATCGCGGCTTATCCCCAGGACCAATGTCGACTTCTTCTAGCTCATCAGCCGATGTAAACCCATACCCTAGCTTTCCGTCACCTGTGAGGTCGACGCCACATACTGGGAGCGCAGGTGATACGGATACTACGGGCCGATCGCTAGAATCGGCTTCCATCTTGATCATCACCAGGATATTTTGGCGGTGTCGGGGCCGATCGCATAGAGCAGCCTCTTCCTCATCTTTGCTATGAGAGCAGCTGCCCTCGTCTATACCCTCGTCAGGGTGGTGCCCCATTTCCACCATGCTGATGTTGAACGAGTTTCTTGGCTGGCACCTCCCAGGATAAGCGTCCTCAATGCTGTCAACGGCGCATGACGGTGAAATAGGCACTTCTGGTGCCGCCGATGCAAATGACGACGATGGACGAGACTGAAGTGGCACTTCTCCTTGGTAGGTCCCGAGAGCTGGTCCTAATAGAGGGTGCTGATACTTCATGACCTCCTGGATCATCCGAAAGGCGACATGCTCCAAAGTATTCACCAGGCTCTCAGAATGGCGATGCAGCGAGTGAGTCACCATGCAGCGAATCTCCTGGCGCAGGGACTTGGTACGTTCTTCTGACGGGACGGATAGGTCCACCCCGTCGAGCGCGCCTTCCGGCGAGAACCCCTTCCACCTGATGCCATGTGAACGGGTTCTGTGGAAAGAGCCGATGAGGTCGGCTTCGAGGATGACTTTGATCTCGTCATACTTCTTCTTGAGCTCGTCGGTCAGATCCTCGTACGTGACTGGAGTGCCGTCCGCCATCTCAGATGTAGATGGCGATGTGGTCGATGACGAAGCTTGTCCCACCGGGCGTGCAAGAATGTGTTGCTGTCAAAACCCACCGGCGGGCAGCGACGGGCAACACCGTAGAGCCGGGAACAACCTAGGGCTGCGGCTGGCCGAGGTCCCTCCGAGCGACGGCCCGCAAAGCCTCTGGTACACACGTCCGATGCTGATGCAAGGGCGTGCCACCTGACCTATACCTGGTCAGGAAGGTGATGGAGATGCCTCGCTTAATTTCCTGCATGGCATACACGTAAACATTAAATACGAGCCTCGATCGGCTCTCAGGTTATCCTGTGAATCGGCTCAAGGAGCCGATCCACCCATGATTCGTACGAGGTGCACGAATATATGGTGGTCCTGCTTGATCAAGATAAAGCTAATGAGATCTACGACGATTTAGGGTTTTCACCGCATAATCGGATCATCCTACTCACGATTGGGCCTCGCGGCCACGCACGGTGATCGTAAGCCGATCCTAGATAGGGCCTAAAAACCAACACGAGGTTGATCCCCGGAACATCCTGTCTAGGACTAGCAAACGACACCCTACGTGCCGCTGGATCCTCCAACCCTTTGTAAGGCCTAACTATTGCAGATATTAAACTAATCCTTGATGAACAAGGAGCAACCGTAACGGATCAGATCTACTAAATAATGATCAAGCGGGGTGCCGCCCCTACACCTAAGATAGGTGTAAGGGCGGCTAGATATGCAAGGGTTGCACTACGATAGCATGTTACACGAAGAACTATGCTAACCCTAACACATCTATGATAACTACGTTGCTCGCCATCAAAAAGGCTTCAATACGAGCAACGCATGAACAACATAAAGCTTCTGCTGCCTAGATCGCAAGATGCGATCTAGGCAGCATGGTGCTTACCGGTAGAAACCCTCGAGACGAAGGAGTTGGCGATGCGCCGAGATTGATTGGTTGGTTGAACGTTGGTTGTTGTTTATTCCATAAACCCTAGATACATATTTATAGTCCAGGGGACTTTCTAACGTGGGAATAATCCCCACCGTGCACGAGACAAACTCTAACTTCTAATCTAAGATGCGATCTACTATATTACAGATATATGGGCAACCCAGCCCAACTTTGCATATAAGGCCGATCCACGTATTTCTTCCGTATATAATCTTTAAGCCCATCTTGATCGCAGCCCACCTCTGACTTAGCCAAATTCTGGTGATAACAGAACTATATGCCCGTACCACCCTCAGTCGCGACTGTTTGTCAAACTAAACACCATTTATGAAGTCCCAAAGGCCTTGGACAATTCTATTTTGTTAGCACATACCTCTTCACATTATTCAGTAACTTTGCAGATAATATATGTGAATTTTTTGAATCAAGTACTGTAGAAAAAGCGAAGAAGATGATGCAATAAGAGCACAGTAAAAGAAGGCTGATTTTTTATAACAACAAAAAAGATGGGGTCTTTGGTTCATACAATCTAAAGCCCAGCAAGCAGAGGTATACATTTTGTTCCTGTCACGAGAGATAGTATTAAGAACATGCGGCCCATGGAGCAGCTAGCTTGCATGTGCCAAATCAAGTAGCGGCAGATCAGGTGGGCCGGCCCATTAGCGCGCCTAGTCTGTCTGGTTTTTGCTGGATTTCTCTAGTTTGTTTTTTGTTTTTGCTGGGTTTTTTTCGGTTTTTGATGGTTTTGTTTGGTTTTTCTGATTTCAAAATTTGTTCAGATTTTTTTCTGATCTAAAAGATTTTCATGTCATAAAATGGTTCAAATCCAAATTTTGTTTAGATTTGAAATTTGTTCAAAATTTAAAAAATTGAAATATGAAGTTTATTCGATTTTTTTACTTTTAAAATTATTCGGTTTTGAATTTGTTCGATTTCAAATTTTTTCCGTTTTGAATTTTGTGTTGTTTTGAATTTTGTTCAAATTTTTAAATCTAAACTAAACGGAAAAAAGAAGAAATCAGTACCTTTGTTGGGCCACGTTTGGAGCGGGCCAGGACGAAGAACGTTAAGCGGAGCTATGCTTCGCTCCCGCTTAATGCGGAGGATAGGCGCTCCCCTGCTGGTTCGTAGAGGGACGGCTGCACATGCGCCGTACGCCTTGCGTATGGTCACCTCTTTAGTGAAACTTCCGTCCTCCTCTGATCCTCTTCGCCTCCTTGTCGACTCGGGCTGATCCAGGGGCCGGCCTTATCTGGCTACCAGGCCTTGAAAGATTGAAGTTGGCGTTTAGGGTTTAGAGAGTAGGGAGGCGGTAGATCGATCGCCATGGCTGAAAGTTTTGTTGCGCGAGGTGGTGACCCGAAGGACTTTCATTATTCACTTCCAATCTTAGGGTGGCCGACCTAACTTGGGTTGGGATTTTCTTATTTTTTCTCATTTTCTATACATGACATATGGGCTGGGCCAAATCTTAGGGTGCACTCTCAAGTATGACCAAAATTGTAGTGACAAATATGAAAACTATAATAACAAATGCACACAGTATTAAAATATAACTTACGGTGATTTAAATACTACACCTCCATTTCAAGAAATAAGGTGCACGCCTATTTCAAGACGAACTTTGACCATAAAAATTAAGCAAGAAAATCTTGATTATATTATATCTAATTAGTATCGTTGAATTCATATTGGAAAACAGTTTTTAATGATATTAATTTAATACAAACAACCTTTATCTATTCAAAGTGATTTTTAGTTAAACAAAAAGCACGTAAAACGAGGACGCTTTAATACTTAAAACGGAGATAGTACTCCAAATACAGCAGTATAACTTTTACATATAGTATGGTCACCTCTTTAGCCAAACGTCTCTCTCTGAAGAGGGAAAAAATACCTCTTTACCCAAAGGTCTCTCTCTCTGCGAGGAGAAAAACCAAGCTGTTGCGATGCAGAGACAGCCACGGCGATGGAGCTGCCGTCGCCAGGGAGAAATTAAATTTCCGATCACTCTCCTGCGCATGCAGCGACTGGGTGCAGAGCTGCAGAGAGGAAGAGGAGGCTAGCCTCGATCGAAGCTGGCTACTCGCTTTGCCACTTGCAAAAGCAGGATCGATCGAGGCTACTAACCTACAGCAGGAGGAGTAGCTATCTAGCAACCTAAAGCAGCAGCTGGACCGCCATTACAGTAGCTACTAACCTACGGGCATCAATAGCTGCTGCTGCATGCGCATGCAGTGTGCAGGTATGGTGGATGCATGCGGGCCGCGGCCGGCGTGCGTCGAGCGAGATCGACGGATCTCTGCCAGCGGCAACGGCAGGCACGCGCTCCGGTGGTCTTCACCGGCTACCATTAATTAATTTCTGCATGCAGGTTCCATATATGTCGCCGGGAGCTATGCATGCATGCCATGCGATAGCTTGCCTACATCTACATGGTCATGGAGAGGAGTATACAATGCGTGGAACCATGGACGCTACGATCGACTAGGTTTATATACTATTGGCTGGCGTGCGCGCAGTGGCAACGCAACAGCGATGCCTCACCGGCTCAACCGCACCAGCACCAACTCTGGCCGGCGACGGCGCCGGTCACGAAGCTCCTTTTGGGGGCCTCTACCCACAACCAGCGGCATGCCACGAATAAGATTTTCTTTTGACTATTTTTGCTGAATAAGTATATTTCAAATGTAAAGGCTTTTACAACAATTCTACATGCAAATGCAAATGGGTGAACATAATATATCTACAACAAAGTGTGGTTATTACAACAATAAACTACAACAAATGCTAGTTTTTTTTTGAGCCACTACTGACAACATCATTCTTCACAAATTTGCATGATCTTATTTATCCTTTTCTTGTTCTAATCATTGACTTTCAAACGATCATATAACGTGTACTCTGGCCTTAGGTTCATCTCCTTCTCCATGCATGTTTCCAAACTCAGGGCATCTCCAGCGGCGCGACGCATTTCGGACACCCAAAATGTCCGCGGGCGTCCGTTTGCGTCGCGAGGCGGACCCGGAAATGGTCGCGTGTCCGTTTGCGTCTGGGGCTGGCTCCAGCGTGGCGACGCATTTTGGGCGCAGGCCAGAATTCAAAAAATAGAAGCACGCATAAACTTTTGCACCAAATTTACAGCCGCATTTTGAGGGCTGAAAAGTTCACCCCACTTTGCATATCGGACTGCGCAAAGTGGAGACCAAAAGGGGCACAACAAGGCCTGACAAGGCTTTGATCTGCATCTGCCACGCCTGCTGGTTGGCAGCCACGGAAATCTTCATCTTCTGGTTCCTGCGCCGGCAGCGACGTTTCGCGGCCTCGATCGCTTTCTCCTCCGGGGAGAGCACCTTCTTTGCAGCCTTCGCCTTCGTCTCCCGGCCGCTGCCGGTGCCGGCCCGCTTTGCTTCCGGCGGACCCTCCATTGTGGCTACGGTCGTGGCTACGGGGGAGTGTGGGGCGGCGACGGGTGCGGCGGCGAGGGTTTGATCCGCATCCATGGCGGTGGCTGCGGCGGCGAGGACGTCCATCGCTTCTGGAATGTTTCGCGCCGGTCTAGTTTGCTTTTTCGCGCGGGGAATGGCCAGTGGCGGGAATTATATCGGCCTCGCTGCCACTGACGCGCGGGTCCTACGTCTTTTTCGGCGGTCACTCGGCGCGACCGCCGAGCGTCCGCGGAGACGCAAACCTGCCGCATATTTGGGCCAGGTTTGCGTCTCCGCGGACGGGCCGGTCACTTTGCGTCGCCCCGCTGGAGCATGGCCCAGACGCATTTCCGGTCACGGCGGACGAAAACGGTCGCTCAGCGACCATTTGCGTCGCGCCGCTGGAGATGCCCTCAGCCGAAGCTAGCTCCTCGTCGCTCTATTTTAACTTGGCCATGTTCTGCTCCAGCATATGTACTTTCTCGGTATCATCCATCCCGTGATTCACATCTTCTAATAAATCAGTGTATTTGTTGTCCAACTTATTCTTCTCTTCAAATAAATTCATAACAAGCTGAACATTTCATATTTTCTCTTCAATTCAAGCATCATAGCTATTTTCATACATGTTCCACAAACTAGACAATGCATGTTGCAGCAGTGCAGGCCACTTGGGATCAACCCAGCACACAAAGTCACAGTTTATTACATCCTGGAAATATAATTACAAACAATATAATTGAACAAATCACACAAAAAATGCAAATTTCTTTTTGGATTATATATGTACGACAACTATGTAGCTAGACATACTCTCACATTGTGATGTGCACACACGAAGGAAGGCCGGCCGATGTTCGTCCTTTCGAAAGCAACGGATTTCACAAGGAAAACAAATGGGGTTGCGGGACATTGTCAATGATATAATAATGTTGCTACAAAATGTAATACCCGATGTTACAACCGTCAAGTTGCAGCTGGTTATACGCCAATGGCCAAGCTTAAGAAAAAAAAACCATACTCCCTTTGTGTCGAATAAGATATCATATATTTATGTAGATTCAAATGTATATACTACTATACACTAAAGCATGATTAGATACATGTGTATCTACTCAAATCTGCAACAACTAAATCAGATGGAGAGTACATATTATCTATAAATTTTTAATTGTATTTTATATCGTCTCTGCCAGCTTCTCAGTCAACTCCTAAAGCATAGGATTCCATGATTTGTGCTAGTACAAGTTGCAACTAGATTTTTTTAGTTACACAAGTAGCTGCAACTGAGAAAAAAATGTCTGAATTGTTGGACCGCTTCATGATTTGTGCTAGTAATTACTTGCAACATGGGTTGCAAGTGTTTAAAATAGTTAAATTGCTTCATGATTCGTGCTAGTTATGAGTTGCAACATATATTGGAACTGAAAGCTTAATTCTTAGTCCAATGAGAATTAGTCACACGCCATGTTTTGATAGTTTTTATAGAAGGGATACCGAGTCACGTTAATACCAAAGCCACTTGCCAATATGTATTATTTCTCCTAAGGGCATCTTCAACAGGGCGACGCCTTTCGGACGTCTAAATTATTCGCGTGCGTTCGTTTGCATCGTCTTGCAGATATGGACATGGTCATTTTTTACCGTGCGTCTGTTTGCACCAGGGGTGCTCCCAGCGGCCCAACACATTTTTTTCTACTTTTTTTCTCTGAAAAAACATCTCGGGCACTCTCAATCACCCAAACTGGAAAATTCAGCGGGCTATGATAGCCCTGTTGTTCCTACAAAGGGAGAACATACAGAAACTCTACTAGTGGCTTCAATTGGCCGTGGCAATCTTCGCTGCAAAGAAAAAAAATACTATGACAGTTCTAATTGTCGGGGTTCAAGCCAGACTCGTCGGTGTGGTAGTGCCTGCAGCAGGATGTGTCATCGAACACCTTGCCGACCATCTCGCCATTTCCCTCGTAGAGGAAGGTAAGCTGGTAGCCGGGCTCGAGATCGAGGTCGCGGGCGAACTTGTTCCCACCCGGTGTGCAGGTACATCTTGCCCTGCCCATCGAACAATACCTCGACAGGCCACCGGCAAAAGTTGCAATTGGCCTCCCATAGTTGCAACTCGGCCGGCTCGACACTGTCGACGAACTCAGCGATTTTTTCAGGGAACCGCTTGATGCTGAGGGGGTCTTGGTCGATGCGGAGGAGGAACTTGAAGCACCGGTACTCCTGCGAAGATGATGACAACGCAGGCGACGACGAACATGGGATCGTTCCACCTCGACGGCCATGGCGGCCACGCCCGCGGCCTCGACCACCTCACCGGCCACCTGGACCCGCCATGGAGTACCTCGTGGGGCTGGTTGCGTCGCAGGAAGAGCGAGGTGGCGCTATGGTGGAGGTTGTGGCGGCTAGGGTTTGTGTGGAGGAGAGATGAGGACGACGAGCATGCGCCCCTCTTTATATACGCCGAAGGCAGCCGAGGGGCGCGGAATGCATGGCAATCGCCATTACTTCGTTGGAAAAGGTGGGCGGCGACCGCTCGGCAGGCAAGGCATCGCCATTAACATGGCGCAGACTGCCGAAGCGATGCCTCGGCGCCAGTACTGACGCGCCCGAGAAGACGGATCGAGCCTGAGTCGCTGCCAGACGGACCCGATGAAACGTCCGCCAAACGCGAGCGGACACTCGACACGACCGCGCACCGTCCATGAAGACGCATCCAAAGCGCATATTTGGGACACGTTTGCGTCTCCGCGGACACCCTGGTCACTATGCGCTGGGCCATTGCGCCTGGTCCCAGCCGCATTTTTTGACCGCGCGGTCACAAACGGTCGCTCCGCGTTGGTTTACATCACGCCATTGGAGATGCCCTAATTAAGGACCCATTTTCCAAACTCTAAATCACTTTTGGCTCCTTTCAAAACTTTAAAACTTTTATGGCCTCTTGTAGTCACGTCGTGTTAGATGTCTTAATAAAAATGGAGGACGCGACACTTCTGTGGGCAAGTTTCTTCAAACTATACTAAAATGACTAAGTCATTTGAATCTGACCATATCAATGACGTGACATCCATGCTTTCTTACCGAGAGTGTTCGAAAATATTCGGAGAGGTTCTAAAATCTTTCCAAACTAGCTAACCTAAATGGCGCAACCTAGATGTTTTGGGATAAAAATGGTTAAGTCATTCTAGTCTAACCACTCCAACTGGCCCGTCATGTACGTGACTAAGAGCATCTCCAATCGCGTCCCCCAAACCGTCTCCCAAACCGCGCCGGATTGAGCGTTTGGGGGACGTGTTTTGTTCGTGCCGCGTTTGGGGGACGTCGCTCCCCAGCCACGTCCCCCAAACGCCGCCCCCAAACATTTAAAATACTTTTTTTAACACATAACCATTTATCAAATGTAGCATATGAATAAAAATGTTAGCGAGGATTGTTTTCAAAATAAATTACAACAAACAATGAAACAAGTAATCAAATATAATAAATAGGACTAGATGCTACATCAAGGTGCCACAGTATTTCCTTTGATCCTCCACAAATGCTCAACGAGATCAGCTTGAAGTTGATCATGAACATTGCTGTCACGGATCTCTGCGTGCGTAGCGAGAAAATCAGCAAAATCTGCAGGCAACTCATGATCAACCTCCGCAAGAGGGCCTTGACACTCATAGGGACCAACATGTGACCTAGCATGATTCTTGCGGTCATCCTCGATGATCATGTTGTGCATGATCACACAAGTCTGCATCACCTCCCACATTTGGTCGTGAGACCAGCTTAGAGCAGGGTACCGGACAATGGCAAATTGTGCTTGAAGCACACCAAATGCCCGCTCGACATCCTTCCTGCAAGCCTCCTGTCGTGTAGCAAAGTGGGAATTCTTCAGACCTGATGGATTCGAGATTGTTTTGACAAAAGTGGCCCATTTTGGATATATACCATCGGCTAGATAATAGCCTTTGGTATATTGGTGGCCATTGATCTCATAGTTGCATGGTGGAGCATGCCCTTCCGCTAGTCTGCTGAACACCGGAGACCGCTGCAACACGTTGATGTCATTGTGTGATCCCGCCATGCCAAAGAAAGAATGCCAAATCCACAGGTCATAATCTGCCACAGCTTCAAGCACCACACTGCAATATCCATGACGCCCTTTGTATATACCTTGCCAAGCAAACGGGCAGTTCTTCCATGCCCAGTGCATGCAATCGATGCTTCCAAGCATTACAGGAAATCCTCTGGCAGCATTTTGTGCCATGATCCTTGCAGTCTCTTCTTCAGTTGGCTCTCTCAAGTAGTATTTGCCAAACTTTTCCACCACAGCTCGGCAAAACTTGTACATGCACTCAATGGCAGTAGACTCACTCATGCGAAGGTACTCGTCCTGTGTATCGGCAGGTGCTCCGTATGCAAGCATCCTCATGGCGGCGGTGCACTTTTGAATGGACGAGAATCCGAGAACGCCTCAGCGTCGAGCTTGAGCTTGAAGTAGGGGTCGAACTCTCGAACGCCGTGGAGGATATTCATGAACAGCCCCTTGCTCATCCTGTACCGGAAAATTGTCGGCATGTGTTGCCTCGTCGGCGAAGTAGTCGTTGTGCAGCATGGCATGCCCCTCCAGCCTCTGTCTGGGCTTCGACTTCCTTCTTTCCGGCCTTGATCCTCCGCGGCGCGGCCTCTTCCTCTTCTCCGCCTCAGCGTCAAGCATGTCCTGGAGGGACGCGATGATCAGCAAATGCTCCCGCAGGTCGTCGTCGAAGGCTTGCTCGTCCTCCAGCAGCAGGGCAACCATCTCATCGTCGCTGTCCATGGCTAAAGCAAAATCAATGGTTAAAATTGCGCTGAGGCAGACGACGCAACAAACAGCGGCCAATCACGCCTACCTGGCAAGTCGTCGAGCATCTTCTGTGCGCGGAGGTGGGGCGGATTTGACGGCGCGTTCTGGGACGCGCTGGCGACGCGGCGGCGGCGCCACGACCGGCGGGAGCCCCAGCCGCGACAACGGTGCCGACTCTCAGCAGAGATCAGACGCCCAAACGGCCGGGAAATCCAGCGGCGGCGGTGGGGTGGGAGGCGCGGGAAGGAAGGAGCGACGAGAAAAGAGGCGCGAACCAACGGTTTATGCAAATAGTCGCCGACATGTGGGAGCCCGCCTCGCTCTTCGTTGTATCCGGCGTCCCCGGTGCGTCCCCTGTGGGACGGGGACGGGCTCGGGGCGCCGGATACCGTATCGGGCCGCGCCGGACAAAAATGGGCTTTGGGGGACGCGGCTGTAACACATTTTCTGTCCGGCGCGCCTCAAATCCCTTTGGGGAACGCTTTGGGGGACGCGACTGGAGATGCTCTAAGAAAGCCAACAAAAGTTTTTAAGTTTTTCAAAAAGTTAGAAGTGGTTTAAAGGAATGTTGATACACAAGGGATGACAAGACAAGCTGCACGCGAGCAGCTAGCACGCAGATCAATCTCCCGCGATTTCCAGTGTACAAATCGTGCATGCACACACAATACATACGCATGCGGCCTGTGCAAAGCTGCAAGCATGTTGGGAACCTTGGATCGAATCTACCTTACCATACAAAAAGAGATTATATATAATCAGCTTCGTTAGTAATATTCAAAAGTAATTCTATTCTACGTTCGTATTTTAACATATCTACTTGTATGGGGAATGGTACGTCTGTTAGGTTTTGGGAGGACGTATGGTTGGTTGGCACGCCTTTATCTCATCAATATCCGGCACTATATAATATCACTCAACATAAGAATGTGTTGGTATCAACTGTGTTTGCTACGGAGCCTATTAATATATCTTTTAGACGAGGGTTGAATGATAATAAGTGGGTGCAATGGTTACATCTATGTCAGCGTTTAATTACAATTGATCTAACTACTGAACCTGCTAAGTTTATTTGGAAACTTACGGATTCTGGCATTTTTTCAGTTAAGTCTGTGTATCTTGATTGGATGAATGATCATACTATTTATCTTCGCAAATATCTATGGAAGTTAAAGATTCCCTTGAAAATTAAAATTTTTATGTGGTTCCTTAGTAATAAGGTGCTTATAACTAAGGATAATTTAGCAAAACGGAAATGGAAGGGTTGTCAAAAATGTTGTTTTTGTGATTCCATTGAAACCGTTAATCATTTATTTATTGAATGTCCTTTTACGAATATACTTTGGCGTATGATGTACCTTGCTTATAATATTCCTCCACCAGCTAATATTACTAATATGTTTGGTAGATGGCTAAATGGGGTGAGAAAAGAGGACAAACAGAAAATCCGTATTGGTGTGTCCGCCCTTTGTTGGGCTGTATGGAGAACTAGAAATGATATTATCTTTAACAAACAAAATGGAACAAAAAATTTGCAGGTTATCCAACGAGCCGCTCATTCAATTCAACAGTGGGTTTTACTTCTCCCAGTGGACCAGCGGGAGGCTATGGTTTTTGGATGCAACCGGATTCTAGCGGTTGCTCAGGACTTCTTTTTCCAGGCTACTGGGTGGCGGCATCTTAATAGAATAGCAAATGCATAGCGTTTCTATTTGCCATATTTTCAGTTGGTTGATTCATGTATCGATCCTAGCTTTTCCATGAGTGTAATAAGAGATGTTGGAACTGTTGTGACTTGATACTTCTTTAATAAAGTAGCCGTGTGCATCTATTAATGCAGAGGCTGGGGCTATGCTCCTTTATCGAAAAAACTTGTATGGAGTAGCTAGCTGCAGCCGGTTCTGATGAAGGAAGGACCAGCATGCACTAGCTAGCCAGCTGCATACGGCGATGCTCGTACGACCTTCATTTTAAAATAATTGTCATAATTTTATTTATTTATTTGAAAATAAGATTATAACCTCCAGCCTCTGGTATAACCTTTATTATAATTTTATTCAACAAAAATCCGGCAAGAACATACACATTAGATCTGTAAGAGCATCTCCACCGGCGCCCATAATTAGGTGCCGGCAAGCTCGACGGACAATGCGGTTGAAGCGGGCGGCATCGCGGCCGGCCGAACGCGCGAGCTCGATGTCTCTTGGAAACGTCGCGGCCACGCCGGGCTGTTTCACGCGTTGTCCGGTCGGCTTTGCTCGGTCGGCGTCATGTGCGACCGCCTCTCGGCGATGAGGGCGTGCATCTCCGGTCCAGGCGGTGGCGACACGACATAGCCGGCGTTGGAGATGTGCCACCCGCGCGGTAACTTGAACTGCAGCGGCATCGGGATGCGCAGCAAATAGAGGATGTCATCCTCTTCGAGGCTCAGCTGCAACGATTAGATCCCGCCGCCACCGCAATCGCCGGCCTCGGCATTGTGCACCATCACGAGGTGGTGGTGGATGTGTCGGCGGCATCTGAGATTGGTGGCGGTGGCTAGGGTTGGACGACAGAGAGAAGAACATCGTGTCGGCATGTTTTTAAGGGTGGCATCTGATGCGTGCAATCGACACATCCGTTGGGAACCCCAAGAGGAAGGTGTGATGCAGACAGTAGCAAGTTTTCCCTCAGAAAGAAACCAAGGTTTATCGAACCAGGAGGAGCCAAGAAGCACGTTGAAGGTTGATGGCGGCGAAGTATAGTGCGGCGCAACACCAGGGATTCCGACGCCAACGTGAAACCTGCACAACACAACCAAAGTACTTTGCCCCAACGAAACAGTGAGGTTGTCAATCTCACCGGCTTGCTGTAACAAAGGATTAGATGTATAGTGTGGATGATGATTGTTTGCAGAAAATAGTAAAGAACAAATATTGCAGTAGATTGTATTCGATGTAAAGAATAGGACCGGGGTCCACAGTTCACTAGAGGTGTCTCTCCCATAAGATAAATAGCATGTTGGGTGAACAAATTACGGTCGGGCAATTGACAAATAGAGAGAGCATGACAATGCACATACATGATATGATAAGTATAGTGAAATTTAATTGGGTATTACGACAAAGTACATAGACCGCTATCCAGCATGCATCTATGCCTAAAAAGTCCACCTTCAGGTTATCATCCGAACCCCTTCCAGTATTAAGTTGCAAACAACAGACAATTGCATTAAGTATGCTGCGTGGATAATCAATAACTACATCCTCGGACATAGCATCAATGTTTTATCCCTAGTGGCAACAGCACATCCACAACCTTAGAACTTTCTGTCACTGTCCTAGATTTAATGCAGGCATGAACCCACTATCGAGCATAAATACTCCCTCTTGGAGTTAAGAGCAAAAACTTGGCCAGAGCCTCTACTAATAACGGAGAGCATGCAAGATCATAAACAACACATAGGTAATAGATTGATAATCAACATAACATAGTATTCTCTATCCATCGGATCCCGACAAACACAACATATAGCATTACAGATAGATGATCTTGATCATGTTAGGCAGCTCACAAGATCCGACAATGAAGCACATAAGGAGAAGACGACCATCTAGCTACTGCTATGGACCCATAGTCCAGGGGTGAACTACTCACTCATCACTCCGGAGGCGACCATGGCGGTGAAGAGTCCTCCGGGAGATGATTCCCCTCTCCGGCAGGGTGCCGGAGGCGATCTCCTGAATCCCCCGAGATGGGATTGGCGGCGGCGGCGTCTCAGTAAGGTTTTCCGTATCGTGGCTCTCGGTACTGGGTGTTTCGCGATGAAGGCTTTAAGTAGGCGGAAGGGTAGGTCAGGGGGCGTCACGAGGGGCCCACACGCTAGGGCCGCGCGGCCAGGGGCCAGGCCGCGCCGCCCTGTTGTGTGGCCACCTCGTGGCCCCACTTCGTGACTCCTTCGGTCTTCTGGAAGCTTCGTGTAAAAATAGGCCCCTGGGCGTTGATTTCGTCCAATTCCGAGAATATTTCCTTTGTAGGATTTCTGAAACCAAAAACAGCAGAAAACAAGAATCGGCTCTTCGGCATCTCGTTAATAGGTTAGTGCCGGAAAATGCATAAATATGACATAAAGTATGCATAAAACATGTAGATATCATCAATAATGTGGCATGGAACATAAGAAATTATCGATACGTCGGAGACGTATCAGCATCCCCAAGCTTAGTTCCTGCTCGTCCCGAGCAGGTAAACGATAACAAAGCTAATTTCTAGAGTGACATGCCATCATAACCTTGATCATACTATTGTAAGCATATGTAATGAATGCAGCGATCAAAACAATGGTAATGATATGAGTAAACAAATGAATCATAAAGCAAAGACTTTTCATGAATAGTACTTCAAAACAAGCATCAATAAGTCTTGCATAAGAGTTAACTCATAAAGCAATAAATCAAAGTAAAGGTATTGAAGCAACACAAAGGAAGATTAAGTTTCAGCGGTTGCTTTCAACTTATAACATGTATATCTCATGGATAGTGTCAATGTAAAGTAATATAACAAGTGCAATATGCAAGTATGTAGGAATCAATGCACAGTTCACACAAGTGTTTGCTTCTTGAGGTGGAGAGAAATAGGTGAACTGACTCAACATAAAAGTAAAAGAAAGGTCCTTCAAAGAGGAAAGCATCGATTGCTATATTTGTGCTAGAGCTTTTATTTTGAAAACATGGAACAATTTTGTCAACGGTAGCAATAAAGCATATGTATCATGTAAATTATATCTTACAAGTTGCAAGCCTCATGCATAGTATACTAGTAGTGCCCGCACCTTGTCCTAATTATCTCGGATTAACACGGATTATCATTGCATAACATATGTTTCAACCAAGTGTCACAAAGGGGTACCTCTATGCCGCCTGTACAAGGGTCTAAAGAGAAAGTTCGCATTGGATTTCTCGCTTTTGATCATTCTTCAACTTAGACACCCATACCGGGACAACATAGACAACAGATAATGGACTCCTCTTTTAATGCTTAAGCATTCAACAACAGATAATATTCTCATAAGAGATTGAGGTTTTATGTCCAAACTGAAACTTCCACCATGATTCATGGCTTTAGTTAGCGGCCCAATGTTCTTCTCTAACAGTATGCATACTCAAACCATTTGATTGTGAAAACCGCCCTTACTTCAGACAAGATGAACATGCTTAGCAACTCACATGATATTCAACAAAGAGTTGATGGCGTCCCCAGGAACATGGTTATCGCACAACAAGCAACTTACTAAGAGATAAAGTGCATAAGTACATATTCAATACCACAATAGTTTTTAAGGCTATTTTGTCCCATGAGCTATATATTGCAAAGGCGAATGATGGAAATTTAAAGGTAGCACTCAAGCAATTTACTTTGGAATGGCGGAGAAATACCATGTAGTAGGTAGGTATGATGGACACAAATGGCATAGTGGTTGGCTCAAGGATTTTGGATGCATGAGAAGTATTCCCTCTCGATACAAGGTTTAGGCTAGCAAGGTTATTTGAAACAAACACAAGGATGAACCGGTGCAGCAAAACTCACATAAAAGACATATTGTAAACATTATAAGACTCTACACCGTCTTTCTTGTTGTTCAAAACTCAATACTAGAAATTATCTAGACTTTAGAGAGACCAAATATGCAAACCAAATTTTAGCAAGCTCTATGTATTTCTTCATTAATGGGTGCAAAGTATATGATGCAAGAGCTTAAACATGAGCACAACAATTGCCAAGTATCAAATTATTCAAGACATTTTAGAATTACTACATGTAGCATTTCCCGATTCCAACCATATAACAATTTAACGAAGAAGATTCAACCTTCGCCATGAATACTATGAGTAAAGCCTAAGGACATATTTGTCCATATGCAACAGCGGAGCGTGTCTCTCTCCCACACAGTGAATGCTAGGATCCATTTTATTCAAACAAAAACAAAAACAAGAACAAACAGACGCTCCAAGCAAAGCACATAAGATGTGATGGAATAAAAATATAGTTTCAGGGGAGGAACCTGATAATGTTGTCGATGAAGAAGGGGATGCCTTGGGCATCCCCAAGCTTAGACGCTTGAGTCTTCTTAAAATATGCAGCGGTGAACCACCAGGGCATCCCCAAGCTTAGAGCTTTCACTCTCCTTGATCATATTGCATCATTTCCCTCTCTTGATCCTTGAAAACTTCCTCCACACCAAACTCAAAACAACTCATTAGAGGGTTAGTGCACAATAAAAATTTACATGTTCAGAGGTGACATAATCATTCTTTACACTTCTGGACATTGCACAAAGCTACTGGACATTAATGGATCAAAGAAATTCATCCAACATAGCAAAAGAGGCAATGCGAAATAAAAGGCAGAATCTGTCAAAACAGAACAGTTCGTAAAGACGAATTTTAAAGTGGCACCAGACTTGCTCAGATGAAAATGCTCAAATTGAATGAAAGTTGCATACATATCTGCGGATCACTCACGTAAATTGGCATAATTTTCTGAGCTACCTACAGAGAATTAGGCCCAGATTCGTGATAGCAAAGAAATCTGTTTCTGCGCAGTAATCCAAATCTAGTATGAACCTTACTATCAACGACTTTACTTGGCACAAAAATGCACAAAACTAAGATAAGTAGAGGTTGCTACAGTAGTAAACAACTTTCAAGACTCAAATATAAAATAAAAGTACTGTAGTAAAAACATGGGTTGTCTCCCATAAGCGCTTTTCTTTAACGCCTTTTAGCTAGACGCAGAAAGTGTGTATCAAGTGTTATCAAGAGGTGAAGCATCGACATCATAATTTGTTCTAATAATAGAATCAAAAGGTAACTTCATTCTCTTTCTAGGGAAGTGTTCCATACCTTTCTTGAGAGGAAATTGATATTTAATATTACCTTCCTTCATATCAATGATAGCTCCAACAGTTCGAAGAAAAGGTCTTCCCAATATAATGGGACAAGATGCATTGCATTCAATATCCAAGACAACAAAATCAACGGGGACAAGATTATTGTTAATAGTAATGCGAACATTATCAACTCTCCCCAAAGGTTTCTTTTTAGCATTATCAGTGAGATTAATATCCAAATAACAATTTTTCAATGGTGGCAAGTCAAGCATATCATAAATTTTCTTAGGCATAACAGAAATACTTGCACCAAGATCACATAAAGCATTACAATCAAAGTCATTGACCTTCATCTTAATGATGGGCTCCCAACCATCTTCTAACTTTCTAGGAATAGAGGTTTCGAGTTTTAATTTCTCTTCTCTAGCTTTTATGAGAGCATTTGTAATATGTTTTGTAAAGGCCAAATTTATAGCACTAGCATTGGGACTTTTAGCAAGCTTTTGTAAGAACTTTATAACTTCAGAGATGTGGCAATCATCAAAGTCTAAACCATTATGATCTACAGCAATGGGATCATCATCTCCAATGTTGGAAAAAATTTCAGCAGTTTTATCACAAGCAGTTTCAGCAGTTTTAGCAGTTTTCGGCAGTTTTGCAGGCTTTGCATTAGAAGTAGAAACATTGCCAACACCAATTCTTTCACCATTATTAGTAGGAGGTGCAGCAACATGTGGAGCATTAACATTACTAGTGGTGGTAATAGTCCAAACTTTAGCTACATTATTCTCTTTAGCAATTTTTTCATTTTCTTCTCTTTCCCACCTAGCATGCAATTCAGCCATTAATCTTATATTCTCATTAATTCTAACTTGGATGGCATTTGCTGTAGTAACAATTTTATTTTCAATATCCTTATTAGCCATAACTTTCAATTTCAAAAGATCAACATCAGAGGCAAGACTATCAACCTTAGAAGCAAGAATATCAATTTTATTGAGCTTTTCCTCAACGGATTTGTTAAAAGCAGTTTGTGTACTAATAAATTCTTTAAGCATAGCTTCAAGTCCAGGGGGTGTGTTCCTATTATTGTTGTAAAAATTCCCATAAGAATTACTATAACCGTTACCATTATTATAAGGATATGGCCTATAGTTATTACTAGAATTGTTCCGATAAGCATTGTTGTTGAAATTATTATTTTTAATGAAGTTTACATCAACATGTTCTTCTTGAGCAACCAATGAAGCTAATGGAACATTATTAGGATCAACATTAGTCCTATCATTCACAAGCATAGACATAATAACATCAATCTTATCACTCAAGGAAGAGGTCTCTTCGACAGAATTTACCTTCTTACCTTGTGGAGCTCTTTCCGTGTGCCATTCAGAGTAATTAATCATCATATTATCAAGAAGCTTTGTTGCTTCACCAAGAGTGATGGACATAAAGGTACCTCCAGCAGCTGAATCCAATAGGTTCCGCAAAGAAAAGTTCAGTCATGCATAAAAGGTTTGGATGATCATCCAAGTAGTCAGTCCATGGGTTGGGCAATTCTTTACCAAAGATTTCATTCTCTCCCATGCTTGAGCAACATGTTCATTATCTAATTGTTTAAAATTCATTATGCTACTCCTCAAAGATATAATTTTAGCGGGAGGATAATATCTACCAATAAAAGCATCCTTACATTTAGTCCATGAATCAATACTATTTCTAGGCAGAGATAGCAACCAATCTTTAGCTCTTCCTCTTAATGAGAAAGGAAACAATTTTAATTTTATAACGTCACCATCTACATCCTTATACTTTTGCATTTCACATAATTCAACAAAATTATTAAGATGGGCAGCATCATCATCAGAACTAACACCAGAAAATTGCTCTCTCATAACAAGATTCAGTAAAGCAGGTTTAATTTCAAAGAATTCTGCTGTAGTAGCAGGTGGAGCAATAGGTGTGCATAGGAAATCATTATTATTAGTGTTTGTGAAGTCACACAACTTAGTGTTTTCAGGAGTATTCATTTTAGCAATAGTAAATAAAGCAAACTAGATAAAGTAAATGCAAGTAACTAATTTTTTTTGTGTTTTTGATATAGAGTGCAAGACAGTAAATAAAGTAAAGCTAGCAACTAATTTTTTTGTGTTTTGATATAATGCAGCAAACAAAGTAGTAAATAAAATAAAGCAAGACAAAAACAAAGTAAAGAGATTGGATTGTGGAGACTCCCCTTGCAGCGTGTCTTGATCTCCCCGGCAACAGCGCCAGAAAATGTGCTTGATGCGTGCAATCGACACGTCCGTTGGGAACCCCAAGAGGAAGGTGTGATGCAGACAGTAGCAAGTTTTCCCTCAGAAAGAAACCAATGTTTATCGAACCAGGAGGAGCCAAGAAGCACGTTGAAGGTTGATGGCGGCGAAGTATAGTGCGGCGCAACACCAGGGATTCCGGCGCCAACGTGGAACCTGCACAACACAACCAAAGTACTTTGCCCCAACGAAACAGTGAGGTTGTCAATCTCACCGGCTTGCTGTAACAAAGGATTAGATGTATAGTGTGGATGATGATTGTTTGAAGAAAATAGTAAAGAACAAATATTGCAGTAGATTGTATTCGATGTAAAGATTAGGACCGGGGTCCACAGTTCACTAGAGGTGTCTCTCCCATAAGATAAATAGCATGTTGGGTGAACAAATTACAGTCGGGCAATTGACAAATAGAGAGAGCATGACAATGCACATACATGATATGATAAGTATAGTGAAATTTAATTGGGCATTACGACAAAGTACATAGACTGCTATCCAGCATGCATCTATGCCTAAAAAGTCCACCTTCAGGTTATCATCCGAACCCCTTCCAGTATTAAGTTGCAAACAACAGACAATTGCATTAAGTATGTTCGTAATGTAATCAATAACTACATCCTCGGACATAGCATCAATGTTTTATCCCTAGTGGCAACAGCACATCCACAACCTTAGAACTTTCTGTCACTGTCCCAGATTTAATGGAGGCATGAACCCACTATCGAGCATAAATACTCCCTCTTGGAGTTAAGAGCAAAAACTTGGCCAGAGCCTCTACTAATAACGGAGAGCATGCAAGATCATAAACAACACATAGGTAATAGATTGATAATCAACATAACATAGTATTCTCTATCTATCGGATCCCGACAAACACAACATATAGCATTACAGATAGATGATCTTGATCATGTTAGGCAGCTCACAAGATCCGACAATGAAGCACATAAGGAGAAGACGACCATCTAGCTACTGCTATGGACCCATAGTCCATGGGTGAACTACTCACTCATCACTCCGGAGGCGACCATGGCGGTGAAGAGTCCTCCGGGAGATGATTCCCCTCTCCGGCAGGGTGCCGGAGGCGATCTCCTGAATCCCCCGAGATGGGATTGGCGGCGGCGGCGTCTCAGTAAGGTTTTCCGTATCGTGGCTCTCGGTACTGGGGGTTTCACGACGAAGGCTTTAAGTAGGCGAAAGGGTAGGTCAGGGGGCGTCACGAGGGGCCCACACGCTAGGGCCGCGCGGCCAGGGGCCAGGCCGCGCCGCCCTGTTGTGTGGCCACCTCGTGGCCCCACTTCGTGACTCCTTCGGTCTTCTGGAAGCTTCGTGTAAAAATAGGCCCCTGGGCGTTGATTTCGTCCAATTCCGAGAATATTTCCTTCGTAGGATTTCTGAAACCAAAAACAGCAGAAAACAGCAACTGGCTCTTCGGCATCTCGTTAATAGGTTAGTGCCGGAAAATGCATAAATATGACATAAAGTATGCATAAAACATGTAGATATCATCAATAATGTGGCATGGAACATAAGAAATTATCGATACGTCGGAGACGTATCAGCATCCCAGCACGTATCATTTTTAATGTGACACATCGCCTCCTATCACTGCCAAGGCGGCCCCACACTAGTAGAAAAAGACCCTTTAGTCTCGGGTCGTAAGGGGCTTTAGTCCCTGTTGTGCAACCGGGACTAAAGGGTCGCGACTAAAGACCCCCCCTTTAGTCCCGGTTGCTTACGAACTGGGACTAAAGGTCCATCCACGTGGTTCCGCGCGTCGGGCGGAAATATCTCCAGATTTTGTAATATTTTTTATTTTTATTTTTTTCACTCCATTTTTTTCTATTTTTTTGGAATTTCTATTATTACCGTTATTTGCATAGTTTATCTTTATGCAGTATGCAATTATTAATTTTACTTTTTTAAAAAATAAAAATATAAAATCCGTAATTTATAGCAAAATCTAAAATCTTCCTACTTTCATATTTTCATTTGGAATTTTGAGAATCTAAAAATTGGCTAACCGGGTAAACCCTGGTGAATTTTGATGTAACTTTTTCCCACGATGATTTTGATATATTATACGTTTTTTCCGACGTCGTATGCAAAAGTTAATGCGGTTTTACTATTTTTCAAACCTTTTTTTCAAAATAAGTGAAAATTCGAATTTCTTAATTTTACATAATAGTAGGTTGCGTAACATACAAGAATCTCAAAAGATTTTATTTTTTGAATTTTCTATCATTTTGTTTTCTATTTTTCAGAGTTAAAAAGGCGATCCACGGGGGGTGAAGGGTGCGTGGGGAGTAAAAACCAGAAAAATAACCTTTAGTACCCTTTAGTCTCGGTTCGTAACACCAACCGGGACTAAAGAGGCTTGCGCCGGCCGTAGCCCACCATAGCCCTCTAGTCCCGGTTGGTGTTACCAACCGAGACTAAAGGGTACCCTTTAGTCCCGGGCTGGAGCATTAGTCTCGGTTCGCTAGCAGAACCGGGACTAAAAACCCCATTAGTCCCAGGTTAAAATATTTGGGGACTAATAGGTTGGGATGGAAGCCCTTTTTTCTACTAGTGCCACCCACCAAAATCGCCGTGGCACTTGGCGCTGGTGCGTCCGATTCGCGTCTTTTGCCAAGGGGTCGGCAAAGGGTTGCTGGCGTTTCTATTGGGCTCGAACCCGTGCTGGTGGGCCACCACACCATTTGTCTAGATATATTTGTCTCTAGACGAAGTTGTGAGAATGTTTTTAAAGCAGAGGTACTAGTAGCAGCTAGCAGCTTTTGTTTGTGCCATGCGTGTAAAGAAAATGCATTTGTAGTTATAGTATTCTACTCCGTACATCCATGCTTTTGCCATGCATGAACAACATAAGTAGAGTACTTCGGAGTCTCATTTCCCCCTCCTCTTCTCTCGCCTTGCTACAGTACCTGCGTGAGGTTTTCTCCTCACCGGGCCAAACGACGCTGAACTCGCCGGCGACGCCGGTCGAGGGAGGAGGAGGGGAGGCGCCGGCATACTAGGGTTAGGTTTCAGCAAGATATCGGTAGCTGGTTTAGTATAGGTGTAGGTCTAGATTGGTCCGTCGAGATCTGGAAGCTAGGGTTCTTTCTCGCCTTGTTCCAGCTCCTCTGGCCGAAGTTGGGACTGGTGGTGGAGCCCACTGCACCGTCAAATAAGATCGATGTGAGTCTTATCTTGCAGGTATAGTTCGATTTTGATGTGTTCCCCTTTCTGGCTGGCTGAGGTGGCGGGATGATTTGGGCTTGCGCAGCATCTGCTGTACCGGCGAGGGCGCTCCGAGTCGCAACACTCTCTCTAGCCCGCCCAAACTAGCAAGGGAGTGGGCGATTCCTGCTTCTGATTCGCTGCATCCCTTCCTTCTTCTTTCTCTAGACGGCCGAGGTGGCGAGGGGAGAACCAGTAGGAAGGTGATGCAGGAAGCGGAGCTTCGACGGCAGTGCGATGCCAAGAAGCTCGATCTGCGGCAGATATCAAGCGTCGACGACTCCAGCCTCCAGTATCCTTGGCCAAGGGGGCCTCTCCGCACCTCGAGAGAATCTGTTCCGGGGAGAATCTACTTCCTCCAGGCCTTTGTGCCGTTGTGGAGGATCTACAATCTTGGCACGGTGACCCATCCTGGCGGCGAACCAAGCGGCGTAGTCCCCGGCATCGCCGCCAGCGACTGTGGCCCGAGATCCAGCCAACGACACGGTGGAGAAGAACTTAATTGCTTTTCATTTTATCTTTATAGGGTCCATCTTATAATTTTACAGGACTTTTGTCCTGCCGTTGTTCAAGCCAAGGTCCTTTATGTAATTGTGCCCACTGTTAAATGGATGTTCTCGGCAGTTCGGGGCCTTCCCTGTTCGTTCAAATAAAACCTCATAAGTACTCAAATAAGTGGACATCTACATCTACACAAAAGAGTGTACTCCTATCTTTTCAATGCAATTTAATTGCTTTTCTCTTATCGCACGGAAATTTAAAAAAAAAATGAAACCGTGTCTAGGAGGAACTAGACACTTTTTGATATAGTAGAAGCGGGACTTGGCGTGACAATTCCGAAATTCGTCCCTGACAGGAATCGAACTCCGGTCGTTTGAGTGCGCCACTGCGACCCCAACCACTGGGCTAAGCCCACGTCGTCTTATCGCACGGAAATCAAATCCAATAATATTGAGCACATGTTTTTCTTATTTTCTAGATGCACTTAGCTCATTGGAGGTAAAAGAATTAAAGAGAGATACATCTTCCTAATGCATCTTTCACTCTAGTTCATAATTTATCTTGAAAATCTGTATGTACACTCATTTGTAAACGGAGGGAATATACGACGCAGAAAGATGGATCCACCGGCCGCTAGCTAGGTGCTTCTTTCCAGTAGAGAGCCCACTTGAATCTAACTGCCATCGACTCGCAGCTTCTCACAAAGCTTTACCAATGTGGTGACCACGCAGTAATGGCGTGCGCACCAAAAGGAAGAAATGAAACCAAGAGGGATCGATCTCTCGTCTAGAGGGAGTCAGGGACCACACATGCAGCATGTGAAAGGTAGAAATGGAGAACTCGAGGCTCCTGGATCGATCGATGCTCGGTGAAGGTGGTGGTGGTTATATTGCCACAACTATATATGCGTGCTTGTTTTTGTACCTGACGCGAAAGAAAAGATCGACGGATGTACACCGCTGCAGGGATTTTGCTGGTAGCTACTAGGGTTTTGGTTTTGGTCTTGGTCATTGGAGAGGGAGAGAGGAGTGTGTATGCATCTACTCCATTTCCAGGAACAGAATCTTTGCCACTTATGAGCAGGTTGCTCGAAATCAATCCTGCCATTCATGGGCGACTTGTCATCCACGTCCACGTCCCGGCAGGTACCTACCTCCAGCTAACTCGATCGATTTATTGTTACTCCTACCTTTACCTCTAGCTCTAGCTCTAGCTAGCTCCTATATTCCCAAGGTCAACTTGCCTCTAGCCTGTATACTTGCTTCTAATTCTTTCACAAGCTCGCCAAGTGCTCCTTTGATTCATAAAAATTGTGTAGGAATTGCATAGGACTTAGATCCTATGATATTTTTTACACTAGTTGTTTGATTCATATGAATATATGCTATAGGAAATAATCCTATAGGAATTTTATAGTGCAAATTCTATTGAAAATAAACATAAGGTCATACCTCATGGAAAATTCCTTTGACACAATCAAAGAGAACTTATCTTCATATAGGATTCAACTAGGCATGATACAATAATCCTATGTTTTTCATATTCCTATGATTTTTTCTATCCTATGAATCAAAGGAGCTCTAAGATCAAGCGTGAATATAATGACATTTCTTTCATGTGTTTGTGTTGCTCCTGATAGAGCTACACACCCCCACAGACCGATCATGACCATTCGACCGTTACAACACGATGCTCCTTCGATGCAAATTTTTATTTGCAACGTTGTCAAGATTGTTGTCTCATGTCATGGTTTTTAACATGCAGAAAACATTACTACATTTCAAAGACAGGGGATGAATCAAAAATTCGTGTGTATGCAATATACCCCTTAATGATAGTAACAAACCACCAAGAAAAATCATCGAGCGCACACAACAACAAAAAATAACCGTTTGAAGAAAACATAAATATATTTGCAACATAAGCATAACTTTGCAGCACACACCCACGATCAATGCAGGTGCTCACCCATGTCATCAAAATGCGCTCGTCGGGGGACAAAATCGAGGAGATCTACAACCTCGCGATTATACTTGTGCGACTAAGCAATTTATTTGGTCGTGGAGTCACCCAAATAACTATATGATACGAGGGACTCGAATTACCCATGTTCAGGCCCCTTGTGTTGTAAAAGCTCTACGTATGCCTTGTATATTGTATTATATGAGGATTACATTCAGAGGATTGCAATTGTGTAACTCAAGTTCTTGTCATCAAATCGACAGATTTGCTCTGTTCAAAAGAGGATGAAGTTTTCCTAGATCAATCAGGCTTCTCAAAGAACATGATGGTAACAAGTATAAGGGATCGCTCACCCCCTCTCCAAATATTGTGCATTTGCATGATGCCAACAAGTATAGGGGATCGCTAAAATCTTCGATGGGAAGTATTACGCAAATTTATAGTTCGACTCAAGGGGAACACAAGAATACCAATAAGACTTTAATAATTGAGACGTCACTCTCAACCACACATGTATGTCAATGAACTCACAAAGAAAGTGGTGATTGTATAGTGATTGATTCAAATAGTGAATGGCAAATAGTAAATAGTAGTAGCAGATTTCCAGTTTTCACCGGAAATAGTATTATGTAACTTTCAGTGGCTAAAATTGTATGCATGAGGTAGTAGTGGGGTGTTGTCTGGATGATATTGATCATATAAGGTAATCCAACTAACATACCATATGTGTCTCTAATTCATTTGTGTGTAGGTGTGTGCTCCAAGTATAGCTATGCATACTAACAAAAAGAATTTGCATAACATCTTTTATCTTGCTCACCCATTTTACCGGGGCCAACTTGGAACTACAAGCAATTAAGGTCTATCCTTTCGATTATCCCGGAACAAAGCATTAAGATTCATGATCCCACAGTATCCTCAAACTATCACATATTCTCCTTGTTTTTCCCATCGGTCACCTTAGGTATTCGCATGGTCAAGATAATAATAATAAGCAATAGACCTTGCAAATACATACCAACCTCATATATATGATAAATCAATATAGGCTCTGTACTGAAATCATGTCACTCGGGCCCTAGTAACAAACATTAAACATACCAAAGGTGTGCAAACACTCATACAAGAATATCTTCAAGACAAACACCTCAAATCTCGATACTTATGGATGATTACATGATCAATCTCATCCAAAACCTATCCACCTCTTAAACCTACAGAGAAATACTCACTCATGCCACGGAGAGTGAGTCCATGGTGGTTGGTAATGATGTTGGTGGCAGTGATGATGAAGAAGCCCTTGAAATCCCTCTCTCTGGGGTGGAGAGTAGGATCAATCTGGCCCCCAAAACGAACATCGTGGTCTCGGCGGTGTTCTTTTTTCGGGAAACGTCCCACTTATGGTAGGGTAGTTTTTAGGGTATATAAGGCACCACGTGAAGGGGGAGGCGAGACGATGACTGATACGTCTCAAACGTATCTATAATTTCTTATGTTCCATGCTAGTTTTATGACAATACTCACATGTTTTATACACACTTTACATCATTTAAATGCATTTTCCGACACTAACCTATTAACGAGATGCCGAAGCGCCAGTTCCTGTTTTGTGCTGTTTTTGGTTTCAGAAATCCTACACAGGAAATATTCTCGGAATTGGACGAAACGAACGCCCAGGGTCTTATTTTTCCAGGGAGGGGCCCGCGCCGCCCTATGGTGTGGGTCCCTCGCGCCGCCTCCAACCCTACCCTTCCGCCTACTTAAAGTCTTCGTCGCGAAACCCCCTGTACCGAGAGCCACGATACGGAAAACCTTCCAGAGACGCAGCCGCCGCCAATCCCATCTCGGGGGATTCAGGAGATCGCCTCCGGCACCCTGCCGGAGAGGGGAATCATCACCGGAGGGCTCTACATCACCATGCCCGCCTCCAGATTGATGCGTGAGTAGTTCATCCTTGGACTATGGGTCCATAGCAGTAGCTAGATGGTTGTCTTCTCCTCATTGTGATATCATGTTTAGATCTTGTGAGCTGCCTATCATGATCAAGATCATCTATTTGTAATGCTACATGTTGTGTTTGTTGGGATCCGTTGAATATTGAATACTATGTCAAGTTGATTATCAATCTATCATATATGTGTTGTTTATGTTCTTGCATGCTCTCCGTTGCTAGTAGAGGCTCTGGCCAAGTTGATACTTGTGACTCCAAGAGGGAGTATTTATGCTCGATAGTGGGTTCATGCCTCCATTGAATCTGGGACAGTGACAGAAAGTTCTAAGGTTGTGGATGTGCTGTTGCCACTAGGGATAAAACATCAATGCTTTGTCTAAGGATATTTGTGTTGATTACATTACGCACCATACTTAATGCAATTGTCTGTTGTTTGCAACTTAATACTGGAAGGGGTGCGGATGCTAACCCGAAGGTGGACTTTTTAGGCATAGATGCATGCTGGATAGCGGTCTATGTACTTTGTCGTAATGCCCTGATTAAATCTCATAGTAGTCATCATGATATGTATATGCATCTCTATTTGTCAATTGCCCAACTGTAATTTATTCGCCCAACATGCTATTTCTTATTGGAGAGACACCACTAGTGAACTGTGGACCCCGGTCCATTCTTTTACATCTGAAATACAATCTACTGCAATCTCTGTTCTCTGTTGTTTTCTACAAGCAAACATCATTCTCCACACCATACGTTTAATCCTTTGTTTACAGCAAGCCGGTGAGATTGACAACCTCACTGTTAAGTTGGGGCAAAGTATTTTGATTGTGTTGTGCAGGTTCCACGTTGGCGCCGGAATCCCTGGTGTTGCGCCGCACTACACTCCTTCACCAACAACCTTCACGTGGCCTTCATCTCCTACTGGTTCGATAACCTTGGTTTCTTACTGAGGGAAAACTTGCTGCTGTACGCATCACACCTTCCTCTTGGGGTTCCCAACGGACGTGTGCTTCACGCGTTATCAATGACCGAGGGCCAAACGGGCCCTGGTGGCGCACACTATGAAGGTGGGCGCACCACCTGGCTCCGTTTGGGCCTTGTGGCTCCCGTCTCGTGATCCAAAGCTCCAAGCCCTCTCTTTTGATGAAAAACTCCCCTGGTATTTTTCCATGATTTCATTTCCTGCAAAAACTGGTTGAAACGAGACTTTTCTAAAAACAACATTAGATTAAGCAGTTTTTAGCAAAGTATGCTGAGATTCCGGAGCAAATCTTTCAGAAAAGTGGTTGGAAAAGTACATACATTTGAGATGTATCAACTCCCCCAATATTAGCTCGTTGTTTGTCCTCAAAAAACTCAAACATAGTGCAGAAGCGATAAAAGACTTTGACAAGAACTTTGCTCTATGCATGCATAAACAACTTAACATGGCAAGTATTCGATACATAGCTTCATAAATGAATGGCAAGGTGTTACTAAATATGCACTATGTTCATGTTCATCTATCCATGCATGGTGTAAAAGAGGTACTATATGGCAACGCTATTTGGACAATATTAATTGATAGTGGCAACAAACAACATTCTCGCATCGCATTTAATTGAATCATTCTAAAGGTTTTTGAGACCTTTGATTCTTTCATTTATCTATCAGTAATTTCATTATGCTTCGATTGCAAAACCAAATAATGGGAGGATAGCATACCCTTCTAGTCTTTTAACATTCAAACTTTCATAGAAGACTCATACATGAGTAAGTAGCTAGTATCTTTATTTCACCATATGGTGGAGTGAAATGGGTCAGGTGTTCGCTTTTTAGATTTTCACCTTATGAGTGGCAAGGGGCTCTTCCCCTTAGGAACAAAATAGCAATTGGATAGGCTTCGGGCACATATTAGTTTTAGCCCTCCACCTTGATATAAAAATAGCCGACTCATTATGTTCTAACTCTTCTTCTCTTTTTCCTCTCTTTCTTTTCTTTCTTTTCTTTTCTCTTTTCTTTCTCTTTCTCCTTTTCTTCTTGTTTCTATTTTTTTCTTTCTTTCTTTTTCTTTCTTTCTTTTATTTTTATAAGTGGTGTCTCAATTGTTAAAAGGTTAGCCAGAGATTGGTTGGTCAACTAAAGATATTATCAACCAACTTATGTATGCTTCCATGATGAGGTTATCCATTTAAAAGGTTGAACCGTCATACATACATCAACCTTCATATTTTAAAGACACATAGGAATATAATTCATCATTGAATATGTGCCAAGTCTGAAATAACAAGCATAATGGGATGCATAGACTCTTATTTAGAGCCACTATCTCTCAATCATGTATAAGTAGTATTCCTCAATAATATCTCGTTTCCATCGTAAATAAAGAATAGAACAAAAAGATAGTATACATCTAATATCACTTCCTCAAGTATTGTTGAAACTATGCACACGTATTTGCTATTGTTAAACCTCCATACATGAATATAGCAAACGTGTTATACCTCTTTTATAGATCCTCGGATACAGTTTCATCCTCGTTGTTCTTCCTCTCCCAACTTGAACTACACAATATGCTCACATATAGAATTAAGAAATTTAAACTTGGTTCACTAAAAACATCTTATTCTTACAATAGAAATCTTAAAGATATGATGTCAATATAATGTCTCATGTGGCTGGGATCAATATATAAGTATAGTAATCATTTCGGATCATTAGCAAGTTCAACTAGCCACTTTTAGTGATGAAAAACAAAATCCGCCAACAAATTCTAGCAGCTATGCAACTCAATTTCGCCCTACTTAATTAAACATCCCAGAAATTTTTGCCAATTTTTATGAGAGTATGCGATGGAAAGTTATAAATGCTTCCAACATTTCAGCCCAATCGGAGTTACAGGCCAGGAATTAAAAATAAAATAGTGAACAACATCATGCAGATTTTGTTACACTCTTTTCATTGTTTTGCTGAAACGAAAATCTTTTTGGTTTTTTGGGTTTTTGTACATTCAGCAACACAGACATAAATATTTTTGTTTTTTTAATTGCAAATTAAAAGAACTACAATGCATCAACGAAAATAAAAACTAACATGACAATATACAATGGAGAAGAGGGGAAGAACACATACTCCTCCAAGCTTTGGGGTGAAACTAGTAGCCGGGATAGTTAGGGTTGGGCCCCCAACCATATGATCCATCGTCGTAGAAGAGCCTTTGATGCCCCTGTGAAGAAGCAGCCTCATTCCCCCACAAGGAAGAAGACCCTTCCCCAGGCTGGTAGTCAGGCGCTGCAGGTGCATTCCCCCAGGCGTCCGGTGCTGAAGTGCAGGCGCATACCATGTGTCCTATGCAGGTGGTGCAGGCTTGTACCATTCCTCCTGAGGCGGTGCATGTACCTCC
Organism: Lolium perenne; assembly: GCF_019359855.2. Lineage (NCBI taxonomy): Eukaryota > Viridiplantae > Streptophyta > Magnoliopsida > Poales > Poaceae > Lolium > Lolium perenne. The sequence goes on from NC_067248.2 coordinate 22,359,780, forward strand.
ACCAAGACGTCCTGACGGGGAGGCTCAGGGACCTCCTCCGTCCATTCATCGTCCTCGAGAGCTTCAGGGGCTAAATCCCATTCATGCTCTTCTTGCTCAATAATCCATCTATTTGATAACCTGTCAAAATGTTCAAGGCAAGGAAGCACAATATAGGTGAAAGAACCACGCTTAACCATGAACTTATACATACAAAAATCATTGTTCCAAACTCTAATAAGAATATCCATTTTAACCAGCATCGTAGAATCCAACAAGTTGGACTCTAAAATTTTAGTTCCAATATTTTCAAATCTCCTTTCTTCTTTAATGTCCTCATAGACCATAGTGGCAATAGCACCAGTATAGAGTGGTTTAGATTCATTATGAGAAACAACATAAGACATAGTTCTAGCAAGGATTATGTGCCCAAGTTAAAGTTAGGATTTATCCCATTTTTAGCACATCTAGACAAATAGATAATGGGCCCTGTGCAAACAGTCATATTCTTCCTAGCTACTCAGCCCTGGATGTTGAATATGAGAAAGTTTACCCCTATGTATATCCATAGGGAAATCCACACTAATGCTTCTCCAAAATTCCCGAAGTTGTTCATTAGAGTCACTAGGAATTTCTTCCCAGCTCTCAGCATTTGGGAGATTAATCGCCTTGCAGAATTCATCAATGGACATGAAAAACCTGTGTTGTTCATGAAAAATTTAATATCAAATGAGGCAGGAATGATTTACCTTTCTTACCTACTCTTTCCTTCTAGTGTGCAAACATGTGTTGTTTCGCGAGTTCTGCCTGCAAATGTCTTGTAGGGACGGCTTGCGAATCCATCCAACTTGGTCCTCTCCAAGAAGAAGACAAATTGTTCCTCTATGTGCAGCTCCATGAGCATTCTTGAATCTTTCCACCTTGTGGTGCACACATCGAAAGCTTCTGCCTGATAGATCATACCATCTTCTATTTGTTGATCATCATCCATGTTGGCGGCAAATCTAGTATTCCTTCTTGATCTTAGGCCACTAAATAGCCCTTTTCCCTTCTCCATGAAAGTATTAACTTACAACACTTTGATAAAAAACAACTAAATAATTAGATGCAACAAGTTATATATGCTCAAGAATACTCATAGAGGCTCTACCAAGCAAAACTATCAATTATTTCACCCTAAAATTTACAAATCTAGGGATTTATCAAACATAATATGTGACAGCAAGAACAACATCCTTCTCAAAATATAAAGAATCATATCAAAAAAATTGGATGGGTGGAGGAGTCACATACCGAAGACCTCCAAAGGAATTTGCAAATGGTTGCCCAAATTGAGAGATCGAATATGGAGCAGCAATGGGGCAGAGGAATTTTTTTCGAAGGATACCTGGTCGGGTTTTGAGTCGAGGGGAAGAACCTGGACACTTGCCTCTCACCTAACTCCCCTTGTGAGACCCACAAGGCTAGGAGGGGCGCCCTGCAAGGGTGGGCATGCCACCTAGTGCCTTTTCTCCCCGGTTTGTTGTTTTGCATCGTCCTTTTGCCTAGTGGATCCTCTATGTAGAAAAATGACATGTGTATTTTTGGTGATTTTTGAAGAATATTTTCTGTGTAAATTTTTCCATAACTCAAAAACTGTTAAAATTAAGCTGGCAGAAAAATAATTGAGGTAATTAAATGCTAAGTGGAAAATTTGCAAGAAACTTTTAATACTAATGTAGCAGTAATGTAAGCGGAATCATAATCTTATCATTATCATGTTAAGAATGATGTTGATCAAGTCTCATTATTACTATGATAAAGATATATTCAATAAAAACAATAAAATAAATTTTAGGGTACCTCATAATGGATTGGAATTGCTCCAACCATTGATATTTTGTACTGTCATTTTGGAGAAGGAATTGGTCTTTATAATCTTCTAATTTTATGAACCTTTGGTTCAATAGAATTGACACTTTTCTTTGGTAGCTCAATAGAATTATTCTTCGGGAAATATATAGTGTGCTCTTTTCCTTTTACATGGAAGGTGACATTGCTTTCAGTGCAATTTATAACATCCCCTGTAGTATTTAGAAAATGTCTACCAAGAATATAGATACGTTATCATTTTCAGGCATTTCTAATATCATGAAGTCTGTAGGAATTTGCACATTAGAAATCATAATAGGACCATCTTCACATATACCAATAGGAATAATAGTGGATTTATTAGCCATTTGAAGAGAAACCTCAGTAGGATCAAACTTATTCAAATTGAGCTCCTTATAAAGAGAGAATGACAAGACACTTACCCCTGCTCCAAGATCACATAGCGCATATTTCACATAATTATTATTAATTGTGCAAGGAATAGCAGGAATACATCTGTCTCCATGCTTTTCTGGTAACTTTCCCTTAAAAGAATAATCAACACGCATAGCTGTAATAGCTTCATTAGGTATTTTTCTCTTATTATTAACAATGTCTTTCATATATTTTGAATATGGAGGAATTTTAATAGCATCAACAAGAGGAATTTGCAAGTATAAACTCTTTATAAATTCAATAAACTTCTCAAATCTTTCATTATCTAGAGTTTTAGTTACCTCTTGGGGATATGGTATAGTTCTATGAACCCACATATCCCTTTATTTACCTTTTGGTTGAGGTGTAGCCTTCTTCTTCTTACTTTTCTCCTTGAAGGATTGAGGAGCTTCATTTATTATAGGCTCAGGGTCTTTATTAGCATCATCTTCAGGTGGTTCTTCATGTGGTTGAGACATTTCAACATCTTCTTCATTATTATCATCTTCAGTTTCAGCATCAGAAACAGATATATCATTATCTTGATCTTCAGAGTTCTTATTCTCTTCACTTTCATTGGGATATTCTCCTGTAAAAGATTTCTTCTTACGAGTTTCTTGTTCTATTCTCTTTGGATGCCCTTTAGGATAATCAGGGTCCCGAGTACTTGAGCCTCCCCTAGTATTAACTCCACATACGTGTCTTTTCTCATCAAGAAGCTTCTCATATAATTTATTTTCAAGAGAAATCATTTGCTCCACTTGATTATTCATCACATGGTAATGTTTCACAGTCATTTTAAGATAATATAAACAAGAACTCAATTCCTTGTGAATAATTTCTATATTACGAGAATTTTCCATTATATCTCTTTTAATACTCCCTCTGTTGCTTTCTATAGTGCCTATAGATTTTTGGCATTTGTTTCAGAATATAAGGTTATAACTTGGATTTTTTCAATTACCCCCTCCCCCGTTCAACTCCCACACAACATGCGTGAGAAAAAATCCATACAAAATTGGAAACAATTAATTGAGATTCCTAATGCATGGCCCAACGATTCCTTAAAATTAGGCAGCAATATTTTACTTTCCTTAATTGAACTTGACTGCACATATATGGAGAATCAACAAGGGAGATTTGTGGGATTTGTTATGGTAAGTTAGGAAGATATGGATTTCCCAAATTTTACGTTGATCTCAAATCGTTCAGCTAGGGGTTTTTGTGTAAAAAATACTCTTGCGCTAATTTCCGTGCTAAAAAACTATAGGCACTATAGAATGGAACAGAGGGAGTATCATATTCAAAGTATTTCTCATAAGTGAAATAATTTAAATCATTAACATAAGCTATTTCAGTAGGAGATGATACCTCTTTATTACCAGAACATATAGCATGTACTTGAATAGGAAAACATGGTTCATCAATACGAAGTTTGATACCATTTTCAAAATATTTCTTCAAGTCTGAAGTTTTAATACCCTTTTCTTTAATAGTCCTTGAAGCTTATTTCATGTCTTCATTAGATAATTCAATAATGCCCCTCCTTTTCTGGATACCATCTTCTTAGATAGTTCTTCTTGATGATGTTCAATAAAGTTTTACTTCTTCCACGGTTTTGTGCCTGCAAATATTACCTGCAATACTGTCTAGATAAGATCTAGATTCTTCAGTTAGCGCATTATAAAATATATCAAGTAATTGGTTCTCTTTTAAACCATGAGCTGGACACTTCCTCCCAAGGGCACTATATCTCCCCCAAGCTTGAGGAATGTCTTCTTCTTTATCTTGAGCAAAGTTAGTAATTTCTTCAACCATAGCATGTATTTTACTAATAGGGAAATAGTAATTACAAAACAAGCAAATGCATGCTTCTTTACTAGTAATAGACTTTGGCGCTAAAGAATTATACCAAGCTTTTGCTTCTCCTCCTAAAGAGAAAGTACACAATTTCAAGAAGTAATAGCGCTGTTGGATCTCAGTATTACCAAACACACTAGCTAACTCATTGAGGTTTATTAAGTGTTCCCAAGGAATTTCATCCCCTCTACCGTTAAATTTAATGGCTCTGGCTTTCTTTTTTTTTCAGGATCAACATTAAATTTATAGTCTTTATATTTGATGTATATCACAAGTACTTCAGTTTTTCTAGCCACAGGAAATAAATCATCTAAGCAAGAACCCAAACTAGCTTCAAATTCATCCAAATAATCTAATTACATATTCATAAAAGTTTCAGTAAAGGTACCATCTTCTTTAGCATTTGCTGCTTTAGGACTCAGCGAACTATCATCTTCATTATAAAGTTCATCTTCTTAATATTCGGATTCGATATGTGCATCACACAAAGACTTAGATAAATCAGGCGTCCCCTCTTCATCCTTGTCAATACCTAAAAAATCATTTTCAATTGTAGTTTAAATTATAGATAATTGTGAACTTGTTTGAACAATAACTTTGTTTTTAATAGCAGGAGTAGTAGCAACATTAGCTGAAAAATATGATCTAGTAGGCAAATTTGTACCTTTCCTTGTAGTGGAGGGCCTAAGGTCCTTCTTAGCAGGTTCCTTATTCTTTCCCATGGTGAGAAACAAATAAGTGCAGCAACTAAATGATAACAAGTGGTCTTACCAATAAAGCTAGGTTCCTCGACAATGGCGCCAGAAAATGTCTTGAAGCCCACAAGTATAGGGAATCGCTGAAATCTTCGATGGAAAGTATTACCCAAATTTACAGTTCGACTCAAGGGGAACACAAGAATATAAATAAGAGTTTAGAAACTAAGACATCACTGTGAACCACACCTGTATATCAATATACCCACAAAGCATGTGGTGATTGTATAGTAATTGATTCAAATAGTAAATAGTAGCAGCAAATTTCCAGTTTTCACTGGAAAGAGTATTATGTAACTTTTAGTGTCTAAAAACGTAGGCATGAGGTAGTAGTGGGGTGTTGTATGGATGATATTGATCATATAATGTAATCCAACTAACATATAGCTAGCATCCATCTCGAATTTAGTTGTGTGTAGGTGTGTGCTCCAAATATAGCTATGCATACTAACAAAGAGAATTTGCATATCATCTTTTATCTTGCTCGCCCATTTTACTGGTGCCAACTTGGAATTACAAGCAATTAAGGTCTATCCTTTCGACTAGCCCAGAACAAAGAATTAAGATTCATTAACACACAATATCCTCGAACTATCACATATTCCTCTTGTTTTCTCTCTCTGTCACCTTAGGGATTCGAAGGGTCAACATAATAATAAGCAATACACCTTGCAAATAGATACCAACCTCATATGTATGATAAAACAATATAGGTTCAATACTGAAATCATGTCACTTGAGCCCTATTAACAAGCATTAAACATTGAAAATGTGTACCAACACTCATACAAGAATATCTTCAAGAAAAACACCTCAAATCTCGATATATATGGATGATTACATGGTCAATCTCATCCAAAACCTATCCACCCCTTAAGCCTACAGATAACTACTCACTCATGGCGATGGAGAGTGAGTCTATGGTGTTTGGTGATGATATCGGTGGAGGTGATGATGAAGAATCCCTCGAAATCCCTCTCTTCGGGCCGGAGAGCACGATCAATCTGGCCCCTGAAACGAAGATTGTGCTCTCGGCGGTGCTCTGTTTCACGAAACGTCTCGTGCTTCTAGCAGGGTAGTTTTTAGGGTACATAAGGCATCACACGAAGGGGGAGGCGAGACGACTACTGAGGGCCAAACGAGCCCTGGTGGCGCGCCCTATGAAGGTGGGCGCGCCACGTGGCTTCGTTTGGGCCTCATGGATCCCCTCTAGTGATCCAAAGCTCTAGGCCCTCTCATTTGATGAAAAACTCCACTGGTATTTCCCCCAATTTTATTTCATGCAAAAACTAACAGATACGAGACTTTGCTAAAAACATCATCAGATTTAGCAGTTTTAATCCAAGTATGGTGAGATTCCGGAGCAAATCTTTGAGGAAAGTGCTTGGAAAAGTAGATACATTTGAGATGTATCAGCATTGCATCCACGAAGAGTGTTGGCCTGCAATATGAGGTGGTTTCTTTAATGGAGAGGGGAAGATGCACGATGTCCTAAGGTGCTCTAGGAACGGTCTAGAGGCTAATGGCGCAAGCCATGGCTGCATAAACATGGTCTTGAGCTCTCGGCTATCTATGCATCCAACATGTATGAATGGGTGGTGTCGCGTGCTCTAGAGCAAGATAAAGAGAGAGAGAGAGGAGTGTGTTTGGTGCAGAGAGAGAAGAAATTACACATGCGGGAGCGGGTGCTCTCACAGAGAACGTGGAGCTTTTGGTCAAGTTATGTTGGCCCCAAAGAGTTTGACAACTAGCTAGCGTCACTACAACACACCCTATTTTGGCTGCCAGTTTGACATCGTTGCATAGAAAACAAAACAAAAATTCTGCCGCGGAGATGAAGAAAATCAAGATCCAATCTATGGAAAAGCCAAGATCTAATCTATGAGATCGGAGCAATGAGAAAGAAGAGAAACTAACCCTCGAAGATCCAAAGCCTTAACGAGATCATATCTCATGGTTGATGTAGACGATCCTTCCGGTGCCGCAATCCGGCAGCACTTCCGTACTCGGTCACACGTACGGTGTCGATGACGTCCTTCCTCTCCCCGTTCCAGCGGGCAGCGAAGGAGTAGATCCCCTCTGAATCCCAATAGCACAACGGCGTGGTGGTGGTGGTGGTGGAGGAGAATTCCCGCAGGGCTTCGCCTAAGCTGGAGCAGGAGAAACTGGGAGGGAGGAGAGGTGGCAGCTAGTGTTGAGGGCAGGGGGCTATGGCCGGCCACCCCACCCCTCTTTATATATTGGGGGGTCAGCTAGGGTTTCCCAAAACCCATCTAGGGCTAGCACAAGGGGAGGGGGGACTTTCCTCCCCCCCAAGCCTTCCCCCTTTAGGGCTTGCCCTAATTCCCTTGAGCTGGCCGGCCTGGGCCTTGAGGGCTGGTGTGCCTGGCCCATTAGGGCTGGGCTGCACCCCCTCGGCTCAAGTGGACCCTCCTGGGGTCGTAGGCCCATGGGTGGCCCCTCTGGAACCTTCTAGAAGCTTCCCGCTTTTCCACCGGAAAGTTCCCGAAATTTTCCGAACCTCGAAAAATAACGCCTTATATGAATCTTATTCCCCGGACCATTCCGGACCTCTTCATGATGTCCTGGATCCCATCCGAGACTCCGAACAATATTCGGTCTCCATCTCATATTCCATATCTACTATACAACATCGAACCTTATGTGTGTCACCCTACGGTTCGCGGACTATGTGGACATGATCGAGACACCTCTCCGATCAATAACCAATAGCGAGCCTGGAGATCCATAATGGCTCTCATATATTCAATGATGACTTCGTGATCGAATGAACTATTAACATACGATACGATTCCCTTTGTCGCGCGATACTTTACTTATCTGAGGTTCAATCATCGGTATCTCTATACCTTGTTCAACCTCGTTACCGATAAGTACTCTTTACTCGTACCGTGGTATGTCATCTCTTTTGACCATGTGACATGTTTGCAAGCTAATTAGATAGCATTCCATCGAGAGGGCCCGAAGTATATCTATCTGTCATCATGATGACCAAACTAACAGTTTGGATAGGTCATCATGGATCTACGATGGCCATATCTAGGTCCAAAGCCCACCTGGCCCGACTCGTCATGGAAAAAATAACCTTAATGCGATGGTTCCCCCTGTCAGCGACAACCAAGTGTGTGAGGACAATGATTGATATGTCCGCCCAATGATTGAGATGTCAGTTCAGTCGAGTGACATAAGAATTTTTGTCTAGCCTAACGTCACCAATAGCGTGGCTCCCTCGACCCTCCTACCTTCTCTGTGTAGCCGCCGACTCCGCATAGGCTTCCCCGACCCTCCTACCTTCTTTGTGTAGCCGCCGGCAGCCTATATCGACCGAATCGGGCGGCACAACCTCGAACAAATCCGTTGCCGACACCGACGAAATCCGTCGAGGAACATCCGGATTCACAGGGCCGCGCACCTCCGGTATGGCTTCTTCGTACTCGCGCCGCTGCAAGACGCCGATTTAGGGTTGAAGGACCTCGTGCGGGCGTCAGCGTCAGCAACCACACCGGCTCTGACACTGCCATCACCCCCAAAATTGGCTGCAGCCCTTGCCCCTGTCCCAGCTCCGGCACTGGCGGATGAAGTAGATGATCCTTGGATACCCTATCTGCTAAGGTAAGCTTTTCAACCCCTTTTTGTTTGGGAAATTCGGTGAATTTCGGCAGATGAACAAGACATTTGTTCATTCAAATTTGTAGCAAGAAGAATAGACAAGAAAAATGGACTGAGAATATACTTGCGTCCAAGATCAGAACGAGCTTGCCGGCGGACCACTGCCGTCCCATTCTTTAGTGAGCTGGAGCGCTGCCATCTTATCCACGGAAAACGCGTCAAGCTATCGCTTCGGGTCGAAGCACTAAAAGAAAAGGACCGGGAAACGCGGCGGCATAGGAACCACGGGAACCCAGGAGGGAGAAAGACGATGTACGGGATACGGGATCCTCGCAGTAGGCTGGACCGAAATCTAGTCGAGAGAGGGCAGCCTTTAGAAGCAAGAGGTTGGGAAACCAAGAAAAGGTGATAACGATTTATACTTCTCATGGCATCATCAAACACAACCGTTCAATCAATTTTGGGAAGGGATCCATGTCAACGTCAATCAAAGAACAAGTGGAGATGGTCGATCCTTGCGATCGATAATGAGTAAGTTGTTGGCTCTAGTCATGCGCTACAATAGGAGGAGGTTTGAGGAAGATGTTGACTAGTGCTATCAATTTGTATTTGAAAGCTACCAATTTGTTAAGTTTAGGTGATGCTATCAATTGTGTATATGCATTATGAATCATCTTATGTTATGTTGTCATGTATGAATGTGCTAAATTTGCAAATTATGTTGGAAAAAAAGTTTGCTCCGCTAAATTTTTGTTTTCAGTAACGCAAAATTTAGAGGAGCAAATATACTTCAGTTAGAGATGCTCTTACAACCTTTACTTTATTTGTCTCACCTTCCCGGTGGCATCATCTCCCACACATGTACGTATCCTAACAAGCGCATGCACGCTTCCGGCCGGCTGATTAGTTGACTAATCTCGCATGCATGAACTCTGAACATTTCGATCCTCGGAGTGTTAGAATTAGGTCAGTAGCATTGTGGAGGTGGGAAGGGTAGGTTGAGGAGAAGCTTTTTTTTAAAGGTTAGATGGCATACCTTTTACCTAGTCTACTACCTAGATACTTTGGAGTTAGTTTACACAAGGTCGACGAATGTGTCTACGACAGGTAAGCTAGATCGATGCATATGCCGTGTGTTTAGTGTATTGGAAGGACCCTAATTTAACTTAATCTGCCTGTCAACTGCAGAAAACAGTTAGACATGAAAAGAGGTAAGCATGGGCCTCGATCCGATCATCAAATGCTTTTACTCGACAAGGCCTACCGCTAGCTAGATGTACGTACCCGTGCCAGCACAGATACTACTGCACACAGTGATTCATGGTTCTCCTACTGCATTTTTTAAAAGACAGGTTCTCCTCTACAGCTAGGAGTACATCGATACATCGATCCACGCGATCCTATCGCTATAGCTCGATACATGCATGGCATGGATCGATGCATGCACGCAGCCGCACCCTAGCTACCACCTATCTGTCTCTCTGCCCTCCCCTGTGCAGACACGTCGTGCATCAGCCCTACCTCCCTATCTAAACCCTCCCTGTGTCTAACATTTTATAAAAAAATAGTAGTATTCATTTTTTAATGATATTTTGAATTTATAGTTTGACCAGCTATGTTACTTTTGCATCCACAACCTCAAGAAAAAAAATAATATCCTAGCATCACCTCTCCACCATGACAACCAATCACCCAGTACCACACACATTTCCTCTATAAATACATGCGCCCATCCAGCTCTTGACACAGGGCAAACAAACGGTCTTGTTCTCTTTTTGTTTCTTCTACTCTATTCTACTACATTCTCCAAACACCCATCCAAACACCTTCCATCCTGTGCTTGTGTACTTGGTGAGTCGTTCAAGGAAGAATTTTCTTTCTGATTTCTATACTAGCTCATCTATTGCTTTCCTCCTGCTTTTGAAGCATCTTAGTTTCTAGTACACACACAAATTCTCTTGGAACGACAGGAATTTCATAGAGATAGAGGTAGATTCATCAGATGCCCATGTGAATGAGTGAAGCTGCCAGCATGATCTAGCTTTGGCTCGCAGCGTGTGTTAGCTCCTGCGTGTGAATCATTGTTAGATCATGACTGACAGCATCATTTCTTCACAACAATGGGCATATGTGTGTGCAGATCCAATGGGAGGGCATGTCATCATTCTCTAAATCTCTAATACTGCAGCTGGTAACCGAAAAATGTGTAGTACTACCACTGCATGTATGTGCTGTGGCAGGACCAGACATTCATAGTAGTAGAGAAGCAAGGGAATGAAATTCATTCTAACTTTTGCACAACCATTCTGCTTGCTTCACAAAGTAGCTAGGTACTTAATTTGTGGGGAATGCCATATATCACTTCATTTCGTTCACAGATAGTCCATATTTGATATGTGTGTTCATGGATTTTTTATTTTATTTTTTGTCCCCACTATACCACTTAACTAGTTAGTTAATTAGCTAGGTTAGCTACTACTTTGGTGTAAAGTCACCAAAAACTAACTATCCCTATGTATATGATGATTAAGCAGAACCTAGTATATCATAAACTCTTGGCCACAACTAACTAGCACAATATATATTAAACAAATTAATCTGGTTAGCTCCATACGTGATGATTTGATGATAGGGACATCGTGTACTGAGTTCTTACGCTCGAGTAGTTCAGCTAGTACGTAGAGCAGAAACAAAAAGATGGAACCAATACTATATGATGAACACCAAATACTAGTGTTTTTTCCACATGATTTACTTCAGCTCTAGAAATACCTACCTATAGCTAAAAATACACACGTGCATTCATGTCCATATCTTCGGTAGTAGTATATACACATTGTTCAAGCAATTGCATTGGGCTGGTAGGACAAGTCTATTCCACTATCTGCCTATATACATTAGCGTACGTAATTAGCTCCACTAGATTTGGAAATAAAATAAGAGCTCGCTAGCTAGATCAAGCAAGGATCTAGACCGCCTATGAAGCTACATATACATATATAAAGAAACTTAGCCAGTACTACCAAGTTCTGCAACGGAAGTTACTGATGGATATATCCATCGATCTCGTCACTTTCACCCTTCCAGAACTGTGTCACTGCACAGCCGTTCTGCCACTCTGAGCAGCCCTCATTTTCTCATGCTAGCTAACAGATCAATTTTCTTTTTCTTTACTCATCGTGTACAAAATCAAATTTCTTTGCGATTTGTGAACATAATCATTAATAATGCTAACAATCATCTTATAATATTTACACTTTGTCGAAAAAATCCAAATGTAATTGTTTTCAGACTTGTGTCTTCTAATCAACTGAAAATGAGGAATTGAAGGGTGAACAGATCAATATTTGCTCTTATGATTCATTCAAACATGACCATTAATAGTAATTAATTATGAGCAAACAGTGTCTTCTAATCAAGTGAAAACGAGGAATTGAAGAGTGAACAGGAGTACAGGACTGCTTGGGTGTGTTCAGAAAAATTTATACAATTTCCCTCCACGAAATAATTAACAATGCATTGGCCTTATTTTTGGTAGACAGACGTACGATTAAAACTCCATATATATGAAAAATTGCTATCAACTTAATGTGATGTTGACATGCACGAGATGGTCCCTAGCTAGCTAGTTGCTAGACGGAATCGATTATAGACGGCTGATAAACAATTCTTGGCGCAGAAAAAAAATGAAGGTTAATATACAAATTTGGGATCTTCGGATGCCTTTGGTGGCATGCCTTAAATTTGGGACCGCAAACCAAATTTTCTTATTTATATAATATTTTGATCCAGCGAATCGACGACATTTCGTCTCTAGCTTGCTTTGCTTGGATCTATTCTTTGACGCATCTGATGTGATTACAACTCCTGGTAGTCCTGTGCACATTTCATTCACAGCTAGCCACTCGTGGTCTGGTGCAGCAGTGATTTTCACACTTCCACAGCAGTACTAGTGGCGCCCAGTTCCATTCTTTCTCTCCAACCTTGTCTAGTGCTTATCCTGCTAGTACTAACAGCAACAAGTAACTAACATTGTACGGACTATGGAACATCAGTGAAAAAGTAAGAGAGCAATTCTCAGTTTCTCACTGACCGCTTGGCCTTCTATATATCCCAGTCTCTTTCTGCTCTCCCCCAATAATTCCCACACATCTCCATCTCTCTCCCCGCCCCTCTCTCTAGCTCAAGTTGTTCTCTTTCTTGCTCTTCGAAGGGTAGATCAGGTGCACCACGAGTTGGTGAAGCTGCCAGCATGATCTGATGATCGAACTCATGGATGATGGGGAGGATCGGGATCCATCAATCAGGTCATGCTGGAGTTTCATCTGCTAGTGGGAGCACAACGAAAACCCTAAAATCTCCATCCATATGGTATGGATGCATCAATCTCGCCTGGTTCTTCTAGCTAGCCTTCCAGGAATCCGGCCTCAAGGGTGAGATGATCGAGATCCATCTTCCTGATCTCCATTGATCGATGGCCTGCCAGGTTTGCTAATTTCTGTGTAAGTTGAGATGATCCTATGCTAGTTCTTTTATTCATTCTAGCTTTCATCCTCTTCCTGTCCACGGATCTGGGATTCTTGGGTTTCTTTAGATCTTGCCGATTATTCAACTTTCTTTCCGCTGCCAGATTTGCCGACTAAGAAAAGAACTTCTTTTCCGAGGGTGACGTATAAATTGACTTGTGCCGGTAGTAATTAATATCTGAATCGATCTTGTCGCATGTGATTTATCATTTTAGATCGAATTTCGGTTAATTCTATCTTTTTTATTTTGCATACGTGAGATTTTCTCGACGGTGACTGTTTTGACAACCTTTGGCATTATTACTGGGTTTCTCTACTCAGGTTAATTTATGTACTTATTTGTCAATTTCTTGATTTACATCGTAATCTAACATGCATATGTATTGTTATTTTGTCTTGCCAGAACTTCTGCAAGAAGAAGATGAAAACTAATCGCTCAAGTACTCCCAAAAGTATAATGTTCTAGATCTAGTTAGCCATCAAGAGGGTTTAGTTCCACATCTATGATATGGCTTGCTAATTCATTCAATCTCAGCTATATCATTGTGGTTACAATAATGATGATTGTTAGAGGCATAAAATAATTTTGTTAGAGTACTTGAACAGCCTTATGCAACAGAAGCGGCATATATATCTATATCCATCAATCTAGAAAAGGAGATCATGTTTTTGTTCCATTGTCTGTATCGACAACATTGTTTATATTACTACATGCAAATGATATATGTTACTAATATCCTGTTTCCTTGCATAATGATATTCATAAAACGTTGATAGCTATGTTACTGAATTGATAATAAATTTTACCAGTGGTGACTATGATTTATTCATTCTGGTGGTGTGGAATTCACAAACACCGTAGTAGCAATAATTTAAACGAATGGTTGATATGATTAATCTGATTCCCTAAGGGACAGAAAGAAGGAGTGTGGAAAAGAATTATAAAATGAGTTGTCATGTCCATCCTGAGGACAATTGATTATCAATTCTTGCTTGCAAGATAGGTCTACAGAAGAGCTGGTAGCAGTACAGCTGAATGATTGGCTCTTGCTTGAAGGATGAAACTGCCGTCCATCCATCTTTTCATGATCCCACTTTGCACGCATGATTGCCCACACTTTCCTACTCTTTTGGGTCTTGTACTATGGGAGACACGCTCCATTCTTATCACACATACACAAAATTCTTCTCTAGCTATTTTCTTTGATCTATGTTGGAACTCACTTGCAAAATGTCAATTGAATGGAAATATATCCCAAGTTTTAAAACTTAATAGAAAAAATGCAAATGCTTGAAATTCATTTATACATAATTTTTCATAGAGTACGTTAGTGACGAGGGACTTTTGTACGATGAAATTAGCGGTAAAAGTATTCTTAAAAGGAGTAGATATCTTTCTTTGAAAATTGAAGAGCATATAAGTTATATTTGCAGAAAGCAAAAAAAAAAAGCATACAAGATACTATAGAATTACTTAGAATTCTTATTTTTGTCAACATTGGTAATTTACTTTTCTTTTTCACCACGAGGTGTGCTCATGAGTGCACATCTAAGTTTTTCTCACTAATTCGTTGCAACTTTTTGTTGGCATGCCTAACCACCACGCACATCCCTGATGTCATGGCGATCCAAGTACATTTGTCACCTTGCATGCATGCATGGTCCTTTGGAAGATTCATGGGCCACACATATGTGCACATAGCTCCAAGCCTTCCTTTATGACGATTTGGTAAGCTATAGCCGGTTTGTTACAAGGTGCCCACTACAACCTAGCTTGTCCTTTCGATCCATGTCCAGCTTTGAGAGAGGACGCATGCATGGTAAATATAGTTTTTGTGCCTTTTCACAAACGCGTGTCGCCTATGACCTGATGCTCTTGGAAGTTATGTAAATACTTTTATTTAATTTTTTTTGATAAAGAGTATATATTACTATCGCGGAGATACCAATTAAACCTAGCCTCTGCAACAACATCATTCCTAATGGCATAAAAGATGCACATAGCCAAAAAAAAATACAAAAAAAATCCAGCTATTGAGATCGAAAACTTGAAACAACAACACTGACACCACCAAGACAATACCAGAAGATTAGCTTCTCCATAAGCGACGCCTCAAAAAAGAAAATAGTGCACAAACGCTGTCATCGCCCGATCATAGATCTTAGGTTTTCACCCTGAAGAAAGTCCTCTCTCTCAAAATAATGCCTTCAACAAAAATATTGCCAGGCACAACCAATTAAAGCTAGATCTTGGATTTTCACTCTAAAAGATAGAACTCTGAACTTCTCATGTGCAGCCGCCTCACATACAAGTAGTTGTTTGAAGTCACGAAGCTCCAAGTCAGTTCCACCTCACCACCAAGATCCGACCACCATTGCTCTTCCACCAATCTCGGCTTTCATGACCTTCTCTGCCAGCACCATGGAAAGAAAACGAACTCCATGATATTAACAGTTCGAAGCGCTCCCTCTGAAACCAAACGGTCAGATAAAAGACATGGGTGCGCACAACCGAAAACACCAAATCCAACAATCTTCGGGCATTGATCGCATAATGAATTTCATCTACAGGACCTTCCGGAACACGACAATCCAGCCAGCTCGATGGGACAAAGCTTCCGATCGATCTTCACTTGGCGCGAGAGAAACCCTAGGACATCCACCTTTATTAGGAAGAACGGCAACCCCCCTCGATGCCGCCCGACCTCATCGGCGGAAGAGGAAGGCCGCCACCGACCACAGACCCCGCGATGAAACGTCCGTCGCCTCCCCCAAACCCGAAGATGGCCACCACCGTGAGCCGCCGGGAAGGAGAGGCGCAGAGGATCCACTGGCCACCACTAGGCACGACCACACCGCCGAAGACGCTAGATCCACGACCGTCAGGGTCACCCCCGCCGCCAGCCGCATCCCCAAGCATCACCTAGCCGTCGCCGGGGCAGTCAAGCGCGGCGTGCCAGATCCAACGAGTTCTGGCGAGCACCACGAGCCAAAACGCGAACTGCGCAACACCCCGTGAAGCAGCTGCCATTGCCAGAGCTTGGAGGGGGGCCACCCCACTCCATCTCGTCGGAGCCGAGCCGTAGGATGGAGCCTACACTTCCCAGCGTCGCTGCAGCCAGCCGGCGGGAGGAGTCCCGCCGTTGAGGCTCAAGCGAGGACGCCGCCAACCGCCATGGGGAGCGTCCCGGAGCATCCACATCACAGCAGGAGGTCGGGCCTCCCCCACCGATAGCACCACTGCGAGGAAGAAAAGGAGGGGCCGCCGCCGCCGTCCGCCAGCCAGGCTTCGGCCGGAGGCCTCCTACGGCAGCGGAGAACCGGTGGCGGCGGATCTGGGCGTCCGCCCGAGCCGCCCTGGGAGGGCGACGCGGGGGTCAGGTCCGACGCGGTGCATGTGACCAGAACCCCTTGACTGCTCTTATTTGATGGTGATTGATTGATTGATGGTGTAATCAAACCATATATATGGCTTATTTTAATTTTCTTGGCTCATGTAGCATTTAAAACATTGACACTATATTATGCATTTTTTATATTCCTATACTTTTTTGAATTACACGATCGAAAGTGATCATAATATGCCACTTATACACATGTGTTATATTTCACATATTAAGAGTATATTTAATTAGTAATTAATTGCTAATTCTACGCGAATGGAAAAAAAACAAGGCTCTCGGAAGATCTTCATGTATAAAAGAAGATCTTTTGGAACACAATTGGATAGAGATGCATCTATACACGTTAACTACTAGGAATATAGGACTTCATCATATTGTTCGACACAAGTAAGAAAGGAGTCTTGGGCTTGATTGGTTCAAAAGAAAAATCGAGGAATAACGTATATATTTTAAATTCCCTATTGTGGTGCTATTTAGTTGTTTGGTTCAAAAGAGCTGCAAAGGAAAAACACACGGAAATTTTCTTTGATCTCTGTTTTGAAGGAAAAACTCATATGGACCTCTTTTTTCAGAATCTTGCGCATCAATAAGGGCATCTCCAATGGGGCGACACAAACGGACGTTGAGCGACCGTTTTGCGTCCGCCAGGGCCAAAAATGCGTCTGGTACCACCTCTAGCGGGGCGACGCATAGTGACCGGGACGTCCGCAGCAACGCAAATGTGGCCCAAATACGCGTCAGGTTTGCGTCTTTGTGGACGTTGAACGGGCGCCCGGTCTTCCGCGGCATTACTTACGGGCAGCGCGCTGCAGCGTTCTAGGGCCGCGTTAATGGCGCGCCTTGGCTTCCTCGAGCGTGCGCTGCTGGGCGGCGTCGCAGTGGCAGGATATTGAAGGCGAGATGGCGTCCGAGCCTATTAAAGGAACGCTGCCGGCGCCCATTTCCTCGACCACACCATTGCCAGAGCCCACCCTATCCACCCCACCGATGCATGGGGAAGAAATGTTGGCCGTTCTCCGTTCTGCAAGACCAAGAACGACCACGAGGCTAGCAGCTCGCGGTTCGGCAAGAAGCCACGGGTCGGGCGGTACGTCCGCATCGAGCTCGCGCGGCGCCTTTCGGAGGAAAACCGGCCGGTGCCATGGCCGGATGCAAACCTGCCTGGAGGAGGCTGGTACCTCAAATCTAGGCGCGTGCCCGTCACCCCGTGCTGCGCGAGGGCCAAGAGCGCCGGGACGAGGTGCGCCGCCACCGAGCGATCTTGCCGCCAGATCACCGAGAAGATCTAGCATACGCCCTCAAATCCTACAAGTGAATCTTGTTCGGGACGTGGGAGTTCGACGCGCATCGCCGCGCTGGCTACCTCGGCGACGTCGAGTACTTCGACCGCGAGATCGCCGCGGAAGAAGAGGAGAACAACCAGGATGACATGGACGAGGACGAGGACGAGGACAAGCAGGCAGAGCGCGCAGACTACGACCACGACGACGACGGGCCAGCGTGGGATCTGGAGACCCAGCCGCCGGACATTACCGAGGACGAGGCCATTGCCATGGCACTGGCCAATAGCAAGCTCGACGAGCTCAACGGGACGGGCTCGCAAATCCAGCTCCGTGAGTCGGCGCTCGCGCAGGGGAGACCGGCGACTCCTCCGGGCACGTCGACGCGTTCCAACGACGGCGCGCCGACTGCTGCTCCGGCCTTGGATTCGTGGCCACCTTCACCACAGCCTCCTGCGCAGGCGATGGCCAATCTGCAGTTGTCGCAGTCTGCCCTTCCTCCTCTACCGCTGGCGTACCATGCATCTTCCATGGCCGATGCCGGAGTGCATCGACCTCGTCAACGACGACGACCAGTAGGCAGTAGCTAGTTTTACCACACCTTTATGACCTTTTTAGAGTTTTTATTGATGTAAATTATGACTTTTATGAATGGGGCAAAAAGTATGCGTCGTGCCGCTGGAGCCACCCGATGGAAACGGACGAGCGGTTGATTTCGACCATTTGAAACGACGTAAACGCATCCGTTTGGGTGTCCGAAATGCGTTGCCCCGCTGGAGATGTCCTAACAAGACCAAGGTCTCCAGTTTCTTTTCGAAACGGGGAAGTCCACATCCTCTGTATTATCAAGGTCTCTAGTGGTATAGGAACATCCTAATTATACTTCCTCGTGCGGTCTGGCTTTGATTTGACCATGCTTAGTAGGAATTCTGTGCATTTTCCTATTCATGTGAACCAAACAACCAAATTTACAAAATTTATGTGTTTTTCATTGCTTTGTTTTGTACCTACATTTTTATCATTTTCTTGTTCCTACGATTTGTGAATCATGTGAATCAAACATATCATAAACATAACTTTTAGGCGAGACTTGCTAGGTAACTGTTTGTTAGCTTGGAATGCTCTGTTGTAAAGGTTAGATTACGTTACCTAGTGTCCAGGTATGATGTGTCTTGTTGAGCGGATGGCAAAGGAAGTATGTACCCAACATGCGTGGTGGCGTAGTCTCCGGACCAGACTCGTGCATTTAGGTTGTCCAATAATTCTTGTATTTTAACCATTCAAAGCCATTTACAAACATTACAACAGATATGATCAAGATATTTATGGATCCCACATAAATAAAAATTGTGCCACAACTACAAAGTAGAAATTTAATAGTAACAAAATAGAATAATGATATACAAACAAAAACAAATCCAAGAGGAAAGGCATAATAAATGGGGTTGATAAGTAATACTACTCCTAAACGACCTAGTAAAAGAACAAATCCCCCAAATAGCATACCAATCTAATGTATTGGTCCAGGTAAATCTATTGTGGATAAAAAACAGTTAAAATAGTATATGACCTTTATGTTCCATTGCTTGGGTTGTGTCACTTTGTTCTTGTTCTATGGGCTACGGGCAGCTTTCCTACTCTGTCCATTCCAATGTATAAGGGGCCCTCATTTTTCGTGTTTTTTATTTGGTCAAAAATTAATTTAAATATGTAAATATTGTTGGTATAAAATTATCATTATTAGAAGGTGTTTTTCAATACGAATTCAACAATACTAATTACGCACAATATAGTCAAAGTCCATTTTAAAATACACATATACCTTATTCATCGAAGCGAGGTAGCATGTAGAAGCGGAGTGTGAACTTCTTTTTTGCATGCATCTTCTTAATATGAATGTTGAGTCGACAAAAAACACTATTTAGAAAGAAAAAAAAAGTACGCATGCAAAACTGAGTGACAAAGTTATCACTGCCCGACTATTTAATAAATCTTTTTTTTGAGAACACTATTTAATAAATCCTGAAGCCTCAAGTGTGATTTGGTGAGAACGAACTATCACAGGAAGGCTTAGGGAGCTCGCTCCCCTCGGTCGCCTCCTCCAGGCGACAGGGGAGCCAAAACCTAGCCCTCCCGCCGCCGCCACCTAGACCCCGGCCCTCTCCCTCGTCGTCTCCCGAGGCAGCCGGCGGCGAAGCCGTCCGCCGCCGATGAAGGGGACGGCGAGGTTCTATGCCTCTCGGGATCTCGCGCGGCCACCTCGGAGGGAAGACGTCGCGCCGGACCCCGGAGGTCGTCGCCGTCCTGCGCCTCTCGCCGTGGCGTCGCGCCCTCGGCCGCCTCCTGCTGTTCGCCGCCCGTCGGCTGCGTCATGGACGGCCGCGCTCAAGCGAGCGCTGGTGCGGTTGCTGCCGGCGGCGCTCAAGCGAGCGTCGGTCGCGGTCGCGCTCAGCGAGCGGGCGACTTCGATCCGGCGCCGGGGGAGCGGCCTCGGGATACGGCAGCTGCGGCCTGCGGTGGCTGTGCGCGGCCTCAGGCGGGCGTCGGCGTGGTGGTGGGGGCTCCAGGCTGGGCGGCGGGGTCGGCAGGCGCGGGCGCGCTGCGTTCTTCTTGCGCCTGGCGGCGCGGGCCCGGATCTGGGCCGCGCGGGCCGTGGACTTTGCGTGGTGGCGCGAGGCCTGCTCTGGTTCTGTGCGTAGTCGCGCAAGCGTGCTGGTGGCCAGGGATCCCTCATCCCTGGCGCGGTGGAGGCGTCGGGGTCGCCGCGGGCGGCCGATCTGGGCCTTGCGGGCCCATGGCGCGGCTCCCCGACGACGCGGCGGCTGGGGACCAGACCTTTGACGGCTCCCGTCCCGATTTGGTGCTCCGGCAGTTGTTTGAAGCAGAGTGTGGTGCTGGTTTTGGCTGCTGCGTCGGGTGTGGGTGTCTGGTGGTCGGCGGCAAGGTCTCATGCTCTGGTGGCTGCGCTCCTTCAACCCAAGCTTCAAGCGAGCTCGATGGCGGAGATGGCATGCCAGGTGAAAGCTTTGCACCTATCCTGAGTAGGTGCCGATGACGACGGTGCCCATGGGAGCCGTACTCCTTCTTGAAGGCGTCTTCGTGAGCTACATCTCCTGCTGTCGCGGGTGTCTGGTGTCCTCCTGGTGAAAACCTGAGCTCCTCGTGAGCGGGCGACGGCGACAGTTATGCCGCTACCTTCTTGAAGGCGCCGCCTTTGGAGGCCTCGACACTTGTGGTGTGGTGGGTTTGCATCAACTAGGCATGGTTGCCTTGCGGCCGAAGATGGTGGACGCCGGGGCGGCGGCTCCGGACGGTGGATGGTGCGTCGAGGCGGCGGCCTCGAACGGCCTTGCAACTACCGGCGCATGGGGTGTGGTTGTGGTCTAGCAAGGCATGGGTGGCGTGCTCGTGCTACGTGGGTAGCGAGTCCGTCGGCCCGGTCGGCGCGATCGGATGGTCGGTCTGGCTGGTATGTCGGGGCGGCGGCCCCGGATCTTTTGGCGCGACGTTCGTGGTCTGCGGTTGGTCGTCTAGTGTAGCCTGGGCTACGAGGTGTCTAGTCCGTGCGGCGTTGCGGCTCGAAGCCGAGCAGGGGAAGCCGGAGTGGCGGCTCCGGGCACGGATGTGTTTGTTTTGTGCAATGGTGGCTTTGTGTCGTGTAGGCGACGAGGCTCTGTTGTTTGTGCGGTTTTTCGACCCTTTTTTTTTTCCTCAAAAATGGGGTCATTTTGTATGGTTTTTGGGCTCGGTTTTCCTCATAAACTGGGTCAACCGGTCGTCTTGACCTTCTCCTCTATTGCGATGAATATAACAGTTCTCCTGTTGTTATTCAAAAAAAAAAAAACAGGAAGGCTTATGCATGCATGCGCATATCATGCTGGAAATACTTCGGAGCGAGGTACATTCATTTTCTTCCATCTCCGGAATCAGGACGATGCATGATGTAAGAATCTTGACCTGGCTGGCTTGTTGGCGTGTGGTGCGGCCGGTTGTGTGGCTCCAGAAGGTTGCCGGCCGGCTTTGGCTGCCCTTTTCTCCATACCTTGGCGCGTCATCTTCCCGTTTACACGCAGGTTGCGTCAATGGCGTGTGGACAATGTGGTATGCAATATCTTGCGGCCGCCGAGCCATCAAGATCAGGGAAATCATCCAGCGAATCTCACAGAAATTCTAGCAAAGTACAACCGCACAAACATCTCACCGAAGTTCTTCTGTCAAGCATGGTTGACTTTGCAGCAGAGGCAGTGAACAAATGGATTCCTTGTAAAGTTCCATCAAAATCTTCTATGTTAACAATACTACAATTTTACTTCTCAAACCATGCAAACGGCAACGGGAATGGATTAGTGCTTCTTTTAGTAAATTATCTCTGAGACTGCTCTAAGACACTAAATGCAAACGGCAACGGGAATGGAGGCTTGTTTGTGTACCACCATTAAGAGCATCGCAAGTCGCGTCCTCCGAACTATCTGCCAAAGGGGATTTGAGCCACGCTGGACGTTTGATTGTCTCCAGCCGTACGCCCCAAAGCCCTTTTCTGCCCGACGCGCCCAGTACGCTGCTCGGCGCCCCAAGGCCATTCCCTCTACAAAGGGGGCGTTGCGGGGGCGCTGGACGCAACGCGGAGATGCGTCACGAGTGGCGGGCCTGCCTCGTCAGCGACACGAACCTTAATGACGACGATGGTTTCTAAGGTTGAGCAGGCGAGACGTCCCGTCGGCGCTGCGCTCCTCCACGTGTCACCACCGTCCGCCTTCCCGTGCATCCTCCTGCGTATTTTCCACCGCTTCTCGCGCTTTCTCCCCGCCTCTTTCTATGCCGTGACCGGCTATAAAAGACATCCTCTGCTCGATATCTCTACCACAGCTGCAAATCAATCCTTCTCTCCACCTCCACGATAACGTGCCTCGTCGCCTAGCCACCACCTACCCAATGCTGAGCCGCATTAGCGGTGGCCAGACACCTCCACCACTGTCTCCACCTCCACCTCTCCCGGCCAACTTCCTCGAGTTATACGAGTTCTTCGACGACTATGATAGCATCGAGGAGGACTCGGAGCACGCGGTGCTAGGCGGGCAGTTCAGGGATGGCGCGGACCAGGAGGTGGAGGAGGAGGAGGCGGCCCAAGTGGCGTTTAACACGATGCAGCAGCGGCGACCGCGGAGGAGGAGGCGAACGACGACGACCTCGATGGATGGGGTGACGAAGGGGCTGACCCAGCGGAGCAGAGGTCCATCCTCGCATCTTATGAGTCGTTGAAGAAGACCGAGGGCGACGCCCGAGCCCGCGAGGAAGCCAACGAGGAGCCGTGGCTCCGCGTCTTCGACATCTCCATCCAATGGGCGCTGATAGAGGAGACCGGCCACCGCTTCTTCGTAGAGGAGCGGCAACGGCTCCTCAAGAATGCGGCCGAACACCGAGCTCTTTTCGCCGGACTGTGGAGGGAGCGGTGGTGGAATTTTGGCAGAATAGGTACCAGTCTGGGATATGTGACTCAATTTTCTGTCCCATAAGAATGGACCAAAAACTACACATATGTGGTGCGAGCAACTCCTTTTATGGGGAACTCCTTTCACGGTTTCCCGCTAAAGTATTTGCGGGTCAGATTGTTATGTACATATATTCGGTGTAGTTTCTCAGAGTAAAATCACATATTTTACGGCTTTGACTGTTTTGCGCTATCTGCTATTGATGCTCTGACAAACCGAACCGGATTACAAAGACTATCTACCTATAATTTCGGAAAACGTTTCTTGCATACGTAGGATGATTGCTGGCGCCAAAATGACAAACAGTCTCTATGTATCTAGTTGCAATTGCCTGATCTTTTGCAATTGCACTTTCTTAATGGGCTTTGCAATTGCATGATTTCGCCCACTCTGTTACAGCCGAAGCGGGCATTTTCTAATGGGCTCCATCAGAATACAGCCCGGTAGCACTACACCGCGACTAAGTAATTCCCAGGTGGATTCGCGTTTAGTACCACACCGCAGCTGTAAACGACACGGAGAGTGTTTATAAGCTGGCATCGGAAGCTGTAGGGCATCGTGCAGCAAGCGGATCAGCAGTATTTCAAACCTTGATTATATGATGATTTCAGTTGGCGATTGCCATTGCATGCATGTTTACTTTCTGTACTGCATTCGCACTCCGACACGGGGTGATCAGCTTTTTGTTTACTCTGCGCCACTATATGCTTACTTATCCAGGTACATTGCAGTATAGCCTCCACCCACACATCTGTCCAGCACAGCAGTCGCGCCATGGGCACAATAATATGCATCCAATATCACAATATGCTTCTAGACCTTTTCATCCGTCGTGATCTGCATGAGCACTAAAGTTGGCACTTACTGAACTTCAAATTTTATGTGAAAATAGCTCTAGTATCTTTCACAGTTCATTAATAAACATCTTATACTCAACCAACAACCAATTTCAGTTTTTGATGTGTGGCAGTACAGAAGGAAGGGGATACTGTAGATGCCATGGCAATGTTTTTTTGCTTTGCAAGATTTGGCATCCGATCACATCGAGTTTTCTCTCCAACCACGTTGAAAACTGAACACTTATGATTTATTTCAAAAAACAATTTTTTTTTTTGCGAGTACGCTAAGCTACCGTTCTGGTTCCTGTGCAATAATGTACTTCATTGGTAATTAACCACTTCATTAGTATCTTTTCTGGAGGAACAAGTAGGGTTGAAATTAAAATTCGAAACTCCCAAGTCCTAAGCTTAATGAGTAGCCAAGTTTTTAGACTCCCTCCGATTCATATTAAGTATCGTTGATTTGATCTCAAAAAAAAAAGTATCGCTGATTTGGTACAATTGACACTTAATATGGATCACTCCACTGATATGGATCGAATGGAGTAGTAACATTCATTAGTGTACATCCTGCTAGAAATACTTGGGCGCAATGCATGCATGCGTACCTCTTTGATTTTTGATCTCCAGATTCGAAATGATGAATTGATGATGTATGTATCTTGACGTACCCAGCTAGGGAGTACGGTCGGTTGAGTGGCTCCAGAAAGTTTCCATGCCTTGGCGCGTGGTCTTCTTGCGTTTGCACGTAACCTCAGTCATTGCCGTGTGGTATGCAGTACATATCTTACATTACACCCGTAGGTGTGGCATGAAGCGTACACAATATATTTTCCCACTACATGAAGATCGACTGCCATGCCATCGGCATGCCTTGTAATTATAGGCTAGCACCGGCGAAGAACGGGAAAACAACCTTCCATGCACCCATCGAGTTTCCTAGAGAAGTGCGACAAAGAACATAGATGTGGTCTTCTATCATGTTCGACCATGATGAGAGTAGTTAACAATTGGATATGTTGGTCTTTGTCCACACTAGTAAGCGCGCACGTGCAATGCACGTCTATATATTCACTCAATAACACTTCATCTTACTTTTTTTTATCACACACAACATCCCAATCACTTTCCCTCTCAAAATTCTGCGAGCATTTTGCTCACCGATGATATCGCCTAGAATGAGTTATGCAATCTAAATACGTCATATTAGTGCAATTTAAATATAGGAATCACTATTCTCTCTCTGAATAATTACTTTGTCTAGGAAAGAAATTTACAAGGAAGAAGCATCGATCGGTTTCTTCTGACATCCTTGGTGACAACATCTAAAAATAAACGCAAATCATCCCAAAAAAAACATCTAGCTTCCCATCGCAAGATCAGAAACAAATATTAATTTTGGTCCAACATCCACCTACATAAAACACCCATTGTATTTTGTTCCTACCACTACTAACACGTGACAAACTAAATAAACACAATGTGCTACTGAAAAGAAAATACTGAATTTTGATAATATAATCAATTTGATTCTTAAATCCACATAGGTAGAGGCAAAATATTAAGAAAATACTAAATATGAATACAAAATGCAATTTCAGAACGCAACAACCATCTATCTAGATAAAGTCATTTTGACAAGACACAACCATATTTCGGTTTAACCTTTCACTTTCCTAGTGATGCTTCCACAATACATGTTTCGGACAACATCTTGCAGCCTATACTAACATCATACAACTAAAAGTTACCGCCTCCATGGAGTGTATGCAAGAAAAAAACATTGATTGTAAAAATAACCAATACATGAATAACTTATTGACCACTATCTTCAGAAACTACTAATGAAACCTGTGATATCTTGGATACCAACAAACAACACACGTGGAATCACTTTTGTAATTTCAAACATGAGAGATTTGAAAGAAATGTGTACATGGTGTTTCTCGCAATAACAACTATTTCTTTTCAATTAGTTGTTTCACAGATATTTAACAAATCAGGAATAAACAAAAGTCTATTCTTCTCCGAAAATAGATGCAAATGGAACACATGAAGTAAAACATAGCCTCCTACAAAAGCATTTATCGAAACAAGACAACATAATATCAGCAAAGAGTATTGAGGTTATTCCAACTCCAGTATCCCCCATCTCAATTGCAGTTGATAATAGTGAATACACATCTTTTTCTTGGACTGGCAATGGGATATCCAAATCAACATTAAACTGAAACAAGGTATCCGCAAGCTTCTTTACAGCAGAAAATCATTGAAGACCAATCATAGAGATAAGGTCCATCAAATCATCAAACAAAAAAAAACCTCAAAAAAATATTGTGGACCCTCAGATGTAGCCAATTGATGACCAACCATAACTTGAAGGAATGTCGGTGAGAAGCCATGAAGCCATGAGGTCCTCTCTTTCCTCCAAGGTTTCACCAAATATAATTATTTTCAGATTTTCTCTAACATTCAGATATCAAAACATGCATGTTCTTCCACGATAAGTAAGGGGAATCAGAGTTCTTTTCATCGTAATCTCAAGCCTAGAAATGGAAATCAAGAAATTCAGTATTAAGTAAAAAAAAAGATAATTGTAGAACGAAACAATGTTAAACAAAATCCCAGCCAGCAGTATGAGGCAGGAAATATTATATATATACTTTAAAGTCAGTCAGTTTGCAACAAAGTCATAAAGTATAAGCGAGTGGAGATTTTTGGTTGACGAGCTCCAATGATACTATTTAAAAAGTCCAGAAACAATATTTATGTCTTTCAAGAAACATAAAAAAAAATCCATATGTAGCCAATTGTGTTTCCCCACAAACTTGTAAAATCTCTGTTTCAAATAATTCGTATTTTGAACAAAACAAAAATGACAAAAGTGTGGATCTAGGAAGACACAAATATCAAACCTGCGTCAGGCTTCTTAAGGCTTCAACCTTTGTGTTTCTATTACCAGTAACGCCTCCAGGTTGTAACAGAGTTCATAATACAATTATAGAAGATCCCTTAAACAATAGTGAGAGAAGAAAATGAAATACACACAGTGATAATTTTTCACAAATTTCAACCCACAGCAGGATGAATCATTTATACCTGAACGTGAGAAGGAAAAGGAGACACTCAAGAATTCACATCATCTCTTTGTTTGACTAAAAGCTAGAGGAAAATAAACTATGGCTCTAGACGATTTCTCTACACTGGGAGACATGAATTTGGTTGTACTTGACATGTTTTCAAGATCTTATTTCCACTTAGCGGAGAAAATGTCCTGAATTAACAATCCATCCATGAGCAAGGCCAGCAAGAGTAGACTTGGTCTCAAGTTTTGTTGTACCCGATATATGAGACTAATGGCTACGTAAGTGATGTGAAATATATGATACCTGATAAACAAAGATAGAGCATACTCACATAGTAATTTGTTTCCGCTACTTAGAAGAACTTCAGGTTGAGCAGAACTGCAATGAAGGCTAGTTACATTTCTGACGTTTTTATGCATAAGAGTCGGTTGCGCAATTCTTGCATTTGACCTTCTATTTAGTCTGCAAGAATTAAGGTGAAAGACGGAGATATAGCAACAGAATGCCATTCACTCTGATATGACGAAGGAATATATGGAGTATGACATATATAGTAATACACAGCGATATCTCCGAATCACATCACAATAACATCTTGAACTCAAATGCATGGGAAAAAGATATTAACATCCCAGTTTCAAAAGAAGGTTCATAAACTGCGCCTAAGCTACTAATCTCTTAGAAAGTATCAAGCTCATAAGGATACTCATACTCACAAGTAAATAAAAAAAAACCTCCAGACCATCACTAAAAGAAGGCATTTGTCGTTGTTTAAGTAATACTTACAGAAATCATAATTGCATTAGTATTTTCAAAAATAACATTCTAGGATTGCACCAGCTACCTTACTTGATGTTGGAATACAAAATGCAAGAACATATAGCAATGAGTTAATAGACCGTAAATCAAGTATGACTGCCATGTCCACACATACATTATCTCAAAAGGGCTTTATTCGTGAGCTGGGAAATATACCAGGCTCAGTGAAAGAGTACATGCATCCATGGCCTGCAATATACAAGAGGTAGGAAAGTCTCACTTTTCTTTATCCAGCAGTCATTTAATTGCTTCTAGTAATCCAGCCTTTTATGAAAAACTAATGCACGTGCCCTGAGAAAAATACTGAAGTAGGTTCCTGCAGCAAACATCGAACTTAGAATTGAGAAAATTCTAATCCATCGAAAATACTATTAAAGATCACATTTGAAGCAATTCATAGAAGATAATAAAGAAGTAGGATGGTGTTCAAATGGATAGTATGAAATCATTGCGCTTTACATTGGAACAGCTGCTTGGAATGATCATACAAAGTATCACTAATCCCCAATTCAGTTAAAAACAACCATGATCCGAAATATTATCCCCAATCGCAAATCAATTCAAGAGCGGCGCTTGAAGGGAGTTGAGGGATGGTACACACATTTCTTTGTGACGTCTCCTGTAGGTGGAGCACGGAAGGGCTGGTGGAGAGTGGGTCGAGATACATGGTGGAGTTCTGACCGAGTGGGGTATATACTGGAGGTCTTGCCACCCCTAGAGTAGCCGGAACCTCCTAGACCTGTTCCATCCCATCCCGGCCTGTTCCGATCCCGAAGTTAGCCATGAGGGTAATAGATCGCAAGTAAGAAGTACCTGACGTTGGTGCCATGTGTGACCTTATGGTCGGATCAAGAGGAAATGCAATCGTTGGAGGTATGAACTGAAGGCGGCCGCGGTGAGCTGGGGCGCGGCGGCCACGAAGGTCACGGCCATTTCTAAGATGTCACGTACTCTCGTCTGCATTGTCTAGGTTGTCTAGTAAGACGTACCTGACGCTGGCGGCGGCGAGCTTGAGGAAAGGTAGTGGTGAGAGAGGCGAGATATGGCCAGTATTGCGAGCCTGATTTCCGTGAACCGCGCTGGGAGATGAGGAAGAAGAGGAGTAATTAACGGGGAGGGCGTTTAATTAGCCGGTCGTGGGCGTGGCAAGAGAGGGAGGGAGAACAAACCAATCTGGGTCGTTTATTGGTTGAGTGGGAACGATCGAGATCTAATTTTCCTACGCTACTTCGTGCATTTTTTTTTTTGAAACGAACTTCGTGCATTTATAAGTAGTAGAGATACGTGAGATAGAGAATCTGCCGGAATTGGATGGAAATTTACGTGCAACTAGGTCCATTCCAAGGGGTGGTTTTCATGAGTCGCTGTCTGGTACTCTGGTCACTAAGCTAGGCCTAGAACCCACGGCACCATCAGAATACGGCCCTATTAACGCTACACAAGGATGGCCACAGTAGTTCTCATTTCGATGGACGTGTTTAGAGCCGTCCCCCAAACTGCATTTCGCAACGTATTTTTTCTCTTTTTATTTCGTTTATTTTGTATTTAAACCCTCTTTATATTTAGTTTTATCTAGTAATCGATAGTATCTACCGGCTCGAACTTAAGATTAAGATGTTCCGGAATGGAAACGAGGGAATGTCAACAATACCCGGATTTAGTCGATTTGGGGCGCGCCAGACAAAAAAAAAACCTTCCCAGCTGCGTCCCCTAAAGCCGCTTTTTGTCCGGTGCGGCCGATACGGTGTCCGGCGCCCCGAGCCCGTCCCCGCTACACATGGGACGCTCCGGGGACGACGGACACACCGAAAAGCGAGGCGAGGCGTGGCGGGACCAACACGTCAGCGGCACAGGAAAACTTCGTCCACCGCTCCCACCTAATCGCGCCTCTCCCGCCACATCGCGCCTCTCCCGCCGCGCATTTCTGCCATCCCAACACATTTGACCTATCCCGCCCGCCGATTCATTTCTCCCTCCCGCCGTCTCTACGCTGTTCCTCCCGCCGCCACCCTCTCCTCATCCATGGCGCCACCGACTGCCCCCAAAAAAATGGCCAAGAAAGCGGCCAACAAGCCGCTGGGCAATGAGACGAAAGGGGCGAAGGCGCCCTTCGTGAAGCCACGGAAGGCGCCCGCTCCGAAGAAGAAGCCGGAAGGTTGGACCGATGATCAGTGGCATCAAGACTGTCTGCGCCAGAAGATGTCGACGGCGGAGCGGAAAGGACGGAGAGCGGCTGATACGTCCAAAACGTATCTACTTTCCCGAACACTTTTGCTATTGTTTTGTCTCTAATTTGTATATTTTGGATACAACTAACACGGACTAACGCTGTTTTCAGCAGAATTGCCCTGGTGTCTTATTTTTGTGCAGAAAATCAACTTTCAGGAAAATCCCCGGAAATAATTGCAATGGGCCTATTTTCATAGAAGACTTACGGAGCCAGAAGACTAGACGGAGGGGGGCCACGAGGTGCACCCACCATATGGCAGCGCGGTGGGCCCCTGGGCCGCGCCGCCCTATGGTGACGCAGCCTCGGCCAACCCCCGACGCTCCCCTCTGGACTACTTAAAGCCCTTGACCTAAAAACGCACGGGGGTTCGACCAATTTGCCAGAAGACATCCAGAACTCCGCCGCCGTCGCGAAACTCAATCTCGGGACCAGAAACTCCGTTCTGGCACCCTGCCGGGACGGGGAATTGGAGGAGATCATCGCCATCATCACCACCGACGCCTCTCCATCGACCATCCATGTTTCCCCCATCAATGTGTGAGTAAATCCCTCGCTGTAGGCTGAAGGGGATGGTAGGGATTGGATGAGATTGTTCATGTAATAGCCATAAGATTGTTAGGGCATAGTGCCTAGTATCCGTTGTTGGTACTTTTATGATATTGTTGCAACTTGTTATGCTTAATGCTTGTCACTAGGGCCCGAGTGCCATGATTTCAGATTTGAACATGTTATTGATTCATGATGATATTCATTGTTTTATGATCTTACCTGCAAGTTGTATACACATATTGCTGTCCGGAACCCGAGGCCCCAAAGTGACAGAAATTGGGACAACCGGAGGGGAAGGCTGTGATATGAGGATCACATGTGTTCACGGAGTGTTAATGCTTTGCTCCGGTACTCTATTAAACGGAGTACCTTAATTACCAGTAGTTTCCCTAGAGGCCCGGCTGCCACCGGCTGGTAGGACAAAAGATGTTGTGCAAGTTTCTCATTGCGATCACGTGATGACCCACAAGTATAGGGGATCGCAACAGTCTTCGAGGGAAGTAAAACCCAATTTATTGATTCGACACAAGGGGAGCCAAAGAATACTTGTAAGCCTTAACAGCGGAGTTGTCAATTCAGCTGCACCTGGAAACAGACTTGCTCGCAAGAGTTTATCAGTAGTAACAGTTTTATAGCAGTAGCAGTAGTGAAATATCAACAGCAGTGTAACAAAGACAGCAGTAGTGATTATAGTAAACAGCAGAATTAAAATACTGTAGGCACAGGGATGGATGAACGGGCGTTGCATGGATGAGAGAAACTCATGTAACAATCAAGGTAGGGCATTTGCAGATAATAATAAAACGGTATCCAAGTACTAATCAATCAATAGGCATGTGTTCCATATTTAGTCGTACGTGCTCGCAATGAGAAACTTGCACAACATCTTTTGTCCTACCAGCCGGTGGCAGCCGGGCCTCTAGGGAATCTACTGGAAATTAAGGTACTCCTTTTAATAAAGCAAGGGAGAAAAGCATTAACACTCCGTGAACACATGTGATCCTCATATCACCACCTTCCCCTTCGGTTGTCCCAATTTCTGTCACTTTGGGGCCTCGGGTTCCGGACAGCAATACGTGTATACAACTTGCAGGTAAGATCATAAAGCAATGAATATCATCATGAATTGATAACATGTTCAGATCTGAGATCATGGCACTCGGGCCCTAGTGACAAGCATTAAGCATAACAAGTTGCAACAATATCATAAAAGTATTAATTACGGACACTAGGCACTATGCCCTAACAATCTTATGCTATTACATGACCAATCTCATCCAATCCCTACCATCCCCTTCAGCCTACAGCGGGGGAATTACTCACACATGGATGGGGGAAACATGGCTGGTCGATGGAGAGGCGTCGGTGGTGATGATGGCGATGATCTCCTCCAATTCCCCGTCCCGGCGGAGTGCCAGAACGGAGTTTCTGGTCCCGAGACGGAGTTTCGCGATGGTGGCGGCGTTCTGGATGTCTTATGGCGATTTCGTCTCACCCCCCCCCCCCCCCCCGTGCGTTTTTAGGTCGAAGACGTTAAGTAGTCGAAAAGGGGGCGTCGGAGGCTGGCCGAGGGGGCCTCACCATAGGGCGGCGCGCCCCCCTCCTAGGCCGCGTCGGCCCATGGTGTGGGGGCCGTGGGCCCCCCCTGGCTTGTCCTTCTGGCTCCGTGAATCTTCTGGAAAAATAAGCCCTTGGGCATTAATTCCGGGGATTTTCCTGAAAGTTGGATTTCTGCACAAAAACGGGACACCAGAGCAATTCTGCTGAAAACAGCGTTAGTCCGTGTTAGTTGTATCCAAAATACACAAATTTGAGGCAAAACAATAGCAAAAATGTTCGGGAAAGTAGATACGTTTTGGACATATCAACTCCCCCCAAGCTTAGCTTATTGCTTGTCCTCAAGCAATTCAGTTAACAACTGAGTGCGATAAAAGAACTTTCACGAACACATTTGTTCATATGATGTAAATATTCTCATGACATGGGCAAGTACTTAAGCAATTCATAATAAGATACATGCAAATAAAATAATCTAATAGCTATGTCAATCATGGAAAAGGTACCAACAAATTAATAATGAGCATCATGAATCATGTCTATCAGCAGGATTGTAATGTTCATAGAATGATATGATAAAGTGGTATCTCGCTTGCCCGTATTTGTACAGCAAAACATAAATGCTCGGGCACCTTTGAAGTATATGGGAAGGCTGTAAGTAGAGATTATCAAAGATAAAAGCATCAAAGTTATACCACAGTTAATCACATTTTGGGACAAGCATATTATTCTAAGAATGACAGTTGTGCTCTCAAGAAGGTGCTCAAAGAAAGGATGGAGACACAATGTAAAAGTAAAAGATTGACCCTTCGCAGAGGGAAGCAGGGATTAACATGTGCTAGAGCTTTTCATTTGTAAAACAGGAGTAAAATTATTTTGAGAGGTGTTTGTTGTTGTCAACGAATGATAGTGGGTACTCTAACTACCTCGTCAACCAGACTTTCAAGAGCGGCTCCCATGAAGGACGTTATCTCTACCAGCAAGGTAAATCATCCCTCTTCTCTTTTGTTTACACACGTACTTTAGTTTTATTATGGATGACACTCCCCCCAACCTTTGCTTACACAAGCCATGGCTAACCGAATCCTCGGGTGCCTTCCATCAATCACATACCATGGAGGAGTGTCTATTTGCAATTTAAGTTGCTTACTGATAAATCAGGGCAAAACATGTGAAGAGAATTATTAATGAAAGTTGATTAATTGGGGCTGGGAACCCCATTGCCAGCTCTTTTTGCAAAATTATTCGATAAGCGGATGTGCCACTAGTCCATTATGAAAGTCTGTCAGGAGTAAATGACAAGATTGAAAGATAAACACCACATATTTCCTCATGAGCTATAAAATATTGACACAAATTGAGAAGCATTTTGAAGGTTTAAAGGTAGCACATGAGAATTTACTTGGAATGGTTTGAAATGCCATGCATAGGTATTTATGGTGGACACTTTGGAATAACTTGGTTTTCAGGGGTTTGGAAGCACGAGAAGCGTTCCCGCTCAGTACAAGTGAAGGCTAGCAATAGACTGGGAAGCGACAATCAAGAGAGCAATAACCGTCATAATCATGCTTGCGACAAAATAAATTAACGGAGGCATAAAAGTGATACAAGAACTCTGAGGTAAAGTAAATCATCGAGGCTTAATTGACTTTTGTTCAGTCATATGCATGCGTGAGCATGTGCCAAGTTGATTCAAGTGAATTATTCAGAGGAGGATACCACAATGTCATACCTATCTATGAATAAAGCAATGCAAGCAAACATTTATGATATGCTACTCATATTAATAAATTGGAGCTAAGCATGAGAGATCATGAACTACTAGACTTTCTTAAATGACATATACCTCGCATGAACCAACTAAGCATGCTCACATGGATGAGTATATGTACAAAAATGAAAACAAATAGAGTTCATACCAGCCTCTCACCACAGTCGA
This sequence comes from Lolium perenne, assembly GCF_019359855.2. Classification (NCBI taxonomy): domain Eukaryota; kingdom Viridiplantae; phylum Streptophyta; class Magnoliopsida; order Poales; family Poaceae; genus Lolium; species Lolium perenne. The sequence goes on from NC_067248.2 coordinate 22,394,008, forward strand.
ATTGTCGTAGATCATCATTATTGCTTTTCACTTGTGTAGCTTGAATAATATGGAATGAAAATCAAGCTCCCGCCACCGAAGACCTATGAACTCCATAATGAACTTTACAAAACCAAAGAAGAACAGCAAATATTTTTGGTGTTTTCGAATTGGAAACAAGAACAAAAGGAAACAAGCAAACAAAGCAAAATCTTTTTGGGTTTTCTTATAGCAAACCAACGATAGCAAACAAAGCAAAATAAAAGCAAGAAACCAAAATAAACAAATGGTAAAGAGAAACAACAGAAATATTTTTAGTCTTTTTGTGTTTTAGGAAAGAAACAAAGCAAAAACAAGAGAATGAAAACTAAAAGAGTCACATAAACACAAAGCAGCAGAAATTCATCAGACTTGACAGCAGTACAGTAATCGATTTTTAAGAAATTCTTCCGCTGCTCAGCTCGAAAAGTGTTCAGCTAATGAAAGTTAGATAACAACCTGGAGAACATGCAAAAAAATTGGCTTCGCAAAATAACGTTCTGGCTATTTTTGAGATTTTTTTTGGTATCAGTCCAGAATCTGTTTTCAATCAGCACTTCCCCAAATATCATCTCCCTCTTATTAGAAAACCACTTTAAGAAGCTAAACACATATGTACAAGTATCCAGCAACTATAATATGCAAAGAATGAGTGATGCCGGTATACCTCTCCCCAAGCTTAGGCTTTTGGCCTAAGTGGAGATCAATCCCATGGTGCCCATGAAGTAGCACCTCCGTAGTACGACGAAGATGGATCCTGTTCTGGGTATGTGCTGGAAGAAGCACCAGGATACGTGACGGTGTAGTCGTGGGAGGGCTCGACGTCCTCGGAGTCATGCTGCTGGTGGAAGCCATGTATCTTCAGCTGCTCATCCACCTCCTCCTTAGAGCCCGACCATGGTTTCCTGTGAATACTGAACAAATCTGGCTGTGGCAATGGGACTTCCCTCTCATCCCCGTCAGCAAACAACATTCTATAGACAATATTATCTAAACTAGAGTCAGCTGTAACAAATTGATGACTCTTCATAGCAGCAATATCAAGCCTTATAGGAGTTAATTTCACATCAGTAGGGTCAAGAGGAAGATCTAGATATGCTAAAATGCGTGAGGCAACAATTCCTCCAAAAATAGGCCCCTTGTTAGACAAACGGCGAGCAACTAGAGCACCAAGATGATAAGATGTCTCTCCAGTAAGTGCAGCAACTAAGAAAGCAAGATGGTAACTAGAAATATTGCTAGTGTTCTCCCTACCAAGAATGCTAGTAGCAAGATAATAAGCGAAATATTTAATGGCAGGGAGTTGAATGTTTCTTATCTTGCCGCGCTGAATGGTGCGACAATCATCATTGGTGACTCCTCGATAGAGCTCCAGCAAATCCTTGGGATTGCTCTCGATCTTCTTTGATGTACCTACAGGGGCAATATCCAATGCAGTATAAAAATCCTTCAACTTCATAGTAATAGGATCATCATAAATCCTGAATGTAACTGATGGTTGGTAGTGTTTGTTGTTGAACTGAAAGCTCTCAACAAAGATTTTAGTAAGCATGTAGTATTGATCCCTCTCATCCTCCATGTAGGAGGTTAAGCCCACATTATTGATGAGGACCAAGAAATCATCCAGCAACCCTGCATTACTCAAAAAGTCATAACATGGAAAAGATGAAGCGTTAGGGACTCCATTGTCCTCTTCGGCTTCGAAGCTCGGTGCGATGACATCCTCATTATAGGACCGTCTAATCCGAGTGGATGACCTTGAGGGCCTCCCCGTGCTTGTCGTCTCTCTTTCAAACACTTCTCCAAAGTTATAGTTATCCATCTTCCTTTTCTGAAATTTTTCAACAAACATTATAAAATTTGATTTGGTGACATATAATTGAGGGAAACTACTATAAGAACTTTCTAGAGTACTAAACATGCATTAAAACTAGTTTTTACCACTTAGAACAAGCATGCAAGCTCACTAAACATGTTACCTACAGCAGCAAAATATTCAAGATATACTCAACCAAACAAAATTCTACTTGGATAATCGGAGGAGTCACATACCGGAGAGCAAATGTGCCAAATTTCAGACAGAAATCTGGGCTGAGCAAAGAGATCGAGAAATCTTGAGCTCTTGGGTAGAAACGCGAGTGAGAGAAAGTGAGTACGAGTTTTTTCGGGAGAGAGAGTGAGATGGGAGAAAGAGATGAAGAAGTGGGCCAAGGAGGGCCCCACACACCAGGGTGGCGCGCCCCCCTTGCTGGTCGCGCCGGCCTGTGGGGTGCCACCCTGGGGTGCCCCACTGGTCATCCCCAGGTGCTCCCAGATGCCTCTTCGAAAAATAAGACCAATGGTATAATTTTTGTGAATTTTTGAAAACTTTGAAAAATGCACATTTCTGGGTATTAAATTTATTATTACTGGGCAGAAAAAGATTTTGAAACCCCTAAGCAACAAAGCATCTTGCAAAATAAGTAGTGCTACAGCAAGTAAAGCAAATGGAGGAAGAAAGAAATATTGTTTAGCTCCTCTATGCATATAAAATAAATTTGTTAACAAGGTTGATCAAGTCTTGCCACCAAATAAATTTTACATAGCATAAGAAGAAATAAATGTGGTGACCCAGTGTACCACTGCATGGTGTAGTACACAAGTCATTGACATAACACAAGTGAAACACCGTTCCACTCATATTACATCTCTCAGAGTGGTACAACAGAAACATATGCGAGTCCAAGGTATGTCTATAGAAGGATACACAATCTGTTTACATAAGATCCACACAGCCTCCTACTTTACAGTGAGGTAAAACTTCAAATAAAGCTCCAGAAGAACGACTCGTAGTCTATCTTATTGCTAACTCAAGTTCAAGAGCTACTTGGCTTGCTATAGAAATCTAGCTACTTAGTTGCTAGGATTAGGGAAAGATTCCCTTCTATTACTAGTCTAAGAGCAGAAGTTGACTCCATTGACTTATTTGATTGGATTCTTCATCTTGTTATAGTTGACTCCTTTGTCTTCGAGTTCCACGGTAGTTTCTTCTTCGGTGCTTTGATCTAAGAAGGGGGTTCAAATGGGAGGGAATGAGTACGAGCGTACTCAGCAAGTTCATATTAGGAAATATGTGTATCATGCACTAGCTACAGCCATAGACCAGAAAGTCATAGGCCAATGCAAGTTTTCATAAACATTTCTTCAAAAGGTTTATTTTATTCTGAAAACTATGCCCGTCAGTCTTCACAGGTTGACCAGAACTTCATGGAGTTCCTTTCCTGCCGCGTTCGCAGTTCCCTTCCCGGAACAGGGAGTGACAGTCACAATTCAGTATCCTCTGCAGAGGTGCGTTACTTTTCCCATAAGAGACCTTATCCTTGATACCTATCCGAGATGCATGCTCGTCCACACTTCCTTGGTATGGGGCCAGGTGTAAGATCCAAGCCAATCACTGCCTTCTCCGCGACTGCAAACCCACCCTTTTGTCCGACCCTACACCCCCAGTAGACTTCTCCCGATAATACGGCTTTACTCACGGTGTACTCCGGACAATCCATCATAGACCGTAGAGCTAACATCACTAATGGATGGGGATTTAAAAGGCTATCCCAACCTACGGCAGTGCCTCCAACACCCCGCAGCTCTACCAGTCCGTTGGCGTGCAGAAGGTAAAAGATACAGCTGACTTCCCCAGAGCCATTATAGATCTTATGGTCAACGCGATTTGTACGGCGCTAGAATCACTGGACGGCATTGGTACTTAGTCCTAGATGAGTAGTACCCATGCAATGGAACCTCCACCATATCAACACATACCATGGTTCCATTGCCCACCACATAGTCATATTCATAATTGTAAAATAATACTTTGCTTTTCAATGCATGAGTGATAAGTATAGTACTTTGCATATAGTTTGATACAAATAATCAAATGACATGAGCAAGCGATGAACTTGCCTTTCTTTGACTGCAAGATTATGCAGGCAAAAGCTCCGATACGTGAGAACTCCAAATTCTGAAATACCATCATTGTCCGGTAAGGACAATGTTTAAAGAACTGGCAAAGATGCTATAATGCATAGTATGAGATGCAATCGTCCCGAGCGTAACTTAACCTCGATGATTTAGGATGTATGAGTTATAAAGATTTCTTTAGGGTTGGTTGTACTTTTAGAATGGTTCTCAAACAAGGTTCTTATTAAGGTTTAGTTATATTAGCATCATAACCAAGTGATATCAGACATCATAACAATCATACACATAAGTAATAGTGATGGCATAATATGTAAAGAACAGTTGTAAATTTTAAGTTCTACAGATCATGGTTGATGATTACTTATACTATACTTCAAAAGAATAACTTTTGAAGAACATGTTGTTTAAGAAATAATGAGTATTTCCAAAGAAGAACTAAGAACTATGGCTTCTATGGTTTGATTGACATTTGTACTTCAAAAGAATAACTTTTGAAGAACAGGTTAAATAAGGATATGAACTACTATACATAGGAGCTATGTAACTCTAGGGTTTACTATTGGGTTCATTTAATTTCACTAATAGGAACTAGTTGGTTCTTAACTTGGAATGGGTTTCTATATAGCAAGTATTGGTAGGTTTATTGCTATGGTTTCTTCTAAGCATCATATCAAAGGATGATGGTCAAGATGGTTCTATAAATTAGCTATTAAGGTTTACTATGGTTTCACAACTGCTTTATTAAGTGATCTCTAATTGTTTCTAAACTAAATGGTTTATCATTTCTTTAATAGGGTTTAGTTGGATAGGAGCATGTAATGTGAATTACTACACAAGGTTGATACTAGGGTTCATCATTATAGTTCTACTAGGTTTTGATGGTTGAGATTGATCCTAATGGTATGGTATATAGGAGTGGTGATCAATGGTACTAATCCAATTAACAAGTTAGGGTCTATACCTAGGTGATACTAGTTAATCATATAGGTTTTAATTAAGAATAGGAACATGAAATGATAATCTCATGTGACTTGGTTTTATGATAGCAGATCCTGAGCATTCATTTAATTGTTGCTTATTAGGATTCTATATGTTAAGTAAATCTCACATGATCACATGTGACACAAAATTAGGGCTTTAGAGTTGCTTCTAAAGTGGAATGATCATATGGGTTAATTCTTTAGGGTTTTATAATTGAAACAATTTGAGATGATCACATGAAATAATGGAATCAAGGTCTTACTCAAATTGAAACTAGGGTTTCTAAATTATGGTACAACTCCTAAAATGATGATTGGTAATAGAGTTGTGGTTACTAATTACTTTGAATCAAAATTAGTAATGGTTTGACATTTTATTACTTTTCACAAGAATTAATAATCAAGCTAACTCCTAATTAAGTTTAATTAAAAACTAGGGTTTAACAATTGTTATTTCATTTTAAAATACTTAACTTGTTAACTAAAGATGTTTTAAGTAACAAGTTTTGAATTACCAAATTAATATTGACTTTTAATATTTTCTTGAGTTATTACTTATTTAAAGAAATAGAAAATAGTAATTTTGCAAATTAAGGTTTATGAATTATCACTAATACTTAAGTGAATGCAATTATGATACAGAAAATTAATCTTAACATTTTACTTAGTTACTGAATAGTTAAAATTTAATTTTTAAACTCCACTAATTATTGAATTCAAATTGTATTTTAAATAATTGTAATTGCATATTTAATAAGGTTAAAAATAAGGAAATTTTTATTCTGACACACATTTTTGTTTTATATTTTATTTGAATAGATTTTATTTTTGTGAGCATTTTGATATATTATTCATAATTTTCTGAGATGAAATGAATTTTCTATGATTTTACAAAGTTTCAGCATTTTTCTGAAATTGAAATAAAACAGGAAAACTAAAGCTACCGCTTCGCACCCTAGACCACGACACTGACTGGTGGGGCCAAGTCCAAGTCACCTGCCTCGTTGGCAATGGACCGAGTCAACACTAGCAACGGGTCCCTGATGGCGTGTAACACACACGTTCGTTGGGAACCCCAAGAGGAAGGTATGATGCGCACAGCAGCAAGTTTTCTCTCAGAAAGAAACCAAGGTTTATCGAACCAGGAGGAGCCAAGAAGCACGTTGAAGGTTGATGGCGGCGGGATGTAGTGCGGCGCAACACCAGGGATTCCGGCGCCAACGTGGAACCTGCACAACACAACCAAAGTACTTTGCCCCAACGAAACAGTGAGGTTGTCAATCTCACCGGCTTGCTGTAACAAAGAATTAGATGTATAGTGTGGATGATGATTGTTTGCAGAAAACAGTAGAACAAGTATTGCAGTAGATTGTATTTAATGTAAAAGAATGGACCGGGGTCCACAGTTCACTAGAGGTGTCTCTCCTATAAGATAAATAGCATGTTGGGTGAACAAATTACAGTCGGGCAATTGACAAATAGAGAGGGCATGACAATGCACATACATGATATGATAAGTATAGTGAGATTTAATTGGGCATTACGACAAAGTACATAGACCGCTATCTAGCATGCATCTATGCCTAAAAAGTCCACCTTCAGGTTATCATCCGAACCCCTTCCAGTATTAAGTTACAAACAACAGACAATTGCATTAAGTATGGTGCGTAATGTAATCAATAACTACATCCTTGGACATAGCATCAATGTTTTATCCCTAGTGGCAACAACACATCCACAACCTTAGAACTTTCTCACATCGTCCCAGTTTAATGGAGGCATGAACCCACTATCGAGCATAAATACTCCCTCTTGGAGTTAAGAGTAAAAACTTGGCCAGAGCCTCTACTAATAACGGAGAGCATGCAAGATCATAAACAACACATAGGTAATAGATTGATAATCAACATAACATAGTATTCTCTATCCATCGGATCCCGACAAACACAACATATAGCATTACAGATAGATGATCTTGATCATGTTAGGCAGCTCACAAGATCCGACAATGAAGCACATAAGGAGAAGACAACCATCTAGCTACTGCTATGGACCCATAGTCCAGGGGTGAACTACTCACTCATCACTCCGGAGGCGACCATGGCGGTGAAGAGTCCTCCGGGAGATGATTCCCCTCTCCGGCAGGGTGCCGGAGGCGATCTCCTGAATCCCCCGAGATGGGATTGGCGGCGGCGGCGTCTCAGTAAGGTTTTCCGTATCGTGGCTCTCGGTACTGGGGGTTTCGCGACGGAGGCTTTAAGTAGGCGGAATGGCAGGTCAAGAGGCGCCACGGGGGCCCCACACAACAGGGCCGCGCCGCCCTGTTGTGGCGGCGCCTCGTGGCCCCACTTCGTGACCCCTCCGGTCTTCTGGAAGCTTCGTGTAAAAATAGGCCCCTGGGCGTTGATTTCGTCCAATTCCGAGAATATTTCCTTTGTAGGATTTCTGAAACCAAAAACAGCAGAAAACAGCAACTGGCTCTTCGGCATCTCGTTAATAGGTTAGTGCCGGAAAATGCATAAATATGACATAAAGTATGCATAAAACATGTAGATATCATCAATAATGTGGCATGGAACATAAGAAATTATCGATACGTCGGAGACGTATCAGTCCCTCCTCCACGTCACCTCGCCGGAGAGAGCGTCGGCGATGCTCCGGTGAGCTACGGCAAGAACGGCAGAGACCCCCAGAGACCCCCCAGAGACTATAGAAATTAGTGGGCTCGACTCCTCTCACTATCCTGAGCAAAACGGTGTCCTCGACACCACCCAATGGTCACCGGAGTTGCTCCGGTGAACCCGTCTGCGGCGGCGCCGGCCGGCTAAAACTTGAAATCGACCTACAGCTAACCAAATGAGGCAAATAGGAGGTCTAGAGATGCGTAATGTTACCCTGATCTTGATGGTGTGGTCGGCGAGGTAGATCGTGGACGGAATCGAGCACGAACTCGCCGATACCGTCACAGTACACCGAAAGGGAAATGTGAAATTGGATTGATCCAGAGCTCCCCTTGATGCGTAGCTTTGCCAGTAGAACGGCGACGTCGAGGCGCATCTCCTCGACCAAACGGTGAGCTCCGGGGTGGCTTCTATGGTCGGATTCGTGATGAACTCCGGCGACAGAGATTGCAAGATAGTGAGGAATAGAGGGTTACTGAGAGGAATTGGATAAGCGTCGAGGAACAAGGAGATCACGGTGATGTTACGGAGGTATTTATAGAGCCAGAGGAGGTCAAATTAGGAAGTTCACCGCCGGCGACGGCCGGGATGTGGCGGTAACTGTGATACTGCAAACGAGCGCGAATCCAGAAGTTTTTAGATAGGCTCGGACGTGGACGAGCTTGGAGGTACCTCTGAGATGATCTCTGGCATCCGGGAGCATCTCTATCCGCAGCGAGGACGTGGCCGAGCTCCACCGTCGCGTTGTCGACCACGGGGAAGACGACGACCTCGCTTTTCTTCTGTTTAACACAAACAGGTACGTGGGCTAAGGTTTGGTTCGTGGGCTGGGCTGAAACTTGGGCTGCTGCTGGACTGCGACGTGGGCTGCTGCGGTCCAGGGAAACCAGGTAAGCTTCTTCTCTCCTTTCTATTTTCTGTTTTTATTTTCTGTTTTGATATTTCTATTTGAATTCAAATTTGAATTCTGTTTTGTTTTACAGGTTCTAAAATATTTGAATATCAACATAAATTGATAATAATGCTTACTGTATAATCTTGTTATTTAAACAAATATTTAGTTGAGGATTTAATTAATATTTTGTGAGGCTCGAGTAAAATAGAAATGGTTAGTTATTTATCTCAATTCCATTGTTAATTTAGGATTCAAATTTATTCTAATGATTTGATATTTTTACAAGTTCATAGTGAACATATTATTAGGTTTAACAATATGGATTGTTTACAAGTAACATAATTATGGTTGAAGTTTTAATTAAATGGGTTGAAAGTGGAATGAGTTTATGATTTCATGTGGGTGGTGGTTTCTTAGGGTTTAAGATGTGTGGTTGGTTTAACTCTATGTTAAATAGTCTTACTTAACAGAATTCTAGCTTGAATTGTTTAAAATAGATCCTAAGCTCATTATGGCTAGTTTACTTGCTAAGGAAACTCTATTTTACAAAACATTACTTTATTTAGTTAGCTGAACAAGTTTCTTGGAATGCAAAATAAAATTAGATATTTGGTTCTATCTACTCACTTAAATAGCATTTAAGCTTAGGGATATATGGCTTGGTTTATACTTGTGATCTATGATACACAAGTCAGGACAATATTTTATGTGGGGTGAATTCTATGTGACAAGGTTTATGGTCTTGGGAATACTTTACTATTTGAAGTATTGAATAGGCATGAGGCATGGCAAGGTTTCACTTATGATCCCAATGGGACTTGGATTGAAATGCAAGGTTTAAATACAATATCATTACTACTCTATACCAGGCATGAGTATTGGTCTGGATTAACTACTATTGATATATTTATCATTTCATGAGAAGAATGAGATCTATGGATCACTTATATAGGTTTAACTTATCATCTCAATTTATAAGGTAAGATCATGCAGTAGACATGATCCACTCATTCCTCACTAGTCTCTCTTCTTTAATACTTCTCTCAACACACTCACTTAGATTCTTAGGATTTATGATCATCACCTAATTTGTAATGATCAAAGTATTGGCCTCATAACAATTCATTGGTGTATTATGGTTCTCTCTCCAAGATCAAGTATAAGTCCATATACTTGAGTACACCTCTTTAGGTTGAGCTCTTCTGAATAGGTAGGGTTCCTCTAGGGTTTATGATCATTACCAAGATCATTACCAAGTTGTAATGATCACAACACTTGCCTCTCTATAATTACTAGAAGAATAAATTCTTACTTATCATCAAGTGTGAGCTAGGTCAAGTAGGGTTTACTACTTGACTTATATTTCTTGTATCATTGGTTAGTATCAACAAGTACCTCACTTGGATAAGGTTTTAAATAGTAAGCTAGGTTCTATTGAATGCATAATAAGCATATGAATGATTCTCCTTTCTCTAGGTTTAATAATATGAGTTGGAAACAAGGTTGGAATGGTCAAAAGTTAATGAAGAATGAATATGAGTGTTCTTGACTTGGTTCAAGTATTGTAGTTGAAAAGATATACCATGTGACTCATGGTAGAAATGTTTATTAAGTAAAGACATGGAAAAGATAAGTATAGAATAGTGTCTTAATTAATTGTGTTCTTTCATTTAAGATTGAATAATTATTCATGTGTTGTTTTAGCAAAGGTCACAGTGAAGTTTATAGCGCTTGACTTGATGATCTACTTCAATTCCAGCAAGTCAAGTGAAACTTCAGTTACTGTGGTAAGTTTTATTTGAAAGCGTGAAAATTCCCCGGATTTTCTATGCATGAATGCAATGCACACTTTGGTGTTCTCTCATTTTGTAGCCTCTAAACCTGGGATATTACAATAAACCTCAAATCAATCATGTTACCTTGAATTGTATTGATATGTATCCAATCATAATATTTTGATATCCCTCTTTAGGCTCATATATAGGACAATCGATAGTTCCCACTTTGATAGTTCTCACATTAGAAATTGTATTCACTCCACATACTTTATCAATCCTCTTGGGAAAATAAACGGTATGCTCCTTGTCATCGACATTGAAAGTAACTTTTCCTTTATTGCAATCAATAACAGCCCATGCGGTGTTAAGAAAAGGTCTCCCAAGAATAATAGACATATTATTATCTTCAGGCATTTCCAACACAACAAAATCAGTTAATATTAAGCAATTATTAGTAACTTGAATAGGAACATCCTCACATATACCAACAGGAATAGCAGTAGATTTATCAGCCATTTGCAAAGATATATCAGTTGGTATCAGCTTATCTAAATAAAGTCTCTTGTAAAGAGAAAAAGGCATAACACTAACACCTGCTCCCAAATCACATAGAGCAGTTCTAACATAATTATTCTTGATAGAACAAGGAATAGTCGGTATACCTGGGTCGCCAAGCTTCTTTGGAACTTTGCCATTGAAAGAGTAATTAGCAAGCATAGTGGAAATCTCCTCATTAGGAATTTTCCTTTTGTTAGAGACAATATCTTTCATATACTTTGAATAAGGAGGCAATTTAATAGCATCAGTCAAAGGGATTTGCAGGAATAAAGGTTTCATCCAATCACAAAATTTATTATAGTGTTCTTCTTCCTTTGATTTTAGTTTCTTAGCAGGAAAAGGCATTTGCTTTTGAACCCAAGGTTCTCTTTCATTACCATGTTTCTTAGCAATAAAATCTTCTTTAGTATACTTTTTATTTTTAGCATGCTTTTCAGGTTCTTCTTCAACCTCTTCTTTATCAGAAGCATCATTCTTATCATTATCTTTATCATGTTCATTACCACTTTCAGTTTCAGCATCAGAAATAGAAATACTATTAGGATCATTAACAGGCTCAGAGGATTCTACAACAGTTTTATGTTTCTTTTTCTTTTTCTTAGATGGAGCACTAGTTTCAGTTCGTTGAGAATCTTGTTCAACTCTTTTGGGATGCCCTTCAGGATATAGAGGATCCTGGGTAGAAGCACCGCCTCTAGTTGTTACTTCATAAGCATGTTTTTCTTTAGAATTATTTTTTAACAAGTCATTTTGCACTTTAGTGAGTTGATCAATTTGAGTTTGAACCATATGAAATTTTTTAACAAGCATCTTAACATCATTGGAGGTTCTGTCCACAATACCATGCAATTCACTAATAACTCGAGAATTTTCCATTAAATGATTCTCTACTCTCATATTGAAATTATTTTGCTTAACAATATAATTATCAAACTAATCTAAGCATTGAGCAGGAGGTTTTGAATACGGAATATCTTCCCTAGTAAAGCGTTGAAGAGAGTGTACCTCAATCATGGATGAAGGGGGAGTTATCTTGCATAAATCTTCTATGGGAGGTAAATTCTTCACATCTTCAGATTTAATACCTTTCTCTTTAAGAGATTTCTTGGCTTCCCTCATATCTTCATCATTTAATTTAATCATACCCCTCTTCTTCAATATTGGTGTCGGGGTTGGTTTAGGTGTAGCCCAATCATCATGATTCCGGCCTATTCTAGCCAATAATTCTTCAGCGTCGTCTGGAGTTCTTTTCCTGAAAACACAACCAGCACAACTATCCAGGTATGCCCTAGACTCAATGGTTAGTCCACTATAAAATATATCAAGTAAATCATGCTTTTCCAGATCATGTCCCGGCCGAGCTCTGATAAGAGAGCAAAATCTTGCCCAAGCCTCAGGCAATTTCTCTCCATCTTCCTGGTCAAAATTATAAATTCTCTGCAAAGCAATATGTTGAGCACTAGCAGGAAAGTATTTCTGAAAGAAAACATCAAGCAAATCTTTTGGACTATCAATGGAATTAGGTGGCAAACTATTGTACCAAGTTTTAGCATCATCCTTTAATGAGAAAGGAAAAATTTTAGCAACGAAATAAGTACGCTTCTTAACATCATCAGAAAACAAGTTACTCAGAGTAGACAGCTCAATCATGTGTTCTACAACACTTTCTTTTTCAGTACCACAAAAAGGTGTTTTCTCAACAATAGATATATGAGATAAATCAAGAGAAAAATCATAATCCTTATCCTTAATGTTTATAGGAGATGTGGCAAATTTAGGATCAGGAGACAGTTTATATCTAACAGCACGTTGTGCAAGAAGCTTTTTAATATTACTTGCATCAGTAGTAGCATTGCATTTATCAATGAAATCATCATCAAGTTCTACATAATCTTCATCAAGATCATCACTAGAGTATTCAACAGACTCATGTGAATTAACAGGTGTAGCAGCATTTTCATTAGGAGTTTCAGTATTTTCAATTTGTCTAGACCTAGCAATTGTAGCATCTAGAAAAGATCCTAATGAACCATCATTATCAAGCACAGCAGAAGCATCATCAAAATTAAAAGAGGAACTTTCAGATCTAGCAGAAGTACCAGCATGTGAAGCTTGTGGTGGTGAAACAAGTTTATCTATCACAGATGGTGAATCAAGAGCAGTAGAGGTACTCAGAGTTGTACCTTTTCTTGTAGTGGATGGTAATATGGCGACTTTAGTCTCGCGAGGTTTACCCATGATGGAGAATTTGCAGCGAACAATATCAATCCAAGTGAACTTGCAAATAAAGCTATGCTCCCCAGCAACGGCGCCAGAAAATAGTCTTGATGACCCACAAGTATAGGGGATCGCAACAGTCTTCGAGGGAAGTAAAACCCAATTTATTGATTCGACACAAGGGGAGCCAAAGAATACTTGTAAGCCTTAACAGCGGAGTTGTCAATTCAGCTGCACCTGGAAACAGACTTGCTCGCAAGAGTTTATCAGTAGTAACAGTTTTATAGCAGTAGCAGTGGTGAAATATCAGCAGCAGTGTAACAAAGACAGCAGTAGTGATTATAGTAAACAGTAGGATTAAAATACTGTAGGCACAGGGATGGATGAACGGGCGTTTCATGGATGAGAGAAACTCATGTAACAATCAAGGTAGGGCATTTGCAGATAATAATAAAACGGTATCCAAGTACTAATCAATCAATAGGCATGTGTTCCATATTTAGTCGTACGTGCTCGCAATGAGAAACTTGCACAACATCTTTTGTCCTACCAGCCGGTGGCAGCCGGGCCTCTAGGGAATCTACTGGAAATTAAGGTACTCCTTTTAATAGAGCACCGGAGCAAAGCATTAACACTCCGTGAACACATGTGATCCTCATATCACCACCTTCCCCTTCGATTGTCCCAATTTCTGTCACTTTGGGGCCTCGGGTTCCGGACAGCAATACGTGTATACAACTTGCAGGTAAGATCATAAAGCAATGAATATCATCATGAATTGATAACATGTTCAGATCTGAGATCATGGCACTCGGGCCCTAGTGACAAGCATTAAGCATAATAAGTTGCAACAATATCATAAAAGTACCAATTACGGACACTAGGCACTACGCCCTAACAATCTTATGCTATTACATGACCAATCTCATCCAATCCCTACCATCCCCTTCAGCCTACAGCGGGGGAATTACTCACACATAGATGGGGGAAACATGGCTGGTCGACGGAGAGGCGTCGGTGGTGATGATGGCGATGATCTCCTCCAATTCCCCGTCCCGGCGGAGTGCCAGAACGGAGTTTCTGGTCCCGAGACGGAGTTTCGCGATGGTGGCGGCGTTCTGGATGTCTTCTGGCGATTTCGTCTCACCCTCCCGTGCGTTTTTAGGTCGAAGACGTTAAGTAGTCGAAAAGGGGGCGTCGGAGGCTGGCCGAGGGGGCCTCACCATAGGGCGGCGCGCCCCCCTCCTAGGCCGCGCCGGCCCATGGTGTGGGGGCCGTGGGCCCCCCTGGCTTGTCCTTCTGGCTCCGTGAATCTTCTGGAAAAATAAGCCCTTGGGCATTAATTCCGGGGATTTCCTTAAATTGGATTTCTGCACAAAAACGAGACACCAGAGCAATTCTGCTGAAAACAGCGTTAGTCCGTGTTAGTTGTATCCAAAATACACAAATTTGAGGCAAAACAATAGCAAAAGTGTTCAGGAAAGTAGATACGTTTTGGACGTATCAGCACGTACGACTATATACGGAACACATGCCTATGGTTATTTAGTACTTGGATACTGTTTTATTATTATCTGCAAATGTCTTGTCTTGATTATTACATGAGTTATCTTATCCATGCAGCGCCCGTTCATCCATCCCTATGCCTACAGTATTTGAATCCTGATGTTTACTATAATCACTACTGCTGTCTTTATTACACTGCTGCTTATATTTCATTACTGCTACTGCTATAAAACTGTTGCTACTGATAAACTCTTGCGAGCAAGTCTGTTTCCAGGTGCAGCTGAATTGACAGCTCTGCTGTTAATTCTTACAAATATTCTTTGGCTCCCCTTGTGTCGAATCAATAAATTGGGTTTTACTTCCCTCGAAGACTGTTGTGATCCCCTATACTTGTGGGTCATCAAGACTATTTTCTGGCGCCGTTGCCGGGAAGCATAGCTTTATTTGCAAGTTCACCTGAATTGATATTGTTCGCTGCAAATCCTCCATCATGGGTAAACCTCGCGATGCTAAAGTCGCCATATTACCATCCACTACAAGAAAAGGTACAACTCTGAGTACCTCTGCTGCTCTTGATTCACCATCTGTGATAAGTCAACTTGTTTCACCACCACAAGCTTCACGTGTTGGTACTTCTGCTGAATCTGAAAATTGCTTTGATAATTTTGATGATGCTTCTACTGTGCTTGATGATAATGGTTCATTAGGTTCTTTTCTACATGCTACAATTGCTAGGTCTAGACAAATTGAAAATACTGAAATTCCTAATGAAAATACTGTTACACCTGTTAATTCACCTGAGTCTGTTGAACACTCTAGTGATGATCTTGATAAAGATTATGTGGAACTTGATGATGATTTTATTGATAAACGTAATGCTACTACTGATGCAAGTAACATTAAAAAGCTTCTTGCACAACATGCTGTTAGATATAAACTGTCTCCTGATCCTAAATTTGCCACATCTCCTATAAACATTATTAAGGATAAGGATTATGATTTTTCTCTTGATTTTTCTCATATATCTATTGTTGAGAAAACACCTTTTTGTGGTACTAAAAAAGAAAGTGCTGTAGAGCACATGAATGAGCTTTCTACTTTGAGTAGCTTGTTTTCTGATGATATCAAGAAGCGTACTTATTTTGTTGCTAAAATTTTTCCTTTCTCATTAAAGGATGATGCTAAAACTTGGTATAACAGTTTGCCTCCTGATTCTATCGATAGTCCAAATGGTTTGCTTGATGTTTTCTTTCGAAAATATTTTCCCGCTAGAGCTCAATATATTGCTTTGCAGAAAATTTATAGTTTTGACCAGGAAGATGGAGAGAAATTGCCTGAAGCTTGGGCAAGGTTTTGCTCTCTTCTTAGAGCTCGGCCTGGACATGATTTGGAAAAGCATGACTTACTTGATATATTTTATAGTGGACTAACCATTGAGTCTAGGGCATACCTGGATAGTTGTGCTGGTTGTGTTTTCAGGAAAAGAACTCCATTTAAGCTGAAGAATTATTGGCTAGAATAGGCCAAAATCATGATGATTGGACTACACCTGAACCAACCCCAACACCAATATTGAAGAAGAGGGGTATGATTGAATTAAATGATGAAGATATGAGGGAAGCCAAGAAATCTCTTAAAGAGAAAGGTATTAAATCTGAAGATGTGAAGAATTTACCCCCCATAGAAGATTTATGTAAGATAACTCCCCCTTCATCCACGATTGAGGTATATTCTCTTCAACGCTTTGATAAAGAAGATATTTCTTACTCAAAACCTCCTGATCAATGTTTAGATGAGTTTGATAATTATGTTGTTAAGCAAGATAATTTTAATATGAGAGTAGAGAATCATTTAATGGAAAATTCTCAAGCTATTAGTAAATTGCATGATATTGTGGAGAGAACCTCCAATGATGTTAAGATGCTTGTTAAAAAAAATCATATGGTTCAAACTCAAATTGATCAACTCACTAAAGTGCAAAATGACTTGTTAAAAATACTTCTAAAGAAAAACATGCTTATGAAGTGACAACTAGGGGTGGTGTTTCCACTCAGGATCATCTATATCCTGAGGGGCATCCCAAAAGAGTTGAACAAGATTCTCAACGAACTAAAGAAACTAGCGCTCTTTCTAAGAAAAAGAAGAAGAAACATAAAACTGTTGTAGAATCCTCTAAGCTTGTTAATGATCCTAATAGTATTTCTATTTCTGATGCTGAAACTGAAAGTGGTAATGAACATGATAAAGATAATGATAAGAATGATGTTTCTGATAAAGAAGAGGTTGAAGATGAACCTGAAAAGCATGCTAAAAATAAAAAGTATACTAAAGAAGATTTTATTGCTAAGAAACATGGTAATGAAAGAGAACCTTGGGTTCAAAAGCAAATGGCTTTTCCTGCTAAGAAACTAAAATCAAAGGAGGAAGAACACTATAATAAATTTTGTGATTGGATGAAACCTTTGTGTTAGTGTTATGCCTTTTTCTCTTTACAAGAGACTTTATTTAGATAAGTTGATACCAACTGATATATCCTTGCAAATGGCTGATAAATCTACTGTTGTTCCTGTTGGTATATGTGAGGATGTTCCTGTTCAAGTTGCTACTAATTGCTTAATATTAACTGATTTTGTTGTGTTGGAAATGCATGAAGATGATAATATGTCTATTATTCTTGGAAGACCTTTTCTTAACATTGCAGGGGCTATTATTGATTGCAATAAAGGAAAAGTCACTTTCAATGTTGATGACAAGGAGCATACTGTTTATTTTCCCAAGAGGACTGATAAAGTATATGGAGTTAATACAATTTCTAATTTGAGAACTATCAAAGTGGGAGTTATTGATTGTCCTATATATGAGCCTAAATAAGGATATCAAAATATTATGATTGGATCCATATCAATACAATATAAGGTAACATGATTGATTTGAGGTTTATTTCTTCTTATGACATGTAAAATTTATTTGGTGGCAAGACTTGATCAACCTTGTTAACAAGTACATTTTATATGCATAGAAGAGCTAAACAACATTTCTTTTTTTCTCCACACTTGTTTTACTTGCTGTAGTACTACTTGTTTTGCAAGATGCTTTAGTTATTTAGAAGTTTGAAAATCTTTTTCTGCCCTGAATCAGTTATTTTAACACCCAGAAATGTGCATTTTTCGAAGTTTTCAAAAATTTACAAAAATTATATCACTGGTCTTATTTTTCAAAATGCAACCTGGGAGTGCCTGGGGCTGACCAGTGGGGCACCCCAGGGCTGCACCCCATGTGCCGGCGTGGCCAGCAAGGGGGGCGCGCCACCCTGTGGTGAGGGCCCCACCTGGCCCTCCACTCACTCATCCACCTACCACTCCACTCTCTCTCACGGAAAAACACACCACCATTGTTCAAACCCGAGTTTCTTGCTGTTCTTGCTCGAGATTTTCGATCTCCTTGCTCAGCCCATCTTTGCTGCTGAGATTTGGAGCATTTGCTCTCCGGTATGTGACTCCTCCGATTATCCAAATAGAATTTTGTTTGGTTGAGTATATCTTGAATATTTTGCTGCTGTAGGTGACATGTAAAGTGAGTTTGCATGCTTGTTCTAAGTTGTAAAAATTAGTTTTGATGCATGTTTAGTACTCTATTAAGTTACTATAGTAGTTTCCCTCATTTATATGTCTTAAAATCAACTCTTATAATTATTGTTGAAAAATTTCAGAAAATGGAGTGGAATAGACACCAACTCAACCAACATGAATTGGAGGTGCATGAAGTTATGAGAGTCCACCGTGAAGAGGGGGTATACCCCTCCTACTACCCATGCACCGATTTCATGAAGAGTGCGGGAATTTTTCAGGATGTTCAAAATCTAATTTCTAATGCAGGGTTAGAAGATTTTGTTGTTGGTGAACCTTACCAATATGCAAAACTAACCATGTAAGTGGTGCAGGATTTTGAATTCCATTGGTCCCAACCTAACCCCATGGTTCGATATAAAATCTACAATAAACTATCAACTTGCCCTTTGATGATTTTTGTGCAGCTATTAAAGTGCCACAATGGGGATCATGTGAGAAGATTAGGGGGCTGCCACGGCAACTCTTGAATCTATACGAGATGATCTGTCAAGGGAGAAGCTTCTCAGATGAGAGTGGTAAAATTCGTAGTATTCAACTCCCATCTATTCGCTATTTTGCTTACTTTATCACCAAGTGCGTTCTTGCTAGAAAGAATGCAAATAAGTTATCCATCCATGACTTGGTTTTCCTAGCTGCTGCATTGCAACGTGATAGAACTTATAATTTGGGTGCTTTGATAGCTTTTAGGCTTGCTACTAACCGTGATAAAGGAGGAATTTGTGGAGGTCTCATTGCCTCTCGTTTGCTAGCTATGCATGGTGTAGAACCTCATTCTCTTGATGTTCAGCTCTCTATAGAGAAACTTGATATTATTTCCATGATAAAACATGACTTTATTTCTAATTGGTCTAACTCGAGTAACCTGTCCTATGAGATAACCTTTTTCAAGAAAAATTGGAGAGTAACTAAATCTGAAAGGCTAGTTGTATTGTCTGCACCTGCTTTGTTTAACTTTGATTCCAGGGAAAGTTTGTCGGTCACAGAAGATGAACTTGATGCATACATAGAGAGGAGCGGCCATCATGCAGGGGACGGCATAGAGGAGGCCGAGGAACCCCTCGACTTGTCATCCGACGCAGCAAGTTCTTCACATCAGCATTTCGGGTAT
This sequence comes from Lolium perenne, assembly GCF_019359855.2. Lineage (NCBI taxonomy): Eukaryota > Viridiplantae > Streptophyta > Magnoliopsida > Poales > Poaceae > Lolium > Lolium perenne. The sequence goes on from NC_067248.2 coordinate 22,413,335, forward strand.
GTGGAGCCTTCATCCTTTTCTTCGGCACATGGATCTTATTACGACCACGCCATGTATGATCCACCGGCGTGGAACCCTGACCCTCGCTGGGGTTGATCTCCACTTATGCCAAAAGCCTAAGCTTGGGGGGAGGATGCCGGCATCACTCATTCATTACATATTACAATTGCCGGATATTTGTACATACTTGTTTCGCTTCTTTTGGTTGTTTCTCTTTCGGTTATTTTTATTTCAGTAGGTTCTTATTTTATTTTTTGAAGGTTGTTACTACTATAGTAACCTTTACTTTTACTTTTTTATTTCATTTGTGTGCCGATGGTTGCCTCTAATATGAGGAAGATGATATTTGGGGAAGTGCTGTCTAAAAAACAGATTCTGGACTGATACTAAAAAAATTCCTAAAAATAGCCAGAACGTTATTTTGAGAAGCCAATTTTTGTGCATGTTCCCCAGGTTATTATCTAACTTTCATTAGTTGAGCACTTTTCGATTTGAACAGCCGAAGATTTTCGAAAAAATAATTACTGTACTGCTGTCAAGTTTGACGGATTTCTGTCACCTTGTGTTTGTGTGACTCTTTTAGTTTTCATTCTTTTGTTTTTGCTTTGTTTCTTTTCTAAAACACAAAAAGATCAAAAATATTTCTGTTGTTTCTCTTTATCATTTGTTTATTTGGCTTCTTGTTCTTATTTTGCTTTATTTGCTCTCGTTGGTTTGCTATGAGAAAATCCAAAAAGATTTTACTTTCGTTCTTGCTTCCAATTCAAAAACACCAAAATTATTTGTTGTTCTTCTTCGGTTTTGTAAAATTTACTATGGAGTTCAGCGGTCTCCGGTGGTTGGATCTTGGTTTTCATTCCATATTATTCAAGCTACACAAGTGAAAGGCAATAATGACGATCTACGACAACTCGACTGTGGTGAGAGGCTGGTATGAACTCTATTTGTTTTCATTTTTGTACATATACTCATTCATGTGAGCATGCTTAGTTGGTTTGTGTGAGGTATATGCCATTTAATGAAAGTCTAGTAGTTCATGATCTCTCATGCTTAGCTCCAATTTATTAATATGAGTAGCATGTCATAAATATTTGCTTGCATTGTTTTATTCATAGATAGGTATGACATTGTGGTATCCTCCTCTGAATAATTCATTTGAATTGACTTGGCACATGCTCACGCATGCATATGACTAAACAAAAGTCAATTAAGCCTCGATGATTCACTTTGCTTCAGAGTTCTTGTATCACTTTTATACCTCCGTTAATTTTATTTTGTCGCAAGCATGATTATGACAGTTATTGCTCTCTTGATTGTCGCTTCCCAGTCTATTGCTAGCCTTTACTTGTACTGAGCGGGAATGCTGCTCGTGCTTCCAAACCCCTGAAAACCAAGTTATTCCAAAGTGTCCACCATAAATACCTATGCATGGCATTTCAAACCATTCCAAGTAAATTTTCATGTGCTACCTTTAAAACCTTCAAAGTACTTCTCAATTTGTGTCAATGTTTTATAGCTCATGAGGAAGTATGTGGGGTTTTATCTTTCAACCTTGTCATTTACTCCTGACAGACTTTCACCAATCGACTAGTGGCACATCCGCTTATCCAATAATTTTGCAAAAAGAGCTGGCAACGGGGTGCCCAGCCCCAATTAATTAACATTCATTAATAATTCTCTTCATATGGTTTGCCCTGATTTATCAGTAAGCAACTTAATTTGCAAATAGACACTCCTCCATGGTATGTGAATGTTGGAAGGCACCCGAGGATTCGGTTAGCCATGGCTTGTGTAAGCAAAGGTTGGGAGGAGTGTCATCCATAATGAAACTAAAGTACATGTGTAAACAAAAGAGAAGAGGGATGATTTACCTTGCTGGTAAAAATAACGTCCTTCATGGGAGCCGCTCTTGAAAGTCTGGTTGACAAGGTAGTTAGAGTGCCCACTACCATTCGTTGACAACAACAAACACCTCTCAAAACAATTTTACTTCTGTTTTAAAATGAAAAGCTCTAGCACATGTTAATCCCTGCTTCCCTCTGCGAAGGGTCAATCTTTTACTTTTATGTTGAGTCACCATCCTTTTTTTGAGCACCTTTTTGAGAGCATAATTGTCATTCTTAGTGTAATATGCTTGTCCCAGAATATGGTTAACCGTGGTATAACTTTGATGCTTTTATCTTTGATAATCTTTACTTCTAGTCTTTCCATGAAATTCAAAGGTGCCTGGGCATTTATGTTTTGCTGTACAAGTACAGGCAAGCGAGATACCACTTTATCATATCTTTTTATGAACATTGCAATCCTGCTGATAGATATGATTCATGATGCTTATTATTAGTTTGTTGGTATCTTTTTCATGATTGGCGTAACTATTAGATGACTTTATTTGCATTTATCTTATTATGAATTGCCTAAGTACTCATCCATATCATGAGAATATTTACATCATATGAACAAATGTGTTCGTGAAAGTTCTTTTATCGCACTCAGTTGTTAACTGAATTGCTTGAGGACAAGCAATAAGCTAAGCTTGGGGGGAGTTGATACGTCCAAAACGTATCTACTTTCCCGAACACTTTTGCTATTGGTTTGCCTCTAATTTGTGTATTTTGGATACAACTAACACGGACTAACGCTGTTTTCAGCAGAATTGCCCTGGTGTCTTATTTTTGTGCAGAAAATCAACTTTCAGGAAAATCCCCGGAAATAATTGCAATGGGCCTATTTTCACAGAAGACTTACGGAGCCAGAAGACGAGACGGAGGGGGGCCACGAGGTGCGCCCACCATATGGCGGCGCGGTGGGCCCCTGGGCCGCGCCGCCCTATGGTGACGCTGCCTCGGCCAGGCCCCGACGCTCCCCTCTGGACTACTTAAAGCCCTTGACCTAAAAACGCACGGGGGTTCGACCAATTTGCCAGAAGACATCCAGAACTCCGCCGCCGTCGCGAAACTCAATCTCGGGACCAGAAACTCCGTTCTGGCACCCTGCCGGGACGGGGAATTGGAGGAGATCATCGCCATCATCACCACCGACGCCTCTCCATCGACCATCCATGTTTCCCCCATCCATGTGTGAGTAAATCCCTCGCTGTAGGCTGAAGGGGATGGTAGGGATTGGATGAGATTGTTCATGTAATTGCCATAAGATTGTTAGGGCATAGTGCCTGGTATCCGTTGTTGGTACTTTTATGATATTGTTGCAACTTGTTATGCTTAATGCTTGTCACTAGGGCCCGAGTGCCATGATTTCAGATCTGAACATGTTATTGATTCATGATGATATTCATTGTTTTATGATCTTACCTGCAAATTATATACACATATTGCTGTCCGGAACCCGAGGCCCCAAAGTGATAGAAATTGGGACAACCGGAGGGGAAGGCTGTGATATGAGGATCACATGTGTTCACGGAGTGTTAATGCTTTGCTCCGGTACTCTATTTAAAGGAGTACCTTAATTACCAGTAGTTTCCCTAGATGCCCGGCTGCCACCGGCTGGTAGGACAAAAGATGTTATGCAAGTTTCTCATTGCGAGCACGTATGACTATATACGGAACACATGCCTATGGTTATTTAGTACTTGGATAATGTTTTATTATTATCTGCAAATACCTTGTCTTGATTATTACATGAGTTATCTTATCCATGCAGCGCCCGTTCATCCATCCCTATGCCTACAGAATTTTAATCCTGCTGTTTACTATAATCACTACTGCTGTCTTTATTACACTACTGCTTACATTTCACTACTGCTACTGCTATAAAACTGTTGCTACTGATAAACTCTTGCGAGCAAGTCTGTTTCCAGGTGCAGCTGAATTGACAACTCTGCTGTTAAGGCTTACAAATATTCTTTGGCTCCCCTTGTGTCGAATCAATAAATTGGATTTTACTTCCCTCGAAGACTGTTGCGATCCCCTATACTTGTGGGTCATCAGCGGCGCAGCTGGAGAAGAAGGCGTTGACGGCGCGCGCACACCAGCATGCGCTGGCCGGATGTATTGCTGCCACCAACGCGATCCCATGGAGTACGATGGTGCCGCCGTACATTCTGGGAGTGATGTCCTCATGGCGGCTTCAACCCCAACGCTATGTTCTACTCCCCGACGTACGAGGCAGGAGATGGTCCAGAGGGCGTCGTTCAGTGGCCGCAGGGGCCCGCTCGAATTCAATGGCGCCTGTGCTGAGGAGGAGGAGGAGGTGGAGGAGGACGAGGAGGAGGAGGGGAGGGGGTGGAGGACGACGAGGACGAAGAGGGAGGTGACGAAGAGGATGACGAGGGTGCCGGTGAAGATGTTGATGATCTCGTGGAGGTTGACGCGGACAGCGTGAGGAGGAGGAGGAAGAAGAAGAGGAGGAGGAAGAAGAAGAAGAAGAAGAAGAAGAAGAAGAAGAAGAAGAAGAAGAAGAAGAAGAAGAAGAAGAAGAAGAAGACGAAGAAGAAGAAGAAGAAGAAGAAGAAGAAGAAGAAGAAGTAGAAGAAGACGAAGAAGAAGAAGAAGATCAATGTCTATGCGAGTCATGGGCGACGGTGAGCTATGACTCCATCATCGGCGCGAACCAAAAATACGGGATTGCGAGGATCAAGGCCGAGTTCGATGAGCGCAAGCTCATCAACAACGACTACAACAAAGTGACAATGAAGAGGAGCCAAAGGGAAATGCCGACGCGATGGGCCATTATCCAGGTGTCGGTGAACACGGTCCATGGTACCATCATGACTTAGAGACCAGAGGCGACAGCGGCGCTGATGTCAGCCAACTGGTACGACTCTTTCTTACATAATCTGTAGCGCCTACATTATGTTCGATATAATGATTGCGCTTTCTTTGGTTAGTTTGACAAGGCCATGGATTTGTACCTGAAGAACTCGGATGGGCATAAGTCGTTCGCGCTGATGCATTGCTATAGAAAGCTCAAGAAGAACCACAAATGGAAGTTGATGCGCATTTCGTTGTCCAAGGGGAAAGACGCCATTGATCTGGATGCGCCGCTGGCAACATCGGCAGGGCCCCCTATCGGCAACAAGGCTGCCAAGGCTGCCTTGGCCGACGCTGCGTCGTCCGAGAAGACGCAGGCGTGGCTCACGCAGTGCCTCGTCGAGGTCTCCTCGACCTTGCTCTCCCGCGACAAAAAGGCCGAGGAAAGGTGGGCGGCGCTGCTCAAGAGGCAAGAGGAGAAGATGGAGCTGAAGAAACGTAGGGACGACATGTCCCTACTCCCTACTGAGAGCATCGATAGAAGGAATGTCGCCCTGGACGCGGCGGCGCACAACTTATTCAAAGGCCAGATCCTCGACGTCATCGAAGCTAAAATGGCGGCGACCGAGGCGGCGGCCCAGGCAGCGGTAGCGGCTCCAACCCCGGAGCAAGAGCCGGCAGACGCTACTACACCTGCGTCGGCCTCTGCCTCGACGTTGGCGACGGAGCATGCACACCGGTCAGATCACGACGAGTTCATCGTGATCGACGGGCCTACATCGACTCAGGATGCGCCGTCGGTGTTGGCATCGCCTTACCCCAACCCCTTCTTCTAATTGTTTCGTGGTCATGTAATATGATCGCGCGCCGAGTACTTTGATCGCCGCTACTCTAATCGTGAAAACTTTGGCGGGAGCGATCTCTTTTGAATGCAAACTATTTATATTCCTCATTGGGGACGGCGTTTGGGGGACGCAACTGAGGAGCGACGTGCCCCAAACGCGGCACGAACAAAACCTGCCCCCTAAACGCTCGATCCGGCACCGTTTGGGGAACGGTTTAGGGGAACGCGACTGAAGATACTCTTAGTACCACACGGCTTGCCCAGACGAGACCGAGGCTGTTTATAAGCTGGTCTGGGAGACAAGAACGCATCGTGTATCAGCGATCTACAAATCACCTTGATGTTATGGTGAATCCTGCATATAGTCAAAAAACAAAACGAAAAAAAAAATCTGTAAAGTGAAAATGTTATGGTGATAACAAAAATAGTTTACTTCCTATAGTGCATACGCACTTCGACATGGAGTGATCAGCTTTTTGTTATTTCCATCTTCACATGTTTATTTTTGGTATGATTGTATGACACGAAGGAAGGGAGGAGCTCAGTAATTAACCAACCTAAGTTCACATGCTCCATAGCAGCCCAAACTTAGCTAGCTACTCTATTTGTTTCATAGTTCTGCATATTTCACATGTTATTCTTTTAGTGCGAACAAAACACCTGGAGCTGTAGCAGAACACATGAACAAAGAGTAGCCATCGCATAATAAGAGAACGGGCAATCGCCACCATGCCACTGTACATGGTGAAAGTAGTTCTTCGTAGAATTAATTTGCTAAACAGGAACTTTCAGTGGATAGCACCTGATTATTTTTATTTGCTCTAACTGCCCTGCAGCGAAGTTGATGATGTTTGGTGTGACCTGCCGATTGTCGAGTGGTCATGCGGTGCACATGTGTACCGCCGAGTTGCGAGTATGCGGTTTGCTTCTTCTTTTGGGCACACCAAATATTAAAAAGAAGTTGAAAATTACTTCAAAAAAAAAGTTGAAAATAATTCTGGTGTTTCTGTCTTCTACTTAACGGACGAGCTAGCTCTGCTCGAAAAATCTGTCACACTGATGGTTGCATTTTATATGGAACCGGGGGACGTGGCCCCTTTAATTCTAAAACAAAATAGATGCATCATATATCTTTCGTTAAACGTGTCTTGGACATGCTGAATCATTGCTACACTGACGGAGATGTCACTGTGTTTTTTCTACAAAGAGAATAAGCGAAAAGTGTCATAGTAAATAGAAAATCATACATATATTGTTTTTCTACAAAGAGAATAAGCGAAAAGTGTCATAGTAAATCAAACAAATATGTATGATTTTCCATTTTTAAATAGCTCTATTTAAAAAATGGAGAGCTATTTAATTTTTTTGGAAAATCATACATATTTGTTTCAAAAGAATCTAAAAATAAATCTGGACATAGTAAATGGACGGTGACGGAAACACCCACACCCATGCGTGGGTGTAGAAAAGTATTTCCGCATAGTAAATGGCATAGCCTACAAGTGTGTGAAATTTTAGTATGAAATTCTTTTTCTTGTAGGATACACAAAAAAAAGACAAAATCTGTTGAAATTCGGAGATTTAAAATATGCACACCTAGATTCACACGTTTGTCATTTTTGTGTAACCCGGAATATTTTGTATTTGAAACTGAAATTTTGCGCGTTAATGAAATAATTTATTGGCTACAACATGATTTTTTTTCTAATTTCTTGAAACATATATGTGTGATTTTTTATTTTTTTAAAAAACAACAGGAGCACTTGTGCCAGGAGCCAAAAATCTCTGTCCGAGAATAAAAGAATAAGGTGACCTAGTTCCCTGCTAGTTGGTCCATCTAACGTGTTTCCTTTGCCCAGCGGGCCTTATTAACGGCCCCACAGAAATGTGGCCCAGTTAGCATTTCACTATCATTTCTGCGTCCGTGTGTGCAAGTGGTTCATCATTAGGATACCATCTACCTATTTTAGTCTATCTAAAGAATAAATTAACTTTTATTCATGATATTATCAAGTTAGTTTATTTTTTGATCTAAAGAGGGTAAAAGGTACCCTAATAGCGAACCGCTTGCACCTATATGTCTCGGTTCCATTCGTGTATAGTACCACACGGCTTTGCATGAACGATGCGTAAGTTGTTTAGAGCAAGTACAATAAGTCCTAGTCAGCTGGCTATAAAGATTAAAATAATATATTGTTGCCTAGTTGGAGGAGAGAGAGGAAGATAGAGAAGAGGAGTGGGCTCTTATGTAAGAGCCAGCTCTAGCACGTGCTCCTAGGCACTATGTGAGAGTGAATGGTGGGCCATGCACTAATAAAGTAGTACAATTTTATAGCTCACTATTATACATGTTGGCTCTAAGATGACTATAGATGACATGGCACTTAGCTTATAGCCAACAGTTGGCTCTACTATTGAACTTGCTCTTACTTGTTTATAACCTCTTCTGTGAAAGCGGGCGAACGCATCAGAAATATCAAAATATCAATTATATATGATCTCGGTTCTGTTTACTGGCATTGCATGCATGTTCACTTCACGTACTGCATTCGCACTCCGACACGGAGTGATCAGCCTTTTGCCATTTTGTAGAAACAACACGCCCGTCCTGCAAAGTAGTCGCCGCCGGCCTGGATCGAAAGAAGCCCAAGTTCCAACGCACATATATTCCACATGCTTCCAACGTTCAAGATCACACTGCCTTCGACCATTTTTTTCCTTCGTCATTTGCATGCGCAGCAAAGTTTGTGCCATCTACCGTCTGCGTGCATGTTCGATTCTGCGGCTTAGAAATTATTTCTTTATTAACTTTTTTAATACTAGTACACTACTGATCCATTAATAAACATCAGCCAAAGAATAAAATAGCTATGAAAGTAATAAAAAAATATAAATACCTCCTTTAACCACCTAACGAATGCCGAGATGAGCGTGTGCCGTTGCCGCATTACATCCAATCTCTACATAGCTGAGATGCACACATCCAACCTCCTACATAGCTGAGATGCACACAGCCAACCCAATCCACGAGATGCAACTAATTTTTTTTGAAGCTGCCAACAAGTACTCACGAACAAAACCATAAGAACGCCCAAGACGAAGGAGGGACAATCCATGCACCACAGTGCCATCCATGTTGGGGAAAAAATATCCCTCGCCATATCCTCCAACCGTGTAGGAATCTCCGTAAATAGGTCGTCATGCTCCACACATTGTAAAGATTGTTGAATATGATCCAAAATCTATTTACCTGTTGTACTATGGAAGGAGTTCTAAACGACTATGGCGTGCCAACCGTGCTAGACGTAGCGCATCTACAACTCTATTTCGTATCCGCCAAGAAAGAGAGTTGTTTTGCCCCTATATATAGTTTCAGGTAGTCATAAAATGGATGTTACACCATATTGATAACACATAAAGGGTTTGTCCTCTCGTGTATTGTAATACTCCTCCCAATTATAGTGATACTCCGCCGTGCATTCCGTGGTTTTTCCCGTTTGGGTTTTTCATGTAAAAATCCATGTCTGGTTTTTTTATTTGATCTACTTTTATTTGCGCGGTTTTGTAACAGAGACGACCATAAATGAAGCGCCGTTGTGCATCGTTAGATGACCTGCATAAGAGATGCATTTTTATTGTTAAAAACCTTGTCATTTCTACACAGCCAAAGCGACCAAATAACGCAATTGCTTCCACCCTAATAAGTAGCTTAAACCTAGAAAACACACCATTGAGCCAATTGCCGAATATATTCATAACGCTTCGTGGCGAGAATAAGGTAGAACCAATTTGGATGACTGAGCATATAGATCTAGCAAATTTACACCGGAAGAATAAGTGCTTTATAGTCTCGTCACAGTGACAAACTTTTTTACTTCCATGAAAATTGTGTTTTGCAAGGTTAGCTTTGGTAAGAATTATCCCTCGAAGAAGGTACCATGTAATTCATCTTCCAAATTTTCTTCTTATTATCAACTGATACATCAGGTTGGATTAAAGCTTTCTACAAAGTGTTCACCAAGAATTTACTACTCTCGTTGAGATTCCGTGCATTAAATGGACCGATTTCAAACGTTGTAACAAAATATTTTAAGATGTGTGTCTAGAACCAATGATACTTCTTATGAATGAACCATTTGATGGAGAAGTATCCATCACCATAGCGAGCGTACCGCCCTTGTGGTGCCAATATTGTACACTAGTAGAAAACAGGCCTTTCGTTAGGCCCCTTTAGTCCCGGCCGTAGTCTGGGTTGGGACTAAATGCCTGGCCACGTCGCCCTGAATCCACCCACACGTACGACATCCTTTGGTCCCGGTTCGTTAGGAACCTTTTGTCTCGGTTTGAGACACAAACCAGGACTAAAGGGGTCTGCGACAGCTAATGACCATGTGCACCCCCTGTAGTCCCGGTTTGTATCTCAAACCGGGACAAATGGGCTGACCCTCTCTTTTGTTTTTTCCCTAGTGGGAGGAGTGTGGGTTTGTGCTAGTTTTTTTTATTCGTATGCACTAGAGGTGTTTGTTAAAATGTGTGTTAGAGCGATGCCAATGTACTTCACAGAAGACAAACATGATATGAGGTGCCCGAGCCACACTTAAGCTTCCTCCTCCTATTTTCCACTTGTCCTAAAAGGTTAGTAACTATTTTCTCGTTTAGACCATGCGGTACTAATATTAGGATCGTGATTGTGTTTGATATACAGTTGTATGATGCAGATGAGCCATCCATGAATGTACGGTGACCGGCACACAACCGCTTACATAGAAGGCGTGCATTCTTTTCGCGATGCGGCCGCGGTGAACAAGCATGGTGGTGGCTTTATGTTTTGTCCATGTGTTGAATGTCGGAATGAGAAGGATCACACTTCCTCAAGAGTCATTCAGTAGCCATCTCGCTTCATTTCGGTTTCATGTCTGGCTATAATGTTTGGACCAAGCACGGAGAAAGAGGGGTTACGATGGAAGACGGCGATGAAGAAGAGAACGATGATGAAAACTACCGATCTACGTACCACAGAGTACGTTGATACCGCAATGGAAGACAATGAAGATGAAGGTCAGGGTGAAGAACGGGCACCAGATGAGCCCGCTAATGATCTTGGTCGGGTCATTTCTGATGCACGACGAGACTGTGATACAGAAAAGGAGAGGTTGCAGTTCGAGCAGATGTTATAGGACCACAAGAAATTGTTGTACCCAACTTGTGAAGATGGCCAGAAGAAGCTGGGTAGCACACTAGAATTGCTAGAGTGGAAGGCAGACACCGGTGTGACTAACTCGTCATTTGAAAATTTGCTAGCTGGTACTACTGAAGACGATGCTTACAAGAAAGAACGAATTGCCCGCCAAAGACGTACGAAGCAAAGAAGTTTGTCTGCCCTCTAGGATTAGACGTGCAGAAGATACATGCATGTCCTAATGACTCCATCCTCTACCGCAGTGAGAAGTACGAGAATATGGATAAATGCCCGGTATGCACTGCATTACGGTATAAGATCAGAAAATATGACCCTGGTGATATTGAGCGCAAGCCACCCAGGAAGAGGGTTCCTGCCAAGGTGATGTGGTATGCTCCTATAATACCACGGTTGAAACGTCTGTTCAGAAACAAAGAACACGCCAAGTTGTTGCGATGGCACATGGAAGACCGTATTAAAGACGACAAGTTGAGGCACCCCGCTGATGGTCGGCAGTGGAGAAAATTCGAGAGAGAGTTCCCAGACTTTGCATGTGACGCAAGGAACTTATGGTTTGGTCTAAATACAGATGGCATGAATCCTTTTGGGGAGCAGAGCTGCAGTCACAGCACCTGACCCGTGACCCTATGTATATACAACCTTTCTCCTTGGTTGTGCATGAAGCGAAAGTTCATTATGATGTCAGTGCTCCAAGGTCCGAAGCAACCCGGCAACGACATTGATGTGTACCTAAGGCCATTAGTTGAAGAACGTTTACAGCTATGGGCCAAACCAGGTGTACGTGTGTGGAATGAGCACAAATAAGAGAAATTTGACCTACGAGCATTGTTTTTTGTAACCATCAATGATTGGCCTGCTCTTAGTAACATTTCAGGACAGTCAAACAAGGGATACAACGCATGCACACACTGTTTAGATCAGACAGAAAGTATATATCTGGACAAATGTAGGAAGAATGTGTACCCGTACAATCGCCGCTTTCTTCCGCCCAACCATCCCTTAAAGAAAAAAAGGCAAGCATTTAAATGGCAAGGCAGAAACACGGTCGAAGCCTGTCACCCGTACTGGTGCTGAAGTATTTGATATGGTAAAAGATTTAAAAGTAATCTTTGGAAAGGGTCCTAGCAGCCAACCTTTTCCTAATGGCGCTGATAAGCGCGCACCCATGTGGAAGAATAAATATATATTTTGGGAGCTACACTATTGGGAAGTTCATGAGGTCCGCTTTGCAATCAACGTGATGCACCTGGCGAAGAATCTTTGCGTGTATATTCTATGTTCCTGGGCTTGTATGGGAAGTCAAAAGATACACCAGAAGCACATGAGGACTCGAACGTCATAAAGGCAAAATGGCATGCATCCAGAGCAGTTTCAAGGGCCTGCCAGCTACGCTCTTACCATTTGAAAAGTTCGTCTTTAGTCCCGCCTGGCTAGTCCCGGTTGGCCAACCGGGACTAAACCCCCTTACGGGCCGGGACAGAAGGGCATGTCTCCGGTAGTGGTACAATGCCAGATATTGTTCTCAGAGCGTGGCATTGCCTAACTACTTATCCTCTCGGAACCTATTAATTTATGATCCATCCCTAATTGAGAAAGACCCACATGGGAAGAAGAATTTCTTTGTCGCCATAAGACCAACCCAGAAGTGGGAGTCACCAAGTTTCCAATAAACATGAGAGAACACACGTGAGCAAACGTACTTTTTCCTAAAGAGTGTTGGCTAACCCCTCCCCCCCCCCCCCCACCCCCACCTCATGAAGAACGTTGAAAAGTCATTTACCAAGGAGGACCTTGTTCTTGACCTCAATGTCATGAATGCCAAGTTCTCATTGGTCTTTGGGGCGGAAACCACAATCCGCTTACCCAATCAATATTTCCTCTTCTCAGTATCACCTTGCTAGAAAAATCTTGATTGGAAATAATCCAAGAAGAATCTTTTTGGAAGTTAGAAGAATGATATGCTATACAGTACCATGTTACTTAGTATTGAATTGATAAGAACCAATCTTCCTTAATAATTTTCCTTTTCAACTAATTAATCTAATTGCAGTCAATCCTCGGTAAGTTTCCTCACTCTTCGCTTAATGGAACCAAACAAAACTTGACGGGAAGTCGTCAGGCTAAACCCCCAAAGGACCAACACAAGAGAGCAACAATTATCGTCAAAGATGAGAACCATAGATTAGAACACCAACTGACACGAACACAAATTAAATCCTAGCAGATCCGTCAGGAAGACAATTTCACATGCCCTCCGCTGGCACAAGACACACCGCAGAGGGAGGAGGAACTTATTCTAAATTTGAGATGTAGTCGTGGTCTCACAATAGTGAAGAAGACACTGGAAATACCTATACAAAAAAAAATGAGAATCACGTAGCGAGGGGCCATAATCCACCTCACCTCAAGACCCAAGGCTACCGAAGATGGGGCAGACCAGCAACGTCGGTGGCAAATAGAAACGGAACCCTAGATCTCTCTTTTTTATCGCCTCCGTCTCTCTCCCCTTGCTAGGTCGTTCGAGTCATGGCATCTTAAATTCTTAATTACTTGCTCTATTTCAAAATAGGATACCTATAATATTTGAATCAAGTCAAACTTCTCAAAGTTTGACCAACTATATAGAAAAAACTATCAACATTTGTAATCCCAAATTAATATTTTCGGAACCATCATGAAATTTATTTTCATATTATGTCCATTTAAAAAATTATATATTTATATTTTTTTGTACATAGTTGCTGAAACTTTAAAAAGTTTAACTTTAACTCAAAACTATGGGCATGTTAATTTGGGGAGGAGGGATTAGTTTGCTAGTAGGTACTGTTGTAGCCTCTAGATACCACTCTGCCTTTGCTTTGGGCGTCGGATCACATCGAGTTTGCGGAAAGAAGCCGCAAAGTATATCTCCTCTGTTCATCTGGGTGACGGTGCAGGATCCTCTCGCAGCTTTCTGAACTCTGAAACTTTCATGTGTGTGCGTCTCTTTGTGCGCTCTCAAACTTGGACACTCGTGACTCGTCTGGGTGACGGCCCCGGATCGTCCCACACCAGTTTTCTGAACTCTATAACTCGTGTGTGTTTTTTCTGAATTTCTCTTCTCAGCTCTGAAACTTCCACGCCGTTTTGTAGAGTTCGTTTTCATTATCGAAAGTACCCTAAATTCACAATTCTGTTTCATATACAAGACAATGATCAACTATCAAAAAATATTTTCTTTCTACTGTTGTTGCAGCTCTCTTTGCTCTTTTTACCAAAGAAACGAGAGTTAAAGCCTGATGTTTCATTCGATTTGAGGCTCTGTGGTCTGTGAAGCTCTAGTCAGCCAATCTCAGAGCATTGAAACGATATTCAGCCTCAAACCACGCCAAATGCCAAGTTGTGACACTATGCCTTCAGTGTTTACATCAGATTATCTAGGCTACTCCATAATAATCACATCTTCCATGTAACAATGGTATCGTTCGATTGTATACACGAGAACTATGGAAAAGGTGTGCTTCACGAAGAAGGTGCCGTGCCTTGAAGCGTGACGTGGAACCAAACACACCACCCGCCCTAACTGAACTGTTCCATACGTTGTCATTTCACCATTATGGTTTACATCGTCATTCCAGCAATATGGTTTGCATATATCTACAAGACTACAAAACTATCATTCACCCACCAGGACAGACAACAACCTGCATCAATGGACAGGGATTGCCTGGGATGCTAACGCAGCAGCTTATGAATCTACAAGAATGTGGTCCTATATAGACACCGAACTGCCAAAGAACAGCCTTATATTTCAGAGCTGGTCCTGCAATTGCCGGAATGATCCACAAACAGTTGTGGGCAAGAAGAGAACAATCCTCCAGCCCCATACCATCATAATGTAGATAGATAGGGTATAGATCAGATAGATGCAGAGTTGTTGCAAACCTATACATAACAAACAACCAGAGCTCCAATCATCTGCATCGAGAGGTTAAGGGCCCAGCAATTCAAAGGGGCAGCACACAAGTTGCTCTATGCCCTAGATCATTCATCTTTAAGTGTCCAGGAGCTAGATATCTAAAGGTATAATTGTTGCACCCCCATGGGGCTCTCACAGCGATCTGAGCATGTCAGCCGTCGGATCTTCCCATCTGTTGCATCTGAGCCGTTTATTTTGGCCCTCCTCTCACTAGCTGTCCCCATACAATGGCCAGTTGTTACCCGCCTCCGGCTGCATTTGGGTCCCACCTTTGCTGGCCCCACACGTCAGCCACTGCGGCTGGGATCTCTGTCGGTACACATTGGCATCTGGTAGTGGATCTCAACCCGCAGGGGTATTTTTGGTATTTCACCGCGGCTCTATAAAAGCGAGCCCCAGGGTGAAAAAAACCCTAGCCGCCGCCCACGCCCCTGCCCCCGCATCGCGCCCCCGCCCCGCACCTGCCCCGCCCCGCCACCGCCACCCACGTCCTCCTGGGGATCTACGCGGCGCACCTCGCCGGCGCCGTCCTTGGGGAGGAGCGCGGAGACGGCCTCCGGCGAGCGCGGCGGCAGCGGGCGACCGCGTCGTGGGAGGAGTTGAGGAGGCGAGAGGACGTCGGCGAGTCCCGCCCGTCCGAGCATGGCGGCGCCGCGCGCGTGGCCGACGGCGACGCAGCGATGGCGGCTGCGCGGGACCCACGGCGAGAGCGGCCCTGGTGAGCAAGGCGGGCGGGCGGGCGAGCGCGTCGGGGACGAGCAGAGGAGGAAGAGGACGACAGCGGCGCCGCGCACGGGGCCGCCGGCGACGCATTTGGGTAGGCTGCTTGGGTCCCCTTGCGGAGAGCGGCTCTTCCTAGCACGGCCGTGCTCACCTCGTCTTCGTCAGCTCCGGCGAGGCAGGCCCATGGGTGTCGGACACGGCCTTCCTCGACGGCGCGCTGGCGGGAGGAGGACAAGGAAGCCGGCGAGCCCCACGTCGGCGTCCTTGCTGCAGCCAAGCAGCAGTGTATGGGCATCTCCAGATTTTTTTATTGCCTCCATTAATCATAGAGATCTTGGTTGATAAACTGTTTATTTGTTATTGGAACTACAATTAGTTGATTTTCTGTCCATCAAATTTTTCTAATTATGATATTGTAAATAATTGTTCAAATAAATTTATGTGGTATTGTTAGAAGATGAAGCTGAATATTTCTAGACATGTATTTTGGAATTCTAGATCTGTCTCACATGGCTATCTTTTAGGTAGTATCAAAGATGACAACCGACAAGAAGAGTCACTTCTACCTTGCAATATTGAGTTCAGATATAATGCATATTTGACTCGGTAATCTGTGTGCTTATATACAACTTTAAAGTTTTATTTTGTAGCAAGGTGCTACTACAAAAGTGTGACTTGAGTACAAAAATAAATTCTTTGGGAGAGCCTCCACAGGTGCATATTTATTTGTTGGTTTACATCAAACCCCATCGAAATCATGTTTAGACCCATGTTTAGTTTTATGCTTTTCATATTTCAAGAAGCGGGTAGTGGCTAAAAACTAGCTGTAGCAGGTAATGGCTTAAAATATCACTGTGTATGTGGAAACTATTATTTTTCTTATGAATTTTATATGTATATCTTAACTCAATTATGCAGGTTGCTTACTACTATTTTCCATTTTATGATCGTATTTATTGAGTCAAATTGACAAAAAGATTTGCGGTTATCATGCAAATTGATTGCTGTCAGGTGAGCATTACATGTTTACAGTATGCACCAAATCAGTGACATGGTCTAAATTCAATCTACATATGGTCCTCGGGTAATTAAAGCAGATTGCTCTTGCAGATGCAGGTCAGGATAAGAGAGAAGGGGCAAGTTCAAGTACACATCTTTGCAGAGATCCCATCCACAATCTACATTAGTCCAAAGCCTTCCAGGGTTTCAAATAATCTCCCACTTTTGCGCATGGTAATCAGACCCGCCTTTTGTGTTTTATTATTTTGTTCAAAAATAGTGAACTCGGTCATGTGCTTGAATTGGCCAGAATTGTTGCGTGGTTCTGTTTTACATTCTTTTTCTTCTACATGCTTGGTGTTATAATACTAATATTATATAATTATTATGATTAATACACTTCATCAATTTTTTAAACAACTAAAATATGTGACTTTCTTTTGCTTTCATATTTTCCAGTCAGCTGAGCAAATTTATCCAGATTTAGTACCTGCCCATTATTCATGTACTACGTGTCTTTTCACACATGTTTTCCAGGTTGTTCGGGATGAAATAGTTTATTTTGAACTTCACTCCTTCTCGCCAAAATAGATAGCATGGACACTTGATCTCCACCGTGGAGCTTGGCGCAGCTCGACCTCTTGCCGCCGGAGATGGAACTAAGACCTCTGTTGGGTATATTTCTTACCATTCCCATCTCTTTATCTTATACAAAAGCTGAGAAGGTTGTTTTGTCCTATTCTCTCAAGTTCAGGCCTATTGTTTTCGTCTGAAATGTGTGCAATGCGATAGTTATAAAAATGCAGACTGTTTGGTGAATATTGATTCGATTGTAACTTGGGAAAATTAGTAGCTATGTCAATACTTCTGAAAGTTTGACAATAACTTCAGGCTCCACTAAATTTAGTAGCTATGTTAGTGCTACTGGATAATTGTATCAGCCAGTAGGTTACCGAGCCATTTCATTTGACTTCAGTATGATAGACAAACTTCCATTTCAGATATGTGTAGTCATGTGTTGTTTTACACTAAAGATAAATTAGATATGAGATTATAAAGTTAATTAGTAAAATTTTGACCGTGTCTCGTGTATTGCAGCTTATTCAGATTGTAACTTTCGCCCAGTCCAGTTGCATCCTTGGACCCTCTCGCAGGTACCCGCCACCTCTCTTTCTGTTTCCTTGAACGGTCTGCTGTTGTAGTTCATGCGGATATACTTCTCCAGGTGGTGTACATGGGCATAGAGTTACATACCTAGCGACTATTTCCCGATGATTATTCCAGCTGCTACCTATTTTGTCAATAGGATCTCTGCGATTCTATTCACAAAACTTATGTTTCTACCAGGTCATATGATCAGATTTTTCTTATCAAATGCAATATGGGTACATAACCAGGGTTCCTTGCAGTCTTAACTGGTGGTGCTGGTGCAGTCATCAGGGATAGCACTGTGCCCTCTCTCTACTACTTGGGATGGGAAAAGGTGGAAGTTGTCAGGAGATGCGTGGTCGTCGGAAGATGGGTGGCCGCCGGCCGGGATCCCTCCCCTCCATTGCATTAGTGACGAAATCCCCAAGGCCTAAGTAATTTCTTCATGTTCAGGTCAGGAACTCCTCCCTGTGCAACTCAATGACTTTATTTCTTCCTCTTGCATCTTCTATGAAAAGGACTGAGGAATGTCCTTATGTTAAATCTGTAGGAGTGGTGGATGAGATGATGAGAGAAGCCTACTCTCCCCCTTCTCTCTATTTAATCCTCACAGATATTATATTTGTTTGCATGTTTCTCTCTCTCCAGTCCCCACACATTCTCAGATTTGTTTGTGCAAGTATTGGTTTATCTATGCCATAAGCTGTTTGACAAAAATCCTACACGAAAAGTCTGATATTGCTTTGTTGTTTATTTCCTGAAATTCAGCAGTGAACAATGGCTATATTTCTGTGTTTCGTTAATTTGCATGGAATTACTAAATTATTATTGCTGGCTTCTTCCTAGTGTCGTAAGCCTGAGTTTCCGGGGCTAGATCTCAACTACTCATCCCAAAGTTAAGTCAGACCTACATCATTTAGTTCTTGATATTTTTCTGTAGGATTTTTTATTAATAGCAATTCAGAGATAACTTCATAAATATTTTTTTAGTTACACTACCAAGCTCTGTTGAAAGCTTGATGGTTCATTTTGCTTCATGTATGCTAGATCTCTTCCATGTTTGGATAGAGAAGTCATCAACAGTTGATGCCTGACTCGACGGAGTCGTTCTTCTTGTCCTATTGATTAAGTCATGCTTATTACTACTTTGGTTTTTATTTTTCATCCCTGATGATCCCTAACAAGTCTTAAATATCACGTATAACTGGGCGGACCAGTGACACTAGCGCAGCTGCTTCCTGGTACACAGGTTGGTTCTATGTCGTCCAAGGGGTATTATTGTTCTGAATTTCTGTAATGGTTCTTTGTTCATCTTGTCTGCAAGGACGTCGGGCTCAGTGATCAGCATGGCCATCGACGTCATTGGTTCTCCTTATATTCAGGCATGAAGTTCGGCTCTCTAGATTGATTGCATTTTGATAGTTTCCTGTTTTTTTCTTCTAATTTTAACATATGAGTGCATTAAAAGGATCAAGAATTTAATCATCCAAATTGATACTGATAGTGCCATCGCTGTGGAAGCGAGGGAAAATATTAAAGTTGTGCGCATCGGCAAAAAAATTAGCGAGTCAAGAACCCGCGTTTCTGCCGTGTACCCTAATGATAAGTCACCTTAAATGGTTAATCTGGTTTGGTTACACTCTGAATACTGAGTGTTTTCTATTGAAATACTCCATTATAGCCTACGTGCATTGAGCTTGTCAGCCAACTTAATTGGTCATATTTCTTCCATAATTCAGCATATTAACAGTTGTAGTTACTATTTAAATACTCATTTGTCTCTGGTGAGAATGTCAACTTCCGAAAGATCTTCTTATGTTAAGCCTATCAAGAATAATATCTCAATTATCAAAGGCATTGGAAACTGAGACGTCAGCTATAATAGGATCGCAATAATTGGTCATGGTATGGATTGCAAAAACATTTAGTTATATGATATATGCATTGTTTATGTAAAACTGAGCGCTAGCTCAACCACTCTCCTATTTGACCACCCATTAGTCATTGTGTAGCTTATTGAGATAATTGCTCTTACCATATTCCTCCTTAGCTTGCTCTGGAGAGAGGAATCATTAATTCATTATGCTCAGTGGTCCTTGATATATAGAATGCTTTGAAGAAACAAATTCAGTCCAGTGCTTAAAACATTGAATTGTTGAGTCATGATTCTTGATATAGTTTCACCATACTCTTATCGTTGTTGCACGTCCCTTTTCATTAACAAGGATTTAGTTTATGTTTCTAGGTATTTCAGCTAGGGTACAAAGGACAGAGAAGGTTTAGGAAAAAATATGTGTGTATGCTACGATTGATCAAGGCTTGGCCAACGAAGATGTAATATGGGGTACGGCCAAATTATCATCATCAGGTGACAAGCATAGATGGTTTTTTAAGTGGTTCATGCGTGATTTTTTTCTTTTACTATGTACTAGCCTGCAGTTATACACGTTATTTGTGTGTGTTACCATGTGGGTTGCCACTTCTTTGGGGCTATATGACCTGATTTATTTTCCTTTCGCATGCACAGATTTATATTTGCTTGGGCTACAATTCTGGATGGTCTGGGCATTAGTTAATCCATGTCTGGTTTTTTTATTTGATCTACTTTTATTTGCGCGGTTTTGTAACAGAGACGACCATAAATGAAGCGTCGTTGTGCATCGTTAGATGACCTGCATAAGAGATGCATTTTTATTGTTAAAAACCTTGTCATTTCTACACAGCCAAAGCGACCAAATAACGCAATTGCTTCCACCCTAATAAGTAGCTTAAACCTAGAAAACACACCATTGAGCCAATTGCCGAATATATTCATAACGCTTCGTGGCGAGAATAAGGTAGAACCAATTTGGATGACTGAGCATATAGATCTAGCAAATTTACACCGGAAGAATAAGTGCTTTATAGTCTCGTCACAGTGACAAACTTTTTTACTTCCATGAAAATTGTGTTTTGCAAGGTTAGCTTTGGTAAGAATTATCCCTCGAAGAAGGTACCATGTAATTCATCTTCCAAATTTTCTTCTTATTATCAACTGATACATCAGGTTGGATTAAAGCTTTCTACAAAGTGTTCACCAAGAATTTACTACTCTCGTTGAGATTCCGTGCATTAAATGGACCGATTTCAAACGTTGTAACAAAATATTTTAAGATGTGTGTCTAGAACCAATGATACTTCTTATGAATGAACCATTTGATGGAGAAGTATCCATCACCATAGCGAGCGTACCGCCCTTGTGGTGCCAATATTGTACACTAGTAGAAAACAGGCCTTTCGTTAGGCCCCTTTAGTCCCGGCCGTAGTCTGGGTTGGGACTAAATGCCTGGCCACGTCGCCCTGAATCCACCCACGCGTACGACATCCTTTGGTCCCGGTTCGTTAGGAACCTTTTGTCTCGGTTTGAGACACAAACCAGGACTAAAGGGGTCTGCGGCCCGCTGCGGCCATGTGCACCCCCTTTAGTCCCGGTTTGTATCTCAAACCGGGACAAATGGGCTGACCCTCTCTTTTGTTTTTTCCCTAGTGGGAGGAGTGTGGGTTTGTGCTAGTTTTTTTTATTCGTATGCACTAGAGGTGTTTGTTAAAATGTGTGTTAGAGCGATGCCAATGTACTTCACAGAAGACAAACATGATATGAGGTGCCCGAGCCACACTTAAGCTTCCTCCTCCTATTTTCCACTTGTCCTAAAAGGTTAGTAACTATTTTCTCGTTTAGACCATGCGGTACTAATTTTAGGATCGTGATTGTGTTTGATATACAGTTGTATGATGCAGATGAGCCATCCATGAATGTACGGTGACCGGCACACAACCGCTTACATAGAAGGCGTGCATTCTTTTCGCGATGCGGCCGCGGTGAACAAGCATGGTGGTGGCTTTATGTTTTGTCCATGTGTTGAATGTCGGAATGAGAAGGATCACACTTCCTCAAGAGTCATTCAGAGCCATCTGCTTCATTTCGGTTTCATGTCTGGCTATAATGTTTGGACCAAGCACGGAGAAAGAGGGGTTACGATGGAAGACGGCGATGAAGAAGAGAACGATGATGAAAACTACCGATCTACGTACCCTGAGTACGTTGATACCGCAATGGAAGACAATGAAGATGAAGGTCAGGGTGAAGAACGGGCACCAGATGAGCCCGCTAATGATCTTGGTCGGGTCATTTCTGATGCACGACGAGACTGTGATACAGAAAAGGAGAGGTTGCAGTTCGAGCAGATGTTATAGGACCACAAGAAATTGTTGTACCCAACTTGTGAAGATGGCCAGAAGAAGCTGGGTAGCACACTAGAATTGCTAGAGTGGAAGGCAGACACCGGTGTGACTAACTCGTCATTTGAAAATTTGCTAGCTGGTACTACTGAAGACGATGCTTACAAGAAAGAACGAATTGCCCGCCAGCACGTACGAAGCAAAGAAGTTTGTCTGCCCTCTAGGATTAGACGTGCAGAAGATACATGCATGTCCTAATGACTCCATCCTCTACCGCAGTGAGAAGTACGAGAATATGGATAAATGCCCGGTATGCACTGCATTACGGTATAAGATCAGAAAATATGACCCTGGTGATATTGAGCGCAAGCCACCCAGGAAGAGGGTTCCTGCCAAGGTGATGTGGTATGCTCCTATAATACCACGGTTGAAACGTCTGTTCAGAAACAAAGAACACGCCAAGTTGTTGCGATGGCACATGGAAGACCGTATTAAAGACGACAAGTTGAGGCACCCCGCTGATGGTCGGCAGTGGAGAAAATTCGAGAGAGAGTTCCCAGACTTTGCATGTGACGCAAGGAACTTATGGTTTGGTCTAAATACAGATGGCATGAATCCTTTTGGGGAGCAGAGCTGCAGTCACAGCACCTGACCCGTGACCCTATGTATATACAACCTTTCTCCTTGGTTGTGCATGAAGCGAAAGTTCATTATGATGTCAGTGCTCCAAGGTCCGAAGCAACCCGGCAACGACATTGATGTGTACCTAAGGCCATTAGTTGAAGAACGTTTACAGCTATGGGCCAAACCAGGTGTACGTGTGTGGAATGAGCACAAATAAGAGAAATTTGACCTACGAGCATTGTTTTTTGTAACCATCAATGATTGGCCTGCTCTTAGTAACATTTCAGGACAGTCAAACAAGGGATACAACGCATGCACACACTGTTTAGATCAGACAGAAAGTATATATCTGGACAAATGTAGGAAGAATGTGTACCCGTACAATCGCCGCTTTCTTCCGCCCAACCATCCCTTAAAGAAAAAAAGGCAAGCATTTAAATGGCAAGGCAGAAACACGGTCGAAGCCTGTCACCCGTACTGGTGCTGAAGTATTTGATATGGTAAAAGATTTAAAAGTAATCTTTGGAAAGGGTCCTAGCAGCCAACCTTTTCCTAATGGCGC
Source organism: Lolium perenne (assembly GCF_019359855.2). NCBI lineage: Eukaryota > Viridiplantae > Streptophyta > Magnoliopsida > Poales > Poaceae > Lolium > Lolium perenne. The sequence goes on from NC_067248.2 coordinate 22,436,318, forward strand.
TGATAAGCGCGCACCCATGTGGAAGAATAAATATATATTTTGGGAGCTACACTATTGGGAAGTTCATGAGGTCCGCTTTGCAATCAACGTGATGCACCTGGCGAAGAATCTTTGCGTGTATATTCTATGCTTCCTGGGCTTGTATGGGAAGTCAAAAGATACACCAGAAGCACATGAGGACTCGAACGTCATAAAGGCAAAATGGCATGCATCCAGAGCAGTTTCAAGGGCCTGCCAGCTACGCTCTTACCATTTGAAAAGTTCGTCTTTAGTCCCGCCTGGCTAGTCCCGGTTGGCCAACCGGGACTAAACCCCCTTACGGGCCGGGACAGAAGGGCATGTCTCCGGTAGTGGTACAATGCCAGATATTGTTCTCAGAGCGTGGCATTGCCTAACTACTTATCCTCTCGGAACCTATTAATTTATGATCCATCCCTAATTGAGAAAGACCCACATGGGAAGAAGAATTTCTTTGTCGCCATAAGACCAACCCAGAAGTGGGAGTCACCAAGTTTCCAATAAACATGAGAGAACACACGTGAGCAAACGTACTTTTTCCTAAAGAGTGTTGGCTAACCCCTCCCCCCCCCCCCCCCCACCCCCACCTCATGAAGAACGTTGAAAAGTCATTTACCAAGGAGGACCTTGTTCTTGACCTCAATGTCATGAATGCCAAGTTCTCATTGGTCTTTGGGGCGGAAACCACAATCCGCTTACCCAATCAATATTTCCTCTTCTCAGTATCACCTTGCTAGAAAAATCTTGATTGGAAATAATCCAAGAAGAATCTTTTTGGAAGTTAGAAGAATGATATGCTATACAGTACCATGTTACTTAGTATTGAATTGATAAGAACCAATCTTCCTTAATAATTTTCCTTTTCAACTAATTAATCTAATTGCAGTCAATCCTCGGTAAGTTTCCTCACTCTTCGCTTAATGGAACCAAACAAAACTTGACGGGAAGTCGTCAGGCTAAACCCCCAAAGGACCAACACAAGAGAGCAACAATTATCGTCAAAGATGAGAACCATAGATTAGAACACCAACTGACACGAACACAAATTAAATCCTAGCAGATCCGTCAGGAAGACAATTTCACATGCCCTCCGCTGGCACAAGACACACCGCAGAGGGAGGAGGAACTTATTCTAAATTTGAGATGTAGTCGTGGTCTCACAATAGTGAAGAAGACACTGGAAATACCTATACAAAAAAAAATGAGAATCACGTAGCGAGGGGCCATAATCCACCTCACCTCAAGACCCAAGGCTACCGAAGATGGGGCAGACCAGCAACGTCGGTGGCAAATAGAAACGGAACCCTAGATCTCTCTTTTTTATCGCCTCCGTCTCTCTCCCCTTGCTAGGTCGTTCGAGTCATGGCATCTTAAATTCTTAATTACTTGCTCTATTTCAAAATAGGATACCTATAATATTTGAATCAAGTCAAACTTCTCAAAGTTTGACCAACTATATAGAAAAAACTATCAACATTTGTAATCCCAAATTAATATTTTCGGAACCATCATGAAATTTATTTTCATATTATGTCCATTTAAAAAATTATATATTTATATTTTTTTGTACATAGTTGCTGAAACTTTAAAAAGTTTAACTTTAACTCAAAACTATGGGCATGTTAATTTGGGGAGGAGGGATTAGTTTGCTAGTAGGTACTGTTGTAGCCTCTAGATACCACTCTGCCTTTGCTTTGGGCGTCGGATCACATCGAGTTTGCGGAAAGAAGCCGCAAAGTATATCTCCTCTGTTCATCTGGGTGACGGTGCAGGATCCTCTCGCAGCTTTCTGAACTCTGAAACTTTCATGTGTGTGCGTCTCTTTGTGCGCTCTCAAACTTGGACACTCGTGACTCGTCTGGGTGACGGCCCCGGATCGTCCCACACCAGTTTTCTGAACTCTATAACTCGTGTGTGTTTTTTCTGAATTTCTCTTCTCAGCTCTGAAACTTCCACGCCGTTTTGTAGAGTTCGTTTTCATTATCGAAAGTACCCTAAATTCACAATTCTGTTTCATATACAAGACAATGATCAACTATCAAAAAATATTTTCTTTCTACTGTTGTTGCAGCTCTCTTTGCTCTTTTTACCAAAGAAACGAGAGTTAAAGCCTGATGTTTCATTCGATTTGAGGCTCTGTGGTCTGTGAAGCTCTAGTCAGCCAATCTCAGAGCATTGAAACGATATTCAGCCTCAAACCACGCCAAATGCCAAGTTGTGACACTATGCCTTCAGTGTTTACATCAGATTATCTAGGCTACTCCATAATAATCACATCTTCCATGTAACAATGGTATCGTTCGATTGTATACACGAGAACTATGGAAAAGGTGTGCTTCACGAAGAAGGTGCCGTGCCTTGAAGCGTGACGTGGAACCAAACACACCACCCGCCCTAACTGAACTGTTCCATACGTTGTCATTTCACCATTATGGTTTACATCGTCATTCCAGCAATATGGTTTGCATATATCTACAAGACTACAAAACTATCATTCACCCACCAGGACAGACAACAACCTGCATCAATGGACAGGGATTGCCTGGGATGCTAACGCAGCAGCTTATGAATCTACAAGAATGTGGTCCTATATAGACACCGAACTGCCAAAGAACAGCCTTATATTTCAGAGCTGGTCCTGCAATTGCCGGAATGATCCACAAACAGTTGTGGGCAAGAAGAGAACAATCCTCCAGCCCCATACCATCATAATGTAGATAGATAGGGTATAGATCAGATAGATGCAGAGTTGTTGCAAACCTATACATAACAAACAACCAGAGCTCCAATCATCTGCATCGAGAGGTTAAGGGCCCAGCAATTCAAAGGGGCAGCACACAAGTTGCTCTATGCCCTAGATCATTCATCTTTAAGTGTCCAGGAGCTAGATATCTAAAGGTATAATTGTTGCACCCCCATGGGGCTCTCACAGCGATCTGAGCATGTCAGCCGTCGGATCTTCCCATCTGTTGCATCTGAGCCGTTTATTTTGGCCCTCCTCTCACTAGCTGTCCCCATACAATGGCCGGTTGTTACCCGCCTCCGGCTGCATTTGGGTCCCACCTTTGCTGGCCCCACACGTCAGCCACTGCGGCTGGGATCTCTGTCGGTACACATTGGCATCTCGGTAGTGGATCTCAACCCGCGAGGTATTTTTGGTATTTCACCGCGGCTCTATAAAAGCGAGCCCCGGGGTGAAAAAAACCCTAGCCGCCGCCCACGCCCCTGCCCCCGCATCGCGCCCGCCCCGCACCTGCCCGCCCGCCACCGCCACCCACGTCCTCACAGGGATCTACGCGGCGCACCTCGCCGGCGCCGTCCTTGGGGAGGAGCGCGGAGACAGGCCTGGCGAGCGCGACGGCTTGGCGGGCGACCGCGTCGTGGGAGGAGTTGAGGAGGCAGAGGACGTCGGCGAGTCCCGCCCGTCCGAGCATGGCGGCGCCGCGCGCGTGGCCGACGGCGACGCAGGCAGTGGCGGCTGCGCGGGACCCCTGGCGGAGAGCGGCCCTGGTGAGCAAGGCGGCTGGGCGGGCGAGCGCGTCGGGGGACGAGCAGAGGAGGAAGAGGACGACAGCGGCGCCGCGCACGGGGCCGCCGGCGACGCATTTGGGTAGGCTGCTTGGGTCCCCTTGCGGAGAGCGGCTCTTCCTAGCACGGCCGTGCTCACCTCGTCTTCGTCAGCTCCGGCGAGGCAGGCCCATGGGTGTCGGACACGGCCTTCCTCGACGGCGCGCTGGCGGGAGGAGGACAAGGAAGCCGGCGAGCCCCACGTCGGCGTCCTTGCTGCAGCCAAGCAGCAGTGTATGGGCATCTCCAGATTTTTTTATTGCCTCCATTAATCATAGAGATCTTGGTTGATAAACTGTTTATTTGTTATTGGAACTACAATTAGTTGATTTTCTGTCCATCAAATTTTTCTAATTATGATATTGTAAATAATTGTTCAAATAAATTTATGTGGTATTGTTAGAAGATGAAGCTGAATATTTCTAGACATGTATTTTGGAATTCTAGATCTGTCTCACATGGCTATCTTTTAGGTAGTATCAAAGATGACAACCGACAAGAAGAGTCACTTCTACCTTGCAATATTGAGTTCAGATATAATGCATATTTGACTCGGTAATCTGTGTGCTTATATACAACTTTAAAGTTTTATTTTGTAGCAAGGTGCTACTACAAAAGTGTGACTTGAGTACAAAAATAAATTCTTTGGGAGAGCCTCCACAGGTGCATATTTATTTGTTGGTTTACATCAAACCCCATCGAAATCATGTTTAGACCCATGTTTAGTTTTATGCTTTTCATATTTCAAGAAGCGGGTAGTGGCTAAAAACTAGCTGTAGCAGGTAATGGCTTAAAATATCACTGTGTATGTGGAAACTATTATTTTTCTTATGAATTTTATATGTATATCTTAACTCAATTATGCAGGTTGCTTACTACTATTTTCCATTTTATGATCGTATTTATTGAGTCAAATTGACAAAAAGATTTGCGGTTATCATGCAAATTGATTGCTGTCAGGTGAGCATTACATGTTTACAGTATGCACCAAATCAGTGACATGGTCTAAATTCAATCTACATATGGTCCTCGGGTAATTAAAGCAGATTGCTCTTGCAGATGCAGGTCAGGATAAGAGAGAAGGGGCAAGTTCAAGTACACATCTTTGCAGAGATCCCATCCACAATCTACATTAGTCCAAAGCCTTCCAGGGTTTCAAATAATCTCCCACTTTTGCGCATGGTAATCAGACCCGCCTTTTGTGTTTTATTATTTTGTTCAAAAATAGTGAACTCGGTCATGTGCTTGAATTGGCCAGAATTGTTGCGTGGTTCTGTTTTACATTCTTTTTCTTCTACATGCTTGGTGTTATAATACTAATATTATATAATTATTATGATTAATACACTTCATCAATTTTTTAAACAACTAAAATATGTGACTTTCTTTTGCTTTCATATTTTCCAGTCAGCTGAGCAAATTTATCCAGATTTAGTACCTGCCCATTATTCATGTACTACGTGTCTTTTCACACATGTTTTCCAGGTTGTTCGGGATGAAATAGTTTATTTTGAACTTCACTCCTTCTCGCCAAAATAGATAGCATGGACACTTGATCTCCACCGTGGAGCTTGGCGCAGCTCGACCTCTTGCCGCCGGAGATGGAACTAAGACCTCTGTTGGGTATATTTCTTACCATTCCCATCTCTTTATCTTATACAAAAGCTGAGAAGGTTGTTTTGTCCTATTCTCTCAAGTTCAGGCCTATTGTTTTCGTCTGAAATGTGTGCAATGCGATAGTTATAAAAATGCAGACTGTTTGGTGAATATTGATTCGATTGTAACTTGGGAAAATTAGTAGCTATGTCAATACTTCTGAAAGTTTGACAATAACTTCAGGCTCCACTAAATTTAGTAGCTATGTTAGTGCTCTTTGGATAATTGTATCAGCCAGTAGGTTACCGAGCCATTTCATTTGACTTCAGTATGATAGACAAACTTCCATTTCAGATATGTGTAGTCATGTGTTGTTTTACACTAAAGATAAATTAGATATGAGATTATAAAGTTAATTAGTAAAATTTTGACCGTGTCTCGTGTATTGCAGCTTATTCAGATTGTAACTTTCGCCCAGTCCAGTTGCATCCTTGGACCCTCTCGCAGGTACCCGCCACCTCTCTTTCTGTTTCCTTGAACGGTCTGCTGTTGTAGTTCATGCGGATATACTTCTCCAGGTGGTGTACATGGGCATAGAGTTACATACCTAGCGACTATTTCCCGATGATTATTCCAGCTGCTACCTATTTTGTCAATAGGATCTCTGCGATTCTATTCACAAAACTTATGTTTCTACCAGGTCATATGATCAGATTTTTCTTATCAAATGCAATATGGGTACATAACCAGGGTTCCTTGCAGTCTTAATCGGTGGTGCTGGTGCGGTCATCGTGATAGCACTGTGCCCTCTCTCTACTACTTGGGATGGGAAAAGGTGGAAGTTGTCAGGAGATGCGTGGTCGTCGGAAGATGGGTGGCCGCCGGCCGGGATCCCTCCCCTCCATTGCATTAGTGACGAAATCCCCAAGGCCTAAGTAATTTCTTCATGTTCAGGTCAGGAACTCCTCCCTGTGCAACTCAATGACTTTATTTCTTCCTCTTGCATCTTCTATGAAAAGGACTGAGGAATGTCCTTATGTTAAATCTGTAGGAGTGGTGGATGAGATGATGAGAGAAGCCTACTCTCCCCCTTCTCTCTATTTAATCCTCACAGATATTATATTTGTTTGCATGTTTCTCTCTCTCCAGTCCCCACACATTCTCAGATTTGTTTGTGCAAGTATTGGTTTATCTATGCCATAAGCTGTTTGACAAAAATCCTACACGAAAAGTCTGATATTGCTTTGTTGTTTATTTCCTGAAATTCAGCAGTGAACAATGGCTATATTTCTGTGTTTCGTTAATTTGCATGGAATTACTAAATTATTATTGCTGGCTTCTTCCTAGTGTCGTAAGCCTGAGTTTCCGGGGCTAGATCTCAACTACTCATCCCAAAGTTAAGTCAGACCTACATCATTTAGTTCTTGATATTTTTCTGTAGGATTTTTTATTAATAGCAATTCAGAGATAACTTCATAAATATTTTTTTAGTTACACTACCAAGCTCTGTTGAAAGCTTGATGGTTCATTTTGCTTCATGTATGCTAGATCTCTTCCATGTTTGGATAGAGAAGTCATCAACAGTTGATGCCTGACTCGACGGAGTCGTTCTTCTTGTCCTATTGATTAAGTCATGCTTATTACTACTTTGGTTTTTATTTTTCATCCCTGATGATCCCTAACAAGTCTTAAATATCACGTATAACTGGGCGGACCAGTGACACTAGCGCAGCTGCTTCCTGGTACACAGGTTGGTTCTATGTCGTCCAAGGGGTATTATTGTTCTGAATTTCTGTAATGGTTCTTTGTTCATCTTGTCTGCAAGGACGTCGGGCTCAGTGATCAGCATGGCCATCGACGTCATTGGTTCTCCTTATATTCAGGCATGAAGTTCGGCTCTTTAGATTGATTGCATTTTGATAGTTTCCTGTTTTTTTCTTCTAATTTTAACATATGAGTGCATTAAAAGGATCAAGAATTTAATCATCCAAATTGATACTGATAGTGCCATCGCTGTGGAAGCGAGGGAAAATATTAAAGTTGTGCGCATCGGCAAAAAAATTAGCGAGTCAGTAACCCGCGTTTCTGCCGTGTACCCTAATGATAAGTCACCTTAAATGGTTAATCTGGTTTGGTTACACTCTGAATACTGAGTGTTTTCTATTGAAATACTCCATTATAGCCTACGTGCATTGAGCTTGTCAGCCAACTTAATTGGTCATATTTCTTCCATAATTCAGCATATTAACAGTTGTAGTTACTATTTAAATACTCATTTGTCTCTGGTGAGAATGTCAACTTCCGAAAGATCTTCTTATGTTAAGCCTATCAAGAATAATATCTCAATTATCAAAGGCATTGGAAACTGAGACGTCAGCTATAATAGGATCGCAATAATTGGTCATGGTATGGATTGCAAAAACATTTAGTTATATGATATATGCATTGTTTATGTAAAACTGAGCGCTAGCTCAACCACTCTCCTATTTGACCACCCATTAGTCATTGTGTAGCTTATTGAGATAATTGCTCTTACCATATTCCTCCTTAGCTTGCTCTGGAGAGAGGAATCATTAATTCATTATGCTCAGTGGTCCTTGATATATAGAATGCTTTGAAGAAACAAATTCAGTCCAGTGCTTAAAACATTGAATTGTTGAGTCATGATTCTTGATATAGTTTCACCATACTCTTATCGTTGTTGCACGTCCCTTTTCATTAACAAGGATTTAGTTTATGTTTCTAGGTATTTCAGCTAGGGTACAAAGGACAGAGAAGGTTTAGGAAAAAATATGTGTGTATGCTACGATTGATCAAGGCTTGGCCAACGAAGATGTAATATGGGGTACGGCCAAATTATCATCATCAGGTGACAAGCATAGATGGTTTTTTAAGTGGTTCATGCGTGATTTTTTTCTTTTACTATGTACTAGCCTGCAGTTATACACGTTATTTGTGTGTGTTACCATGTGGGTTGCCACTTCTTTGGGGCTATATGACCTGATTTATTTTCCTTTCGCATGCACAGATTTATATTTGCTTGGGCTACAATTCTGGATGGTCTGGGCATTAGTTAATCCATTTTGAGGTAATATTTGTCCATTGTTTCTGGCTAGATCTTACCAAGCGAAATTAAGAGTGTATATATGTAATTTGATGTTCTTTGAAGAGAACTAAATCCAGGATAAATCTATTGTGACATTCATGAAGAAATTCCTGCTATTCAATGATTTGTGTCATTGGTGGCACTGCATCATCTAATCCTACTTTAGCTTTCACCTCCATATCTGGTTGAAGTGACTTTTCATCTAATAAAGGTATTTATGACTGCAAGCTTGTTGAAATGCCACCTTTTTAGTTTCTAGCTTAGGAATATGATTATAATTATTTGTTGCGACTATCTCCATTACTTAGTTGTTTCAAGCATTGACTTCTCCAATACAACATGTTTTATGAGACATTGGCACTCTTTTTCTATCGTTGTGAACTTTATACTATAAAAATATGCTTTGACCATATATCCGGGGATATATCAAAACATTTCTGTTTTCATGAGTTACCCACATTTTGGATTCTTGACTGCATGTGTTTCGGGATGGCCGTATCATCTGCGTACGAATATATTTAATCAACACTCCACTGGCTCTGCTGTTCCTAAGGTTGCTTTCATAACATGTATTTATGCATACGAACTGAACATTCTGCAAGCAAACTATGAAGAAAATTGGCAAATATACTGGTTGATCTTCTTTCAGTTGGGAAGTGTTCAAATTATTTTGTTCTTTGGAGTGTCTAATTTGTAGTTTCCTTTTTGAGACAGTTACAACTGCAGGATATCTATTCGACAAAAACTGCAAGCAAAAATGATTCGTGCATGGATCGGTGGTAGCCACCTAACATTTAACAGGACATTAGGCAACGACTTAGGCTTTTGCATGTTTATGGTCCTCATGTATAAGAAACAATTGATATAGCATCCGATTTATATACTTAGTAGGTTTGTTAATTCTGGAGCTTTCGTAATTCTGAAAAATGTTGTTTTAGTGAATTTTTTATCGCTATTATATAAAAATGTACATTGTCAAAAACCTCACGGGATCGTGCGCCAAGGCGCACATCTAAATCTAGTAGATTAGATTGGTAGGGCCAGATCATGTTAAGGTGTCCATGGCATCCCAGCTTTTGCTTTAGCTTTTGATTTCAGCTTGCACGCAGTGAGTCCAAGATTCTATGTACCTAGCCTACAATGATGCTGGAAAAACCTTGTACAGTGACAGTGCCATGTTCAGATGTTCTCCCTTCAGATACTACTAATTAGATCAAACATATATGAGAATGACTAACTACTTTATGACTCCCTCACTCCTCGTAGCTACCAGAATTCAGTTATAAACTACATACGCTTTTGGGGCATCTCCAACCGGGCGACCCATCCCGCGCCCGCGTGTCCGGATGGGTCCAACCGGACAAAAACCCGGCCCAGCGCGCGGACCCATCCCTAAAACGGATACCCGCGGCGTCCGGATCGACGCAAACCCGGCCCAAATCTTGGCCGGGTTTGCGTGGCCGCGGACGCGAAAGGCTGGTCGCTCGCGTCCGCCCCTTGTCCGCCCCTGGCCCGCGTGTCATAGGCATAAACAATATTTTTCATTAAAAAGAACTCATTACATTTTTTTTAGCTACTACTTCTATCCTAAATACGTACGGGGCCGGCGGCCTCGCCGGCGACTCCTCGCCGGCTCGCCGTCGGGGCCGTGGATTTCACTCGACGCGGGCGGCCTGTACGCGTGACGATTCCACTCCGACACGGGCGGGTGGCGCGTCGGCGCGCGCGGGCGGTGGCGCGGCGGCGGCGGCGGCGGCAGGCGGAGGCCATCATCCTCCTCCTTTCCGTCCGCGCACCTCGGGCGCGCTCGCGCTCCGCCTCTGCGGCGGGATCATCCGCTTCCCGCATAGCTCCACCTCTGCAGGCGGCGCGTTCCACGGCGGTGCGCGCCTCCCGAGCGGACGCGGGCGGGGGCACAGGCCTCGTGGTTCTCCTGCCGCCGGCGCATGCGCTCTTGCCGGCCGCGCTCCGCCGACTCGGCATCCTCCCGGGCGCGCCGCTCGCGGCGACGGCATCTGGATGAGGTGACGGGCTGCTCGCATAGCGAGCAGCGCGTTCTTCGGGCCGAGGAGGTCGCCTAAGCGGCGGCGGCCGGCCCGCCAGGTCGCCTCGTGCTCCTTCGTTACGCGCGTGAGGTCGGCGAGACGCTCCTCGATGGCGGCGTTGATGTTCGCCGGCGCGAGGTCCTCCTCGTCGACGGGCTCCTCCCGCGGCGGCCGCCGCCTCCTCCGCGACCTCGTACCGGCCGTCCGCGGTCTCGTGCCAGCCCTCCGCGGCCGCCTCCACCATCTCCGCGTCACCGGCCTTCTTTGCCGCCGCCTCGGCAGCGACGCGGAGCGCCTCGTCGTCGGCGACCCACCGTGAGTCCGCGCGCTCCTCCTCCTCCGTCCGCGGGAACCTGGCCCAGGCGGTGAGGGAGAGCTTGGCCCATGTGGCCTGCAGGGTGCGCGGCATGGCGCCGGAGAAGGTGTGGAGGGGAGAGGATGGTGTTGCGGTCTGTGTGAGACCGCCGCCGTCTTTTATAGCCGGCGGCCTGGCGGGAAACTTGGGCGCTCGCGCGCGCCAATGGCGTTTTCGCGCGCGCGGGAACCTTGGTGCGCGCGGGAACTTTCCCGCGCGTTCCACCGCCCACCATGGCTGTCCCGTCGAGGCCTGCGCAAGGAAGACGAACCACGTGGCGTCTCTTTGGGTCGCCGCGTTGGGCGCCGCGTGCGACCCAAACGGACACGCGGACGCGGGGCGCTGTCCGCGTGTCCGCGCGGCCACCCAAACGGCCCAAAACGGACGGCCCAGCGCGTCCGTTTGGGTCGCGCGGTTGGAGATGCCCTTGTACCGCCTGCCATTGCCAATTTGCCACACACTCTCTCGGGTTCAGACAAGAGGAGAAGAAAGAAAACTTACAGGAGATCAGAGACAAAGAAAACAATAGCAAGAACTACAAGAACACGTCGCTAAGGTCAATCATCAGATCACAGGCTGGGCCGCTACCGTCCATGACGCCGTTCGTCGGTGTCAAGCGAAGCGCTTCCGCCCGTCGACGATGGCGAGGAGGCGCGCCACGCCGCTAGTCCACATGTCATGCTCCCTCTGGCTCGCGCACTCGAACTCGATCACCCGGTGCTCCGCGGTGCGCAGACCGAAGTAGCGCCGGTGCTCGCCCCCCTCCAGAACGTGCCGCCCTGGCCACGCCGCTACGTCCCTGCACACGTCCACCACCACACCTGCACGCACAACTCCGGCGTCAGTGAAGTCTGTCGCCAGTGGCCATGACAGGGAGACACAATCACACACAACACAGAGGAGACGGTTGTGCACTTACTCTTCTTCTTCTTGGTTATGGTCCCGGCGACATGCCTGCTCTTCATCTTCAGCATCACCTGCAAAATTTAACGGCCGAGCTCACATATCAGTTACTACCAAATTTGTTATGCAACACAGAGATCAAGGACAGCGTAAGGAGATGAATGTACCACGCCCGTCCGGTGGATGTACACGGAGACGACTTTCCAATGCAACGATCCTGCACATGATCACCCAACATCAGTACAATTCAGAACACGGCGGCGTGGCTCGGCGCCGGAGCAGTACCTTTGCGGGTGCGCTTGAGGAGCTCGGTGCCGCGGGCGACCAGCTCCTGGCAGCAGATGCCAAGGAAGTTGTTGCTCTCGTCCTGCTCCAGCGCCGGCAGGTCGTCGCTGAAGCTGCTGCTGTTGCTGCTGCCCAGCTCCTGCACCACCCTGTGCAGCTGCCTCGGAGCGCCGTGCTTGTGGCCTCCCATTCCCATGGAGCCCTTGTCCACCGGGATCACCGCCGCCACATTCCGCGCCTCCTTCAGCACCCTCGCCCTTAGCGTCGCCGCGCCCCGCAACGCTGCACATTCAGAAACGGAAACTAGCGATCATGTCCATGTCCAAGATGATGGCCATTGTGATTAGAACGAATGTGGAATGAGATAAAGTTGTCTAAGATGATGGCCATTGTGATTAGAACGAATGTGGAATGAGATAAAGTAATAAATTTACCGGTGGCGGCGGCAGCCGTGATGGTGACGATGTCGCCGGGCGTCCTGGCGTTGACGGCAGAGCCGACGGCGGCAGCGAGGTGCTCGCGCTCGGCGCCCATGGACTCCGCCGCCTCCACGCACTGCGCGGCCACCAGCGTGGCCGCGGACGCCACCGCCATGTCGGTGCGCGCGGCGCGGTCGTCCCTGCCGCCGGACCCCGCGGTGGCGGCGGCCACGGCGGCGACCGCCGCGGCAACGGCCGCCACCGACACGGCGGCGTGGACCTGCGCGTTGTGCGCCCTTGTCTCTTCCTTCTGCCTCTCCTTCCGGTCCTTGAACCACCGCCCCACCGTCTTGCTGCCGCCGCGCGGCGGCGGCTGCGGCTTCGGCGTGCTCACTGTTCTGAAAAACTGCATTTTTTTGCCAGAGAATAACATTCCAATCAGCATCTAGTACCAATAAGGCAATAACAATCATATTTCTTCCACAAAATTTGATCTTTTTATCACTCTATAAATCAAACAAAACATTAGATTATTGAAATGAGCCATAGAAATCACTGGTCGAAATTGTGTTTGAAAGACTGAATAAGCAACTTGTTTGATTAGAGTACAGTATCTGAATTAACTGGATGCAGAAGCTGACGAATTCAGAGAATCTGGAATTAAAGAACACACTGTAGTAGTACTAATGATGATTCTTGCACTGACAGGTACACATAACTGTGCCTCCGCTGTTGAATAATAGCAGAGGCGTGTGATAGGTTAATGCACACACCACTGACACTGGACATAATCATGGAGGCACTGTGTGGGGAACAAAGAGTTACAGACAGATCTAGACTAATTACACTGCAGCAGATAAAAAGGAATGCATCATTAGATTACAACACTTGATTAGGGATGAGAAAGGCAGGCAAAGGTCAAAGTGAAGATGGGGCAAGACAAGACCTGCATAGCCTGCTTTTTTATCTAGAGAGAGTGGCAGAGTGAAAGGCAGTTGTGGGCAAGCTGCAGTGTTTGCTTGTGGAAGGAGCAGACCAGAGTGGCAGAGCAAGGACACTAATGGCTGCTAGAATCAAAGCTTCTTTGCACAGCAAGGCAAGCAACAACCAAAGACCATCAAATCAAACACACCCCATCTTCCCTTCCTGGTCAGAGCAGCTACAGGAGAACACAGGACACAGAGGGCCACTTCATGCTCATATCCTTTCTTCAGTTTGAAATAATGGCCATATGATGATTAAGATAAAGAGTGCCAAATAGCTAATCAAAAAAATTCTTCAGGGATATTGCCAATTAACACGTTCCTTAAAAATATTGCTAAATCATTGTATGACCATGAGACCTCTCGGCTAGTATGTCATGGATGGAGGTGTGCTTCTCATCATCTCCTGGACCATGACTAAAGCTTGACTAGACTACATAGTAGTACTACAGTACACACTGAATTCATTTCACTCACTTGCTTTGCTTTGTGTCTCAGTAAAGACAGAATCTTTCCTAAAGAAAGAGGAGGGCATGGAAGTGTTATCAATGCTAAATCTACATGCTTTCAGAATTTAAAGCGTGCACCGGTCAGGTGATGTGGCCCATCAACCAGGCTTTGTTTTGCCTGTGCAACAAAGCTGCCGATTCTTTCTTTAAACATCCTAATGACTGTTACATGTCTTCCTAATTAGATGGCAGGTGATCCAGCAGCTAGAGTAGATAAGGTGTGCAGAAGAATATTAATTAGGTTTGACGCATGCCTAGCTATGGCACTGCAAAAAGAAATATAGATGCGTGACCATTGCTCTGATAGCACAAAGGCGCAGCTACTGTAGTTACAGATAGAGATAAAGGAAGCAGCATCAGCAAAGACCAAAGAACAAGCATGGTAGGAAAAGGGGAATGATTTGTTCACCACTCACAGTCCACAAGATATCCAACTCTGGGGTGAGAAAAAGCTTAAAAGTGAGAAGTAATTTTTTTGAAGCAAACAAAAATGAGAGAGATATGGAACTATGCAATGTAAGTAACTGATTGTTTCAGTGGGTGGAGATAAAGGTTCATATCAAATTCTTGCAGCACATCTGCTTTGTGCAAGGGAAGTGTTTTTGTCCCAACCAGTCTGACAGCTTGGACTACTAAATGAAGCCAGAAACTTATTGGTAACCTATCCAATTCCAAGGGACAAAAAAGAGCCTAAACCATAGCAGACACCAAGTAACCAGCTCATACAAACAAAGACAACATATTGATTAAAGACGGAGATTCTCAAGTAAAGCCATTCTAGAACCAACCAGAACATTAGTACAATTTCACCAGAAAGGAAACTGTCAAGTTCATCACAGAAAAAAAATGGTAGGGTGGAGAGGAAGATATGCATACCCTGGCGTCGTCGACATCCGGCGAGACGGGCGGGCTGTCGGAGAGCGAGCCGCCGCCGTTGAGAGGGCCGCTGCTGTGGGAGAGGCGGCCGGAGGTCAGCGGCGACACCTCTTGCTGCCAAGGAAAACAGGCAAGACACTATTCAGCACGTAATATCTCTGCATTATGGTGCCATCGGCAGTAATCGATTAAGAGAGAACAAAGAGACTGGTACGATGATCAGACAGGATTTTAAGTGCAGAACTAAAAAAAAATGTCGGTGTTTTCCTGTGGGACAAACAAAAAAATGATCTCGTCTTTGGCTGTTTCTCCTTGTCCTCCGAAAGTACAGGGGATTCAGAGTTTCAGATGGCATTCGAGAAAGCAAGCACGGACTGAATAATTTAGCTATAGAAAATTCTCCGAGTTGTTGAACAAGAAGCACGCAATTGATTGGCACACAAAAGTGGTTTAGAATAAGCGGCACACAAGTACAACTAAAAAAAGACCGGATTTTTCGTCAGCAGTGAAGAGAGGGGGGCTGGCCAAGAACTGATAACGCACCGAGTGGGACATGATCCGGTCGAGGACGACCTGCGAGGTGGCGGCGGAAGCGAAGGAGAAGGAGCTGCCGGAGGCGGTGCCGGCGCCGCTCGCGCAGTCGTCGAGCTCCCCGGCGACGTCCTCCGCGATGGCGGCCGGCGCGGAGGCGGCGAGCGCGCGGGAGACGTCGGCGGCGGACGCGCTCCAGGAGCGGGACAGGAGCTCCAGCGGGTCCCGCTGCTGCTCCGGCGGCCGGAGCTCGCCGCCGCCTTTCGCGCTGGTCCTGCCGGAACCGTTCATCGACGGACGGCGGTCGCTGGGTGTGGGGCGCGCGGAAAGGTGGTGGGGGGAGGTAATGCTGCGGGTTGAGGAGAGTGCTCTGCTTTTTTGGGGAGAGTGGGCGGTTTTATACAGTCGTGTGTGTGTCGAGAGGAAGAAGAGAGGGGTTAACCGTTTGGGCATAAAGTTGGTATGTAATTATTTACAAGAGCTTTTTTCCAGCAGCTTTGGATGTCTCGAGAGAGGAAGGTCACTGCTAAGAATTAATGTCTTCCACTGTAGTATTATTTACATGGATATGCCATATTGCTATGTAGTACAAGGAAAAGTGTTTAGAGATGATTACAAAAAATAAACCTGATTTTGAGCCTCCACCCTTCACCCTCTTAGCACCGCCGCCATCCCTCCCTTCCCACCACCACCGCCCCCTCACATCCCCTCTCCTCCCTCCACCACCGCCCCCTCTCATCCCCTCTCCTCCCTTCCCACCTTCGCCCCGGGTCGTCTCGCGCGAGGTGGCTCCGGGCGACGACCCGAACACAAGAAGAGGCGGCCATCTTCCTCCTCCTGGCTGTTGCTGCCGTCGGGGTCGGCGGTGGCGGCCGCGTCCGGCTGCCAAAGGCAGGGGCGGTGGTGGCGCGTCCATGGACTCCCCTTCGCGCGAAGGTGGGGTCTTCAAGGGGCCGCGGCGGTGGAACACGGGTCTGGTGGCGGTGGCCTTCGGCTACTTCACCTAGATCATGGCGGGAGACGCGGTGGTGTGGCGGAACTCGGCGGGGAAAGGGCGGCAGCGGGATTGCTGCTGACCTCCACCGGCCGGGTTGGAGGAGGAAGATGGACCACGGTTCCCAGCCATGGCGGCGGTGTGGGGGCCGTCCGTTCCGGCTTTCATGGTGGTGATCCTAGGGTTCTTCTTTCGCGAAGATGAAGATGTTTTGGTTGCCGGTCTTTCTTCATCTAGCCGGAGTGGTGAGTTCCGGAAGGCTCCGATAGCGAATGGAACAGTGCATCTTTTGCCTGGAGTTCACAGGATCGGGTGGCATTCGGTCGCGCGCTCCCATGCTTTTGTTCAGACCATTTGGTTCCGGAGGGAGCGGCGCGAAGCTCTATTCTGTGTTGACATCAAGAGACTTTTGGTCCATGGTGAAGTCAGAAGCGGAGAATTTCATGAAGGTGGGGTTGCGGGAATAGCTAAAGAAGGTTCAAGTCGCCGCGATGTTGAGGAACTTGCTTGGTGTTCCAGGATTTACAACAGTGGTATGAAAGTAGGGGCGGTAACACATGTGAAGTTCAGAGTCCTACCTTTAAGGGTGAAAACCCAAGGTCTTGCCTTAACTGGTTGTGACTGGCAATGACGTTGTTGGAGACATTGTTTTGAGAGCGGGGACTATTTTCAGGGTGAAAACCTAAGATCTTTGATCGGGCGACAACGGCACTGGTGCACTGTTCCCTTCTTGGAGGCGTCGCTTTTGAAGAGTCTGTATTTCTGGTGTTGTCTACGGGGTGGATGTATTACTGTTGCTAGGCCTGGGATACTATAGCGGAACTTTTCTTTCTTAGCTTTCTTTTATCTTTTTTGGTTGTACGCATCCGTACTCCCATTAGGGTGTTGCGTTGTTGTAGAGGCTAGGTGTAATTGGTATCTTTTGATATTAATATATTCCAATTATCAAAAAAACCAGATTTTCTAATCAACACATTGATGAAGGAGCTAAGAGCTTGATTGTGATTCAAGGGTGTGTTGATATCATCCTCTCAATCATACTATGATACCAAAATTTAAAAATAGTGCAAATATTTATGAAAACATATATATTTAACTTTGAAACATTGACACTAAATCTAAATACTTTTTCAAATAATTCCAAATCACATTTCAATTTCCTCCATGAGAATAATAACACACATCCCGTTGAAAAATAAATTCCAAATTAAACAAACCAAAAGAAGGCCTTCTCATATGGATTTTTATTTCTATTTCTCATGATGTACGTATCGGTTTTGGGCATAAAGTTGGCATGTAATTATTTGCAAGAGCTTTTTTCCCAGCAGCATTGGAAGTCTCGAGGTAGGAAAGTCACTGCTAAAAAATAATGTCTTGCATTGCATTGTTTACATAGTTTTCCTTCATTGTTTACAGATGAGTAGAAAATACTCCATACTGGAGTAAACCATACCTTTTCATAAGTAGTAGGGCTTATATTTATAGACGAGGTACCTAGTTAAGCATTTCTTTTATATAAATATATAAGCACCAATGTTTAAGAAAAACTCTTTTTTTTTTGCTAAACAATGATATCGATTTTGATCTTACTGGGTTCATGTGAAGAATCATGAACGCATTGTCCTATTAAATCATTCAAGTTGTTGTCTACTTCCTCTAGTGTAATTATTGATGTTTTATCCTCATAGCCTTGCACTAATTTAAGAATATTGTGGTTGTGTGCATCCAGAGGCGAAGCTCCCAGGAAGGCAAGGTAGGGCTTCTGCTCTATCTTGATTTTTGGTGAATACATTTATATGCACATATTTTTTCCAAATGAATTTAGTGGTTATACGTTGAAAATGAACTCTACACGAGGAACATATGCTTGTTTGGGTGAATATTGCGCAAAACCGACTTCGAACCGAAAATTAGGACTAGGTACCAAAAACATAGACTCATTTTCTAGGTTCAATGTGAATAAAATTGCTTCAATTACAGAGTTTTATCATGGATCTTACTATATACTATAAGATAACCTTAAGCTATTCATGATTCACACGTGGAGAATTAGAAAATTTAGAGATTTCTTGATATCTGAAAGAAATTTCCGATGATATTATCACATTTGAGTTGGTGTTGCTTTTAACTGTGGTGATGATAACATTTAAAAGGGATTTTTGGTGACAAAGATCATCCACATCAAGGTGGGCATCAAGGGAGAGATATTTAAAAGCCTTCGTCGATAGAATTATGGAAGATTTTCATTAAAAAAAGGGTCAAGCCTTGCCATTGAGGTGACATGATTTGTATGTTTTTAGGTTCTACTTATAACCAAATATGACAATAATGTCTCAAGGCTATTTTTATATTTGGACCGGTTTTGCAGTTGATGCAAATAATTAGATGTATAACCTCCCTTTTAAAAAAATATGATCGGCAAGTAGAACTAATGAGTGCAAAACCCCGTATTTTTGTATGAGCACATATCACTAAAAATAAGAGCGAATTTCACCTTTTCACCCTACAATTGTGGACTCGTGATACATATTACTATGTAGTGGAAATTCTACCGAAACATCCCATCTATGTGACTTGGAACACAATTTTACCCTAGTTTAGCATTTTGATTGTTTTTGTTAGATAGGACCAAATTGTTACATTGATGTGGCACGCCAAAACGTGTAAAGATCGGAGGATGTCATCGGCGATCATGTCTAGCTTCTCTTATTATTTGGTTCCATTCCTCGACGCTGTCCTAATATTTGTGAACCTCAGTCAAATGGAAACCCATAGAAAACGAGGGTCCAAAGATTCTAAAAGGGGTAACTAACCCGAATGTGTTGACGGGGTAATTAATGCCACAAATACATACCTAGGCGGTGAAAATTGTATTTATTCAAAAACAATGTTAATTACTTCTTTGTTTTCACAGTACACATAAAGGTTTAGGATCCATGTTGGGTGTAAAAGTAAACGAAAACCGTAGAGCATGGGCCCATGCACATAATTAAACAAAATCAAAAAATCATATTTTGGAGATTCAAAATACTCCCTTGATCCATATTAAGTCTTTCTACTAAATCGGTGACACATGGAACTGAGGGCACGCACATATATATCTCCTCGATACTTACTCATGACATGTTTTTTCTAAATGGAGGATAAAACCCTCCTAGTCCTAGACAAGGCCTTCAAACAGCATTGGTTGTGTTGTGCGTCGGTAATGATGAGTCCAATCAAAAGTAAATTTATATTTCCTTTTATCACTGAAACGTATTTCGAGCCATCACCTTCATCAATGGCACGACGCACACTTGCCATGCTGCGAAAGGACACGATGCCAATAATGTTGAGCTTCAAGCTCCTTTAGAAACATCATGCTGGTACAATCCAAGAACGCTACACGGAGGAAAGTTGCTCGATTTGGCTTTAAGTTTGTGAGTGTACTCCACACTCGACACCTCTGGAGCTGGTCAACTTTTAGGACAGGGTGGTTGACTGGTTGTTGGAATAAGAAGAAGAAAAAGAAAAGAAAAAAACTGGTTGTTGAGAACTTGGGAGCATGTGTGCTTTTTCAGAGTTGTGATGATCCCTTAATCTGCCTGGTTTGACTTATCGTGGAGTCTGCACTTAAGAAACTGGTAGATAAGCCAGAGCGCCATAGGGTGACACTGTAGCTGTACTAGGCCAAACCAGCTGAGTGGATGGGTCACTGTAGGTGGGGCCTACCGGAAGCAGGTCAGGCGAGCCAACTGCTTGGGCTAAGAGTTAAATCCATCGGTAGTCATGAAACTTGTCGACTAAAATCAGTTTGGTCATTGTACAATGAAAATACGATTTTACGGTTACTCATTACACATGAGAGCTTCACACACGGTCACCCTAGCGACGTAGCATAGTATTTGCTGACATGGCAATGAGCGAGACCCACTGTCAGAAAACTTAACAGGGAGATAATAATACCTAGCTAGAGGAGGGCGTTTTTGCAAATCTACGATCCCCTTTCGTGGCTCTTCAGTGATGCCCTCATGGCGATGCGCCCGCGCTGCCACATTCTGTCGCCCCGACATGCCGGCCGTCCCCGGCGACGTAGCTCTCCATAGAAGCTCCGCCTCAACTTGAACTGGAAGAAGAACTCGACGGTGCTCTACGACCTCGTCATCTCCCACCCGCTGGAGTGGTTCCCATCGGAGTCCTCGGCTGCCGCCCGCTCCCACCAGCACGTCCCCAGTACCCACGCCGATGACTCCCCCAACCACCTCATTTGAGCTTCCCTTTCTTTTCTTGGCCTTTGCCTTGTACAGTTTAAGTCTTCTTGATGCCGTCTTCTAATATATAATGACACACATTTTGGTTGAAGATGTTGCTTGGCACCGGAAAGATGACAACCTACTTGGATCTGTTGGCCTGCAAGCTCATGATTTGGGACTTGTGTACAAACAAACCAGAACAATCTGTAGTTGCACACCAAAAGGAAGCAAGTATGGTTGATTCCAGTGTTGCTGACCTAAATGTTTATCTGAGTTCAGAGATACCTGAAGTCCTAAAGTTTGTTCTATCTTCCTCCTTCTCCTTCGAGGTGGTGCTGGTTCGCGGCGGACTGGAGCGTGGGTAGAGCCACAGCGGCACGGTGAGCTGCGCCGACGAACAAGCAGGTGGTTCGCAGCGGACTGGAGCGAGGCTCGAGTTAGCCGTGGGGGCACAAGGTGCAGGGCGTCGTCGAGAAGGGGGAGGAGGTTGAGGCATAGCCTCGCCGGAGATCGGCGGCGCCGGGGACGGCCGGCATCGGCCGGGGCGGCAGGAGGCAGCGGCGCGGGCGCATAGCCAAGAGGGGATCGCTCATGAGCCAGGGAAGGCAATGACAGTTTTGCAAAAACGTCCTCCTCTAGACGTGTGTTATCATCTCCCTGTTATGTTACCTGACATTGGGTCCCACTGAACGCCATGTCAGCAAATACGACGCTACGTCGCGAGTGGTGACCGTGTGTGAATCTCTGATGCGTATTCAATGACCGTAAATTTGTATTCTCATTGTACAATGACCAAACTGATTTTGCTCGTCAAGTTCCATGACTACTGGTGAATTTTACTCCTTAGGCTACTCAGCTCCATTGACAGCAACAGGGAGGAGGAGCCAATCAGCCAATAATCGATCACCGCACGCACACACGTAACCAGAGACAAAATTTGCTGTGTTGCCTTGAATGGGGTTCGCTTGGCGGTCTCCGTCCATCGCCGCCGTCAACAGAAAACACAGTACGGCGAGATTCTTGTGATCCCAGGAGCCTAATTCTGCGCCACAGGGCCAGCAAATCTGCTCGTGGCACGCAGCAGATCTTTTCCCCCATTTTCTGATCTCATCTTTTTTTTTTTTTTTTTTTTGCCACTGCCTTGTAGTGACGCGAGCTACAGGTTTTCAGTTACATATTTGACCATGGACCGGTGAACTTTAGTAAAGATGCGTACGTACGCAGCGGCGTGGTACACATGCAGTACATACGCATGGAAAGCAAGCAAGCACAGCAATGGCACGTACAACATGTAGTTGACACTTGACCTGCCTGCAGCACTGTGCGTAGACTGACACGCACACGCAGGAAAAGAGGAGGAAAACAAGCGATCCAGACTTCAGACTTCAGACTGATCGATCCATCGGCCAGTCGCATTCAATTCATCAGAGTAAAGCTGGATGCGTGCGTAGCTATAGGCCCGGTGCAGCAGCCAGCAGAGCTCGGAGACGCAGGCCACACCTAGCTCCTGCTTTGCTGCGGCTTGAGGGCATCTCCAGCAGGGCGATGCAAATTTATGTCCGTTTGCGTTAGGCACGGACATAAAAAAACGTCCGCATGTCCGCATGCGTCTGCCCCTTCTCCAGCGGCAGGGACGCATTTATTTGACCGCATGCGTGATTAGAGAGGAGAGAGAGGGAAAGATTCTGTTTATGTGGCTAGGAATAAGCGCATGCGTGATTAAAGGAGGAGAGAGAGGGCTGCATGCAGCCCAACCGGACACAAACGGACGCGCGGACGCGTCCGCAAAGACGCATTCCTGGCGCATATTTGATCCACGTTTGCGTCAGGACGGACACTGCAGATGTTTTGCGTCGCCCCGCTGGAAGGCATTGTCCGTTTGCGTCGCCTCGCTGGAGATGCCCTGATACCTTCGCTCCAGCCTCCAGAGCTACACAAAGTAGGAGTATCTCCAGTTCATCGTCTGAAAATTTGGTATCTCCAGTTAACACACAGCTTCATATGGATCACCTGCCGCAGTGCCGCCTAATCTCAACTATCTCCACCGTGGCACTGCACTCGCGTGACAAACTACATTGCCTATTAGAGCATCTCCAGCCACGTACCACAAAGCGTTCCTCAAACGGATTTTCCAGCCGCGTTCCTTAAATATTAAAATACTCTTTTTATTTTTTGCATTTTTATTTTAATAGAGAGAAGAAATATTCCACAAACTAATACATAATTCGGAACATAGTTTACACAAACGAAGACATAGTTTGGAACATGGTTTTTACAAACTAATACATAGTTTGAACCATGGTTGACACAAATTTAAAATATCGCAAAATAACGAAACCTAATTAGTGTTGGCATCGCAGATTTCGTGTGTTCGCTGCCAAGAAAGAACGCTCTCAGCCACTCTCAGTCACCCAAACTGGAAAATCCAGCTGGAAAATCCAGCTGGAAAATCCAGCTTAGCATAGAAAACAAAAAAATTCTTACCGCGAACACGAAATCCAAGCCAAGATGCAATCTAGAAGACGGTAGCAACGAGAGGATTGTCGAGTCTCACCCTTGAAGAGATTCCAAAGCCTACAAGATGAGGCTCTTGTTGCTGCGGTAGACGTTCACTTGCCGCTTGCAAAAGTGCGTAGAAGATCTTGATCACGGCGCCACGAACGGGCAGCACCTCCGTACTCGGTCACACGTTCGGTTGTTGATGAAGACGACGTCCACCTCCCCGTTCCAGCGGGCAGCGGAAGTAGTAGCTCCTCTTGAATCCGACAGCACGACGGCGTGGTGTCGGTGGCGGTGGAGAATCCCGGCGGAGCTTCGCTAAGCGTGCGGGGAAGAAGGAGGAGTGGGGTGGCTAGGGTTTGGGGAGAGGGGGTGGCTGGCCTCTATGGGGTGCGGCCAGCTTGTGGCTTTGTGGTGGCCGGCCCCCTCCCCTTGGCCCTCATTATATAGGTGGAACACCCAAGAGTTGGTCTACAAGTCTTCGAATAAGACCCCAAACCAAAACCTTCCATATCACATGAAACCTACCCAAGCTAGGACTGCCACTAGAGGTGGGATTCCCACCTTCCCTTGGGAGGGGGTGGCCGGCCACCTTAGGTGGAGTCCACCTGGGACTCCACCCCCTAGGGTTGGCCGGCCATGGTGGTGGAGTCCCTTCGGGACTCCGCCTTCCAAAGTGACTTTCTTCCGAACTTTTCTAGAACCTTCTAGAACCTTCCATAAATGCACCGGATCATTTTCAAACACATAAAATGACATCCTATATATGAATCTTATTCTCCGGACCATTCCGGAACTCCTCGTGATGTCCGGGATCTCATCCGGGACTTCGAACAAATATTCGAACTCCATTCCATATTCAAGTTCTACCATTTCAACATCCAACTTTAAGTGTGTCACCCTACGGTTCGCGAACTATGCGGACATGGTTGAGTACTCACTCCGACCAATAACCAATAGCGGGATCTGGAGATCCATAATGCCTCCCACATATTCAACGATGACTTAGTGATCGAATGAACCATTCACATACGATACCAATTCCCTTTGTCACGCGATATTTTACTTGTCCGAGGTTTGATCATCGGTATCACTCTATACCTTGTTCAACCTCGTCTCCTGACAAGTACTCTTTACTCGTATCGTGGTATGTGGTCTCTTATGAACTTATTTATATGCTTGCAAGACATTAGACGACATTCCACCGAGAGGGCCCAGAGTATATCTATCCGTCATCGGGATGGACAAATCCCACTATTGATCCATATGCCTCAACTCATACCTTCCGGATACTTAATCCCACCTTTATAACCACCCATTTACGCAGTGGTGTTTGATGTAATCAAAGTACCTTTCCGGCATAAGTGATTTATATGATCTCATGGTCATAAGGACTAGGTAACTATGTATTGAAAGCTTATAGCAAATAACTTAATAACGTGATCTTATGCTACGCTTAATTGGGTGTGTCCATTACATCATTCATATAATGATATAACCTTGTCATTAATAACATCCAATGTTCATGATTATGAAACTAATCATCTATTAATCAACAAGCTAGTTAAGAGGCTTACTAGGAACTCATTTGTTTGTTTACATAACACACATGTATCAATGTTTCGGTTAATACAATTTTAGCATGGTATATAAACATTTATCATAAACATAAAGATATATAATAACCACTTTTATTATTGCCTCTTGGGCATATCTCCAACAGTCTCCCACTTGCACTAGAGTCAATAATCTAGATTACATTGTAATGTACCTAACACCCATGGCATTCTGGTGTTGGTCATGCTTTGCCCTAGGGAGAGCTTTAGTCAACGGATCTGCTACATTCAGACCAGTGTGTACTTTGCAAATCTTTACTTCTCCATCTTCGATGTACTCGCGAATCGAATGATAACGTAGCTTGATATGCTTCAGCCTCTTGTGTGACCTTGGTTCTTGTGCATTGGCGATGGCACCCATGTTGTCACAGTAGATGACTAGTGGATCCAATGCACTAGGAACCACACCGAGCTCTATAATGAACCTCTTCATCCATACCGCTTCTGATGAAGCCTCTGAAGCCGCTATGTACTCCGATTCTGTTGAGGATTTCGCCACCGTGCACTGCTTCGAGCTTGCCCAGCTTACTGCAGCACCATTCAATATAAACACGTACCCAGACTGTGACTTAGAGTCATCAGGATCAGTGTTCCAACTTGCATCGGTGTAACTTGTTACAACGAGCTCTTGGTCACCTCCATAATAAATAAACATATCCTTAGTTCTTTTCAAGTACTTCAGGATATTCTTGACCGCTGTCCAGTGTTCCATTCCTGGATCACTTTGATATCTGCTAGTCAAACTAACAGCATGTGCTATATCCGGTCTTGTACATAGCATGGCATACATGATAGAGCCTACTGCCGAGGCATAGGGGATTTGACTCATCCTTTCTCTTTCTTCTGCCGTAGCCGGACCTTGAGTCTTACTCAAGATCTTGCCTGGTAACATAGGTAAGAATCCTTTCTTACTTTCGTCCATTCTAAACTTCTTTAGAATCTTGTCCAGGTATGTACTCTGTGATAGCCCTATTAGACGTCTTGATCTATCTCTATAAATCTTGATGCCTAATATATACGATGCTTCACCAAGGTCTTTCATTGAAAAACTATTATTCAAATAACCCTTTACACTGCTTAATAGTTCTATATCATTCCCAATCAATAATATGTCATCTACATATAATATCAGTAATGCTACAGAGCTCCCACTCACTTTCTTGTAAATACAGGCCTCTCCATGACATTGTATAGACCCGAAGTCTTTGATCACCTTATCAAAGCGTCGGTTCCAACTTCTCGATGCTTGCTTCAGTCCATAAATTGAACGCTGAAGTTTGCATACTTTGTCAGCATTTTTAGGATCGACAAAACCTTTGGGTTGTACCATATACAACTCTTCCTCAATGTCTCCATTAAGGAACGCCGTTTTGACATCCATCTGCCAAATCTCATAATCGAAAAATGCAGCTATTGCTAACAAAATCCTCACAGATTTTAGCTTCGCTACAGGTGAGAAAGTCTCATCGTAGTCAACACCTTGAATTTGTCGGAAACCCTTTGCGACAAGTCGAGCTTTATAGACAGTAATATTACCATCAGCATCTGTTTTTCTCTTGAAGATCCATTTATTCTCGACAGCCTTTCGGCTATCAGGTAAGTCTACCAAAGTCCACACTTTGTTATCATACATGGATCCCATTTCGGATTTCATGGCTTCTTGCCATTTGTTGGAATCTGGGCTCATCATTGCTTCTTCATACGTCGCAGGGTCTTCATCATTGTTGTCCACAATCATGACATTTAGACAAGGATCATACCAATCAGGAGTGGCACGCTCCCTTATCGATCTGCGAGGTTCAGTAGCTATCTCATTTGAAGTTTCATGATCATTATCATTAGCTTCTTCTGTTGCCGGTGTAGGCGGCACAGGAACTTCTTCCGGTACTGCGCTACTCTGATCAACGAGCAAAGATTCTTCAATCTCATCGAGTTCTACTTTTCTTCCAGTCACTTCTTTAGTGAGAAATTCTTTCTCAAGAAAGGTTCCGTTCTTAGCAACAAAGATATTGCCTTCGGATCTGTGATAGAAAGTGTACCCTATAGTTTCCTTAGGGTATCCTATGAAGACGCATTTCTCCGCTTTGGGTTCTAGCTTGTCCGGTTGTAACTTTTTTACATAGGCTTCGCAACCCCAAACTTTCAGGAACGACAGCTTAGGTTTCTTATTAAACCATAATTCATACGGTGTCGTTTCAACGGATTTTGATGGTGCTCTATTTAAAGTGAATGCGGCTGTCTCTAATGCATAACTCCAAAATGATAACGGCAAATCAGTAAGAGACATCATAGAACGAACCATATCTAAGAGAGTTCGATTACGACGTTCGGACACACCGTTTCGTTGTGGTGTTCCCGGCGGTGTCAATTGTGAAAGTATTCCACATTTCTTTAAATGCATGCCAAACTCATAACTCAGATATTCACCTCCGCGATCAGATCGTAGAAATTTAATCTTCTTGTTACGTTGATTTTCTACTTCACTTTGAAATTCCTTAAACTTCTCAAAAGTTTCGGATTTATGTTTCATGAAATAGATATACCCATATCTACTCAGATCATCTGTGAAGGTTAGAACATAACGATAACCACCGCGCGATGCTACACTCATTGGTCCGCACACATCGGTATGTATGATTTCCATTAAGTCAGTAGCTCGCTCCATAATACCAGAGAATGGAGTCTTAGTCATTTTTCCCATTAGACATGCTTCGCATCTATCAAGTGACTCAAAATCAAGTGATTCAAGTAATCCATCGGTATGGAGTTTCTTCATGCGTTTCACTCCAATATGACCAAGACGACAGTGCCACATATAAGTAGAATTATCATTCAATTTAATTTGCTTAGCATCAATGTTATGTATATGTGTATCACTACTATCGAGATCTAACAGAAATAAGCCATTCTTTTCAGGTGCTCGACCATAAAAGATATTATTCATAAAAATAGAACAACCATTATTCTCAGACTTGAATGAATAACCGTCTTGCATTAAACAAGATCTAGATATAATGTTCATGCTCAACGCGGGTACAAAATAACAATTATTGAGGCTTAAAACTAATCCCGAAGGTAGATGTAGAGGAAGTGTGCCGACAGCGATCACATCGACTTTGGATCCATTTCCAACGCGCATGGTCACTTCATCCTTTAGTAGTCTTCGTTTATTCTTTAGTTTCTGTTTCGAGTTACAAATATGAGCAACCGAACCAGTATCAAATACCCAGGTACTAGTACGAGAACCAGTAAGATAAACATCTATAACATGTATATCAGATATACCTTCTTTCTTTTTCTTGACAAGGCCGCTCTTCAGATCCGCCAAATACTTGGAGCAATTACGCTTCCAGTGTCCCTTCTCCTTGCAGTAATAACACTCAGCATCAGGCTTAGGGCCAGTCTTAGGTTTCACAGGAGGCGTGGCAGCTTTCTTGCCACCTTTTTTTGAATTTTCCCTTAGACTTGCCCTGTTTCTTGAAACTGGTGGTCTTGTTGACCATCAACACTTGGTGCTCTTTCTTGATCTCAATCTCAGCAGATTTTAGCATGGAGAAGAGTTCAGGTAACTCTTTGTTCATGTTCTGCATATTGTAGTTCATCACAAAGTTCTTGTAACTAGGTGGCAGTGATTGAAGGACACGATTAATCCCCAGTCTGTTAGGAATCACTATTCCCAAGTCAGAAGTTTCTTCGCATGCCCGGTCATGGCGAGCATGTGCTCACTAACGGAGCTGCCTTCTTCCATCATGCAGCTGAAGAAGTGTTTCGATGCTTCATAGCATTCCACGACCGCATGAGTTTCAAAGATAGTCTTCAACTCATTGATTAACTCATGTGGATCGTGGTGCTCAAAACGTTTTTGAAGATCAGCTTCCAGACTGCATAAGATGGCACACTGAACTTGAGAGTACCGAGTTTTCCGAGTTGCGTAAACATTCTTTACTTCATCGGTTTCAGTTTCTGCAGGAGGGTCACCTAGCGGTGCATCAAGCACATATTGCAGATTTCCGCCATTGAGGAAGATCCTCACATGACGGAACCAGTCGGTGAAGTTGCTACCGTTGCTCTTAAGCTTTTCTTTCTCTAGGAACTGGTTAAAATATCTACAACATATTTGCAATAGTTTAGACTAATGTTTATGACAAATTGAGTTCATATTTTAATTCAACATAATTAAAAACTAGGTGAACTCCCACTCAAAACAATATCCCTCGCATTGTCTTAGTGATCACACGAACCAAATCCACCATACAAGTCCGATCATCACGAGACAAGATGTAACTTCAATGGCGAACACTCAAAGTGTTCATCATATCAATCATATGATTCATGCTCTACCTTTCGGTATCACGTGTTCCGAGACCATGTCTGTACATGCTAGGCTCGTCAAGGCCACCTTAGTATCCGCATGTGCAAAACTGTCTTGCACCCGTTGTATGCACTTGTTGAATCTATCGCACCCGATCATCACGAGATGCTTCGAAACGACAAGTCTTGGCAACGGTGCTACTAAGGATGAACACTTTATTATCTTGATATTTTAGTGAGAGGGATCATCTTATAATGCTACCGTCGCGATCTAAGCAAAATAAGATGCATAAAAGGATTAACATCACATGCAGTTCATATGTGATATGATATGGCCCTTTTGTCTTTGCGCCTTTGATCTTCATCTCCAAAGCACGAACATGATCTCCATCAACAACGGGCATGATCTCCATCATCGTCGGCGAAGCACCAAGGTCAATGGCGCCGTCTTCATGATTGTCCTCCATGTAGCAACTATTACAACTACTTTGAAATACTACTCAACATGAAATTTAAAGACAACCATAAGGCTCCTGCCGGTTGCCACAATACAATAATGATCATCTCATACATAGTCATCATCACATTATGGCCATATCACATCACCAAACCCTGCAAAAACAAGTTAGACGTTCTCTAATTTGGTTTGCATATTTTACATAGTTTAGGGTTTTCGAGTAAGATCCAATCTACCTACGAACATGAACCACAACGGTGATACTAGTGTTGTCAATAGAAGAGTAAATTGAATCTTCACTATAGTAGGAGAGACAGACACCCGCAAAGCCACTTATGCAATACAAGTTGCATGTCGAGCGTGGAGCAAATCTCATGAACGCGGTCATGTAAAGTTAGCCCGAGCCGCTTCATCCCACTATGCCACAAAGATGCAAAGTACTCAAACTAAAGATAACAAAAGCATCAACGCCCACAAAACCATTGTGTTCTACTCGTGCAACCATCTATGCATAGACACGGCTCTGATACCACTGTAGGATAACGTAGCATAGAAAACAAAAAATTTCCTACCGCGAACACGAAATCCAAGCCAAGATGCAATCTAGAAGACGGTAGCAACGAGGGGATTGTCGAGTCTCACCCTTGAAGAGATTCCAAAGCCTACAAGATGAGGCTCTTGTTGCTGCGGTAGACGTTCACTTGCCGCTTGCAAAAGCGCGTAGAAGATCTTGATCACGGCGCCACGAACGGGCAGCACCTCCGTACTCGGTCACACGTTCGGTTGTTGATGAAGACGACGTCCACCTCCCCGTTCCAGCGGGCAGCGGAAGTAGTAGCTCCTCTTGAATCCGACAGCACGACGGTGTGGTGTCGGTGGCGGTGGAGAATCCCGGCGGAGCTTCGCTAAGCGTGCGGGGAAGAAGGAGGAGTGGGGCGGCTAGGGTTTGGGGAGAGGGGGTGGCTGGCCTCTATGGGGTGCGGCCAGCTTGTGGCTTTGTGGTGGCCGGCCCCCTCCCCTTGGCCCTCATTATATAGGTGGAACACCCAAGAGTTGGTCTACAAGTCTTCGAATAAGACCCCAAACCAAAACCTTCCATATCACATGAAACCTACCCAAGCTAGGACTCCCACTAGAGGTGGGATTCCCACCTTCCCTTGGGAGGGGGTGGCCGGCCACCTTAGGTGGAGTCCACCTGGGACTCCACCCCCTAGGGTTGGCCGGCCATGGTGGTGGAGTCCCTTCGGGACCCCGCCTTCCAAAGTGACTTTCTTCCGGACTTTTCTAGAACCTTCTAGAACCTTCCATAAATGCACCGGATCATTTTCAAACACATAAAATGACATCCTATATATGAATCTTATTCTCCGGACCATTCCGGAACTCCTCGTGATGTCCGGGATCTCATCCGGGACTTCGAACAAATATTCGAACTCCATTCCATATTCAAGTTCTACCATTTCAACATCCAACTTTAAGTGTGTCACCCTACGGTTCGCGAACTATGCGGACATGGTTGAGTACTCACTCCGACCAATAACCAATAGCGGGATCTGGAGATCCATAATGGCTCCCACATATTCAACGATGACTTAGTGATCGAATGAACCATTCACATACGATACCAATTCCCTTTGTCACGCGATATTTTACTTGTCCGAGGTTTGATCATCGGTATCACTCTATACCTTGTTCAACCTCGTCTCCTGACAAGTACTCTTTACTCGTATCGTGGTATGTGGTCTCTTATGAACTTATTCATATGCTTGCAAGACATTAGACGACATTCCACCGAGAGGGCCCAGAGTATATCTATCCGTCATCGGGATGGACAAATCCCACTATTGATCCATATGCCTCAACTCATACTTTCCGGATACTTAATCCCACCTTTATAACCACCCATTTACGCAGTGGTGTTTGATGTAATCAAAGTACCTTTCCGGCATAAGTGATTTATATGATCTCATGGTCATAAGGACTAGGTAACTATGTATTGAAAGCTTATAGCAAATAACTTAATGACGTGATCTTATGCTACGCTTAATTGGGTGTGTCCATTACATCATTCATATAATGATATAACCTTGTCATTAATAACATCCAATGTTCATGATTATGAAACTAATCATCTATTAATCAACAAGCTAGTTAAGAGGCTTACTAGGGACTCATTTGTTTGTTTACATAACACACATGTATCAATGTTTCGGTTAATACAATTTTAGCATGGTATATAAACATTTATCATAAACATAAAGATATATAATAACCACTTTTATTATTGCCTCTTGGGCATATCTCCAACAAAACCTTCGTGCCTATTTTCGATGCGAAGAAAATAACACTCAGTCGTCGTCCTTCTCGGCGATGTCGCCGTGGTAGTGTCGGCGGCAGCGCGTCTCGTCGAACACCTTCACGCTCATATCCCCCTCGCCAAGGCAGGAGAAAGTGAGCACGAAGCCGGCTTCGAGGTGGTGATAGCGCGCAAACTTTTCTCAGCCGATATGCAGGTACATCTCGCCGCGCGCGTCGTAGATCACGTTCACAATTCACCGGCAGCAGCCGCAGGCAGCCTCCCGCAGATGCAGGCTCGTGGCCGGTGACGAAGTTGGCGAACGTGTCCGGTAGCCTCTGAAAGCCGTGTGGGTCGCCCTTGAGGACGACGACGAACTCGAACAGCACTTGCCGCTCCTCCTGCAGGTCCGACAATGAAGGCGACAGCGTCGCAGGCGACGGAGAGCGTGCAGCTCTGCCGCGGCCACGACCACGACCACGGCCGCGAGCCCGGCCTCTGCCTCTACCAGCCATGGCATCGACTCTTGAGATGGTGGCGGCTAGGGTTGGGGAGGGAGGCGCTAGGGTTTGTGTGTGAGGGATGATGAGAGAGCGACCCTTTTTATAGGCCAGAGGGAGGCGGGGGAGCGGTGGTGCTCATTAACGCCGACAAGCAGAGCTAGGCGCGACGAGACACTTGACTGCGCCTCTGCGGGAACTGCACCGTTGCTGCGCGCTAATAACTTCCGTCGCGAGGTATGCGACGGTTAGGTTAAACTTCAATGTGCTGCTAACGCGTCGGTTCCGCCACTCCCCGCCTCGCTTTTCGTTGTGTCCAGCGTCCCCGAAGCGTCCCCTGTGTAGCGGGGACGGGCTCGGGGCGCCGGACACCGTATCGGGCCGTGCCGGACAAAAAAACGGCTTTGAACACATGGCTGAGAACATTTTTTATTCGGCGCACTCCAAATCCCTTTGGAGGACGCTTTGAAGGAAGTGGCTGGAGATGCTCTTAACCCAATCGTCTTGGGCGTCAGCTCGCTTCTTTGTTCCCCGTTCAAAGGATTATTGGAGATTCTACGCACTCAGAGCATCTCCAGTCGCGTCCCCCAAAGCATCCCCCAAAGGGATTTGGGGCGCGCCGGACAGAAAATGCGTTCCAGCCGCGTCCCCCAAAGCCCATTTTTGTCCGGCGCGGCCCGATACGGTGTCCGGCTCCCCGAGCCCGTCCCCGTCCCACAGGGGACGCTCCGGGGACGCCGGACACAACGAAAAGCGAGGCGGGCTCCCACATGTTGGCGACTATTTGCATAAACCGTTGGTTCGCGCCTCTTTTCTCGTCGCTCCTTCCTTCCCGCGCCTCCCACCCCACCGCCGCCGCTGGATTTCCCGGCCGTTTGGGCGTCTGATCTCTGCTGAGAGTCGGCACCGTTGTCGCGGCTGGGGCTCCCGCCGGTCGTGGCGCCGCCGCCGCGTCGCCAGCGCGTCCCAGAACGCGCCGTCAAATCCGCCCCACCTCCGCGCACAGAAGATGCTCGACGACTTGCCAGGTAGGCGCGATTGGCCGCTGTTTGTTGCGTCGTCTGCCTCGGCGCAATTTTAACCATTGATTTTGCTTTAGCCATGGACAGCGACGATGAGATGGTGCTTGAAGCTGTGGCAGATTATGACCTGTGGATTTGGCATTCTTTCTTTGGCATGGCGGGATCACACAATGACATCAACGTGTTGCAGCGGTCTCCGGTGTTCAGCAGACTAGTGGAAGAGCATGCTCCACCATGCAACTATGAGATCAATGGCCACCAATATACCAAAGGCTATTATCTAGCCGATGGTATATATCCAAAATGGGCCACTTTTGTCAAAACAATCTCGAATCCATCAGGTCTGAAGAATTCTCACTTTGCTACACGACAGGAGGCTTGCAGGAAGGATGTCGAGCGGGCATTTGGTGTGCTTCAAGTACAATTTGCCATTGTTCGGTACCCTGCTCTAAGCTGGTCTCACGACCAAATGTGGGAGGTGATGCAGGCTTGTATGATCATGCACAACATGATCATCGAGGATGACCGCAAGAATCATGTTAGGTCACATGTTGGTCCCTATGAGTGTCAAGGCCCTCTTGCCGAGGTTGATCATGAGTTGCCTGCTGATTTTGCTGATTTTCTCGTTATGCACGCAGAGATCCGTGACAGCAATGTTCATGATCAACTTCAAGCTGATCTCGTTGAGCATTTGTGGAGGATCAAAGGAAATACTGTGGCACCTTGATGTAGCATCTAGCCCTATTTATTATATTTGATTACTTGTTTTACTGTTTGTTGTAATTTAATTTGAAAACAATCCTCGCAAACATTTTTATTCATATGCTACATTTGATAAATGGTTTATGTGTTAAAAAAGTATTTTTAATGTTTGGGGGCGGCGTTTGGGGGACGCGGCTGGGGAGCGATGTCCCCAAACGCGGCTCGAACAAAACACGTCCCCCAAACGCTCAATCCGACGCGGTTTGGGGGACGCGACTGGAGATGCTCTCAGCCATTGCACGTATCATCATTTGGTCATACGAATAATGCAAAGAGGAATTATACGAAAATATCATTTCATTCGGATGACATCCCAAAAGGAGAAACATGTGGCATTTAACATCCGCTACGATCTCTCTATTTTCAATGTAAAATATGTATATCTGGGGGAGCAAAGTGCTAAAAAAAAATTCTATTCTAAGCCTTGTAAATTTTTTTCCTTAAATCCCCCCCCCCCCCCCCCCCCCCGACTTGTACATAGCTCCGCCTCCGTGCGTAATGCTAAAAGAATTTGAAAACACGTGGATACGCAATAGATCGATGTCCAACGCCGATATTTGTGCCAAGGCTAGGCTAGGTGTATGAGATAACTCTCACTGAAACAAGGGTTTTTTTCTATGAAGCTGGACTTGATGGAAATTTCAACTTTGAATCTGTGTGCACTTTACAACATAGGAAAGCATCGTATGGCCCTAATTAACCCATCAAACCAAACTAGCTCGGAAAATGATGAACTGAATTCTCTAAAATTGGTATGACATTTCTTTAATACAAAAAGGCACTACGACCCCATATAGCTTACTCCTAACTCCTAATCATAGAAAAAGAAGATATTAGATGTCTGTTGTGTGAAGGATTAGGCCTATGCCATAGTTCCCATTAAAACAAAGAAAGTTTTCATGAAGTTGAAGTTAACAGAATTTTTTTCTTTGTGACCACGTGCATATTGGAACGTAGGGAAGAATCATATCGTTTCTAATTCTCAATACCAAACAAATTCCATAAGATAGAAAATCAACAATTGAATAGTGCGTTATTTAGCGCGACAAAGCATGCCATCTCATTTTTTTTTACAACTATGCTATAAGTCTAGTCCAACCTGAGGTTGGGTGGTTAGGAGGGTGGTTGTACCCCCAGCCCACCAGAGTTCAAATCCCAGATTTGACATCTGTGTGTCTCATAAAGGCGGAATATTCATTCAGTGGGAGGCGACGTTCCCGTCGACAGCGAGGCGCCTGTGGTGACTTCGTCAATTTCAAGATTCAATCCGCCGGCTCAGTCTTCCGAAGGTGCTCATAGGGGTAGGGTGTGCGTGTGTGCGTTCATAGGGGTGAGTGTATGCGCGTGTATGTGAGCGTCTGCGTTTGTACTGTGTTTCTCAAAAAAAAAAAAAAAAATTTAGCGTTTTTTTCCGTGGTGCACCCAAAGAACTCATGCTACACGTACAGTACTATTTGCTCCTATCCTTGCGTTTTAGAGTCCAGCCGATCAAATAGACTCTTAGCGGAAATTCATTTTTGATCTTGGGTTTATATGGTGCTGCCATCAGAGAAACTATTTTAAAGTATCAAAAATCAAACAAAATTTCGTGCGTACATCTCGATACTTTATTGTGTACGCTAAGTTTTATGGAAAATCGACATTTTAGTACTGTTTTTTTGTCTTTACACACGACACAAATAACATTGGTTTTTCATCAAACGACGTTGCTATCACATAGAACAACGAGATGTACGCGCAACATATTTTTATTAACTTCTTTTGACAATTTTAAATATATTTAAAACTCATTTCCAAAACAAGAAGCATATGCGCCTTGTGCGACTCTTATTTTCTATTCACGCCATGCAAAGACGGAGGCTAAGTTTATCCGGTAAATTGTAGGGCTTTTCTTAACACTTGCACTGCTAGGATATCTCTCTAGTTTATTTATTTATGCCCGTCTATAATCCCACGAGTTTCAATATGCTAATAGCGCGCTATGTCATATCTGGAGAGTCGACAACTAATTTTACTCGCTAGGGCACTATTTAAGAGACATCATGCCATGTCACACTAAAATGTCATAGCGTCAAAGCGCTATTTTTTTCACCCTATTGGTCCAATTGCCCGAATTTTTCTGCTTAAGAAAAAAAAAGTTATGCCAATCAAAGCAGAAGATAATATTGATAATGCTGATGATTCTGAATAAATAATTTATACTATGTTACTGTATCATGAAATATTGATGTTAGGTTTCTAAAAATTGAAAAACTATTTTGTATGTGGTTATGTATGTATGGTTATGTTACTTTTGGACTATATCCTTTTTATTTGCTGAAATCTTCTATATATAGGCTATACGTAGTATTTTTTTAAAGTGGTATTCGAAATATAGTAGTAGCACGATGTAGTGTGCATAGCATTTAGATGATGCCGCCGCTATTTATTTTAGCATCGTATTTTCAACCTTAGTTTCAACCGTGACCGAAAAGACACAATGTATCGTTACACCGAGGAGGAGCAGGATGTACGTACAAGCTGCTCCCGCGCGCCATCTACGTCCAAAGCTTGTACGACAACCATCATCATTAACCTCACCACGAAATTCCCTACGGCATCAACTCCATCCATCCATACATCCATCATTAACCTCTCAGCCCACATCTCACATTGATCCTCTTTCTGTCGAACTGCCAATCACGCCCATCGGCCATGCCATCCTCATCATGCATCCCTGTTGAAAGAAATCGGTCTTTACTAAACAACAAACACGAGCTAATCAGCTCGATTAGTTACAAACGGCATCTTCCATCAGCGGCGGCAGGCATGCCTGCAACAAGCAAGCTAGCTAGGTGCAGAGGGAGACATGATCATATCGCTGCAGAGGAGACACCGCATGTGCGTTCCTCTTCCTCGTCAGGCCCTGGAGAATGGCGATTTTAATTAGCTACTCGTACATGTACCCCAAGTGACGGTTTAGTTTAGTGATGGAGCACGACGAGCATAGCAGGGACAAACCTTGGATTAATTGGGGAAAATGATTGTCCTCCCCCGGGGGATCGGGCGCGGCGCAACCTCCGGGTGCGGGGCCGTTAGATGAGACCGATCGCACGGACGTGAATTCCCAGCGACAGCTTCACGTGCGTGGACCCCACCCACGTTTTCAACGTCCCCAACCTTATCTCCTCCCCAAATCGCACTGCTACCGCCGTGGCGCCATCTCCGGCCGGCTCCGCCGTAGCTTGCGCGGCGCCGTCTCCGGCCGGCTCCGCCGCAGCTTGCGCGCCGCCGTCTCCCTCCACGTCGAGCTCCGCTTCTCTGCGTCCGGCTGTCGCCTCCCTTGACCTCCACCTTCTGCATTTGCGCCGTCGCGTCCTCGACGGCGCCCAAGCCGTGCTGGGCCTCCCCTGCAGCTTGTGCGTCTTCGTCGCCCCACGCCGAGCTCCGCCCCATGCGCGGGTTCGCCGCCTCCCCTGACCTCCTCCTTCTACAGTCGCGCCGCCGCGTCCTCGTCGGCGCCCACGCGGAGAACGGCCTCGCCCACAGCTCGTGCGTCTTTGTCGCACACCACGCCGAGCTCCGCCTCCCTACGCGCGGCCGCCCACCTCCCCTGCATGTGGATGCCTCCTCCCTCAATCCCCTCCTCTTGCAGCCGCCCACACCGAGCTCCGCCTTCCCTGCGTGCGGCTAGGGACGTCAACAAACGCGTAGGAAGAGCACGGTGGCCATGGCTTTTCATTGATGACGACGTCCATCTCTTTTTTTTCTTTTTCATGTGATGCTACGTATGAAGACTCACGGTGCTACCCTAGGTCGACGATGGTGCTACTATAGGTTGGCGACGTTGCTACATTGGTCGATGGTGTGGGGTGCTGCAAACGACACATGGCGATGCTACCAACTGTGGTCGGGGTTGCTTCCAATGGTGTTATGTGTTGCTACGTGCGGGATTGTGTTTTTTGGGGATTTTGCGGCCATATGTTTCGTGGATTTGCAACATAGGAATTATTTTTTTGCTACCTTTTTTTTGCTATGTTGCTACAATTGCAAAATATTTTTGCTACGAGGTCTCCAGCGAGGTCTTCGGTGAGTCTCCGGCGAGGTCTCCGGTGAGTTCCCCGGCGAGTTCCCCATCGATGTAACCAACGATAATCATTTTTGCTACAATAGCACACTTATTTTTGCTACGAGGTCTCCGGCGAGGTCTCCGGCGAGTCTCCGGTGGTGTTCCGGCGAGCTCAACGTTTTCTTTTATTTCATAGGTGAACCGTTTTTTGCTACACTGAAGCAAAAGCGGGATTTTTTTTGCTACCCGGCAGCAAAAAGGACACGTGTCAGCATGGGGACCCGGGGGCTGGGAAATCAAATCCCCCGGGGGACGCCCAGTACTGTCCATTAATTGGCATGTGTGTAGCCAGTAATTTGCCGGGAATGTAGCGAACCGTGCGATATTATTCCTTGATCAGGCGCGCCCGCGCGTGCCTTCCGGCTGCAATCATCGCCCGCTCTCTTCGAGCTGCATCTTGTCTACACCACAACATACCTGCATTGCATATTTGCACGCGCCCGATTGGTGCACGCATCAACGTTTGGATTGGCGTAAACAAAGAAAGAAAAGCTTAGCATGATTCAGAACGAATATTCGATGATGAGTCTTTTCATGCGTGACACGAGGGTGGACAGTTGCCTGAATCCAGCTTCAACTATGAATGCACTTACTTCTAGTTATCTTAAGCAGTTAAGCGAAAATCCGTAGGACAACATTTTAATCACATTTTAAAGATTTTCAGAACCACGGTACAACCCAAATTGGCAGCCAAGTACTCGTAAACATGATGGTGAGGGGTTGTCGTTGCCTAATCGACGGTACCTCGGAGGAGGGATCCTCACGAGGGGGAGAAGAAGTAGGGGCTATAGGGCGGAGTGCACACGGGGCGGTGGTACGCGATTTACCCAGCTTCGGAACACTTGCACGATGACAGGGCCTACTGCTGCTTGTCTGGAATTATCTGGGCGCTTTCGCGATGTTACAATGAGTTGTTGTTCTGCCTCTAGGGCTCCCAGGATCCGGCTTATAAAGGCGCACGGATCTAGGGTTTATATGGAGAGTCCTAGCCGGATTACAGATAGCCTAACTACGGTACAATGTCTTGCCGTGGTCGTTCCGGCTCCGGCGAGGCTCTGGATCGCGGCTCCGGCGAGGCTCTGGGTCGCGCTCCTCATTCCGACTCCTCCTGGGCTCGGGCTCACGAACATTGTTCTGGTTCCGGCGTGGTTCCGGCGAACGCTCCCTGTTTCTGTTTCTTGGCAGCACGTTGTCGCGGATAACAATCCCACCATGCCCTGGGGGCCTGGTGTTTCCGGCTGGACTACGGCGGCGAGGGGGTCGCGGGTAACCATTAGGCGGAGGAGAGGGGTTGCGATATTTGTCTCGTCCAGAGTACATTGCATCCTTTCCCTTTCTTGGATCTGACGAAGGCGTCTTTGACGGAACGGGAATCGGATTTGGGTGTTCCCTGATTCTTCTT
Organism: Lolium perenne; assembly: GCF_019359855.2. Taxonomy (NCBI): domain Eukaryota; kingdom Viridiplantae; phylum Streptophyta; class Magnoliopsida; order Poales; family Poaceae; genus Lolium; species Lolium perenne. Next base: position 22,475,710 of record NC_067248.2, read on the forward strand.
CTGCGCTCCGAGGATCCGGTGTGTGATTCATCATCGGGATGCCGATCAGCGCGGGCGTCCTTCTGCGTGGTAGATACACAGTTATCCGGATTGGATTCCAACCTGCGCGAAGTATCCGCCTTGCTTTGCTGCTGCATTGCTGAGGCGACAAGTGTGCGGAGGTAGTTGATATCAACCTCTTCGTCCTTCTTCTTCAACAGCTCCGCAGCTTTTAGCATGTTGTCCTTTGGGGTTTCCAGCGGCCGGTGCTCTGCGGGCGTGGCGAAGTTGATCCTGCGAGGCGGAATTGCTTCTCTAACAATTCGATCGGCCTCCGCCTGCGCATAGGTCATCTTTACTTCCCACTCTTTCGCCATGCTTTTGACCTGCTCGAGTGTGGCAGTAATTTCGCGATCCTGTCTGTCGAAGTGGTCCGCCAAACCTGCAGCTTCTGCCCTTTCTTCCCTTAATGCGGCTTCGGTATCGGCGAGCTTCTTGGCTGTGGCCAGCATTTCCTATCTAGTGGCCTCTAGGGCCTCCAGATCTGCGGCGTCGCCCGGGGTTATAGGTTTGTTAAGAACTGCTCGCGCAACCATCTCTTCAGCTGACAGGAGTTCCTCCGAGGAAGAATCCCTGCGGGGTCGCTCCCGTGATATTGGAGATCCTTGGCGGGATGGCTGAGGGTCGGATTGGCTGGTTGGCTCTTCAGATCCAGTTTGTCCCAGCGCTGCTACAGTTGCGAGAACCTGCTTAGGCTGGGCGGAGTCGACTTCAGGCTGATCACCGAAACCGTACTCCCCTAGCTTGCGGTTAAACTCGTCAGTATCCATGGAGGGGGTATTGTGATGACCCGGCATACCACTGCATGGTGTAGTATGCAAGTCTGATATAACACCAATGAAACACCGTTCCACTAGTATTATATCGCTCAGAGTGGTACAACAGAAACATATGCGGGTCCACGGCATGTCTATAGAATTACAACATTGACTCTGTTACATAAGATCAGCACAGCCTCCTACTTTACAATGAGGTAAATCTGCAATAAACTCCAGAAGAACGACTCGTAGTCTAGTCCTATCACGAACTCTATTTGTAGAGTATTTAACTAGCTATAGAGGCTAAGAATAGATTCTAGCTAAGTAGGAGCTAGGTTTAGGAAGCTAGTTCCCTTCTATGGCTAAACTAAGTTTTCTCCTTGTTGGTTGTGGTATCTGACTTCTCTGACAGGGTCCTGTCTCTTGAAGTAGTTGTTGACTCCTCGGCCTTCGAGTTGCACTGTAGATCCTCCTTCGATGCCTCCATATCTAAGCAAGGGATTTAAGAGTGGGATGAGTACGAGCGTACTCAACAAGTTCATTATAGGAAAGAGGTGTTTAATGCACTAGCTACGGCATTAGACCAGAAAGTCTAATACCAATGCAAGTTTTCATAACCAATTCTTCAAAAGGTTGCTTTTATTCAGAAGAACTATGTCCGTCAGCCTTCACCGGTTTACTAGAACTTCATGGAGCTCCTTTCCGGCCGCGTTCGCAGTTCCATATCCCGAACGAGGAGTGACAGGTCACGGTTCTTTACACTCTGCAGAGGTGTGTTGCTTTACCCATAAGAGATCTTAACCTTGGTGCCAACCGGGCAATTTCCCCGTCCACACTTCCTATGGTGTGAGGCCCGGTATAAGGTCTAGCCAATCATGTTCCTCCGCTACCTCGAACACCCACCCGTTGTTGCATGCACCGACCCTGGGTCCACGTCGGTCCCATTATTCCTGTAGATTTCAAGGTGGACCCCGACCACGACAACAGTGCTGGGCTCTACCATACACTCCTACGCCGGTGGCTGCAACCCATCATAGACCGCAATACCGTGGGGACTTAGGACTCCCCAGCCTCACCATCTTGCTCCTTCGGGCGACAAGTGTACTACGGACAATGCCGTGGGGACTTAGGACTCCCCAGCCTCACCAGCTTGCCCCCTTGGATTACAAGTGTACTACGGTAAAGCGCATCCGTTGATGAACGAGAGGTGGAAACACTTTTGACTACTCCGTCCCACTCCGGATCTTATGGTTAACACGGGTATTACGGCACAAGAATCACTGGCGACATTTGTTGTTTAATCCTAGATGGATATAAACCCGTGCAATGGAACCTCCACCATATCAACACAATCCATGGTTCCATTGCCCACCACATAGTCATATTCATAGTTATGAAAGTAGTGGTTTTGGTTTTTATGCAATAGTGATAACCATAGTACTTTGCAAGTAATTTGATAGAAATAATCAAATGACATGAGCAAGTGATGAACTTGCCTTTCTTGACTGCAAGATTATGCAGGCAAGGTCTTCGATGCGTAATAACTCCAAATTCTGAAATAGCATCATCGTCCGGTAAGGACGATGTTTAAAAGATTGGCAAGGATGCAATAATGCATAAGAATGAGATGCAATCGCTCTAAGCGTGTCCTAACCCCGATGATTTAGGATCAGTGAGTTGCAATGATTAGTTCAGGGTGTGTTGCACTTTTAGAGTGATTCACAAACAAGGTTCTTATTCAGGTTTGTGTTGTTTTAGAATCATAAGCAAGTGGTAAAATGCTTAGTAACAATCATACACCTCAAGGAATAGTAGTTGTATAATAAGTAAACAGCAGTTGTCAATTTTAAGTCCTATAGTGCATGGTTGATGATTACTTATTATATAATTCGAAAGAATAACTTTTGAAGAACATGTTCTATAATGAAGAACAAGTATGATCATTATGGTTGAGGGGGTTCTATGGTTGATTATGGTTTCAGTTAATTTCTGGAGTAAGTATTAGATGGATCACAACCTAGTTGGATTTATCATCTACTAGGCTTGTATTGTTGAATTAAGCCTAAATATCTTAATCACCAATAGTTGCTATCAAGGTGGCATACCTTGTTGGTGATAGTTGGCTAGGGTTTATAGGTTCTTATAAGCAGGGTTGATGATGATTCTTTATTTACTTCAAAAGAATAACTTTTGAAGAACATACTTCTTAAGTAATAAGAAGTATTATAATTAAGGTTGAGGTTGGCTTGTATTAGCCATTGGATCTCTAAGTAGAGAATGGTTGGTTCCAAAATAGGATGGTTCATAAGTATCTCACACTAGTAGGGTTTAGTGGAACAGGGTTATGTAATGCAATATGGTAGGTATGGGTGCTGTTAGGGTTCATCACAATGGTGTGATGATAATTAAAGTTACTTAAAGATGATAATTCTAATGATATGAGCTAGGGTTTGCATTTGGTTAACCCTACTTGATCAACCATGTTGGATAGGGATGCATATATGGGATACTAAATGATTGATAAAAGAGCTCCTACATTTTATGTGGACATAACAAGTAGTTAATTGCTAGTTATGGTTTTGTGGATCAGAAGTAAGTACATGATCACATGTTCTAACCTAGGTTTAGGTTTAAAAACAATTTAAGTTTCACATGTAGTGATGGAACTAGGTTTTGTGCATAATTGAATTAGGGTTTTAGGGTTATACATGAAATGATGAGTTCCTAGTTTTCTACCATATGGAACTAGGGTTTCTTAATCACCATATAGTTCTATGATTAATAACTTCAATTTAAAGTTGAAGTTATTAATAATTTGGGAATAATAATAATATTGAATCTTGGCATTTTATTATTTTTAGATAATTAATAATTAAGGTAATTATCAATTAGGGTTTAAATTTCCACTAATAAAGATTTATCAAAATAACAATTAAAGAAAATTAGTCTAAATGTTTTCTTTATTTATTTACTGGTTTTTATTTACTTTTGGAAGTTTTTACTAATTATTGAATTTTAATTAAATTTGGAATTAAAATTAAAAGCTTAAATAACAAGTATTAAATAATTAAATTTTTATTAAAAATAAAAATTTCATTTTATATTTTTATTGGATAGGGTTTTTCTTTATAAGAATTTTGATATCTTATTTGTATTTTTCTGACTTAATTTGAATTTTCTAGATTTATTTAAAGTTGCAGCAATTTTCTGGATTTAAATTTAAAACTGGATTGACTAAAGCTACCCGGGATTCTACCCAAACAGCCACTGGCTGGTGGGTCCGTGTCCACGCTGGAGGCCACATGGCGCCGAGGTGGCAACCTTGTGCCCTACCGGCGGCCAGTCGTCGACGACGCCGGCGTTGGAGGCCTCCCGCGGACCCGTGCGTGTGCTCAATCGCGAGAGGACATCTATGCGAACCTAATAGTGGTGGCGCCGCCGGCTAATCGTCACCGGAGCTTCGCCGGCGATGAGGCCGAGCGGAACAACGTGCGGGTGTACGGTGCTAGGGCGTTGCAGGATGCTAGGGAGAGGGCTAGGAAGCTCTGGGGACTCAGTAACTCACCGCGAGCACAACGCGCTTGACGGCGTGGCTTGCCGGGGCCTGTTTCGCCGGAATCGCTCGCTCCCGTCGTCGGAGAAGACGAGCTCGACGGCGGCGCTACGGTCCAATCGGGGTTGATTCCTCTTGCAGGAAGAGCTTGTTGAGTACGGCGGTCTCAGCGGTGGTAACGGCGAAGCCCGGGAATGCTCTGAACGGCGGCCATGGTCGACATCTGAGCGGCTAGGGTTTCGGTAGGAAAGGGGAAAAATGGGGCGGGGAAGAAGAAGAGCTCGAAGCTGGTTCCGTTCGGGGCCTTTATACGACGCTGTGGAGGTCGCCACGCCACACTGCCGAAGAAGGAGAAGCTGCCAGCAAGAGGGAGAAGAGAGACACGGCGTCGCGGTGGCCTCAGTGCACGGAGGGGATGAGGACGACCCCCTCCCGTTGTTTTTTTTTAGCGAAGGGGTATCGCGGGCTGCAGTTTGGTGATGGCCTGGGCCGTGGTGTTGGGCTGCTGGGCAGGCTTCTGCTGGGCTGCTTTGGCTGGTAAGGTCCAGGTAAGCCCCATCTCCTTTATCTCTTTTATTCATTTCTGTTTTGTATTTTTTTCTATTTTCTGCTTTATGCTTTGTGTTGAATTCTGTTTATAATTCATGTATTAACTATTTTTCTATTTTGCAAGTGTTAAACAATTGGTCTTTTATGAAGACTAATAAATGTATTATTGTAATACTCAATTGTTTTGATTAAACATTTCACATATGTGGGCTTTATTACAAATTGTAAATAATCATGATTTTATGCACTCATTTTAATTTCCTTTTTCTTGTGTAATCACATCCATTATTATTATTAGGGTTGATAATTTCTATTCTAAGTGTTTTAGAATTTATCATTAGGGTTTGAGCTCTTAATTGAGAATTTAGTTCCCTGCATATGATTTTATGTGATCCTCTATTTATTAAGATCTTGTAATTTTGATTATTACTCTATGTCAAGGTTAGCACTAGTATTATATTTTAATAACACTTTGAATTACCTAGAGTAGACATTACTCTCCTCATGGTTGGACTTTTGGTTGTAAGGATAAGTGGGTGTTAATCACACTCATGGTTCTAATTATAAGATGTATCACAAGAGTTTTCCCAGGTTTAATAATTATAACTTAAGATTTTATTAATGTGCCATACTAGGGTTCTAATGATATTTACCTAATGGCAATTGGTTTGAATCTCAGTTTTGGCCTAGGTTTATATTAGGATCACCATAGTGATACATGAACTAAAAATGAGGTATAGCTTAGGGTTTAGTCACCACTATTCATGGCAAGAGAGTTTACTTGCATAATAGTTGTGGTTCTCCTTTAGTTACTAAGATTTGAGAATTGGTTTTATCTTTTTCCAATTTAACTTCTTTTATTACTCCCCACTTATCATTAAAGTAACTACATTGATTATAGTTCTTTTTATAGTTAACTTTGGTCACATTGAGGTATGGTTTCTCACTACATAAAGTATAGTGTTTAACTCTAAGGTGCTCTTGGGTTCCTTAATTTAGGAAATATAGATATGGTAGGATTCTAATTGTGATCACCTAGTGGTTCACAAGTAAAGGTTGGGATATAAGTCTAGGGTTGCTTACTAATGATCTCCCCATAATTTTATGTGGTGAATGATATCTACTTTTCCTATTAGGGTTTATCTTATCCTCACATATCTCAAGTACATGATCATGGTTAGACATGATCAACTTGTTCTTGATATTAATTCCTCAAGTTCTTAGATTTTATGATCATCACTCAATTTATAATGATCAAGGTTTGGCTTGCTAAGGTATCTCTGATGAATTTGGTTTCTCACTCCCAAGATCAAGTGTTGTCTTGATCAACTAAACATAGACTTTATTGTATAGTTTCTTGAATGGGCAGGGTTATGGTTGTCTCAATTATCTTGAGTATAACACCATAGGTTGAGCTCTCTCATTTAAGAACAGTTATTCTAGGGTTTATGGTGTACTCTTAATATCTCCTTAGGTATCTAGGCTAAGGTTCCATTTGTCTAGCTTAATTGGGTTAGTCTCTTCCTCACCTTATCAATTCCTGGATATGGTATTATTTCATGTGATATTAGGTTGTCTCACCACTCCAAGATGAAATGGTTAATCTTCTAATACTTTAGTTCAATGATTATCCTTTATTCTTAAATAGGTAAAACTAAGATTGGTATGAGTGGTCTCTCTCTTATTTGGGGAAGGACTTTAATACTAACCTAAGTTTAGGCTCCATAGAGATTGGTGTGATCATCAATATCTATGTTTAACATAAATGGTTTCTCTTAAAGATGATGATTTGAGTACCTGGATGTAAATCCAAGGTTTAACTCAAGGTTTGTTAATGCTTCTCTAATAATTAAAATAGAACTCTCACCTCTCTAGGTTTGATGTATATTAATATGGAATAGAGCAGGATATATATTTCTTAGTTGGATCTCTTTGTCTTGTTTCCAAGATTAAGGTAGAATGAATACCATGAGGTTCATGGTAGGATCAAGGATTAGTTTAAGACATGGAAAAGATGAGTGAAGAATAGTTTCTCCAATTATTGTTATTTGGTTTGTAATTGACAAATATTCTTGTGTTATGGCAATGATTACCATATTAGGATCTGTTATAAGATCAAGTAGTTGATCATTGAGTAAAGTGTTGTTGTGTTGATTATCAGTTCCATTTGATCTAACCCCTTGGTTCGAACTATCTCTACCCAAAGCAAGGTTTTAGCAAAGTCACTTTGAGGTTTATAGCGCTTGACTTGATGAGCTACTTCAATTCCACCAAGGTCAAGTGAAACTTCAGTTCTTGTGACTGTTTTACTTTAAAGCGCGAAAATTCCCCAGATTTTCTATGCATGGATGCAATGCACACATCTGTTTCCTCTATTTCTGTAACCCCAATACCTGGGATATTACAGGTATCTCCGGAAATTGGGCTCAGATTGCCCAAGATCGACTCTTCAACCGGAGCTTCGCTTTCTCCGACAGGCTCAGCCTGATCCGGATCCGCGCCGTTTTCCGGTGCCTCCACCTGCTCAGGGCCAGCTCCGTCTTCTTGAGGGGCGGTTCCGGCGGTATGGACCAAGAAGTGTACGAAGTGGCACCTCTGCTTTTCTAACACCTGGGAGACCCAGGCGGATCTGCATTGGTCTTCCACCGTTGTTTCCTGCTCAGGGGCGGATTGGGTGGGCTTTGAAAATTTCAGATCTGAGGCGGAATCTTCCTTGGGAGGCTCCTGCATCTCAGATCGGATCTTCGCGACAGCGTCCAGCTCTGCGGCGGTCGCGTCTGCGTTACTTACCAGTGGGTTTCCGTCGGAATCGACGGTTTCCCCGATGAAGATGTGTATGCCGCCAATTGGGACGATGGAGAGCTTGACGGGGTTTGTCCTAGCCGGAATCCAACACTCATCCGGAGGGACGATCGGCAGATTTCCGGCGTAGAGAACGCGCCCCACAGCGATGGTGTCGTCGTAGCTTCCCATGGCGGAACCCTCCCGGTTCCGGCCTCCAGACGCCACAGGCCCCACGGTGGGCGCCAACTGTCGTTGCCTAATCGACGGTACCTCGGAGGAGGGATCCTCACGAGGGGGAGAAGAAGTAGGGGCCATAGGGCGGAGTGCACACGGGACGGTGGTACGCGATTTACCCAGCTTCGGAACACCTGCACGATGACAGGGCCTACTGCTGCTTGTCTGGAATTATCTGGGCGCTTTCGCGATGTTACAATGAGTTGTTGTTCTGCCTCTAGGGCTCCCAGGATCCGGCTTATAAAGGCGCACGGATCTAGGGTTTATATGGAGAGTCCTAGCCGGATTACAGATAGCCTAACTACGGTACAATGTCTTGCCGTGTACGTCAAGGATCCGCCTTCCATATACGTCGTACTGGATCCGGGTTCCTCACGGGCCTCCGCGGATCCGGGTTCCTCCTAATGTCGGTACGGATCCGGCTTACAGATCCTGGGCCGGACTTCTTCCTTCATGATCAACAGCAACTGGGCCGCCCGATGGGCCACATGCCTCATCACCATCTGTGGGCCACCCGGGCTTGCCGGATCTAGGCACTGTCGATGGTACACCCATGAAGTATACCCACAACAGGGGTTGAGTGGAGATTTGGTGCACATAGCCACTATGATACCGTTTCTCTCACTAGTAGAAAAATAGCCTTTAGTCAACGGGCTTTAGTCCCGGTTGTGCAACCAGGACTAAAGTGTCGAGACTAAAGGCACCCCCTTTAGTCCCTGTTGCGTAAGAACCGGGACTAAAGGTCCACCCACGTGGGTTCCGCGCGACAGGGTGAAAATATCTGCAGCTATTTTTTTTTTCTTTTTTTTTTCACTCCATTTTTTTTCTATTTTTTTCAGAATTTCTATTATTTCAGTTATTTGCATAGTTTAGTCTCTATCTCTAACTACACTTATCTCTAGTTAAATTATTTACTTGTGGTCAAACTTCCCGCTTGGTCACCCATCCTCTCACTACTCTAGCACTAACACGCTTAACTGCCGAGTTCCATCCTGTCCCGCATCCAAGTGCTTCGCGTGCATGTATGTGATACTAGTATCATATCAATCCTATTAACATGTTGGTCGATGTCTTGAATTTCAAATAATTCTTTTAATAAACAAAAGTAATGATGTAATAATAATCTTGAATAAATAAATAAGCATTAACTTTTTAATTTGTATTATTTTTAATTTTTTAGTTTTTTAAATATTTTTTTGCCAAACCGGTAAAAGTAATAGTAAACTTTATGCAGGATGGAATTGTTAATTTTAAGTTTTTTTTAAAAAAATATATAATCCGTAATTTATAGCAGAAACTAAAATCTTCCTGCTTTTGTATTTTCATTTGGAATTTTGAGAATCTAAAAATTGGCTAACCGGGTAAACCCAGGTGAATTCGGATGTAACTTTTCCCACGATGATTTTGATATATTATACGTTTTTTTCCGACGTCGTATGCAAAAGTTAATGCGATTTTACCATTTTTCAAACCTTTTTTGCAAAAAAATGAAAATTCGAATTTCTTAATTTCGCTGAATAGTAGGTTGCATAACATAGAAGAATCTGAAAACATTTTATTTTTTTAATTTTCTATCATTTTCTTTTGTATTTTACAAAGCAAAAAAGGTGATCGGGTGGGGGGTGGGAAGGGTGCGTGAGAAGTAAAACCAGAAAAAACCTTTAGTCCCGGTTGGGGACACCAACCGGGACTAAAGGGTACCGACCTGCCTTGGCCGCAGCCCACCGTAGCCCTTTAGTCCTGGTTGCCCGAGCATTAGTCTCGGTTCACCAGCAGAACCGAGACTAAAGACCCCATTAGTCCCGGGTCAAAGTATTTGGAGAGTAATGGATTGAGATGGAAGGTCTTTTTTCTACTAGTGTCTAGTAATAAAAAATGAAGAAATCATACTTGTGAGTTTCAAAAAAATCTGAAAACAAATCAGAATGTGTGTATCCACAAACGTTTAAACTATCATAATGAGTGGCTTTTAGCGTAGCCCGTAATAAAAAAAATCACATCACAAATTTGCATGTTTATAGGCTATATTATTGTCAAAAGTCACATTGCAACAACACCACTATTTGAGTAAATAATTATGGAAGAGCCTGGTCGATGTTACTGGGATGCCGAGAATACGAATCACTATTGTCTGGGATGTAGTAGTTGGGGTAAATATTGCAAGGACAAACTCAAAGAAAAAGTACGAAATCGGTCCAATGAAGTAAGATTTGAAGGATCATACCTAGAGAAATTTAACCTTCCAAGACCACCATTGACGATGAGAATAAGATCTCGTTGTCAAACGAAAGGTCGAATATAACTTACTGTATTATAGATGATGCCGTCTCCATTGATGTGAAGCCCAAAAAGAAGATAACTGACAAATCCCTAAACTAATCTACGAACATCTCTAGTTTTATTAAAAACTCCATTCATAAATCAGGTTCTATGTTGGAGGTGGAGGGGCAGTTGGTTTTTTTGAGGCGGCGTGTAGGTCTGGGACAAAAACTTCTTAATTGATCGATATGAGTTACACATGTGTTACTGTATACTTGATACTTGGATGACGTTACGTGGCTGAGTTTTAGTTAAATCTAAGTCAACTGAGGTGTAGACATGACTATTTTTAATATATAAACATGGTTTTGTGCTCGAATTTGAGAAATAGAAAAAAGAAACTATTTTGTCAAAATTGCCCAACCCAAATGGTGGCTTCCTCGCCACTGTGGGAGAGTCACGGGTAGGACCTCCCAAACTACTACAAAGCTGGTCTTCTCTTCGTCACTGCATTGATTCGCATGATTGATGGCTTGATAGCATGTTCAGGACCAGCATTTGAACGCCCCGCACCCGCTTGATTAATTGCCGATATTTGTACGCTGATGATCCGATGGTTCTTTGCATCGCAGTCGGGGTACAATCATAGTTTTAAAAACCGGACCGGCAACCGAACCAGTGAAGGTATCGGTTTAGGTTTTTACCGGTCGAACCACTGGTTCACCGGTTCAGTGTCTGGTTTTTTAAGATATAGAGTAGTATATTTTTACTTATAAATACTGCAACAAATAAATAATTATGTATGAAAACATATATTAGACTTGCAATTTAGCATATCAATTCACAAAGTAGTTGCCAACTTTGCCGTGTCCAAAACAGGAAAGTAGCTAACACACGTATGTATTTCATTTTTGCTGAGCGGAAAATTGCAAACAGCAAAGACATATCGTCTAGTTAATGTATAAAAGAATCTTGTGTCCCATTTATACGTCAAGCGAGCAGAGCTCAACTGGTCTGTGGTCGGTTAACGCGGAGGTCTCAAAGCTCGATTCCTACCTCCCGCATCAAATTTTTCTCCAAGTACTACTTGCAAGGTCGGACCGGCGCTGTGCAAGGCCGGTTTTTCTCCTGAAACCGCCAGTTAAACCGCGGTTCGTCCGGTTTTCACCGGGTCGTTTGCGCGAGCGGTCCTGTGCGCTTAAGAAACCAGCGCAGGCCCTGGTTCCGGTTTTTTCCGGTTCAACCGGCGGTCCGGTCCGGTTTTTAAAACTATGGGTACAATGCTTGTAGAAATGCAGGGCAAGCAGGCCACAGCGGGTACCTGTGCGTTCTTGCTCCCTTCACGTGCACGCCCTCGTGCATCAGCAGCAAGCTGGACAGCGCCACATTGAGATCATATCCATTTCACCACTTGTTCAAAAAAAAAAAAAAGACCCTATCCATCCGCTCCTCATCCAGGTGAAATCGTATAGGGTAACTTTTTTTTGATAAAGGGAATATATTAATATCAAGAGATACCAATTACACCCAGCCTCTGCAACAACGCACCACCCTAATGGCACTACGGATACACACAGCCAAAAAAAGAAAAAAAACTAAGAAACAAAAGTCCCGCTACAGTATTTCGGGTCTAACAACAGCAATACATCCACCACCATGACAACACCTGAATTAGAGACTCTTCAAAAAACGACGCCTCCAAGAAGGGAACAGTGCCCAAACACCGTCGTCGCCCGATCAAAGATCTTGGGTTTTCACCCTGAAGATAGTCCCCGCTCTCAAAACAATGCCTCCACCAAGGTCATTGCCATGCACAACCAGTTAAGGCCAGACCTTGGATTTTCACCCTGAAAGGTAAGACTTTGCACTTCACCTGTGTTGTCGCCCCCACTTTCATACCACTGCTGTGAAGCCCGGAACACCAAACAAGCCCATCAACAGCGCGGAGACTTGAACCTCCCTTAGCTAGTCCTCCCCTCCGGCCTTCATGAAATTCTCTTCTTCCGACTTTTATCATGGATCCATAGTCACTTGATGTCAACACAGAAAAAGAGCTTCGCGCCGCTCCTTCCAGAACCAATCGGTCGGAATAAAAGCATGGGTGCGCACGACCGAATACCTCCGATCCAAAGAAACTCCGTGCAAAGCATCACATTCGGCCGGCGTGAGCCTTCCGGAACTCAACCCCCCGGCCGGATCACGAGTCCAGGCCTCCGGTACGTCCTCCTCTTCACGCAAGAGAGGCCCTAGGACCGCCGCCTTTATTCAGGTCGGACCCCCACGTCGGCGACCATCCCGGGCTAGCCAATCCAACCCTCCACCGGCGACACCATCGCCGGCTTCCATGCTCCACCATCTCGCCGCCGGATCGCGGTGATAGATCAATGATCCACCACCACCAACCGCAGGCCGACCCTCTCCGGCGAAGAAGAGGGTCACCTCCTCCGTCAAACCCAAGGCTAGTGCCCCAGGCGCCCTCGTGTCACCCACCACCAGCCCCTGCCGGAGTGTTGCGGGGGAGAGCCGACGGAAGGAGGGAGACATGCCGCCACCGCCCAACCCACCCGCGCCGGCCGGTCCGCCGGGGACCACCGCCGGGAGGAGGGGCAGCAGCGCCCGCCGTCGCCCATCCCATCCGATCTGGTCCTACTCCGCCATGTGTCCAGGAGGTGGGATCCGACCACCGTTCATCACGCAGCGACGAGGAAGGGCCCCCGCCGCCGCCACACCTCGTGGGTCTTTGCCCCGGCGGCGCTACCGGCGGCGGCGGCGGTTAGGGTTGGGAGGGTGGGGTGCGGGAGGGAGGGAGGGTTGGGTTGGGAGGGCGGCGGTTAGGGTTCTGCTGTCAGCTTGTCTTGTAAATGGGGAGAATTTCACTTTCCGGCCTCTGCACCAGGGATGCACACAACCATTTGGCATGAGTACTAAGATTTTTAATCTGTGTTAATATTAAAACATAGTCCTCAAGATAATTGCATGAATACCAGAACCAGTCTAGGCCTCAAGTATAAATAGGAACCTTAATTCATCTCCGTGAGGATTTGAACTCAGGTGATGGGTTTGTACATCAACTTCCCCAACCTCGTATAGGGTAATGCTACACCATATGAAAATACAGAAAAAATAAGCGGTATAATGCATTACCATCCGTCGCAAATATAAATTGAATTTTAGTGAAAAAATGGAAGTGAGCGAAGAAAACGATGAAGAGGGCCCGGCATGGGCATGCAGTTCGCTCAGCGGCCCGTGGCCAGTTCGGACGGCCCGCCATCGCGTCGACGGCCCGACGTCCGAGAAAGGTGCTTCGCATCTCTCGTCTCCGTCTACGGCATATGGATCTCCGCGCTGTCCTTCTCCGTCTGCTTGCAGGCGATCGGCTCGTCTATGCTATGCATGGTGCTGTAGCGTAGAGGGTATCACCAGAGAGAAAAGCAGAGATCCACTGACCACGCTGTGTTCGTTTCTGCACAACACGCGGCGATGCATGGCGAGAGTCGAGAGAGACGAGGTCGGCTCCGGACCGGATCCGGACGTGATTGATCACGACCGCGCCGGTCGTTTCGGCCATGTACGGCTGCATCATCGCCGCGCAGCTCCGGGCCCCGCCACCGGTCATCTCTGTCAACTCCGATCAGCGTTGCTGTCGCCTGTCGCCGGCGCCACGCTTTGCCCGCGGCGGCTAAAAGCAACGCAAACGCAAAAGCCTGTCCACTCTGCCGGTGGAGGCTCCGGGCCTCCCCATGTTGAAGACGTGTGGCCTTCTTCAGGAGCTCCTATTCAGCGCCTGTTGCGTCACACAATGCTTGCAGCGCTAAGTTGGCTGGGCAAAAATGGGGAAATAAAAAAACGTTTCTGGATTAAAAACTGGTTCGCTAATTTAGAATGCCCGTGAATCTAACAAATCCTCAAAGCTTTGAAATGCTCACGGATTCAAAATGTTCATGAATGTAGAATGTTTGCGAGTTTAAAATCTCCGAGAATTTAAAATGTTCACGAGTTTAAAAAATGTTTTCAAACTTAGAATGTTCACGTTTTTATAATTTTCGAGACTTCAAAATGCTTGTGAATCCAAAAAGACGGCAGTTTAATTTTTTTGTGAAATAAAAATGTTCGCGGATTTAGACTGTTTTCAAAATTAAAAATGTTCGCGACTTCAAAATTTCCACGAGTTCAAAATGTTCGTGAATTTGCTACTTTAAAATTTTCACAAAATAAAAATGTTCGCAAGGTTCAAAATGTTTGCGAGTTGAAAATGTTCGTGAATTTGCCAGTTTAAATTTTTCATGAAATAAAAATGTTTGCAAGATTCAAAATGTTCGCGAGTTCAAAATTTTCGTTAATCCAAAATGTTCGCCAGATTAGAATTTTGCGAAATAAAATGTTCCTGACAGAATGTTCATGAGTTTAAAAATGTTCATGACTTTCAAATGCTCGCAAGTTCAAAATGCTCACGAAAAAAAAATGTTCATGACTTTCAACTGTTTGCGAGTCCACAATTTTCACAAATTTAGAATGTTCGGGAGTTTATGTTCGCAAGGTGCAAAGTTCACGAGTTTAAAATGTTTGAAACTTTCAAAAAAAATCGCGAGTCTAAAATGTTCAAGAATCCAAAATGTTTGCCAGTTTAAAATGTTCATGAATTTTGGAATATTCATAAATTTGAGAAAGATGTCCTAAAAATATTCATGGATTTGAAGAGTGTACATGACAAAAAAAAGTTACATGAATTTTAAAGTGTTAACTACATGAGAAATGGTCATGCATTTAGAAGAAGAGAAGAATACGAAAATGAAAAACAAACAAAAAAACATAACAAAAGCCGTAAAACCAGGAAAAACCCTGGCTGGAAGGATCCAAAAGGTTCCAAAAAACCGGCATGAGATAGCCTATATGGCCGGCCCATTTAAATAATCAGCCCTTGTAAAGGGTACGCGTTAACTCGCTAATGGAGGCAACAGGCGTCAAATAGGATTCACCTTCTTCAGGCTCATGGACGTTACAGTAGGATTAACGCCCGGCCAGGTCGACGCACTTTGGGCTTACTCACTCTACTACCCCACTGGGCTGTTCCTGGGTCAAACTTGCCTGTGCTCGTACAACGGCACAACACTTCACTTCTATTTTTTTTTTTGCCTGCATTCCAAGACCTAGGTAATCTGAACAGAGATCCCCTAAAAAAAAAGTAATCTGAACAGAGGTGGAGATGATTGTTGGCGTCACGTATGGAAGATCCCATGCCCACCTAAAATAAAAATGTTTATCCGGAGGGCATCTCACAATTCTCCCGCCCTTATGGTCAAATATGTGGAGACGCGGTGTAGAGATAGACGATGTCAAATGTCTATTATATAACGACGATGTGGAAGAAGGTGCACACCAATTTATCAAGCGCGGACATGTAAAGGAAGTGTGGTGAGGACTGTGTCTGGACTCTGGAGGATGTGAGAAGAGAGTTGGCCATGCCGGACTTCAGTTTTGCACGCTTTGGACATCGTTTGGGAAAAGCCGGTGAAAACGGGAGTCAAATCTTGACTCTTTCGTGCAACCGGAATAATCTTAGAGAGGGCAATAAAACACTCGAAGCTGCAACCCTTGCGCATCAAACGCGGTGCTATGTGGATTCAAGGCAAGAAGTAGACTCGTTGCCTATTCGACGGTACCTCGGAGGAGGGATCCTCGCGAGGGGGAGAAGAAGTAGGGGCCATAGGGCGGAGTGCACACGGGACGGTGGTACACGATTTACCCAGCTTCGGAACACCTGCACGAGGACAGGGCCTACAGCTTGTCTGGAATTATCTGGGCGCTTTCGCGTTGTTACAATGAGTTGTGGTTGTCTCTCTAGGGCTCCCGGGATCCGGCTTATATAGGCGCACGGATCTAGGGTTTACATGGAGAGTCCTAGCCGGATTACAGATTGCCTAACTACGGTACAATGTCTTGCCGTGTACGTCAAGGATCCGCCTTCCATATACGTCGTACTGGATCCGGGTTCCCCATGGGCCTCCACGGATCCGGATTCCTCCGAAGGTCGGTGCGGATCCGGCTTACTGATCCTGGGCCGGACTTCATCCTTCATGATCAACAGCAACTGGGCCGCCCGATGGGCCGCATGCCACATCACCGTCTATGGGCCACCCGGGCTTGCCGGATCTAGGCACTGTCGATGGTACACCCATGAAGTATACCCACAACAGTAGCCCCCAGAGTTCTCCGAGTTTTACCTCCAGTTTCCGCCTTGCTAAAACTTCATGGTTTCCGGCAATCTTGGTAACACGGAGAAACTTGAAGAACTCCAACTTCGTATTTTCTTTTTCCCAACACTTGGTCGGAAAATCCCTCCATCCTGCGGGACTTCATCCATCGACAACACACAGCATGTCTCCGGGTTACTCCCCTGCAACGGACAAGGATCTGATTATCTTCGCGTTGCAACCCGGAACCTTAAAAGATTCAAACGGTTCCGCCAATTCTGGCGCCATTTTCGCGCGATTTGAGCGGTAACTTATCCTTGGCCATTTTTACCGTTTAGGGTTTCGACACGTGTCACGCATCCAACGGTGCGACGCTTGCGTTCCGACCAAAGGATGCGGAACACGAATCTCCTCCCACGGCCTATAAATATCCATCGTCGACCCCTAATCCTCTCACTCACCCCCTTTTCACCTCTCTGCGCAGCGCCGCCGTCGAGCCCTCTCCCCGCCGTGCCGGAGTCTGCCGGAATCCCGCCGGAGTTTCGCCGGAGCTGCATTGCCACCGCACAGAGTTCATACTATTCTTAACCTCGGCGAGCCACCGTGCGAAATCCTCGTCGCCGGCGACTCCGACCACCGCGGAATCCATCACGGTGAGTTCTCGAGCTTCACCCTTTCGCCGCAGTTGGTAGGGACGATCCTTAGGTTGACGATGTTGGATCCGACTAAGACATGTTTTCCGCCACTACTTCTTCTTCAGATGTCTTCTGCGACTCTGCCTCCAACCTCCGAGCCAATCATGGCAACCCCTATCTCCTCCGCCCCTCCTCCATTTGTTCCAGTCCAACTGGATCCCACCAAGGACTCCGGTAAGGACGCCGAAGGAACTTCTGCTAACCCGGAGAAAAACTCCGGGGAGGAACAAGCAGAGCAAAAGGCGGAAGAAATCGCTGCCAAGAAATCCAAGGCTCGTCAGCGAGACTCTGAAGCCAAAGGGAAATGGTGGCCCTGCACCACCACTGAAATGGAACTGAATAACTTGGAGGCGGAAGGTTTCCTGCTTCCCGGAAGCTGGCGAATAGTTCCGGGTTCCCTAGCTCCAGCCCCTCAGGATGGTGAGATGGTGGTCACTAAGGCGCTGGTGGAGCGAGGTTTTTCTTTTCCACCATCAGATTTTTTCTCGGAAATCATGAAGGCGTACGGGCTCCAGCCCCACAACATATCGCCAAACAGCGTCCTGGCGATCAGCAACCACGTCACTCTCTGCGAGGGCCATCTCCGGGTGACTCCCGAACTTCCTCTTTTCCAATATTATTTCTCCGTCAAGAAGGAGAAGATCCGCCAAACCTCTTAGTTGGCGACTTGCGGGTCCATCACCTTCATGCTCCGCCCCGGCCGCGTCTACCCCCATACCGACCGCCATGAATCCGCGCGGTACTGGTCCGGAGGCTTCTTCTATCTGAAGGACGTCTCCGACCCGGCGAGCAAAAGAAAACGGCCATTATTCAAGAACAGCCCCGCCAGCGAAACTCCGGCATGGACGCAATGCCCTCACCTCTCCGAATCGCCTCAGCTGACCCGCGCTGTTAGGCGGATCTGCAAGCTCACGGAGGAGGGTCTGTCGGGGAAGGAACTTACCATGTCTTGGTTCACCAAGCGGATCCAGCCACTTCAGCATCGGGACCGCCTGATGTTCCACTACACGGGGCGCGACGATCCGATGCGCGCCACGAAAGACAACCTCTCCGCCGACGCCATCGATAAGAGGATCCGGCTCCTCATCAAGATTCCGCGTGAACTTCACGTTCACGTGTGTAACAAAGACATCCACACCAACGGTTCCGGGACCGCGGTACGTTATCTTGACGCGCCTGTCAATTCCTTCATACCTTAAATTTTGTCTAAGTCTTGGCTTGGGAACAAAGCTCGAAGCCCTCGAGGAAGGCGAACTCGGAACTCTTCTCCGGGCCCCGCAAACCGGCAATACCGACCCGGAAGCCGCGTCTGAAGCGGAAGCTCCCGAAGCTCCGCGTCTTTCCAAGAGGAAGAAGCCTGCTCCCACCAGCCCTGCAGCCAAACGTGCCCGCGAAGCGCCTAGCATCGCGGCTACCCGTAAGGCGGAGGCGGAGAAGAAACGCCTCAAGCTTATCGATACCAGCAACCGCGCTCAACCCAACATCCAGCAATTCTTTATACCAACTGGGTAAGCATTTGGTTTCCGTAACAAGATCTTTTTGCTGCTGTGAGTTAACATACACTAACTTGTTTATGCTCCTTATTCTTTTATTGCAGCAAAAGCTCTGGAAGCCAAGCCCCCAAGATCGCCAAGAAGAAGGTCAAGCCGTCTCCGGCTTCTATTCCAGTTACCCCAGAAGTGGAGGTTCCGCCCAAGGCCTCATCCGCCGCCAAGTCGGATCCCAAGGACGTCATCAACATTGATGACCTTCCGGAGGATCCAATTGTCGAATCCGACAAGGGCGATTCCGGCAAGGGCGCCTCCTCATCTGCACCTCCGCCTGAGCAGCCCATGGCTACCTCCACTGAAGTTCCGACTGAACTAGTTGACCGGAAACTCCTCTTGAGCGGCGCCACCGGAACGCCCCAGACTCATCCCCACTTCTTCCCAGTTCTGCAAAAGGTCTCCCTTTCACAGCGCCACGCGGAAATCTCCGCCATGATGGAGCAAGTGTGGGGGCCTGCGAACACGGAGGAACAAGAGCTGACAGAGCTTGAGAGCGGCATCAAGGCTTTCTTCGCCAAGCACAAGAATGTGCGTCAGGTAACACCAGCCCCCAGGCATTGGTTAATGCATTTTCCGAGTAACATGTATGAGCCAATGTCTTAAACTTGTAGATTGTAGCGGAAAATCAAAATTTTCACATGCTAAAGATTTGAGCTTCCATCCAGCCCCCAAGAGTTTGATTTTCCGTCTAATCCTTAAACTGTTTTCACAGAACACGCGGAAGCTGTACGATGACTTGCGCATCCATGTGCTGGAATAGAAAAGGAGATAGAACTACTGCAAACCAGGGACGCGGATAGTCAGAAAGCCATCGCGCAGCTGGAGAAACGCCTCAAGGGTTATGAAGGTAATAACTCCGAGTGAGCCCCCAGTGTCGTCAATGTGATTATGCTATCTGAACTAACTGTGTTGTTGTATTTTCCGAGTCGCAGAAGAATTTGCCAAGCGCCCCACCCTCGACGCCCTTGCCGCCAAGGTCGAAGTTCTTGAGGCAGAGAACGAATCCCTCAAGAAATTCCTTAAGGAATCCTCCGAAGAGGAGACCAAAAAGAAAAAAGAACTCTTGGAGAAGCACGCTCAAGAGCTCTCGGATCTTGCTGAAAAACTCAAGAAGAGCCAGCAACGGATCCAGACCTTGGCAAGCAAGAACAAGAACTACGAGGCGGAGGCGGAGGCTATTGACAAGATGATCTTCCGTAAGGACCTTTTTTTTTTCTTTCTTTGTGGCTCCGACTTCTTCAGACTTGTGCTTCTGCTCGCGGAAAAAACTAATTTGTACTTTTCGCAGCGAGCCTTGGCTTTGAGTGGACGAAGGAGGCCACCCTCAAGAGGGCTGAAGCGTATGAAGAAGCGCAGAGCTCCATTGACAGCCTCTTCGAAGCGTGTCGCGGAGTCGCCAAGTCGCTATCCCTGAAGAGAGCCGGAACTTCGGTGATCGATACCATGACCAAACTGATCAAGCAGGTGCCGGAGCTCATCAAGCATTGGCAAGAGTCTTCCGCCCGCGGAGTTGCTTCACTTGTGTTGGCGACGTGCAAGGCGCACTTCCCAACCATGAACTTTGCTGATGTCGCACGCGGAGCCCCCAAGGGCACCAACATGAGGACCCTTCTCGCGGAGACCCAAGGGTATGAACGGCTCTTTGTCGGACGAGTGAACCACTCGTTTTGGTACAACAAGCACGATCTTCCCGCGGGATTCTCTGACGCGGAGGATGAAGAAGAAGAGGACTGCTCCGAAGATTTCATGGAGGAAGGCTCCGGGTCGAGCGCAGATCATGAGGAAGAAGACTCCGGCGACGACTCTGGCGATGGTTCCGCCTATGCTGCTTCTGATGAGGATCAATCCTCCGAGTAGAACCTGTGAAACAGTCAAAAACTGATGCATCATTTTGGCCCCAGAGTGGGTTTGTAATATAACTTATATTCTTAAGTAGCTAGGGACGAAACAGTTATGCATGTGCGGAAACAACTTATCCTGCAACCCTTTAATATTATTTGCATGTTTCGTTTTTGCTGGAAAGCAAGTGCTGACTTCTATGTTTTCCGGCTTACTCGCTTGACCTTCCGCGAGCCGGAGGACCTTTAGCCGGAAACGCTTGCCAGCGGCGACGAAGCCCAATGGCAATCCGTCAATAACCGCGGAAACAAGCCCCCAGCCAAGGTGCCGGAAGTCGCTACTAGGAATCCATGAATTCGCAATGGAAAATATTTCCACCAGAAGACTTAAGCTTACGTCCTGAAGGACGATTTTTGAAAATCACAACTTTCATACACGCCTAGGCGGAAATATCCAGCTCTGCGGTTTTAGTCGGAAAACATACACGATCTAAAATGAACAAGTAAAGGAGGTAAAAGACTCAAAGAGTGAACCAAAAGCTTTATTTCATTGATCATGTATAACTGTTACAAAGTATGTAAATCTATGCTAAGTGTGGAAAGGACGTAGCTGTGCAATATTCCAAGGACGCTCTGTTTCATCGTAGATGTCATCCGGATCCTCCCTCTTGCGTTTCCGGCGCCAATTAGCAGGTCTATCCTTTAGCTCTCGGAAATCGACAAGGTAGTACGATCCGTTAT
Source organism: Lolium perenne (assembly GCF_019359855.2). Lineage (NCBI taxonomy): Eukaryota > Viridiplantae > Streptophyta > Magnoliopsida > Poales > Poaceae > Lolium > Lolium perenne. Next base: position 22,496,898 of record NC_067248.2, read on the forward strand.
GAAGCACTTTGCTAACGACGAAGGGTCCTTCCCATGGAGATTGCAACTTGTGATCTTTCACCTGGCGAAGGCGGAGGACCAAGTCTCCGGCCATGAACGAGCGATTCCGAACTCGACGACTATGGTAGCGTCGGAGCTTCTGCTGGTAAATGGTGGAACGTTGGTCTGCTAAGTTCCGAGCCTCTTCGATCAGGTCCACAGATAGCTGTCTGGCCTCGTCAGTAGTTTCTTCATCATAGGCGGAGACTCGCGGTGAATCGTGGATGATGTCGGAGGGGAGCACAGCTTCGGATCCGTATACCTGGAAGAACGGAGTGAACCCTGTTGACCTGTTGGGGGTAGTTCGTAAACTCCACAGGACGGAATCTAACTCCTCAGCCCAAGCTCCGGCTGCGCGACGCAGCGGTTCTTCAAGGCGTGGTTTTATTCCGGATAAGAGGAGTCCGTTGGCTCTTTCGACCTGACCATTGGACTGCGGATGATCCACTGATGCCAAGTCTAGTCGGATCCCAACGTCATGGCAATAATCCTTCAATTCTCCTTGGGCGAAGTTTGTGCCATTATCTATGATTATGCTGTGCGGGATGCCGAATCTCGTCACGAGGCTGCAGACAAATTTGAGTGCCGTAGCACCATCGGCTTTTCTCACTGGCTTTGCCTCGATCCATTTACTGAATTTATCAATAGCGACCAGGAGGAACTCAAAACCGCCAGGAGATGATTTCTTTAACTTACCAACCATATCGAGCCCCCAGACCGCAAACGGCCAGGTGATAGGGACGGTCTTCAGCTCTTGGGCCGGAGCATTTGGTTGAGTAGCGTAGTACTGACAACATCGGCAGGTTTTTACCAACTTATCAGCATCTTCTTTAGCTGTGAGCCAGTAAAATCCAAGCCGAAAAGCTTTAGCAACGAGGGACCTGGGAGCGGCGTGATGCCCGCAATCCCCTGCGTGGATCTCTCTGACGATTTCAATGCCATCCTGATTGGAGACGCATTTGAGAAAAACTCCAGTTGCACTTTGTTTGTAGAGCTGTCCATCAACTATTGTGTAGGATCTTGCTTGTCTGATGATCTGTCGTGCAAGGACCTCGTCCTCTGGCAACTTCTGATCAATGAGGTAGTCCAGGAAAGGCTGCGTCCAGGCCGGAATGATAACCATCACTTCCTTTGCCGGAGATACTGCCACCTCTGGGTTTTCCGGGTTAGCACCCTTGACTGAGGGTATCCGTAGGTGCTCTAGGAAAATACCAGGCGGAATTGGTTTTCTGCCGGATCCGAGCTTGGATAGCATATCTGCCGCTGTGTTATCGTCGCATCTGACGTATTTGACTTCGTATCCGAGGAAGCACTTGGCGATCTCGTCAACTTCATCTCTATAGGCCGGCATGACGGAGTTTCTGGCGTTCCAGGTTCCGGCTACTTGTTGTGCCACCAGGTCGGAATCCCCGCAGCAAATTATGTGCTTGATCCCAATTTCCTTAGCGATGCGCAGACCGTGTAGTAGAGCCTCGTATTCCACCATGTTGTTTGTAGCTTCGAAGTGAATCTGCAGAACGTACTGCAATTCTTCTCCGGTAGGGGACTTCAGGGTGACTCCGGCTCCTGAGCCTTGATGCTGCTTGGATCCATCGAAGTGCATGACCCATGTTTCTGGTTCCGGCTCCAGATTTGCATCCGGAGCTTCTATCCAATATGCAACAAAATCTGCCAAGACTTGGGATTTAACCGCAGTCCTGGGCTTGTAAGCGATGTCGAAGGCGGATAACTCGATGCCCCATTTTGCTGTGCATCCTGTTGCGTCAGCGTTGTTGAGAATCTTTGACAGCGGAGCCTTGCTTACGACTGTTACTGGGTGCTCTTGGAAGTAATGTCTCAGCTTCCGGCTGCCTAGGAACACACCATAAGCTAGCTTCTGAAAGTGAGGGTATCTTTGCTTTGACTCCGTCAATACCTCGCTAATGTAATAGACTGGTCTTTGGACGTCATATTCATGACCTTCTTCCTTTCGCTCCACCACGATGAGGAGACTGATGACTTTGTTGGTAGCTGCTAGGTAAAGGAGCATTGGCTCTGACTCTACTGGGGCCGCTAAGATAGGTGGGGAGGTGAGTATTTCCTTCAACCCCTGAAGTGCTGCATCTGTTGCGTCATCCCAAACGAATTTGTCTGTTTTCTTCAGCAGTTTGTACAAAGGTAGCGCCTTCTCGCCAAGACGGCTAACAAACCTACTGATTGCTGCAACGCAACCAGTTAGTCGTTGCACATCTTTGAGACAAGTTGGCCGTTTTATACACAGGATTGCCTTGATTTTTTCCGGGTTAACCTCAATGCCTCTATTAGAGACTATGAAGCCAAGGAGTTTTCCGGCTGGCACGCCGAAGACGCATTTCAGCGGATTTAACATCATCTTCTACCGACGGAGATTTTCGAAGGTTTCTGTGAGGTCGCTGATCAAGTCGGATCCTTTCCGGGTCATGACCACGATGTCGTCGACGTAGGCGTGTACGTTCCGGCCGATTTGGTCCTTCAGGCACCGCTGCATCGTACGTTGGTAGGTGGCACCTGCATTTTTCAAACCAAAGGGCATGGTGACATAGCAATAAGTGCCGAAGGGGGTGATGAACGAAGTCGCCTTTTGGTCAGACTCCTTCATCCGGATCTGATGATACACGGAATATGCGTCAAGAAAACACAGAAGTTCCGCCCCCACCGTCGAATCAATGACTTGGTCAATGCGCGGCAGGGGGAACGGATCCTTCGGACAATGCTTGTTCAAGCCGGAGTAATCGATGCACATTCTTAGTATTTCAGTGTTCTTTTTGGGTACAAGGACGGGATTTGCGACCCAATCAGTATGGATAACTTCTACTACAAAACCTGCCTCTAGTAACTTAGCTAGTTCCATTCCTGTGGCGCGGCGCTTCTTATCTCCAAAGTGTCGCATAGCTTGCTTCACTGGTTTAGCCCCCGGATTTATATTGAGGTAGTGCTCGGCGAGTTCCCTAGGTACTCCGGACATGTCAGAAGGTTGCCATGCGAACATATCCATGTTAGCGCGAAGGAACTCGACGAGCGCGTCTTCCTATTTGGGGTCCATGTTGGCTCCGACTGAAACCTGTTTGGAGGCGTCTCCTACGATGAGGTCGTGCTTCTTGGTTTCTATCGCGGCCTTGAACGAGGTCTTCTGTTCGGAGATTTGCTTCTTGGTGGTCTGCATCTCAGTCGGATCCACCGCGGCTCTGTAGCCTTGCAGCTCCTCTCCAGATATCACAGACTCTGCGAAGGCGGCTTCGCCTAACTCGCATTCATGAGCCTTCTTGTAGTCTCCGGATACGGTAATCATACCTTTTGGACCCGGAATATTAAGCTTGTTGTAGATGTAGCACGCTCTTGCGTGAAACTTGTGGTAGGTGGGCCTGCCGAAAATGACGTGGTAGGAGCTCTTGAAGGGCACGACCTCAAACGTGATCATCTCTTGGCGGAAGTTATTTGCATCGCCGAAGGCCACGGGAAGTCTGATGCTGCCCAAGGAATTTGCCTTTTTACCCGGAACCACACCATGAAATTCAGTGGTGCTGTGCTTTAGCTGTTCCTTGGTAAGGTTCATCCGCTCCAGAGTTTCCAGGTACATGATGTTCAGGCTGGCTCCGCCATCCATGAGGCACTTGGAGAAGTCATACCCATCAATGCGGGGACTTACGACCAAGGCATAGCACTCTTTCGGAATGACAGTAGGATGATCCTGCCTATCAAACGTACACGGAGTTTCCGACCACCTGACATACTGTGGCACAGCGGGAACTGTGGCGTTCAGGATCCGGAGAGCTGATTTGCTTGCACGGACTGTTGGAGTTCCAAGGAAAGTGTGGTATGCGCCCGCATTCTTTTTATCGAAGGGGTTGGGTTTGGCTGCGGATCCGGCTTTGGGATCCGGCGAAGCGTCATCCTCATCCATCGCCTCGGAACTGTCTTCCTCCTTGTCCTTGTTCTTGCCCTTGCCACCTTTGCCACGTGGGCGGTGCTTCCGGGCTCGCTTGTATCCTGCTTCCGGGTCAGATTTGAGATCATTGACCCACTTGCAGTTGCGATTGGTGTGAGTGGACTTCCCTGTAACCGGATCCAGATGGGCCAGGCAAGGCATGTCTCTGTACTCTTCATAAGTTTGGGGGGCGCGAGTTCCGGCAGCGGTGACCTCGTCACCACGCTGCTGGCCCCTTCAGGCTCCACCAACGCGGCTGCGGCCTCTTCCGCCTCCTTGGCCTCCGCGCTGGAAGGCCATGGCGATCAAGTCGGATCCTCCACTTTTTTGGTCATCAGGGGGATTTTTCCGCTTGGTGCCGCTGCTGCTACCGTTGTCACGGTTCTTCTTTTGCTGATGCAGGGGAATTGCTGTAGCAGCTAGATCTCCGCCTGCGTCATCATCGGCGGCAGTATGATCACTGGCGATGGTGATCATGTCATCCAAAGTCAGTTTATTTGCGTTGACCAAGCAGGTCAGCTTGTGCCGCAGCAGTCCTCCTCTTTGCAAGCCACCAATGAAGGCGTGCATTGCTGTGCGGTTATCGATGTTCTCGCACTCGTTCCTGGTTTGCAACCATCGGGTGAGGAAGCTTCTCGATGTTTCACCCTTTTTCTGGATACATGCCTGCAGGTCGCTTGTTGTGGCACGTCTTTTGTAGGTGCCTCTGAAGTGTTTCTCGAAGGCGTTCTTCAGGTCAAACCAACAAAAGATGGAGTTCTTCTCGAGGTCGCTGAGCCAGATCCGGGCTGGACCTACAAGGTACAACTGAAGCATGCGGCAGGCAATATTAGGGGTTCCTCCGGCGAAGGTTACTGCATTATAGTAGTCCTCGGTCCAGGTATCCGGCCTTTCCGTGCCATCATAATTCTTCAGGTTTCCGGGTAGCTTGAGGTTCATCCTTGGCTTTGGTTCCTCTCGAATCATCCTGCCAAAGCATTTTGGACCAATGTAATCAGATCTGTACTCATTGAGGCGTTCTCGGGCATCACGTGGGCTGCCGCCCGGGGTTTTTGAGCGAGAACGAGATCTCCGGCCACCGCCTCCGCCTCCACCTCCGCCACTAGGTGGTGGTGAGGGAGATCTGCGAGGGGGCCTGTAAGATTTTTTGCTTCCGCCCTCTGACTCCCGGCGATCTTCCCGTGGCTCGCTCCGGCTCCGGTGGCTACCTTCACCTTGGTGATAGTCTCCTCCGTCGTTCCGGCTTCGGCGGGGCTCCGGCTCACGTTCCGCGTTCCGGCTCCTCCTAGGCTCAGGCTCGTGATCGTTGTGCTGGCTCCGACGTGGTTCCGGCGTACGCTCCCTGGTTCTCGGCGGCGGCATGTCGCGGATGTTGATTCCACCGGCCCCATGGGGCCTGGTGTTTCCGACTGGACTGCGGCAGCGAGGAGGCGGGGGACGCGGGTACCCGTTAGGTGGAGGTGACGGGTTCCGGTACTTGTCCTTACCAGCGTACATTGCATCCTTTCCCTTCTTTGGATCTGACGGAGGTGTCTTTGATGGTACAGGGATTGGATTCGGGTGTTCCTTTGTTTTTCTTCTGCGCTCCATGGATCCGGTGCGCAATTCATCGTCAGGGTGGCGATTGACGCGGGTGTCCTTCTGCGCGGTATAGATACAGTGATCCGGATTAGATTCCAACCTGCGCGAAGTATCTGCCTTACTCTGCTGCTTCATTGCTGAGGCCACGAGCGTACGAACATAGGCGATGTCAATCTCCTCATCCTTCTTTTTCAAGATCTCCGCAGCCTTTTTCATGTTGTCCTTTGGGGTCGCAAGTGGCTGTTGCTCAGTGGGGGTCGCGAAAGTGATCTTGCGAGGGGGAATAGCCTCCCGCCTGATTTGATCGACCTCCTGCTGAAGCTCGGTGACCTTGTCTCTCCAGTGCTATTGAAGCTCCTTGACTTTAACGAGTTGTTGGTCAACCTCAAGTTCTCGCTGCTGGAACCCTTCCACGAATTGCGCGGCTTCTTTCCTTTCATCCAGCATTGCTGCTGCGGTTCGAGCGATTTTCTGGGCTGTTGCCAGCATCTCTTGCCTTTTGGCTTCTAGAGCCTCCGGGTCTGCAGCCTCCTCGGGGGTTATTGGTTTGTTGAGGATCGCAGAGTGTGCTATTGCGTCCATGCCTGCATGCTGAACCAGTTCTTCGGGTGACAAGACTTCCTGACGCGGTCGTTCCCGCGATAGCGGAGTACCTGCGTAGGATGGCTGTGGGTCGGAATTGGTTTGCCCATCTGCCGATTCCTGCTGATCCAGCGCGGCCAAGGTTGCGAGAACCTGCTTTGGCTGGGCGGAATCTACTTCAGGCTGTTCACCGTATCCGAATTCCTTCACCTTGCGATCGAACTCGTCGGTATCCATGGAGGGGGTGTCGTCAGAGGTTGGGCTGAGGTTGCCCAGGATTGATTCTTCACCCGGGGCGTCGCTTTCTCCGACAGCCTCCTGCTGATCCGGAGCGTCGTCGTTTTCCGGTGCCTCTACCTGCATGGGGCCTGCTCCGACTTCTTGAGGGGCGGCCGCTGCGGTATGGGCTATGAAGTGTACGAAGTGACACCTTTGCTTCTCTAACACCTGGGAGACCCAGGCGGATCTGCATTGATCTTCCACCTTTATTTCCTGCTCAGGGGCGGATTGGGTGGGCTTTGAGTTTTCCAGATCTAAGGCGGAATCTTTAAGAAGTTCCTGCGACTCAGATCGGATCTTCGCGACTACGTCCTGCTCAGTGGCGGTCGCGTCAGCGTTACTTACCAGTGCGTTCCCATCGGAATCGATGGTTTCGCCGATGAAGATGTGGATGCCGCCTATTGGGACGATGGAGAGCTTGACGGGGTCAGTCTTAGCCGGAATCCAGCACTCGTCCGGAGGGACGATCGGAAAGTTTCCGGCGTAAAGAACACGCCCCACCGAGATCGTGTCGTCGTAGCTTCCCATGGTGGAACCCTCCCGGTTCCGGCCTCCAGTCGCCGCTGGCCCCACGGTGGGCGCCAACTGTCGTTGCCTATTCGATGGTACCTCGGAGGAGGGATCCTCATGAGGGGGAGAAGAAGTAGGGGCCATAGGGCGGAGTGCACACGGGACGGTGGTACGCGATTTACCCAGCTTCGGAACACCTGCACGAGGACAGGGCCTACTGCTGCTTGTCTGGAATTATCTGGGCGCTTTCGCGTTGTTACAATGAGTTGTGGTTGTCTCTCTAGGGCTCCCGGGATCCGGCTTATAAAGGCGCACGGATCTAGGGTTTACATGGAGAGTCCTAGCCGGATTACAGATTGCCTAACTACGGTACAATGTCTTGCCGTGTACGTCAAGGATCTGCCTTCCATATACGTCGTACTGGATCCGGGTTCCCCATGGGCCTCCACGGATCCGGATTCCTCCGAAGGTCGGTGCGGATCCGGCTTACTGATCCTGGGCCGGACTTCATCCTTCATGATCAACAGCAACTGGGCCGCCCGATGGGCCGCATGCCACATCACCGTCTATGGGCCACCCGGGCTTGCCGGATCTAGGCACTGTCGATGGTACACCCATGAAGTATACCCACAACAAGGACAAAACTCGCAAACAGGTGCCAACTAGTGTAATTTAAGTTAATATTTTTCTAACTGTACGAATGAGTGTAATTTAAGTTTTTTCGCACGAAACATGTAATGTAAATTTGGTTTAGTTATTTTGTTTCAATTGTTTCTACTCATAATATTTTTTTCTCGACAGTTCAATAATAAAACATTGGTTTACGACTCCCGAATGGGCTTGTCTTTGGCCCGTCCACGTGGGCGGCAGGCGAGCGCCAGGGCGGAGGACCTTTAGTCGCGGTTCTGCTGGCCAACCGCGACTAAAGGCCTCCGCAGGGTTTAGGGTTTAGCCCCCCTCCCCCTAAATCTGGTTTCTTTTTAATTTGTATTGTTTTATTTCTTTTGGGTTTTAATTTTGAAGGAGTTTCACATATTCTACGGTACTACATACATGCATATGAATGTACAACTTCAAACAAATTTGAAATTAGAACCAAAAAGAATTCAAGAGGAATATACAATATATATTCAATATCGGATGACCATATACAATTTTGAACAAGTTTCCATACATAATTTAGTGCATATGAAGTTCTACGTCCTCTAATAGTGTTCTCCTCTAGGATCGATGACTTCCCTCGCGAACCATCCAGCTAGTTCCTCTTGAAGTGGTCGGAAGCGAGCTTCTGGACTAAGCGTCTTCCGGAGGTTATTCCTCTTGATGTTGTTCTCAGACGGCTGCCGCTCAGTGGAGTATCTCCGGATCCTCTCACAAACATAGTATCCACATAGATTGGTCCCCGGTGGCTGAATATCCCCAGTCCCAGACACTGCCCTTTTAAATTGTAGCTCTTTTTTGAATTCACCGACCTTTTCATCTACGAACCGTCTCCAAACCCTACGAGGCAAAGAAAATTAAATGAACAAGAGAGTTATTAATTAGTTATTACTTGATATTAGGAAATGAACGAAATAGGCCGATCGATATAGAGCGCAAATGAATGAAAATAATTACTTTTGCATCATTTTTCTCATGTCGGCCCAAAGCGCCACATCCATATTCAGAGAGTCGTGGACGAGAACTGTGGAGGTGTGAAATTGAATTACTAGCAGAATCCAGTGGAACCTGCGGACACGATACATGCACAGTCATGCATAACTCATCGATTAGCCACATACCTGATGACCCACAAGTATAGGGGATCGCAACAGTCTTCGAGGGAAGTAAAACCCAATTTATTGATTCGACACAAGGGGAGACAAAGAACACTTGGAAGCCTTAACAGCGGAGTTGTCAATTCAGCTGCACCTGGAAACAGACTTGCTCGCAAGGGTTTATCAGTAGTAACAGTTTTATAGCAGTAGCGGTAGTGAAATAACAGCAGCAGAGTAACAGAGACAACAGTAGTGATTTTAGTAAACAGCAGGATTAAAATACTGTAGGCACGGGGACGGATGACGGGCGTTGCATGGATGAGAGAAACTCATGTAACAATCATAGCAGGGCATTTGCAGATAATAATAAAACGGTGTCCAAGTACAAAGCAATCAATAGGCATGTGTTCCATATATAGTCGTGCGTGCTCGCAATGAGAAACTTGCACAACATCTTTTGTCCTACCAGCCAGTGGCAGCCGGGCCTCAAGGGAAACTACTGGATATTAGGTACTCCTTTTAATAGAGTACCGGAGCAAAGCATTAACACTCCGTGAACACATGTGATCCTCACATCGCTACCATTCCCTCCGGTTGTCCCGATTTCTGTCACTTCGGGGCCATCGGTTCCGGACAGCGACATGTGTATACAACTTATAGGTAAGACCATAAACAATGATTATCTTGATGAAACAATAACATGTTCAGATCTGAGATCATGGCACTCGGGCCCTAGTGACAAGCATTAAGCATAACAAGTTGCAACAATATCATCAAAGTACCAATTACGGACACTAGGCACTATGCCCTAACAATCTTATGCTATTACATGACCAATCTCATCCAATCCCTACCATCCCCTTCGGCCTACAGCGGGGGAATTACTCACACATGGATGGGGGAAACATGGCTGGTTGATGTAGAGGCGTTGGCGGTGATGGCGGCGATGATCTCCTCCAATTCCCCGTCCGGCGGAGTGCCAGAACGGAGACTTCTGGCTCCCGCGACGGAGTTTCGCGATGTGGCGGCGTTCTGGAGGGTTTCTGGCGACTTCGACTTCTCCCCGTGTGTTTTTAGGTCGAGGCCGATAAATAGTCCGAAGGAGGGTGTCGGAGGCCGGCCGAGGGGGCCACACCACAGGGCCGCGTGGGCCCCCCTGGGCCGCGCCGCCCTATGGTGTGGGGCCCTCGGGCCTCCACCTGGTTTGTCCTTCTGGCTCCGTCATTATTCTGGGAAAATAGGGCCTTCTGCATAAATTCCGAGGATTTTCCCGAAAGTTGGATTTCTGCACAAAAACGAGACACCAGAGTAGTTCTGCTGAAAACAGCGTTAGTCCGTGTTAGTTGCATCCAAAATACACAAATTAGAGGCAAAACAATAGCAAAAGTGTTCGGGAAAGTAGATACGTTTTGGACGTATCAACTCCCCCCAAGCTTAGCTTATTGCTTGTCCTCAAGCAATTCAGTTAACAACTGAGCGATAAAAGAACTTTCACGAACACATTTGCTCATATGATGTATATATTCTCATGCTATGGCTAATACTTAAGCAGTTCATAATGAGACACATGCAAATAAGATCATCTAACAGCTATGTCAATTATGAAGAGGTACCAACAATTAATAATAAGCATCATGAATCATGTATATAAGCAGGATTGCAATGTTCATAAGAGAGTATGATAAAGTGGTATCTCGCTTGCCTGTATTTGATTGGCAAAACATAAATGCCCGGGCACCTCTGGAGTTCATAGAAAGACTAGAAGTAGTGATTGTCAAAGATAAAAGCATCAAAGTTATACCACAATCAATCATATTTTGAGACAAGCGTATTATACTAAGAATGACAGTTGTGCTCTCAAGATAGTGCTCAAAGAAATAATGGAGACACAACATAAAAGTAAAAGATTGACCCTTCGCAGAGGGAAGCAGGGATTAACATGCGCTAGAGCTTTTCATTTTTATAAATCAGGAGTAAAATTATTTTGAGAGGTGTTTGTTGTTGTCAACGAATGGTAATGGGTACACTAACTACCTCGCCAACCGGACTTTCAAGAGCGGCTCCCATGAATTATTTCATATTTATTTGGCACTCCTTCCAACCTTTCTTACACAAACCATGGCTAACCGAATCTTCGGGTGCCTGCCAACAATCTCATACCATGAAGGAATGCCTTTTTATTTTAGTTTTATTATGATGATGACACTCCCCCCAACCTTTGCTTACACAAGCCATGGCTAACCGAATCCTTCGGGTGCCGTCCAACAATCACAAACCATGGAGGAGTGTCTACTTAAGTTAATTAATTCGGGACTGGGAATCCCATTGCCAGCTCTTTTTGCAAAATTATTGGATAAGCGGATGTGCCACTAGTCCATGTGAGAGTCCGTCAAAAGTAAATGACAAGGTTGAAAGCTAAACACCACATACTTCCTCATGAGCTATGAAACATAAACACAAATTGAGAAGCATTTTGAAGGTTTTAAAGGTAGCGCACGAGAATTTACTTGGAATGGTTTGAAATGCCATGCATAGGTATTTATGGTGGACACTTTTGGAACAACTTGGTTTTCAGGTGTTTGGAAGCACGAGCAGCGTTCCCGCTCAGTACAAGTGAGGGCTAGCAAAAGATTAGGGAGCGACAAATCAAGAGAGCAGTAACTGTCATAATCATGCTTGCGGCAAAATAAATTAACGGAGGCATAAAAGTGATACAAGAACTCTGAAGCAATATAGATCATCGAGGCTTAATTGACTTTTTGTTCAGTCATATGCATGCGTGAGCATGTGCCAAGTCGATATAAATGAATTATTCAGAGGAGGATACCACAATGCCATACTTACTTATGAATAAAACAATGCAAGCAAACATCCATGACATGCTACTCATATTAATAGATTGGAGCTAAACATGAGAGATCATGAACTACTAGACTTTCTCAAATAACATATACCTCACATGAACCAACTAAGCATGCTCACATGGATGAGTATATGTACAAAAATGAAAACAAATAGAGTTCATACCAGCCTCTCACCACAATCCAATTGTCGTAGATCGTCATTATTGCCTTTTCACTTGTGTAGCTTGGATAATATGAAATGAAAACCACGCTCCAGCCACCGAAAACCATTAAACTCAAGATGAACTTTACAAACCAAAGAAGAACAGCAAATATTTTTGGTGTTTTCATATTGCAAATAAGAACAAAAGGAAACAAGCAAACAAAGCAAAATCTTTTTGGGTTTTCTTATAGCAAACTAGCAATAGCAAATAAAGCGAAACAAATGCAAGAAACCAAAGCAAACAAATGGTGAAGAGAAACAACAGAAATATTTTTGGTCTTTTTGTGTTTTGGGAAAGAAACAAAACAAAAACAAGAAGTAGCAAACTAAAAGAAACACAGAAAAGCGAGATGACAGAAATCTGCCAAAACCTGACAGCAGTACAGAAATCGATTTTTACAAAAATCTTACGTTGCTCAGCTCGAAAAGTGTTCAACTGATGAAAGTTAGATAACAACCTGGGGAACCTGCACAAAAATTGGCAGCTCAAAATAACGCTCTGGCTGTGCGTACGAATTTTTCTAGTAACAGTCCAGAATCTGTTTTCAGGCAGCACTTCCCCAAATATCATCTTCCTCTCATTAGAAAACCACTCAAACAAACAAAACAAGTATGTACAAGTATCCAGCAACCATAATATGCAAAGAATGAGTGATGCCGGTATACCTCCCCCCAAGCTTAGGCTTTTGGCCTAAGTGGAGTTCAATCCCATCGATCCCATGAGGTAATATCTCCGTAGTATGACGAAGATGGATCGTATTCCGGGTATGTGCTAGAAGAAGCACCCGGATACGTGACGGTGTGGTCATGGGAGGCCTCGGCGTCCTCGGAGTCATGTTGCTGGTGGAAGTCTTGTATCTTCATATGTTCATCCACTTCCTCCTTAGTGCACGACCATGATTGCCTGTCAATACTGAACAAACCTGGTTGGGGAAGAGGGATTTCCTTCTCATCCCCGTCAGAAAACAACATTCTATAGACCATATTATCTAAAGTAGAATCAGTGGTAACAAAATGATGACTCTTCATAGCAGAAATATCGAGTCTCCTAGGGGCCAATGGCACATCATTAGGATCAAGAGGCAGTCTTAAATATGTTAAAACGCGCAGTGCAATAGTTCCTCCAAAAATAGGCCCCCTGTTAGTCAGGCGGCGAGCAATAAGAGAACCAAGATGATAAGATGTCTGACCAGTAAGTGCAATATTCAAGAAAGTAAGATGGTAACTAGAAATATTGCTAGTGTTCTCCCTACCAAGAATGCTAGTAGCAATGTAATATGCAAAATACTTAATGGCGGGGAGTTGAATGTTTCTTATCTTGCCACGCTGAATGGTGCGACAATCATCATCGGTAATCCCTCGATAGAGCTCCAACAAGTCCCGGGGGTTGTCATCAATCCTACTTGCTGTACCTACAGGGGCAATATCCAATGCACGACAAAAATCTTCCAATCCCATAGTAACAGGATTACCATAGATCTTGAATGCAACTGTCGGCTCATATTGTTTGTTGTTGAATTTGAAACTCTCGACGAAGATTTTAGTGAGCATGTAGTATTGCTCCCTTTCATCTCCCACATAGGTGGTTAACCCCGCCCTGTTGACAAGGGTAGAGAAATCCTCCAATATCCCTGCATTCCTCAGAAAATCATAGCATGGAAAAGACGAAGCATTAGGAGCCCCGTTATCCTCTTCGGGCGCGAAGCTAGGCGCGATGATATCTTCATTGTACGATCGCCTAATCCGGGTGGCGGCCCTAGAAGGCCTCCCGGTGCTGGTTGTTCCTTTCTTGAACAACTCTCCAAAGTTAAACTTCTTCATAGCTTCTCTGAAATTTTCAACAAGTGATATAAAATTTGGTTTGGTGACATATAATTGAGGGAAACTACCATAGGAACTTGCTAGAGTACTAATCATGCATCAAAACTAATTTCTACAACTTAGAACAAGCATGCAAGCTCACTAAACATGTTACCTACAGCAGCAAAATATTCAAGATATACTCAACCAAACAAAATTCTACTTGGATGGGTGGAGGAGTCACATACCGAAGAGCAAATGTGCCAAATTTCAGACAGAAATCTGGGCTGAGCAAAGAGATCGAGAAATCTGGAGTTCTTGAGCAAAAACGCGAGAGAGAGGAACTTGGTACGAGTTTTTTCGGGAGAGAGAAGATGCTGGGAGGAAGAGATGGCAAAGTGGGGCAAGGAGGGGCCCACACCACATGGTGGCGCGCCCACCTCCTTGGCCGCGCCGGCCTGTGGTGTGGCACCCTCTGGTGCCCCACAGGTCATCCTCTAGTGCTCCCAGGTGCCTCGTCGAAAAATAGGACCAACGGTATAATTTTTGTGAATTTTTGAAATCTTTGAAAAATGCACATTTCTGGGTATTTAATTTATTATTACTGGCCAGGAAAAATTTGAAATCTCCAAATAACTAAGGAACTTTGCAAATCAAAAGTGCTACAGCAACTAGAGCAAGTGGAGGAAGAAAGAGATGTTGTTTACCTCCTCTATGCATATAAAAAGTATTTGTTAACAAGGTTGATCAAGTCTTGCCACCAAATAAATTTTACATAGCATAAGAAGAAATAAACCTCAAATCAATCATGTTACCTTGAATTGTATTGATATGGATCCAATCACGAGAGTTTGATATTCTTCCTTAGGCTCATATATAGGACAATCAATAGTTCCCACTTTGATAGTTCTCACATTAAAAATAGTATTGATTCCACATACTTTATCAATCTTCTTGGGGAAATAGATGGTATGCTCCTTATCATCAACATTAAAAGTAACCTTTCCTTTATTGCAATCAATAACAGCCCCTGCGGTGTTAAGAAAAGGTCTCCCAAGAATAATAGACATATTATCATCTTCAGGCATTTCCAATACAACAAAATCAGTTAATATCAAGCAGTTAGTAGTAACTTGAACAGGAACATCCTCACATATACCAACAGGAATAGCAGTAGATTTATCAGCCATTTGCAAAGATATATCAGTAGGTATCAACTTATCTAGATAAAGTCTCTTATAAAGAGAAAAAGGCATAACACTAACACCGGCTCCCAAGTCACATAGAGCAGTTTTAACTTAATTATTCTTAATAGAACAAGGAATAGTAGGTATACCTGGGGCGCCCAACTTCTTTGGAACTTTGCCATTGAAAGAGTAATTAGCAAGCATAGTGGAAATTTCCTCATTGGGGATTTTCCTTTTGTTAGTAACAATATCTTTCATATACTTTGAATAAGGAGGCAATTTAATAGCATCAGTCAAAGGGATTTGCAAGAATAAAGGTTTCATCCAATCACAAAATTTATTATAATGTTCTTCTTCCTTTGATTTTAGTTTCTTAGCAGGAAAGGGCATTTGCTTTTGCACCCAAGGTTCTCTTTCATTACCATGTTTCTCAGCAATAAAATCTTCTTTAGTGTACTTTTTATTTTTAGCATGCTTTTCAGGTTCTTCTTCAACCTCTTCTTTATCAGGAGTATCATTCTTATCATTATCTTTATCATGTTCATTACCACTTTCAGTTTCAGCATCAGAAATAGAAATACTATTAGGATCATTAACAGGTTCAGAGGATTCTACAACATTTTTATGTTTCTTCTTCTTTTTCTTCTTAGAAGGAGCACTAGGTTCAATGCGTTGAGAATCTTGTTCAATTCTTTTGGGATGCCCTTCAGGATATAGAGGATCCTGAGTAGAAACACCGCCTCTAGTTGTTACTTCATAAGCATGTTTTTCTTTGGAATTATTTCCCAACAAGTCATTTTGCACTTTAGTGAGTTGATCAATTTGAGTTTGAATCATATGAAAATGTTTGACAAGCATCTTAACATCATTGGAGGTTCTCTCCACAATACCATGCAATTCACTAATAGCTCGAGAATTTTCCATTAAATGATTCTCTACTCTCATATTAAAATTTTCTTGCTTAACAATATAATTATCAAACTCATCTAAGCATTGTGCAGGAGGTTTCGAATACGGAATATCTTCCCTAGTAAAGCGTTGAAGGGAGTTTACCTCAATCATGGATGAAGGGGGAATTATCTCACATATATCTTCTATAGGAGGTAGATTCTTCACATCTTCAGATTTAATACCTTTCTCCTTGAGAGACTTCTTGGCTTCCCTCATATCTTCATCATTCAATTTAATTAATCCCCTCTTCTTCAATATTGGCTTTGGAGTTGGTTCAGGCGTAGTCCAATCATCATGATTCCGGCTTATTTTAGCCAATAATTCTTCAGCGTCATCCGGAGTTCTTTTCCTGAAAACACAACCAGCACAACTATCCAGGTATGCCCTAGACTCAATGGTTAGTCCACTATAAAATATATCAAGTAAATCATGCTTTTCCAAATCATGATCAGGCCGAGCTCTAATAAGAGAACAAAATCTCGCCCAAGCCTCAGGCAATTTCTCTTCATCTCCCTGGTCAAAATTATAAATTCTCTGCAAAGCAATATGTTGAGCACTAGCAGGAAAGTATTTGCGGAAGAAAACATCAAGCAATTCTTTTGGACTTTTAATAGAATTAGGTGGCAAACTATTATACCAGGTTTTAGCGTCATCCTTTAATGAGAATGGAAAGATTTTAGCAACAAAGTAAGTACGCATCTTGACATCATCAGAAAACAAGCTACTTAGAGTAGATAACTCAGTCATGTGTTCAACAGCACTTTCTTTTTCAGTACCACAAAAGGGTGTTTTCTCAACAATAGCTATATGAGATAGATCAAGAGAAAAATCATAATCTTTATCCTTAATGTTTATAGGAGATGTGGCAAACTTAGGATCAGGAGACAGTTTATATCTAACAGCATGTTCTGCAAGCAACTTTTTAATTTTTCTTGCATCAGTAGTAGCATTGCATTTTTCAATAAAATCATCATTAAGCTCCACATAATCTTCATCAGGATCATCACTAAAATAATCAAGTTCAGGTGAATTAACAGGTGTAGTAGCATTAGGAGTTTCAGTATTTTCAATTTGTCTAGACCTAGCAATTGTAGCATCTAGAAAGGATCCCAATGAACCACTATCATCAAGCACAGCAGAAACATTATCAATATCATGAGAATTTTCAGATTCAGCAGAAGTACCCGCATGTGAAGCATGTGGCGGTGAAACAAGTTTATCAATCACAGATGGTGAATCAAGAGCAGCAGAGGTATTCAGAATTGTACCTTTTCTTGTAGTGGATGGTAATATGGCGATCTTAGTATCGCGAGGTTTACCCATGATGGAGAATTTGCAGCGAACAATATTAATCCAAGTGAACTTCCAAATAAAGCTATGTTCCCCGGCAACGACGCCAGAAAATAGTCTTGATGACCCACAAGTATAGGGGATCGCAACTGTCTTCGAGGGAAGTAAAACCCAATTTATTGATTCGACACAAGGGGAGACAAAGAACACTTGGAAGCCTTAACAGCGGAGTTGTCAATTCAGCTGCACCTGGAAACAGACTTGCTCGCAAGGGTTTATCAGTAGTAACAGTTTTATAGCAGTAGCGGTAGTGAAATAACAGCAGCAGAGTAACAGAGACAGCAGTAGTGATTTTAGTAAACAGCAGGATTAAAATACTGTAGGCACGGGGACGGATGACGGGCGTTGCATGGATGAGAGAAACTCATGTAAAAATCATAGCAGGGCATTTGCAGATAATAATAAAACGGTGTCCAAGTACAAAGCAATCAATAGGCATGTGTTCCATATATAGTCGTGCGTGCTCGCAATGAGAAACTTGCACAACATCTTTTGTCCTACCAGCCGGTGGCAGCCGGGCCTCAAGGGAAACTACTGGATATTAAGGTACTCCTTTTAATAGAGTACCGGAGCAAAGCATTAACACTCCGTGAACACATGTGATCCTCACATCGCTACCATCCCCTCCGGTTGTCCCGATTTCTGTCACTTCGGGGCCATCGGTTCCGGACAGCGACATGTGTATACAACTTATAGGTAAGACCATAAACAATGATTATCTTGATGAAACAATAACATGTTCAGATCTGAGATCATGGCACTCGGGCCCTAGTGACAAGCATTAAGCATAACAAGTTGCAACAATATCATCAAAGTACCAATTACGGACACTAGGCACTATGCCCTAACAATCTTATGCTATTACATGACCAATCTCATCCAATCCCTACCATCCCCTTCGGCCTAGAGCGGGGGAATTACTCACACATGGATGGGGGAAATATGGCTGGTTGATGTAGAGGCGTTGGCGGTGATGGCGGCGATGATCTCCTCCAATTCCCCGTCCCGGCGGAGTGCCAGAACGGAGACTTCTGGCTCCCGCGACGGAGTTTCGCGATGTGGCGGCGTTCTGGAGGGTTTCTGGCGACTTCGACTTCTCCCCGTGTGTTTTTAGGTCGAGGCCGATAAATAGTCCGAAGGAGGGCGTCGGAGGCCGGCCGAGGGGGCCACACCACAGGGCCGCGCGGGCCCCCCTGGGCCGCGCCGCCCTATGGTGTGGGGCCCTCGGGCCTCCACCTGGTTTGTCCTTCTGGCTCCGTCATTATTCTGGGAAAATAGGGCCTTCTGCATAAATTCTGAGGATTTTCCCGAAAGTTGGATTTCTGCACAAAAACGAGACACCAGAGCAGTTCTGCTGAAAACAGCGTTAGTCCGTGTTAGTTGCATCCAAAATACACAAATTAGAGGCAAAACAATAGCAAAAGTGTTCGGGAAAGTAGATACGTTTTGGACGTATCAATACCATGCATGGAGTAAACAAAAGAGAATGTGCTCAAGACAGAAACACTCACCCAAAATGGTAAGGAAATAGAATATCACTTTTGAGTTCCTGTTTTCTAAGAAACTGCCACAGGTCTTCCTCCACGTCGGCGGGGTGGTGTTCTAACACATATGAATTAACGATGTGTGGGTCAATGAACCCAACATCATGGATGCTCCTTATTCTCATTTCCCGCTTCTTCATTCTGCATAATAGCGTACACAACAAGATAGTTAGGACAATATATATATATATATATATATATATATATATATATATATATATATATATAGTGCAGGCAATGAACGAGATGGGGTAGAAATTAATAAATCACTTACAGAACGTAGCAACTGATGATAGATTTGTCGAGCTCGCGCAGATTGAACAGCTGGAACAATTCACTCCGATGAATTATTATATAGTAATGTTTGAAGTGATGCTCATGTCTAACTTCCGCATAAATATAGTCTTTGGCGTTTTTAAGTTTTATGTAACCCTTGTACCAATTTAGCAGACCTTTCACTTGTCGAGGTAGATCCTCTTCCTGCGCAGGCTCGACGAGAGGCCCATTCTCCACATATGTAAATACTACGTCCTTCATTGGCGCCTCATCAAGGCCTAACAGTGCACGAAGAGTGATACCTAAGTTGGCCGCTTGTTCTCTGGCACTCGTTACAGTCAATCCCTGTGCTGCCGCAGCTGCTATGATATCGGGGGCATCCGGACCGGCGGCTTTCACTATGAGCGGGGCGATCGATTGTTTACTTTGTTCCCCGAGCTGGGCAACTTGTTTCCCTCCTTTTTTACTTTCTAATTCTTTCTCGGCCTCCTCCTGCTTCTCCGCCAACTCTTGGTTCCTCTTGAACGTGAGTGCTTGCCTACGAAGTTCACGTGCATAGTCGTCAGGCAGATTCTTCGCGGCTTGGGACGGTGTGTTCAAAAATGACTTAGCCCACTGCTTTTGCTTGTCAGAAAATACTGGCTTGGGCTCACCCTCTCTTTTCTTCTTGCAGTCCGCCTTCCATTTCTCATAATCAGCAGCCGCGTGTGCGTCGACTTCCTCGGCACTACGTTCCCAAGGCCTTGTGGGGAGAGGCTTCAGTGATGGCTCTGGTATCTTTGTGGTTCTAGGTACATAAGGGTCCGGGTTAATAACCCAGGACTGCTTCTGCTTCTTCGCCGGAGGTGGATTGGGGGGCGGCGTCTGATCACCCGCCGGACGAGGACTGGGGGGCGGCGTCTGCTTACCCGCTGGAGGTGAATTGGGGGGCGGCGTCGGCTGACGTGAAGGAGGTGTAGGTGAACCACCACCACCACCGCCGCCGCCACCGCCACCACCACCGGAGGGGGGGTGGACTTGTTTGCCTTGGCGCCTCGCCTGGAAACTTGATAAACTTCTTTTTCCATAGAATGAACTGGCGCTTGACACCTCCAAGTCTTCTCTCCCCTTCGGGTGTAGCAATGTCAATCTCCAGTTCCTCAAACCCTGGGACTATTTCCTCCACCGTGACACGAGCATAGCCATCTGGAATGGGGTTGTTGTGGTGGAGTGCTCCAGGCTCACATGGTAAAGCACTGCCGATGGCTACCTTCGTGGACATGTTCCCAATTGGATAATGCAGATGACATTCTTTCATCTCCTTTACATCGTCCACGGGGTAGCGAGGAGGCTCCGGTGCAGTAATATTGACCGCCGTTGCATTATCAGTAGCCGGCGGGTTCTCCGTGGAAGCCACACTGCTTCTCATCCGCTGCTGGCTTCCGAGATCCGCTGGATGATCTTCATGCGCCCCAGCTGCCGATCTTTCTTGTACTAGTATACTCACGGTTTTCTTCATCGTATCGAATTCCGATACCAACCGCGCCATAACATCTGCATCCTGATCCATCTTTCTCTTACGGCTTCTGTAACCGTACGGGTCATCGTTCTGGGAGAACCCTATTTTCCATGGAATGTTCCCCATGCCTCGTACACGTCCTCCGTGTTCAGGTTTCCCGAGGGCTTTTGTCAGCGCGTCGTTCTCTCTGTTGAACTTGATCTTCCCCAGTTGAGCATCCCTCATTGCGTCAATAAGGGCTTGGGTGGGTTTAAACGTTTTGTCACGGTGAACACACTCCCCTGTCTCCGGGTCTAGCGTTCCCCCATGCCCGTACCACCAGCTTTTGGCCCTTGGGTCCCATCCCTCCGTACCTTGACGGATTCCTCGCGTCCTCAGCTCGTTCTCCATCTTCTCCCACCTAGGCTCCCAAAGGCGATACCCTCCTGGCCCCATAATATGATTGTACTCCTTCTTAGCCGCATTTTCCTTATTTTTCGATATTTCAATGAACTGCTGATGCGTGTAGTTGACACGTCCGTTGGGAACCCCAAGAGGAAGGTGTGATGCGCACAGTAGCAAGTTTCCCTCAGTAAGAAACCAAGGTTTAATCGGACCAGTAGGAGTCAAGAAGCACGTTGAAGGTTGATGGTGGCGGAATGTAATGCGGCGCAACACCAGGGATTCCGGCGCCAACGTGGAACCTGCACAACACAACCAAAGTACTTTGCCCCAACGTAACAGTGAGGTTGTCAATCTCACCGGCTTGCTGTGAACAAAGGATTAACCGTATTGTGTGGAAGATGATGATTGTTTGCGAAGAACAGTAAAGAACAAGTATTGCAGTAGATTGTATTTCAGATGTAAAGAATAGACCGGGGTCCACAGTTCACTAGAGGTGTCTCTCCCATAAGATAAATAGCATGTTGGGTGAACAAATTACAGTTGGGCAATTGACAAATAAAGAAGGCATAACAATGCACATACAAATATCATGATGAGTACTATGAGATTTAATCAGGGCATTACGACAAAGTACATAGACCGCCATCCAGCATGCATCTATGCCTAAAAAGTCCACTTTCAGGTTATCATCCGAACCCCTTCCGGTATTAAGTTGCAAGCAACAGACAATTGCATTAAGTATGGTGCGTAATGTAATCAACACAAATATCCTTAGACAAAGCATCGATGTTTTATCCCTAGTGGCAACAGCACATCCACAACCTTAGAACTTTCTCGTCACCGTCCTGCATTTAATGGAGGCATGAACCCACTATCGAGCATAAATACTCCCTCTTGGAGTCACAAGTATCAACTTGGCCAGAGCCTCTACTAGCAACGGAGAGCATGCAAGAACATAAACAACATATATGATAGATTGATAATCAACTTGACATAGTATTCAATATTCATCGGATCCCAACAAACACAACATGTAGGATTACAAAGAAATGATCTTGATCATGATAGGCAGCTCACAAGATCGAGCATGATAGCACAATTAGGAGAAGACGACCATCTAGCTACTGCTATGGACCCATGGTCCAGGGGTGAACTACTCACACATCAATCCGGAGGCAATCATGGCGATGAAGAGTCCTCCGGGAGATGATTCCCCTCTCCGGCAGGGTGCCGAAGGCGATCTCCTGAATCCCCCGAGATGGGATTGGCGGCGGCGGCGTCTCTGTAAGGTTTTCCGTATCGTGGCTCTCGGTACTGGGGGTTTTGCGACGGAGGCTTTAAGTAGGCGGAAGGGTAGGTCAGGGGGCCACACGAGGGCCCCAAACAACAGGCCGGCGCGGCCAGGGGCCAGGCCGCGCCGCCCTAGCGTGTCGTCGCCTCGTGGCCCCACTTCGTTTCCTCTTCGGTCTTCTGGAAGCTTCGTGCAAAAATAGGACCCTGGGCGTTGATTTCGTCCAATTCCGAGAATATTTCCTTACTAGGATTTCTGAAACCAAAAACAGCAGAAAACAGCAACTAGCTCTTCGGCATCTTGTCAATAGGTTAGTGCCGAAAAATGCATAATAACGACATATAATGTGTATAAAACATGTGAGTATCATCATAAAAGTAGCATGGAACATAAGAAATTATAGATACGTTTGGGACGTATCAAGCATCCCCAAGCTTAGTTCCTACTCGCCCTCGAGTAGGTAAACGATAACAAAGATAATTTCTGAAGTGACATGCTATCATAATCTTGATCATACTATTGTAAAGCACATGAGATGAATGCAGCGATTCGAAGCAATGATGAAGATAATGAGTAAACAAATGAATCATATAGCAAAGACTTTTCATGAATAGTACTTTCAAGACAAGCATCAATAAGTCTTGCATAACAGTTAACTCATAAGCAATAAATTCTTAGTAGAAAGCTTTGAAACAACACAAAGGATGATTTAAGTTTCAGCGGTTGCTTTCAACTTGTAACATGTATATCTCATGGATAATTGTCAACACAAAGTAATATAACAAGTGCAATAGGTAAACATGTAAGAATCAATGCACACAGTTTACACAAGTGTTTGCTTCTAAGATAGAAAGAATAGGTAGACTGACTCAACAATAAAGTAAAAGATAGGCCCTTTGCATAGGGAAGCATGGATTACTATTTTTGTGCTAGAGTTTTATTTTGAAAACAAGAAACAATTTTGTCAACGGTAGTAATAAAGCATATGAGTTATGTATAAGACATCTTATAAGTTGCAAGCCTCATGCATAGTATACTAATAGTGCCCGCACCTTGTCCTAATTAGCTTGGATTAACACGGATTATCATTGCATGACATATGTTTCAACCAAGTGTCACAAAGGGGTACCTCTATGCCGCCTGTACAAGGGTCTAAGGAGAAGGTTCGCATTGGATTTCTCGCTTTTGATCATTCTCAACTTAGACACCCATACCGGGAAAACATAGACAACAGATAATGGACTCCTCTTTTAATGCTTAAGCATTCAACAACAGATAATATTCTCATAAGAGATTGAGGTTTTATGTCCAAACTGAAACTTCCACCATGATTCATGGCTTTAGTTAGCGGCCCAATGTTCTTCTCTAACAATATGCATACTCAAACCATTTGATTGTGAAAACCGCCCTTACTTCAGACAAGACGAACATGCATAGCAACTCACATGATATTCAACAAAGGTAAAAAGTTGATGGCGTCCCCAGAAAACATGGTTACCGCTCAACAAGCAACTTACTAAGAAATAAGACACATAAGTACATATTCTTCACCACAATAGTTTTTAAGGCTATTTTGTCCCATGAGCTATATATTGTAAAGGTAAAGAATAGAAATTTTAAAGGTAGCACTCAAGTAATGTACTTTGGAATGGCGGAGAAATACCATGTGGTAGGTAGGTATGGTGGACACAAATGACATGGTTATTGGCTCAAGGATTTGGATGCACGAGAAGTTTCCCTCTCAATACAAGGCTAGGCTAGCAAGGTTGTTTGAAGCAAACTCAAGTATAAAATGGTGCAGCAAGACTCACATATAAACATATTGTAAGCATTATAAGACTTTACATCGTCTCCTTGTTGTTCAAACACCTCAACCAGAAAATATCTAGACTTAGAGAGACCAATCACGCAAACCAAATTTTAACAAGCTCTATGTAGTTATTCATTAATGGGTACAAGGTACATGATGCAAGAGCTTAAACAAGATCTATATGAGCACAACAATTGCCAAGTATCACATTATTCAAGACATTATACCAATTACCACATGCGGCATTTTCCGTTTCCAACCATATATCAATGAATGAGGTAGTTCAACTTTCGCAATGAACATTAATAAAGATAAAGCTAAGAACATATGTGTTCATACGAAACAGCGGAGCGTAATATCTCCAATATAAAGGATTGTGGGATCCGACTTTATTCAAACAAAACAAAAACTAAAGCAAACAGACGCTCCAAGCAAAGCACATAAGATGTGATGGAATAAAAATATAGTTTCAGGGGAGGAACCTGATAATGTTGTCGATGAAGAAGGGGATGCCTTGGGCATCCCCAAGCTTAGACGCTTGAGTCTTCTTAAAATATGCAGGGGTGAACCACCGGGGCATCCCCAAGCTTAGAGCTTTCACTCTCCTTGATCATATTGTATCATTTCCCTCTCTTGATCCTTGAAAACTTCCTCCACACCAAACTCGAAACAACTCATTAGAGGGTTAGTGCACAATAAAAATTTACATGTTCATGGGTGACATAATCATTCTTAACACTTCTGGACATTGCACAAAGCTACTGGACATTAATGGAACAAAGAAATTCATCCAACATAGCAAAAGAGGCAATGCGAAATAAAAGGCAGAATCTGTCAAAACAGAACAGTTCGTAAAGACGAATTTTAAAGTGGCACCAGACTTGCTCAGATGAAAATGCCCAAATTTAATGAAAGTTGCGCACATATCTGAGGATCACTCACGTAAATTGGCATAATTTTCTGGGTTACCTACAGAGAATTAGGCCCAGATTCGTGACAGCAAGAAATCTGTTTCTGTGCAGTAATCCAAATCTAGTATGAACCTTACTATCAACGACTTTACTTGGCACAACAATGCAATAAAATAAAGATAAGGAGAGGTTGCTACAGTAGTAAACAACTTCCAAGACTCAAATATAAAACAAAGTACTGTAGTAAAATCGTGGGTTGTCTCCCATAAGCGCTTTTCTTTAACGCCTTTCAGCTAGGCGCAGAAAGTGTGAATCAAGTATTATCAAGAGATGAAGCATCAACATCATAATTTGTTCTAATAATAGAATCATAAGGTAACTTCATTCTTTTTCTAGGGAAGTGTTCCATACCTTTCTTGAGAGGAAATTGATATTTAATATTACCTTCCTTCATATCAATGGTGGCACCAACAGTTCGAAGAAAAGGTCTTCCCAATATAATGGGACAAGATGCATTGCATTCAATATCCAAGACAACAAAATCAACGGGGACAAGGTTATTGTTAACCATAATACGAACATTATCAATCCTCCCCAAAGGTTTCTTTTTAGCATTATCAGCGAGATTAACATCCAAATAACAATTTTTCAATGGTGGCAAGTCAAGCATATCATAGATTTTCTTAGGCATAACAGAAATACTTGCACCAAGATCACATAAAGCATTACAATCAAAATCATTGACCCTCATCTTAATGATAGGCTCCCAACCATCTTCTAACTTTCTAGGAATAGAGGTTTCAAGTTTTAGTTTCTCTTCTCTAGCTTTTATGAGAGCATTTGTATTATGTTTTGTAAAGGCCAAATTTATAGCACTAGCATTGGGACTTCTAGCAAGTTTTTGTAAGAACTTTATAACTTCAGAGATGTGACAAACATCAAAATCTAAATCATTATGAGCTACAGCAATGGGATCATTGTCCCCAATGTTGGAAAAAATTTCAGCAGTTTTATCACAAGCAGTTTCAGCAGTTTTAGCAGTTTCAGGCAATTTTGCACGCTTTGCACTAGGAGTAGAAACATTGCCAACACCAATTGTTTTGCCATTGATAGTAGGAGGTGTAGCAACATGTGAATCATTATCATTACTAGTGGTGGTAATAGTCCAAACTTTAGCTACATTATTCTCTTTAGCTAGTTTTTCATTTTCTTCTCTATCCCACCTAGCACGCAATTCAGCCATTAATCTTATATTCTCATTAATTCTAACTTGGATGGCATTTGCTGTAGTAGTAATCTTATTATCAATGTCCTTATTAGGCATAACTTTCAATTTCAAAAGATCAACATCAGAGGCAAGTCTATCAACCTTAGAAGCAAGAATATCAATTTTATCAAGCTTTTCCTCAACAGATTTGTTAAAAGCAGTTTGTGTACTAATAAATTCTTTAAGCATGGCTTCAAGACCAGGGGGTACACTCCTATTATTGTTGTAAGAATTCCCATAAGAATTACCATAACCATTACCATTAGCAGAAGGATATGGCCTATAGTTGTTACCAGAATTGTTCCTATAAGCATTGTTGTTGAAATTATTATTTTTAATGAAGTTCACATCAACATTTTCTTCTCGAGCAACCAATGAAGCTAAAGGAACATTATTTGGATCAACATTAGATCTACCATTCACAAGCATAGACATAATCACATCAATCTTATCACTCAAGGAGGAGGTTTCTTCGACAGAATTTACCTTCTTACCTTGTGGAGCTCTTTCCGTGTGCCATTCAGAGTAGTTTATCATCATATCATCAAGAAGCTTTGTAGCCGCCCCCAAAGTGATGGACATAAAGGTACCTCCAGCAGCTGAATCCAATAGGTTCCGCGAAGAAAAATTCAGTCCTGCATAGAAAGTTTGGATGATCATCCAAGTAGTCAATCCATGGGTTGGGCAATTTTTTACCAAAGATTTCATTCTCTCCCATGCTTGAGCAACATGTTCATTATCTAATTGCTTAAAATTCATTATGCTACTTCTCAAAGATATAATTTTAGCGGGAGGATAATATCTACCAATAAAAGCATCCTTACATTTAGTCCATGAATCAATACTATTCTTAGGCAAAGATAGCAACCAATCTTTAGCTCTTCCTCTTAATGAGAAAGGAAACAATTTCAATTTTATAATATCACCATCTACATCCTTATACTTTTGCATTTCACATAGTTCAACAAAATTATTAAGATGGGCAGCAGCATCATCAGAACTAACACCAGAAAATTGCTCTCTCATAACAAGATTCAGTAAAGTAGGTTTAATTTCAAAGAATTCTGCTGTAGTAGCAGGTGGAGCAATAGGTGTGCATAGGAAATCATTATTATTTGTGTTTGTGAAGTCACACAACTTAGTATTTTCAGGGGTATTCATTTTAACAGTAGTAAATAAAGCAAACTAGATAAAGTAAATGCAAGTAAATAATTTTTTTTTGTGTTTTTGATATGGAGAACAAGACAGTAAATAAAGTAAAGCTAGCAACTAATTTTTTTGTATTTTGTTTTAGTGCAGCAAACAAAGTAGTAAATAAAGTAAAGCAAGACAAAAACAAAGTAAAGAGATTGGAAGTGGAGACTCCCCTTGCAGCGTGTCTTGATCTCCCCGGCAACGGCGCCAGAAATTTACTGCTGGCGTGAAGTTGACGTGGGAGCTAGAAATCTTTGTGGTGTAAATTTTCTTCAGGTCCCCGGCAACGGCGCCAGAAATTTGCTTGATGCGTGTAGTTGACAGTCCGTTGGGAACCCCAAGAGGAAGGTGTGATGCGCACAGTAGCAAGTTTCCCTCAGTAAGAAACCAAGGTTTAATCGGACCAGTAAGAGTCAAGAAGCACGTTGAAGGTTGATGGTGGCGGAATGTAATGCGGTGCAACACCAGGGATTCCGGCGCCAACGTGGAACCTGCACAACACAACCAAAGTACTTTGCCCCAACGTAACAGTGAGGTTGTCAATCTCACCGGCTTGCTGTGAACAAAGGATTAACCGTATTGTGTGGAAGATGATGATTGTTTGCGAAGAACAGTAAAGAACAAGTATTGCAGTAGATTGTATTTCAGATGTAAAGAATAGATCGGGGTCCACAGTTCACTAGAGGTGTCTCTCCCATAAGATAAATAGCATGTTGGGTGAACAAATTACAGTTGGGCAATTGACAAATAAAGAAGGCATAACAATGCACATACAAATATCATGATGAGTACTATGAGATTTAATCAGGGCATTACGACAAAGTACATAGACCGCCATCCAGCATGCATCTATGCCTAAAAAGTCCACTTTCAGGTTATCATCCGAACCCCTTCCGGTATTAAGTTGCAAGCAACAGACAATTGCATTAAGTATGGTGCGTAATGTAATCAACACAAATATCCTTAGACAAAGCATCGATGTTTTATCCCTAGTGGCAACAGCACATCCACAACCTTAGAACTTTCTCACATCGTCCCAGATTTAATGGAGGCATGAACCCACTATCGAGCATAAATACTCCCTCTTGGAGTCACAAGTATCAACTTGGCCAGAGCCTCTACTAGCAACGGAGAGCATGCAAGAACATAAACAACATATATGATAGATTGATAATCAACTTGACATAGTATTCAATATTCATCGGATCCCAACAAACACAACATGTAGGATTACAAAGAAACGATCTTGATCATGATAGGCAGCTCACAAGATCGAGCATGATAGCACAATTAGGAGAAGACGACCATCTAGCTACTGCTATGGACCCATGGTCCAGGGGTGAACTACTCACACATCAATCCGGAGGCGATCATGGCGATGAAGAGTCCTCCGGGAGATGATTCCCCTCTCCGGCAGGGTGCCGGAGGCGATCTCCTGAATCCCCCGAGATGGGATTGGCGGCGGCGGCGTCTCTGTAAGGTTTTCCGTATCGTGGCTCTCGGTACTGGGGGTTTCGCGACGGAGGCTTTAAGTAGGCGGAAGGGCAGGTCAGGGGGCCACACAAGGGCCCCAAACAACAGGCCGGCGCGGCCAGGGGCCAGGCCGCGCCGCCCTAGCGTGTCGTCGCCTCGTGGCCCCACTTCGTTTCCTCTTCGGTCTTCTGGAAGCTTCGTGCAAAAATAGGACCCTGGGCGTTGATTTCGTCCAATTCCGAGAATATTTCCTTACTAGGATTTCTGAAACCAAAAACAGCAGAAAACAGCAACTGGCTCTTCGGCATCTTGTCAATAGGTTAGTGCCGAAAAATGCATAATAACGACATATAATGTGTATAAAACATGTGAGTATCATCATAAAAGTAGCATGGAACATAAGAAATTATAGATACGTTTGGGACGTATCAACTGCTCCGATTTCTTCTGCTTCACAACGTCTGGCCAATCATGTATATATATACCTCGGCGCCGGAGCTGGTTCCTACTTGCAATTGAAGATCGTCGTTTATCGACGTTTCTTCCCCATCATCTTGCTGACGGCCTTCATCTTGACCGTCAAGATTCAGATAAGAAGAAATATCCTCGAGGTCTTCTTCATCTTGTTCGGTCGGCACATAAATAATATCGCCTTTTATGATGCCAAATAAATGTTCTTCAGCTTCTTGATCATAGTTGTCCATAATCGGGTCAGCTCTATCGTCCGCCATATGTCAGTCCTGAAAACATGTAGTAAAAACTAATTAATTGTGTATATGCCAGCATTATCACATCTCTTCTACATATAAAGAGAGAGGGCGACGAGGGAGGCGAGAGGGGGGACGCGTGTATTAGATGTGTATATGCGGACGATCGACCTCGCAGTGACCGCGTGACCGAGAGACCGGTGGCGGTGGCGAAGCGGTGGCGAAAGGGCGGTGGCGGTGCCGACGACACATAACCCTCGCCAAATTTTGAGTTCTTTTAAAAGTGAAAAAATACAAATAATATGTTAAGTTATTTTGAGTTCTTTTAAAAGTGAAAAAATACAAAGAGTCCTGCTATACGTACGATCAATTTCGTCCGATTCCTGTACGATCGGACTTACCACATGCGGCGCAACTCGTGGTTTAGCTTTGGGCCTACTTGGGATGGGAAAGAGTAGCGTGGCTTTCATCCTCCTCTGCCTCATCTATTTCCGTAGCGGTAGAGACAAGAAGAACTGGTCAAGTCATAGCACATGCGGCCGCCGGCGCGTGCCCTTCTCAAATTTTCGCTCACGGCATTTCCAGCTGCGCTACGCAAACAGACGCTGAGCAATGATACGTCTCCGACGTATCGATAATTTCTTATGTTCCATGCCACATTATTGATGTTATCTACATGTTTTATGCACACTTTATGTCATATTCGTGCATTTTCTGGAACTAACCTATTAACAAGATGCCGAAGTGCCGATTCTTTGTTTTCTGCTGTTTTTGGTTTCAGAAATCCTAGTAAGGAAATATTCTCGGAATTGGACGAAATCAAAGCCCAGGGGCCTATTTTTCCACGAAGCTTCCAGAAGTCCGAAGGAGAGACGAAGAGGGGCCACGGAGGGGCCACACCCTAGGGCGGCGCGGCCCCCCCTTGGCCGCGCGGCCCTGTGGTGTGGGGCCCCCGTGCCGCCTCTTGACCTGCCCTTTCGCCTATAAAAAGTCTCCGTGACGAAAACCTCAGTACCGAGAGCCACGATACGGAAAACCTTCCAGAGACGCCGCCGCCGCCGATCCCATCTCGGGGGATCCAGGAGATCGCCTCCGGCACCCTGCCGGAGAGGGGAATCATCTCCCGGAGGACTCTACGCCGCCATGGTCGCCTCCGGTGTGATGTGTGAGTAGTCTACCCCTGGACTATGGGTCCATAGCAGTAGCTAGATGGTTGTCTTCTCCCCATTGTGCTATCATTGTCGGATCTTGTGAGCTGCCTAACATGATCAAGATCGTCTATCTGTAATTCTATATGTTGCGTTTGTTGGGATCCGATGAATAGAGAATACTTGTTATGTTGATTATCAAAGTTATGCTTATGTGTTGTTTATGATCTTGCATGCTTTCCGTTACTAGTAGATGCTCTGGCCAAGTAGATGCTTGTAACTCCAAGAGGGAGTACTTATGCTCGATAGTGGGTTCATGCCTGCATTGACACCTGGGACAGTGACAGAAAGTTCTAAGGTTGTGTTGTGCTGTTGCCACTAGGGATAAAACATTAGTGCTATGTTCAAGGATGTAGTCACTAGTTACATTACGCACCATACTTAATGCAATTGTCTGTTGCTTTGCAACTTAATACTGGAGGGGGTTCGGATGATAACCTGAAAGTGGACTTTTTAGGCATAGATGCAGTTGGATGACGGTCTATGTACTTTGTCGTAATGCCCAATTAAATCTCACTATACTCATCATGATATGTATGTGCATGGTCATGCTCTCTTTATTTGTCAATTGCCCAACTGTAATTTGTTCACCCAACATGCTGTTTATCTTATGGGAGAAACACCTCTAGTGAACTGTGGACCCCGGTCCAATTCTCTTTACTGAAATACAATCTACTGCAATATTGTTCTACTGTTTTCTGCAAACAATCATCTTCCACACAATACGGTTAACTCTTTGTTAGAGCAAGCCGGTGAGATTGACAACCTCACTGTTTCGTTGGGGCAAAGTACTTTGGTTGTGTTGTGCAGGTTCCACGTTGGCGCCGGAATCACTGGTGTTGCGCCGCACTACATCTCGCCGCCATCAACCTTCAACGTGCTTCTTGACTCCTACTGGTCCGATTAAACCTTGGTTTCTTACTGAGGGAAACTTGCCGCTGTGCGCATCACACCTTCCTCTTGGGGTTCCCAACGGACGCGTGTCGAACGAAGAGACAATACGTCAACCACGCGCATCAAGCAAATTTCTGGCGCCGTTGCCGGGGAGATCAAGACACGCTGCAAGGGGAGTCTCCACTTCTCAATCTCTTTACTTTGTTTTTGTCTTGCTTAGTTTTATGTACTACTTTGTTTGCTGCACTAAATCAAAATACAAAAAAAAAATTAGTTGCTAGTTTTACTTTACTTGCTATCTTGTTTGCTATATCAAAAACACAAAAAAATTAGTTTACTTGCATTTACTTTATTCATCATGTTTCCTTTTAATTTTACCACAAAAGACATACCGGTAGGACGTGGGTCTATAGTTGGGAGAAATAATATAGAAGAATTTTTCAATCATGTTAGTACTATTGAAAATTTTGAAGATAGACACTTGGTAGACCTTGCGCCTACCTATGAAATTGCTGCTGCGCATTTAGTTCGCTTGTTGGAAACTAAATTTGTTAATCTTAATCCTATAATCCAACACATGTTCTTCACACTTGGTGATATGGAAGAGGGGGAAAAGAAAGATTTTGTATTAGAAACCCTTCTTAGAGAATTTGGTGGTCTAGCAAGAGAAGCTAGAAAGGTGTTTGCTAAATTTAATATGCTTGGTTCCCCTACTAATTTTGTTAATCTCCTTGAAAAGATGGATATGGATAGAATAAGATTCACTAATAATATTGATGATGGAGGGGAGATCAAAGCACCAATACCATGTAAGCTCCTAGCTATGAATGATGCACTAGAAAATAACTATGCTTGGCTTGTTCCTGAAAATTTGTTTGATGAGAGTAGCACGCCTAAGACTAATGAAAAGGGAGGTGCTAAAACTTATGTATCTAATATATTATGCCTGGTTGAGAAAAGCTCACACCCCGCTGTAGAAGTACCATCCTTCGAAAATACTTGATACACACTTTCTGCGCCTAGCTGAAAGGCGTTAAAGAAAAGCGCTTATGGGAGACAACCCATGTTTTTACCTACAGTACTTTGTTTTTATTTTGTGTCTTGGAAGTTGTTTACTACTGTAGCAACCTCTCCTTATCTTAGTTTTGTGTTTTGTTGTGCCAAGTTAAGCCGTTGATAGAAAAGTAAGTACTAGATTTGGATTACTGCACAGTTCCAGATTTCTTTGCTGTCACGAATCTGGGTCCACCTCCCTGTAGGTAACTCAGAAAATTAAGCCAATTTACGTGTGTGATCCTCAGATATGTACGCAACTTTCATTCAATTTGAGCATTTTTGTTTGAGCAAGTCTGGTGCCATTTTAAAATTCGTCAATACGAACTGTTCTGTTTTGACAGATTCTGCCTTTTATTTCGCATTGCCTCTTTTGCTATGTTGGATGAATTTCTTTGATCCATTAATGTCCAGTAGCATTATGCAATGTCCAGAAGTGTTAAGAATGATTGTGTCACCTCTGAATATGTCAATTTATAATGTGCACTAACCCTCTAATGAGTTGTTTCGAGTTTGGTGTGGAGGAAGTTTTCAAGGGTCAAGAGAGGAGTATGATGCAACATGATCAAGGAGAGTGAAAGCTCTAAGCTTGGGGATGCACCCGGTGGTTTACCCCTGCATATATCAAGAAGACTCAAGCGTCTAAGCTTGGGGATGCCCAAGGCATCCCCTTCTTCATCGACAACATTATCAGGTTCCTCCCCTGAAACTATATTTTTATTCCATCACATCTTATGTGCTTTTTCTTGGAGCGTCGGTTTGTTTTTGTTTTTGTTTTGTTTGAATAAAATGGATCCTAGCATTCACTTTATGGGAGAGAGACACGCTCCGCTGTAGCATATGGACAAGTATGTCCTTGGTTTCTACTCATAGTATTCATGGCGAAGTTTCTCCTTCGTTAAATTGTTATATGGTTGGAATTGGAAAATGATACATGTAGTAATTGCTATAAATGTCTTGGGTAATGTGATACTTGGCAATTGTTGTGCTCACGATTAAGCTCTTGCATCATATGCTTTGCACCCATTAATGAAGAAATACATAGAGCATGCTAAAATTTGGTTTGCATATTTGGCTTCTCTAAGGTCTAGATAATTTCTAGTATTGAGTTTGAACAACAAGGAAGACGGTGTAGAGTCTTATAATATTTTCAATATGTCTTTTATGTGAGTTTTGCTGCACCGGTTCATCCTTGTGTTTGTTTCAAATAAGCCTTGCTAGCCTAAACCTTGTATCGAGAGGGAATACTTCTCATGCATCCAAAATACTTGAGCCAACCACTATGCCATTTGTGTCCACCATACCTACCTATACTACATGGTATTTTCCGCCATTCCAAAGTAAATTGCTTGAGTGCTACCTTTAAAATTCCATCATTCACCTATGCAATATATAGCTCATGGGACAAATAGCTTAAAAACTATTGTGGTATTGAATATGTCATTATGCACTTTATCTCTTATTAAGTTGCTTGTTGTGCGATAACCATGTTTATCGGGGACGCCATCAACTATTCATTGTTGAATTTCATGTGAGTTGCTATGCATGTTCGTCTTGTCTGAAGTAAGAGAGATCTACCACCATATGGTTAAGCATGCATATGTTAGAGAAGAACATTGGGCCGCTAACCGAAGCCATGTTCCATGGTGGAAGTTTCAGTTTTGGACAACAATCCTCAAATCTCAAATGAGAAAATTATTAATTGTTGTTATATGCTTATGCATAAAAGAGGAGTCCATTATCTCGTTGTTTATGTTGTCCCGGTATGGATGTCTAAGTTGAAGAATAATCAATAGCGAGAAATCCAATGCGAGCTTTCTCCTTAGACCTTTGTACAGGCGGCATAGAGGTACCCCTTTGTGACACTTGGTAAAAACAATGCATTGTGATGATCCGGTAGTCCAAGCTAATTAGGACAAGGTGCGGGCACTATTAGTACACTATGCATGAGGCTTGCAACTTATAAGATATAATTTACATGATGCATATGCTTTATTACTACCGTTGACAAAATTGTTTCATGTTTTCAAAATCAAAGCTCTAGCACAAATATAGCAATCGATGCTTTTTCCTCTATGGAGGACCATTCTTTTACTTTCAATGTTGAGTCAGTTCACCTATCTCTCTCCACCTCAAGAAGCAAACACTTGTGTGAACTGTGCATTGATTCCTACATACTTGCTTATTGCACTTATTATATTACTCTATGTTGACAATATCCATGAGATATACATGTTACAAGTTGAAAGCAACCGCTGAAACTTAATCTTCTTTGTGTTGCTTCAATATCTCTGCTTTGAATTATTGCTTTATGAGTTAACTCTTATGCAAGACTTATTGATGCTTGTCTTGAAGTGCTATTCATGAAAAGTCTTTGCTATATGATTCACTTGTTTACTCATGTCATATACATTGTTTTGATCGCTGCATTCACTACATATGCTTTACAAATAGTATGATCAAGATTATGATGGCATGTCACTCCAGAAATTATCTGTGTTATCGTTTTACCTGCTCGGGACGAGCAGAACTAAGCTTGGGGATGCTGATACGTCTCCGACGTATCGATAATTTCTTATGTTCCATGCCACATTATTGATGTTATCTACATGTTTTATGCACACTTTATGTCATATTCGTGCATTTTCTGAACTAACCTATTAACAAGATGCCGAAGTGCCGATTCTTTGTTTTCTGCTGTTTTTGGTTTCAGAAATCCTAGTAAGGAAATATTCTCGGAATTGGACGAAATCAAAGCCCGGGGGCCTATTTTTCCACGAAGCTTCCGAAGTCCAAAGGAGAGACGAAGAGGCCACGGAGGGGCCACACCCTAGGCGGCGCGGCCCCCTTGGCCGCGCGGCCCTGTGGTGTGGGGCCCCGTGCCGCCTCTTGACCTGCCCTTTCGCCTATAAAAAGTCTCCGTGACGAAAACCCCGATCGAGAGCCACGATACGGAAAACCTTCCGAGACGCCGCCGCCGCCGATCCCATCTCGGGGGATCCAGAGATCGCCTCCGGCACCTGCCGAGAGGGGAATCATCTCCCGGAGGACTCTACGCCGCCATGGTCGCCTCCGGTGTGATGTGTGAGTAGTCTACCCCTGGACTATGGGTCCATAGCCGTAGCTAGATGGTTGTCTTCTCCCCATTGTGCTATCATTGTCGGATCTTGTGAGCTGCCTAACATGATCAAGATCGTCTATCTGTAATTCTATATGTTGCGTTTGTTGGGATCCGATGAATAGAGAATACTTGTTATGTTGATTATCAAAGTTATGCTTATGTGTTGTTTATGATCTTGCATGCTTTCCGTTACTAGTAGATGCTCTGGCCAAGTAGATGCTTGTAACTCCAAGAGGGAGTACTTATGCTCGATAGTGGGTTCATGCCTGCATTGACACCAGGACACCTGACGTAAAAGTTCTAAGGTTGTGTTGTGCTGTTGCCACTAGGGATAAAACATTAGTGCTATGTTCAAGGATGTAGTCACTAGTTACATTACGCACCATACTTAATGCAATTGTCTGTTGCTTTGCAACTTAATCTTTGGAGGGGTTCGGATGATAACCTGAAAGTGGACTTTTTAGGCATAGATGCAGTTGGATTACGGTCTATGTACTTTGTCGTAATGCCCAATTAAATCTCACTATACTCATCATGATATGTATGTGCATGGTCATGCTCTCTTTATTTGTCAATTGCCCAACTGTAATTTGTTCACCCAACATGCTGTTTATCTTATGGGAGAAACACCTCTAGTGAACTGTGGACCCCGGTCCAATTCTCTTTACTGAAATACAATCTACTGCAATATTGTTCTACTGTTTTCTGCAAACAATCATCTTCTACACAATACGGTTAACTCTTTGTTACAGCAAGCCGGTGAGATTGACAACCTCACTGTTTCGTTGGGGCAAAGTACTTTGGTTGTGTTGTGCAGGTTCCACGTTGGCGCCGGAATCACTGGTGTTGCGCCGCACTACATCTCGCCGCCATCAACCTTCAACGTGCTTCTTGACTCCTACTGGTCCGATTAAACCTTGGTTTCTTACTGAGGGAAACTTGCCGCTGTGCGCATCACACCTTCCTCTTGGGGTTCCCAACGGACGCGTGTCGAACGAAGAGACAATACGTCAACCACGCGCATCAAGCAACCGTTTGCGTCTGTCTTGACCGAAAATGCGTCTGGCACCACCTCCAACGGCGTGACGCAAAGTGATTGGACCGTTCGCAGATATGCAAACCTACCACATATTTGCGGCAGGTTTGCGTCTCCACGGATGCTGCGCGGACACGCAAACTGTCCGCTCGCGTCTCCACCGGGCCCGCTTGGCAGCGAGTCTGCATCGAGGGCATCGCTTCGGCGGTCAGCGCTTCCGCGTCTGCGCCGCAGCCTTTGCCATCAATGGCGTGGCTGCCTGTTCTGCGCGTGCACTGGCAGGCGGCGGCTGGGCTTCTGCGCCGCCTTCAATGGCATCGTATCCCGTGCGCGGCCGCCTTTAAAAGTCCAGCGGCCGCGTTCCTCCTTCGCCCACACCTCCACTCGCACCACCACCGCCGTAGCGCCATGGGGAAGACGAACAACTTCGAGGCCTCCGGCACCGGCAGCAACAAGGGGACGCAGAGGGTGCCGCTGCCCGTCACGCTGGGGAGGCTGATGCACGGGAAATGGATGTCGTGCGAGCGCTGGTCGGGCGTGCAACTGCCTGGCGGCTGGCGGCTCAGCTGCCGCCGGGTGCCCATCCCTCCCGTCCCTGCGTGCGAGCCTGATCGAACCGCGGAGATCCGGCGAAGGAGGCGGTACCTACCGCCGGACCTCCGCGCCGATCCGGCGTACGCCATCGACTCTGAAAGTTGGCGTACCTATCTATCGACCGAGACGGATAGCAGGAGGAGGGCGGGCTTCATGGGCGACAGGGATTATCTCTTCGACCGTCCACCGCCGACTCGTCCACGAAGACAGCAGGCGCCGACGCGTCGTCAGCAGGCACAACCGCAGCTGCCCCGCTACGCCACCAGTGCAACCGCCGCTTCCCCTGGGCTCCTCCTCCACAGCCGCATCCCTGGGCGCCTCGACCGCCGCCACAACCGCATCCCTGGGCGCCTCTACCTCCACCGCCGCCGGCGCGCCCGGTGTACGCTCCCTCGGATGGCAACTGGCCGTGGGCGATACCGGAGCTCATCGTGCTCGACAGCGATGACGAGCAACAGTAGGCGCACGCGTTTATGGTTTTTTTTCATGTGTTAAACTATGTAAATTATGTTTTCATGTTAAAAAAAATTTTGGCCAAAAAATGCGTCGTGCCGCTGGAGCCACCCCCAACGCAAACGGACACGCGGTCGATTTCGACCATTTTGGCCGACGCAAACGGACAGCGCGGACATTTCCGGACGCTAAAATGCGTCGCGCCGTATGTATAATTTTGCTCTTCCTCCATGGCGGACTGATCAATCGGCAATCGCGACAAGCACAAGTTAAATTGCTTCCGATCGCGACAAGCACAAGTTAAATTGCTTCCGATCGATGAATAAGTGCTTAGTACAAGAGTTTAAATTAGCGCGCCATTAAGCTATCGACGCAGACAAAACTAGATCCAAAGGTTTGAATTGGTGAAGACGATTGCATGTTTTGGAGTTGTGGGTATATTTTAGGAACGCTCGGCAGTACTACAGGTTTGAGTTTGGACGAGACTTGGCCACTGCAAGGGAAGGGGATTAACTAGCACTAGGTGGAACAGTATCGTACACACATCGGACAGAATTTGTCGTGTGTGAAGCATTTTCGAAATACAAAAGTGAAAATTTAGTTCATTTTTTTGAGTTCTTTTAAAATTGAAAAAATACAAAAGGGAAAATTTAGTTCATTTTTTTGACAAACTTTTGTTAAGTTATTTTGTTAAGTTATTTTTGTTAAATTTTGTTAAGTTATTTCTTGTTAATTTAAAATTTTGTTATATATGTTAAAGTTTTTGTGAAACCGGCAATTTTGTTATAAGTTACTGTTTTTTGAAGTACAATTTTTTTGTTAAGTTAATTAAAGTTTTTGTGAAGTTAATTACAAAGTTTTAAGTTTTTTTGTTATAAGTTACAAAGTTTTAAGTTTTTTGTTATAAGTTACAAAGTTTTAAGTTTTTTTGTTAAGTATAGTTAAAATTAAAAATAACAAACAAAACATAAAAAAAAAGAAAAAAATTAAAGTTTTTTCGGCCGGCGGCCCTCTCGATTCTTCCTCTCCCCCTCTCTCTGTGCGCGTGCGCGTCTGGCGGCGCAAGCGCGCTGCGATGGCGGCGTGCGTGCGGGCGGCGCGCGTGCGGGCGGCGCGTTTAGCGAGCGGCGGCGCGCGCGGTCGTCGTCACGTCGTCGTTTTCGGACACATGGCCGGGAGGTAACGAAGGCGCGGCGGCGGGAGGCGGCGGAGGCGGAGACGACGACGGCGGCGGCGAGAACGGCGAGGCGACGCAGCGAGAGAGCGCGCGCGGCGTCTTCCGGCGGTGTTGGGCGCAACGAGGCGTCGGCGGCGTCGATGAGCGCGGGCGTCTGAGGCGTCGGCGCGGTTTCGAGAGGAGGAAGAAGAACTGAAAACGCGCCAGGACCGCGCGCGAAATATATAGCCAGGGGCCTTTAGTCGCGGTTGGTGTGGCCAACCGTGACTAAAGGGGTACCTTTGGTCGCGGTTGGTGGTTGGTGTGGCCAACCGCGACTAAAGGTCGTTTCGCTGAATTTCAGCGGTTCCCGCGGAAACACCCTTTAGTCGCGGTTGGCCAGGCCAACCGCGACCAAAGGTCTTTTTCAAAATACTTTTCAATTTCTAAATGTTAAAAATATTAATAATATATCAAACAATTCAGGAAAATAAAACTAATTCATTTCTAAATGTTAAAAATACAAATAATATATGAAAAAATTCAGGAAAATAAAACTAATTTATTTCTAAATGTTAAAAATACAAAAAATATATCAAACAATTTAGGAAAATAAAACTAATTTATTTCTAAATGTTAAAAATACAAATAATATATCAAAAAATTCAGAAAAATAAAAATAATTCATTTCTAAATGTTAAAAATATAAATAATATATCAAACAATTCAGGAAAATAAAACTAATTTATTTCTAAATGTTAAAAATACAAATAATATATCAAACAATTCAGGAAAATAAAACTAATTCATTTCTAAATGTTAAAAATATAAATAATATATCAAACAATTCAGGAAAATAAAACTAATTTATTTCTAAATGTTAAAAAATACAAATAATATATCAAACAATTCAGGAAAATAAAACTAATTCATTTCTAAATGTTAAAAATATAAATAATATATCAAAAAATTCAGGAAAATAAAACTAATTCATTTCTAAATGTTAAAAATACAAATAATATATCAAAAATTTCAGAAAAATAAAACTAATCGAGCAGTGCGTCCACCCACGCGTCCTTATCCTGCCGACAGCTTTAGTCACGGTTGCACCCTCCAGCCGGGACTAAACCTTACCCAAACATCCTTATCCCACCCGCCACTTTCTTCCCGCCTCCTGTCTTTTTCCCGTGCGACGTGTAGCCACACCGCTTCCACGTGCCTCGCCCCCACGACGCCGGTGAGCGACGTGTGTAGTCCTGGCTTACACGTGCCATGCCCCGCGTGCGCTATATAGAGCGACGAGTGCGGGCGCAACCACACGTCGCCACCGCCTCCGCTCATTCATCTCCGCGATGCCTCCACGTCGTCGACGGGCGTCCGGTTTCCGTGGCGTTCGAGTGCGTCCGAGCGGTAGGTTCACCGACGAGATACGCGCCGGTGGCTTCCGCCTCACCCTCGGCACGTACAACACGCCGGAGCTGGCGGCGCGTGCTTACG
The DNA here is from genome assembly GCF_019359855.2 of Lolium perenne. NCBI lineage: Eukaryota > Viridiplantae > Streptophyta > Magnoliopsida > Poales > Poaceae > Lolium > Lolium perenne. Next base: position 22,537,310 of record NC_067248.2, read on the forward strand.
ACGCGGCGGCGTGGCGCTTTCGGCGGCCAGGGCGCGACATGAACTTCCCGGATGTTGAATCGCTAGAGGAGGCGGAGTTCCTCGCGCCACCGCCGTGCCTCGTCGACAACGAGGACCGTCGCCGGCACCGCCAGTTGCAGCGCAGGATCGCCATCGCCGAGCGCGACGAGCAGTTGATGCGCCAGTGGAGGGCGCAGTTCCCCAACGATGTCGACAACACCGACGCGTTCTTTGCTAACCTTAGGGCACAACGCAGGTCCAACAGGCGCCACCATCGGGCCGTCGCCGCCTTCGAGCTCGAGAACCCGAATACAACTTGGACCGAAAACGACCCTCGGTGGGATGACATTTGGACGGAGACAACCTCCGACGACGAGTAGAGACTAGACTAGTAATTTATCTATTTTATTGTAATTTCAATAAAGTCGTTGTCGGTTCTATTAGTTTAAATTTAGTTTATAAAGTCGTTGTCGGTTGTTTTTGTTCAATAAAGTGGTTGACACGAAATTTATTACGATTGAACTAAAATTAAAGTACAGAGCTGAACTGAAAATTAAGATACATGGCCAGATTCGAAGGAGGCGGCTCTGTCTTTCCGGCGCCGGCCCCCTCTTCCCGCCTCTGTCTTTCCGTCGGCCCCTCTTCCCGCCTCTGTCTTTCAGCCGGCCCCCTCTTCCCGCCTCTGTCTTTCCACCGACCCCCTCTTCCCGCCTCTTTCTTCCCGCCACTTTCTTCCCACCTCATGTCTTCCCGCTCCCATTTTTCCCGCCACTTTCTTCCCACCTCCTGTCTTCCTGCCTCTTTCTTCCCGCCACTTTCTTCCCGCCTCCTGTCTTCCCGCTCCCATTTTCCCGCCATTTCTCACTACATATATGTAGCCCGGCTTGGCCAGCATTATCACATCTCTACAATCTCTCATCACTCTCTCATGGCTTCCACCGCACCCACTCTAACCTACCAGCAGGTGGAGGAGCTTTGCGCCTCGAACTACCCTTGCCCACCGGGCTACCGCGTCCCCGCCGGCTGGAGCCTAAGCGCCGGCGGCGTGCCGGTCCCTCCCCTCCCTCAGGGTACTGCGCGCCGGGCGGCCATCACGAACCACTACTACCTCGACATCACGCCGGAGCAGCGGATGAATCCCCGCTGGCATCCCGATAACCAGCATACTTGGGATGCCTTCTTCATCAATCGGCGTGAGAGGGCGCTCGCCAGGTATGAGGAGGACGGCCTGCCTCCTGGGAACTTCCACGAGGCCGGCCGTCGGCTATGGTGGTACGGCCGGACTCTGCAGAGCGTCATGGACTACATCACGGCCGGCGATATCCCCCGCCTGCGCTGGCCTCAGTTCGAGCCACGAGTGCCGGCCGACGACAGCAGCGACGACGACGGCGGCAACTTAGAAGGCGACGACTACCAGTACAACGGCGGCGACTATGAAGACTACGAGTATGCATATTATACGCCTAGGCAGGAGTATGACTAAATCACTCCAAATTTCATGTATCATCAGTGCTATCTCGAATCAATCGAATCATTCGAAAATGGACACCAGAACACATCACGGATAATATAATTCACATGATCCATTCAACAAAGTTTGGTACAATAAATTATTACACATCATTTCTTCCCTTGTGTCCCTGCTTGCTTACGATTGGGCCGTATCCATGGAGCATCCTCATCATTTAACTTAATGCTTGGGTCGGTGTTCACTTTGAAGGGCGGAATTTCACCAAACATATAATAATCTTCTGACATGTCTGTCTTGTCCTCCACTCCCACGATGTTTCTTTTCCCTGAAAGAACAATGTGGCGCTTTGGATCATCGCATGATGTACTGATCGTTTTCTTATCTTTCCGTTTCCTCGGTTTGCTACTCATGTCCTTGACATAGAAAACCTGAGCGACATCTTTCGCTAGGACGAATGGTTCATCAAGGTAACCAAGATTGTTGAAATCCACCATTGTCATTCCGTATTGCTGGTCCACCTTTACCCCACCTCCTATTAGCTTGAACCATTTGCATCGGAACAAAGGGACCTTAAAGGAGGGTCCATAGTCAAGTTCCCATATCTCCTCTATGTAACCATAATATGTGACCTTTTGTCATTCTCGGTTGCTGCATCAAAGCGGACACCACTGTTTTGGTTGGTGCTCTTTTGATCTTGGGCGATCATGTAAAATGTATTCCCATTTATCTCGTACCCTTGGAAAGTCGTTATAGTCGAAGATGGTGTCTTGGCCAACATGTACAGCTGATCTACAACCTTATTGTCATGCATTAAATGTTTTCTCAACCAATCACGAAAGTCTCCATGTGGGCCTTCCTAATCCAGGATTCGGGCTTCCCGGGTTGTCCGAGCGTAAACTATTCTTGTGTTTCTCAAAGTATGGAGCCACCAAGCTGGAATTGGTCGAATTGTGGTGTGCTTCGATCGGAGAATGGCCGTCCATACATATCGTTGATTTCCTTCCGATCGTGCCTTTTCCACTTAGTCTCCCCTCGTGCCGCGATCGAGGAAGACCAATCGGCTTAAGGTCAGGAACAAAGTCAACACAAAACTCAATTACCTCCTCATTTCCATAGCCCTTGGCGATGCTTCCTTCTGGCCTAGCACGGTTACGAACATATTTCTTTAATACTCCCATGAACCTCTCGAAGGGGAACATATTGTGTAGAAATACAGGACCGAGAATGGAAATCTCTTCGACTAGGTGAACCAGGAGGTGCGTCATAATATTGAAGAAGGATGGCGGGAAGACCAACTCAAAACTGACAAGACATTGGACCACATCGTTCTGTAACCGTGGTAGAACTTCTGGATTGATTACCTTCTGAGAGATTGCATTGAGGAATGCACATAGCTTTACAATGGGTACTCGAACATTTTCCGGCAGGAGCCCCCTCAAAGCAATCGGAAGCAATTGCGTCATAATCACGTGGCAGTCGTGAGACTTCAGGTTTTGGAACTTTTTCTCCGCCATGTTCATTATTCCCTTTATATTGGACGAGAATCCAGACGGGACCTTCATACTGCTCAGGCATTCAAAAAAGATGACCTTCTCTTCTTTGGTCAGAGCGTAGCTGGCACGACCTTGAAACCATTCCGGATGCCGGTTATCAGGGTCTTTCAAACGTTGCTAGTCCTGCCGTGCTTCCTTTGTATCATTTGTCTTCCCATACACGCCCAAGAAGCTTAGGAGGTTCACGCAAATATTCTTCGTAACATGCATCACGTCGATTGCAGAGCGGACATCTAGGACTTTCCAATATTCTAGCTCCCAGAATATAGATTTCTTCTTCCACATGGGTGCGTGCCCGTCAGCTCCCTTCGGAATTGATTGTCCGCCAGGACCCTTTCCAAAGATGACTTTCAAATCCTTGACCATATCAAATACCTCAGCACCAGTGCGTTCCGCAGGCTTCGGCCGGTGATCTACCTTGCCGTTGTAATGCTTGCCTCTCTTTCTTACTGGATGAATTTTCGGAAGAAATCAACGATGCCCAAGGTACACGTTCTTCTTACAATTTGGCAAATGTACACTGTCAGTCTCATGTAAGCAGTGCGTGCATGCATTGTATCCCTTATTTGATAGTCCCGAAAGGTTACTAAGAGCAGGCCAATCGTTGATGGTTACGAAAAGTAACGCTTGTAGGTCAAATTCCTCTTCTTTGTGCTCATCCCACACACGGACACCAGGTCTTCCCCACAATTGTAAAAGTTCATCAACTAATGGCCTTAGGTACACATCGATGTCGTTGCCAGGTTGCTTCGGACCTTGGATGAGCACTGGCATCATAATGAACTTCCGCTTCATGCACAACCAAGGAGGAAGGTTGTAGATGCATAGAGTCATGGGCCAGGTGCTATGGCTGGAGCTCTGCTCGCCAAAAGGATTCATGCCATCTGTACTTAGACCAAATCTTATGTTCCTTGCGTCAGCTGCAAAATCTTTAAACTCTCTGTCGATCTTTCTCCATTGCGTTCCATCTGCGGGGTGTCTCAACTACCCGTCCGACTTACGGTCCTCTTTGTGCCATCGCAACAACTTGGCATGCTCTTTGTTCCTGAACAGACATTTCAACCGTGGTATTATAGGAGCATACCACATCACCTTGGCGGGAACCTTCTTCCTGGGTTTCTCGCCCTCAACATCGTCACCAGGGTCATCGCCTCTGATCTTATAACGCAATGCAGTGCATACCGGGCATTCATTCAAATTCTCGTATTCACCGCGGTAGAGGATGCAGTCGTTGATGCATGCATGTATCTTCAGAACCTCTAAACCTAGAGGGCAGACAACCTTCTTTGCTTCAGACGTGACGGAGGGCAACTCGTTATTCTTTGGAAACATATTCTTCAACATTTTCAGCAAGTTTTCAAATCCCGAGTCAGCTACACCTTCCTGTGCCTTCCATCTCAGCAAATCCAGTGTGCAGCCCAGCTTTTTCAGACCATTATCGCATCCTGGGTACAGCGACTTTTTGTGATCCTCTAACATGCGATCCAAATTCTCCCTCTCCTTTTCAGTTTCGCAGCGTCTCCGTGCATCAGCAATGGTCCGACCAAGATCATCAGCGGGCTCATCACGTGCCTCTTCTTCACCTTCCCCTTCACCTTCCCCTTCACCTTCAGCATCCTCCATGAAAGTATCACCGAAATGATCAAGATAGTTTTCATCGATGAAATCATCCCCTTCTTCATCTTCTTCCATTATAACCCCTCTTTCTCCATGCTTGGTCCAACAATTATAGCTTGGCATTAGGGCTGTCAAAAATATTCGAGCTCGTCAAACAGTTTGAGCTTGATTCGCTAAAGATTCGGCTTGTGCTCGGCTCGAAGGCTAAACAAGCCGAACTCAAGCCTCAACTATAGCTCGCGATCTTTTTGGCTCGAACTCGAGCAGTTCGATATCGGCAGAAGCCGTAGCAAAGCAGACCACGATTCATATCTTTTACTACGTATTATTTTTATATTAGGGATTAGGGAAACTTTTGACCTCTTCATGAGAAGTTGTAGCCCAACGTAATCTCAGTCCAAGCTCTCGTAATTTCAGCAACAAAAATGAAGAAGCCCATCTTTTGCAACTCGGGGAGGCCCATATTCATCGCCAGTGCCTACTGAGTGCTGACACAAGGTGCATACCTTTTAGTACCACCTCGCTCGCTGGTGAAAAATGAACGCTGAGCGCTGGTTATAAAAGCAAGGCCGCAGACTCTAGTAGTCAAAGGAGAACGCCAGACTTCTTCCTTACGTCGGCGTAAGCTAACGTGTAGAAGAGACAATATATTAATAGAAATATTATACGAGCAGCGTGAGCTCGTAGAGCCTCGACGAATCGAGCTCGAGCATCGATCAAAGCTCGCGAGCCGAGCTCGAGCTAAATGTTAAGCTCGAAGGAAAATTCGAGCTCGAGCCGAGCCTATGTAGGTTCGCTCGAGTTCGGCTCGTTGACACCCCTACTTGGCATGAAACCGTGCCGAAGCAGGTGCAGGTGAACTTCTCTTGAGGAAGAGTAACCCTTCTGATTCTTACAGTCAACACATGGACAGATAACAAAACCCTTCTGCTTGTTCGCATTAGCCACAACGAGGAAATCTTTCAAACCCGTAGTGAACTCACCGGAGAATCGGTTACCGTACATCCATTGCCGATTCATCTGCATTATTATAATATAAAATATATAATTAACCATCATGCATTTGTTAACTAACTAGCTACAAACAATAGAAATTAAACAATGAACTACACACATGCATATTTTATCAATGACACATGAAAGGTTCAAGTTGCTAACCGCGATCGAGGAGGAAAAAATAAATGAGGAAGCTCGATCAAGTGTGGCTCCGACACTTCATATCATGTTGGTTTCATGCTCTTGGGGCATTTCATCAAACACCTTGTGTGCATAAGAGGAGCCAAAAGCAAACTTACATCCCCTTGTGAAGTTTGTGAAGAGAAGTGGCACCAAATGGCTAAGTGCTGTGGGCTGAACGGTATATATAGGGGAGGGGCTTTAGTCGCGGTTGTCCTGGCCAACCGCGACTAAAGGCCTTTGGGCCAGGCCTGAGGACATTTAGTCGCGGTTGGCCCCTGGCCAACCGCGACTAAAGCCCCTCCCGTCCACCAGCTGGCCACCGAGCGCGCTGGGCCCAGGCCTTTGGTCGCGGTTCGCCTCCCGAACCGCGACTAAAGACCCCATTGGTCACGGTACCTATAGTTTCGCGACTAATGGGGCTGGACGGAAGCCCTTTTTTCTACCAGTGAGAAGGCTGGATTTATTGCTAATAGGTGTTGGTTGACTATTGCCACTTTCACCATGCGGGAGTGGACCCTCCTTGCCACAAAGAAATTTCAAATGTAATATCCTTTCTTCATATATATTACTTTTAGAAATGCAATATTGTTTGGTGAATGTTTGAAGAACCTGTGAAGAGTACAAAGAAAAACGTTGGAACACTCTATACACATCAATAGCTTGTGATATGTAACATATTCCTGTGGATGTGTGAAATATTTAGCATATTGTTTTTAAAAGCATGTTATAAAGTTAATCCATTGTAAAAAGGCTTGGTCAGCTTGGTCTTCGATAGTTTCCAAAGTTCAGAAAAAAAATCGAAATGCAAAAGATAAATATAGAGGCAACGAACTTTGAAAGAGTTTTTATCATAGTGCCAAGATCTTTTCTTTTACAATCAATACCATGTATACTTATAGAACAAACAATACATGATAAATATATGAGTTGTCTTTGATTACTATAAAATAAAGTCTAAAAAGGCAAGCATATATTCGAAGTTTTCAAACTCTTTCTTCTTTTATGACATAATCTTACATTAACAAAGCACAAAAAACTTATCCATACACATGTAATACCAACGAAGTTCTTCTATAATTCTAATATAATCCAATCCACAGTGTCGAGACTATTTCAACTTTATATTAGTACAAATCTTTGACCCGCACTTTGTGCTCTCAGGTGCAGGCGCACTCTATATCTTCTCTTTCTTAATACTTGGTCCCATTTTCCTGCCCTCACAGCGAGCCACGTAGGCTCATTAACAAATTTAAGCTTGCCGCACTGTTCCCAGCCGTACGGGAGGATTGGCCGTTCCTGTCCAGTCCACGTACGAGACGTTTCTTCTGGCCAGAAGCTGAAGCGTACGGATCGCTCTTTGTGGCCAGGTCCACGCGCGTCGACCAGGTGGGCCGACCGATGGCACCAGCCCAATTCCCCGATCGACCTACGTGCATTCGCGAAAAAAAGGGGCGGCCCGACTCTGTTCCTCTTCCTCGCGGAGTCTCCCCACAAATCTCGCCCCCACCACCGCTCCGCCTCGATTCGTCTTCTTCCATCGCCACCGCTCGCAACGGCTGTCCTCTCATGACAATCTCCGCATTGAACACAGTAAATCCTTCCTTGAAGACAATAGAAACTGCTCGAAAATTTTCATCTGCCGCCGCCGTCTTAAAGGCACACGATGGTGCTGTCCGCCCCCACAGCGATCCGGGCATACTACGCCGCTGCACCCAACATGGGCAGCTGCTCCAACGCCGGTACCTACCCCTCTCCATTCTTCTTCCTCCTTCCTTTTCTAGAATTCCTAAATCCCTCACTTCAACTTAACAATGTACCAGGTTCATCTCAGCCTACGGAATTTGTCGCACATCCAGATTTGCACTGCTACCTCAGGCCCTACGGTTTTCTTGGAATTGATTTCGGATTGATTTGTGCACATGTTCATCGTCCACACTGTATCCTGCATTCTTCAGCTGGTACACCTACTGTAATCTCCTCCTCTTCATTTGAAATTTACATTTGTTCAGCGTGAATTTATTTGTTATACTCAGTCCAATCTTCTGTGCTGCTTCTTTTTAATTTACATTTGTATGTTCGTGAAAGACGGATACCTCTCAATACTGTTTAGAACCTATATCAGTGTTATGGTATTAGCTATAGAAGATATAAGGACCAACGGTTAATCAGAATAAGGATACACAAGTAGCGGCGGAGGAAGTATTGGCTTCATGCGTCCGATCACCTTCTTCCAGATATGATTGTAGTTTTATTTTCATCTAGCATCAGCCTAATATTTCCTGCCGTATCATGAGAGAGGCAATTTTTTCTACTGTTAAAAATTTAGTTCCCTCATTTGATGGCTTCAGGACGTGTGTGTGTGTTTAATTCAAGTTTGCAAGGCTCGCCGTACCTCAGATATTGCTGGCAACTTCAGGGCAAGGTTATCATGAGTAGGTCAAATTGTTTTTCTCAGTTTTTTCGAGCTTCGAACCAAATTGCAGTAGCCTGTACAAATGTATCAGATCCTATGGTGTAGTGCCATGTCTTTTCGATATCTTGCAACCTTGAACAGGGTTTAAACCTGCAATCTTTTAGGTAACCTGCAACCAATATGAACTTTTTTTTTGCGAAAAACCAAGAAGAACATGCTGACAGAATGTGTTTTAAGATTTCTATACATCGCAATTCAAATGCAGAATAACTAAAATTGTTCCATGGACATCAATTGCAGTCAATATTCAAAAATAAAGTACTAATTCTTGCTGGTACAAAGCTCGATTGCTGAAAAAATAGGAGATGACCATGATATGTAAGCCACACGCTATAGGAAAGAAAGAACAATGGGAGGCGCCATTAACTCAGCTGGCGACCCAGATGGCTAGAACAAAAAGTCACTGCAGCATTTCATATGTCCTCACAGTTATGACTCGGTTGAAACTAAAATCCTTTTCTTACTCTACCATCGGCAGGTCCTATGGTGGTGGCAATCATCATATTTTTCTCTTCTTACGCAATTTCGCTTTTGCTCAGTTCATAGCTTTCTACGATTTTTATGGTAAGAAACTGATTTCATATGTGCAGCATCTCTCTTATTAGGCAATTTAAATGACTGGAAGGTGCTCGATAAAAGGAATCAACCAGGCAGGTATACAATGAGTTGCTGGAGGGCGGTGTCCTTATTTTTTATTTTTGAGGCCACATAGTTCAAGCCATATGTTGTTGTATGTTACTATTGTCACTGTCATTTTCTGAAATACAAAGCAGACAACATGGAAGCCTGTAATTCCAAATGATTTTTTCAGGTGTTTAAACGACTAAGCAAACTGCTAAAACTACTAACCTACCAGGTATGTACTTCCCACTGTATCACTGCTAATATACGGTTGTATTATTTTCTACCTGTAATAATGTCACCTGGTGTTTTATCAGTTACTGTATATCCTCTGTGGTAATGTAGGTGATGCTCAAGCTGTCGACCTATGGAACATGGTGTTATTTTGGAACGACCATTCTATCAGCAAGTATATTTTTTTGCATATCGTTTCATTTGTTGTAGATATAGTTATATCCGAAGATCCAGAGCAGTACCAGTCTATAGTCTATCTATGAGAAAAACTGTGCACTATATGTGTATGGAATTTGATAATCCCGTCAGTCCATTTTAATGTGTCATCCTCTAATGTTGTAGACATGTATGTATTGAAAAACTAAGTCTCATTGCATCAGGAAAATTATTTACTTTGGACTATGATATTTTCTTAATCACAATGATACCATGCTTTATATTCCTTAGAGAATTGAACTTATCACAATTTTATGAATCAATTCAAGAATCCGCTTGCCATGGACCTTATTATGGTCTTAAAAGTTAATCATTATTTACAGGCAAGCGTGAGATGCTCAATAGCCATATGTTGTTGCATATTCTGGCTGTTTTGGCTGGGCAACTTTTTTGCAGTACATGCATTCTGCACTGTCCAGCATCGAGCCAACACATGGCTAATCTATGGCTTAAGGAGTACAGTACTTACTAATATTTCATTTATTCCTGCTAGGTGTATGCAACAGTCTATTTTTGTATGTTACTATTGTCACTGTCATTTTCTGAAATACAAAGCAGACAACATGGAAGCCTGTAATTCCAAATGATTTTTTCCGGTGTTTAAACGACTAAGCAAACTGCTAAAACTACTAACCTACCAGGTATGTACTTCCCACTGTATCACTGCTAATATACAGTTGTATTATTTTCTACCTGTAATAATGTCACCTTGGGTTTTATCAGTTACTGTATATCCTCTGTGGTAATGTAGGTGATGCTCAAGCTGTCGACCTATGGAACATGGTGTTATTTTGGAACGTCCATTCTATCAGCAAGTATATTTTTGCATATCGTTTCATTTGTTGTAGATATAGTTATATCCGAAGATCCAGAGCAGTACGTGCACTATATGTGTATGGAATTTGATAATCCCGTCAGTCCATTTTAATGTGTCATCCTCTATTATTGTAGACATGTATGTATTGAAAAACTAAGTCTCATTGCATCAGGGAAAATTATTTACTTTGGACTATGATATTTTCGTAATCATAATGATACCATGCTTTATATTCCTTAGAGAATTGAACTTATCACAATTTTATGAATCAATTCGAGAATCCGCTTGCCATGGACCTTATTATGGTCTTAAAAGTTAATCATTATTTACAGGCAAGCATGAGATGCTCAATATTAGGTAACATATCTTTAGATCAACTCCAGTGAATAATGTTGTTCTTATTTTGTTTCATATGTAATAAGTGGAGAAGGATATGGCAAAATAGTGGATACATTATAGTGTCTACAGATAAGCTTAGCTGAAATAGTTGTAATTTGCAGGGTAGGAACAACCGGGAATTACCACTGTGCCATTGAGTTCTCATACATTAGAAATAGCTACCACAATCCAACTTCACTGGTCATATCTCTTTTATATATTTTTGTTCTTATGTCAATTTTATAGTCAGCCGTCTATATATTAAGCATTTTGGCATGCTTACATCCCGCAGCAACGCGCGGGGTATCATCTAGTACTCTAAAAAATGTAGTAATTTCAAATAAAGTAAAAAATTCGAATCCTTTTGGGAATCAAAGATAATCCAATATTGTACTCGTATAAAATTGTTTGGCCAAGAAATGATTCACATTGACTTCAGGCAAAAAAAAAACAAATATATGACGAATATAGCGTGAATAGTACTTTAATATAGGACTTTTAAGTCTGTTTTTTTCATAGGAAACAAGGGAAGTTATTCCATGGTGAATCTTTCGTATACGAGTACAATACATGATCATCTTTGATCCCCCAAAAGATTCGAATTTTTTGACTTTTTTATGAATTACTATTTTTTTTAACATAGGGTGCGCTTGCTCCCAGGTTCACCAATGTATTTTCGTACAAATCTTTCACTATTTGCTTAGTCAATCAATGAATAAAAACGTGGACAGCTTCCACATCACCGTGGAAGTATATAAATGAAAAACCCAAATGAAACTACTTGACTCTTTATATGGAGAGGATCTAGATGTTGTGTATTGTTACCAATATATGCACTAATTTGTCTTCGTGGTACATCTAACCCTTCTGCTCTTCAACATTAAATGAAGGTATGATGCCTAAGCTCTAATTATTTTGAAAACTTATTTTTTAAATATTTATTCAGGAGTGCAGTATGCAGTCAAATTTGATTCACCGTACTTTAGAGCCGATATAGTATGCAGTACCAGGGAAGTATGGCTAAGCTGGTGTTATGTTATCCACATTCTTGTGCACAAAACACACCTAAGAAGTATGGCTAGATGGTGATATGCTAAACACAATCTTGTGCATAACACATATCTGTTTTTTGTTCACATTTCCAGCTCTTTCTTGCTTTACTGGCGCACATATTTTTAGCCTTGGATTTTTTTGGTTTAGAATTGGTTGATTGGTTCATGAATACTGGCAAATTTCAGCAGGCAGAGGGTAGATCTTCTTGCATTCAGCTAATTTTTATGCGCACCATCAGTTAGTGAATTTGGTCGTACTGATTATCTATATTACATTTGATGTGACACATATAATCATACTAATTGTTGATTTATTGTGTAGGGTATTAGTATGTTTAAGGTGTGGCACGATCAACTGAACATATATATCACCAAGATTTTCTTATTGTGAGTCTGAGAAAAGTGAAATCTATTTCTGACCCCATACCTAGAATTTGCTGCAGACAAACCTTGAGACATCTAAGCCGTCAATTCAATTGATGATCATGTTTCACGGCAAGCATGCACCCACTTATGCATAGAATAGAATCACATTGTCTATATTCGCATTAGACACAAAATGCGCATTATCTTTCAAATGCTAGAACCGTAACTTACTGTGAAATGTTGTGTTATTTTAGAATTGTGATTGGGACATATATTTATTGTGAAGAAATAAATGTCTTATATTTTCTTATTTATACTTCAGTTGTAGCTTTTCCAATGTGATATTTGAGGGAAAACTATGCTCCATTTGTTAGTTGTTTCTACTAACTACATCCCCTCTGTCCCTTGATATAAGATATTATTAGCGTTTTGGTTGTAATAGTATCTTATATTGTGAGATGGAGGAAGTACAAGACACGTCGGGCCTCACCGTGTTGCACGTAGGTATAAAAACCAGCGAGCATGCCCACAAAGGAATAGTCACGCCCCAAGAATTAGATAGTCATGTCACAAGAATTAGACATTGGTACCGGAGGACTAGGTATAAAAATCAGCGAGCATGCCCATGAAGGAATAGTCACGCCCCAAGAATTAGATAGTCATGCCACAAGAATTAGACATTGGTACCGGAGGACGGTGCGACAAGACGCGCTAGGTCCATCTAGTATTGCTTTCATGTGGGAGGAGCCCAAGCGGCTGTCAACCGTAGCACCCAGGAAAATATTGGAGGGTGGGGAAACTCCAAAATTAAAATCGGAATACCCATGTGCGATAAAAACTGCCAAATGAATAACATGAATATTATGTCCATTCTCATAACATTGTAGCACGGTATATATATGTTTCAAATATGCACAATCCCCAAATACAAATAGTTAAAAACGTGAAGATAGGCTTACATGAACAGATTATAGCATGAACAGAAAATTACATGCTTGACAGTCAAATGTCAAGGAGTCCAAGGAGGTACTGATTGGGACAATGCTTTGTACACAATTCTTGTTTTATGACGCTTTACAAATTCTTTCATGTTTTCTATAATATTCTTAGCGGATACCATGTTATAGATTCATCACATCACACTTTTCATAATTTCTGAATTTTTATTTTTGATTTATTATTGTCCTGGACATTGTCGCATCAATGAGTTGTATAGTATAAGTTTTCTACTTTTATTTAAGTTTATACGTGTTATAAATGGATTATATCTCCAGCTAGCTGTTTCCGTATTCTCTGAAATACAAGGTTGCTTATTTCTTAACCATCATGCAGCAGCTGTATAGTCTGTCACTTGGAAGTTTATGTTTCTTGTTGTTTGCACTATATCTTCCACAACCATCCATTTTACAAACCTGAAGGGAAATAGTGCAGGTGTGCATATATTCCAGCTCATGTACGTACCAACATTTAAGGAGTAAAATAAAAGAGTACAACTGTGTATCCGTAGCAAGGTTTTGCACTATCTAGGTGTAATTCATGCGCGAGAGATCTAAACAAAATAATTTGGAGCATTAACTCCAAAGATTTGGGTTATCAATCCGGGTGAAATGAAGAACAAGAAATAAATAAATGTGGGCCGCCCAACCATTAATTCATCCAAGGCCCCTTCTCCTATTTAAGTGCAAGCATACCGCAGCCTCCGGTTCACTATAGTGCAACCTTAGTTCCCATAACAATATGATGACTCCCAACGCCACGGATCTAGCGAGGCCCGTCCCCGACATTGCCGGCAAGCGACCGGCGAGCGACCTCGACAAGCCGCACGACTGCGCGTGCAAGAACAGGGCGGCGCGTCGGGCGCTGCAGAGCACCGACAACGGCAAGGAAGCCAACACCGAAGACCACGGTAAGGAAACCAACGCTACCAAGAAGCTGAAGCGATACGATGGTTTCGCCATCGACATCAAAAAGGAGCCCCACCAAGACGACAGCGACATCGAAAGCCCTCCCGCCACCGCCGGTGGTAAGCGCTCGGCGTCACATCAGGCGGTTTCATCCTTGGAGAACAAGAAAAAGGAGCTTGAACTCGACGCCAGGAGGCTGAGGCTGGAGCAGAAGCGCGCGAAGTGGGCCATTGCGAGCTGGAGGAAGGACATGGAGCTGGAGAAGATGCGGCTGGAGAACGAAAAGATGAAACTAGCGAACAAGCAGCTGCACGTGAAGATCAAGCTCAGGGCACTGGAGCTCGGCATGGAACCGGACATGATTTAGGGTGTGTTTTGATGCTGAGGTTGCATTAGGATTGGAATTTGGAATCAAATAATGTAAGCGTCGTGAGCATCAACATGAATAATGGGTTTCAGAAAACCATGTCTTATTTTTGCCACACATGGACCTCGCTTAAAATTTTGTTTTTTTGCATGCCTTCTTGTGTATCTACAAGAAAGTTGAGTGCCTTGTATGCTCACCTCTATGTTTCACATAGCTCGTTGCGCCAATCTAAGCCATATCATCCACATGTGTACACGAGATTTGTACAAATTGCCAAATCCACCCCCTAATATTCTACTCCCTGTCCATCCCCATTGCCACACGGTAACTTATTTTAACTTGTTCTGCTGAAAGTTGTTATCCACACGAACGGCTGGCAAGTCGCCCCCTCCGGGACTACAATCCGAACGTTCTCTTGTTGTAATTTGTCTTGCTTAATCCCTTCTCCAATTGCTTCATTTCATGCGGTGGCTGTACGCTGAGCCAGCCACCGGTTTGGTCAGCGCTATTTATTGCAAGAGATTGTGTTGAATGTGTCGTCATTCGTTTCCTCCGAAACCGTGCAAAGTGGTCAAAGGATAGGAGAAAGGCGAAGCAAGATATCCATATTTGTCGCAACGCTATGTATACGTCACGTCTGACGCATACGAGCACATCGTGTTAGATGTTTGTGTTCACATAAGTAGAATGACCATTTGACCAATACCCCTATTTTTTTACTCCATAATACAAATAAAATTTTACTAGTACATATAACAACTCCAGCAAACAATGGTGCTCCGTGGAACAACGGCCTACAAATCATGCAAGCACGCTCGTCGCCTGAACCACTCCATGCTGGTTGCCAACTCATAAAAATGTGGGCTCCACATGTCAGGGATCATGTTAACACTACAAAATCATGCATTTTGGCTAGGTGCAACTAATTAGATAAACATTTGTGGTCCGTTGGGCAAAATATTTTGTTTCTTTGTTCGGGCGCAACAAATGCTAGAGAGTATCGTAGACTTAGCAGGAAATAAAAGCATCGTGACTCTGCCTCTGGATGTGGCTGACAGGACACTCGTTGAAGAGGAGATATCTTCTTGCCCCACGGATCATTGGCTCTAAATTTGTTTGGTTGCATGGTGGTGCCTAGTGTAAGTGTTTTTCCACACAAAAAATGTACTTTATCTGATTCATAATAAATAAGTGTCATGAGTTTGGCTTAAAATCACGACACTTATTATGAATGAGTGTGAGCAATGTAAGTTTGCTTTAGTTCTTCTGTTTCAATTGTTTCTGATCTCAAAAAAATTCATCCATAGTCCGGCAATAAAATATTGGTTTCCCCATGCATTCATTGATTTTAAGTTTTTGTATATTGAGAAGGCTGGATTATTGCTCAATGTCATTGCTTTCCCCCATGCGAGGAGTGCGCCCATGTAGAAATGCAATATTATTTTGTAATTTGGTTTGTGAATTTCTAAAACTTCGAAGCTAAAAAAATGGAACATTTTAGACACATCAATAGTTTGTGAAATATAACATATTCCTGTCAATATGTGGAATATTAGCTTTTCCGGATTAAAATCTCATTATAAAGTTAATCCGTCTTATACCAACTTGGTATTCGATAGTTGCCGGAAGTTTTGATAAAAAAAAATCGAAAAGCAAAAGACAAGGCAACGAACTTAGAAAGATTTTTTCATCATAATACCGTAGATCTTATAAGTATCACTACTTGAACTTATAAGTATCACTACTTCAATAGGTCATGAGCCTAGCTCAACTGGTTGGGGGAGTGGATGTACAAACCCAGCACCTGAGTTCAAATCCTCACGGGGGAGGATTTCGGTTCCTATTTATACTTGAGGTCCATACTGGTTCTGGTACTCATGCAATTTAACTTGAGGACAATGCTTTAATCTTAACAAAGATTAAAAATCTTAGTACTCATGCCAAATGGTTGTGTGCATCCCTGGTTGGTGCAGAGCCCGGGAAGTGAAATTCTCCCCATTTTTTTAGGTGAATGCAGTTATGTGCTCGGGGAACATGACCGAGGAGACGACAATAAGCGATGGGGCGGCCCGGTCGGACCCTGCGCATGCCGCCAACGCATCGGCTCCTCTCTCGCCGGCGCGGCCAGCCGTCGGGTCCAGGTTCTTCTGCCTAGTGGAGGACGAGGATTCTGACGAGGAGACGCGGGAGACGGCGGAGGAGGTGGCGTGGTCTGTGCTACGGCTAGAACCAATCGTGCAGCAGATCGGGCGGTCGCTGATACGTCTCCGACGTATCGATAATTTCTTATGTTCCATGCCACATTATTGATGATATCTACATGTTTTATACACATTATATGTCGTATTTATGCATTTTCCGGCACTAACCTATTAACGAGATGCCGAAGAGCCAGTTGCTGTTTTCTGCTGTTTTTGGTTTCAGAAATCTTAGTAAAGAAATATTCTCGGAATTGGACGAAATCAACGCACAGGGTCCTATTTTTGCACGAAGCTTCCAGAAGACCGAAGGGGAAAGGAACTGGGGCCACGAGGCGTCGCCACACTAGGGTGGCGCGGCCCAGGTCTTGGCCGCGCGGCCCTAGCGTGTGGGGCCCTCGTGTGGCCCCCCGCGTTGCCCTTCCGCCTACTTAAAGCCTCCGTCGCGAAACCCCCAGTACCGAGAGCCACGATACGGAAAACCTTACTGAGACGCCGCCGCCGCCAATCCCATCTCGGGGGATTCTGGAGATCACCTCCGGCACCTTGCCGAAGAGGGGAATCATCTCCCGGAGGACTCTTCACCGCCATGGTCGCCTCCGGAGTGATGAGTGAGTAGTTCACCCCTGGACTATGGGTCCATAGCAGTAGCTAGATGGTCGTCTTCTCCTTATGTGCTTCATTGTCGAATCTTGTGAGCTGCCTAACATGATCAAGATCATCTATCTGTAATGCTATATGTTGTGTTTGTCGGGATCCGATGGATAGAGAATACTATGTTATGTTAATTATCAATCTATTACCTATGTGTTGTTTATGATCTTGCATGCTCTCCGTTATTAGTAGAGGCTCTGGCCAAGTTTTTACTCTTAACTCCAAGAGGGAGTATTTATGCTCGATAGTGGGTTCATGCCTCCATTAAATCTGGGACAGTGACAGAAAGTTCTAAGGTTGTGGATGTGCTGTTGCCACTAGGGATAAAACATTGATGCTATGTCCAAGGATGTAGTTATTGATTACATTACGCACCATATTTAATGCAATTGTCTGTTGTTTGCAACTTAATACCGGAAGGGGTTCGGATGATAACCTGAAGGTGGACTTTTTAGGCATAGATGCATGCTGGATAGCGGTCTATGTACTTTGTCGTAATGCCCAATTAAATCTCACAATACTTATCATATCATGTATGTGCATTGTCATGCCCTCTCTATTTGTCAATTGCCCGACTGTAATTTGTTCACCCAACATGCTCTTTATCTTATGGGAGAGACACCTCTAGTGAACTGTGGACCCCGGTCTATTCTTTACATCGCATACAATCTACTGCAATTGTTCTTTACTGTTTTCTGCAAACAATCATCTTCCACACAATACGGTTAATCCTTTGTTACAGCAAGCCGGTGAGATTGACAACCTCACTGTTTCGTTGGGGCAAAGTACTTTGGTTGTGTTGTGCAGGTTCCACGTTGGCGTCGGAATCCCTGGTGTTGCGCCGCACTATATCCCGCCACCAACAACCTTCAACTTGCTTCTTGGCTCCTCCTGGTTCGATAAACCTTGGTTTCTTTCTGAGGGAAAACTTACTGCTGTGCACATCACACCTTCCTCTTGGGGTTCCCAACGGACGTGTGTTTCACGCGCATCAAGACTGTTTTCTGGCGCCGTTGCCGGGGAGATCAAGACACGCTGCAAGGGGAGTCTCCACAATCCAATCTCTTTACTTTGTTTTTGTCTTGCTTTATTTTATTTACTACTTTGTTTGCTGCATTATATCAAAATACAAAAAAATTAGTTGCTAGCTTTACTTTATTTACTGTCTTGCTCTCTATATCAAAAACACACAAAAATTAGTTACTTATATTTGCTTTACTTATTTCAACATGTTTCCTTTTAATTTTACCGTAAAAGACATACCGGTAGGACGTGGGTCTATAGTTGGGAGAAATAATATAGAAGAATTTTTCAATTATGTTAGTACCGTTGAAGATTTTGAAGATAGACACTTGGTAGAACTTGCTCCTACTTATGAAATTGCTGCTGCTGCTTTAGTTCGCATGTTGGAAACTAAATTTGTTAATCTCAATCCTATAATCTAACACATGTTTCTTACACTCGGTGATATGGAAAAAGGGGAAAAGAAAGATTTTGTTTTAGAAACCCTTCTTAGAGAATTTGGTAGTATAGCAAGAGAGGCTAGAAAGGTCTTTATTAAATATAAGATGCTTGGTTCTTATACCAATTTTGTTAGTATCCTTGAAAAGATGGACATGGAGAGAGTAAGGTACACTAATAATATTAATGATGGTGGGGAGATCAAAGCACCAATACCATGTAAGCTCCTAGCGATGAATGAAGCGCTAGAAAATAACTATGCTTGGCTTGTTCCTGAAAATTTGTTTGATGAGAGTAGCAAGCCCAAGACTAATGAAAAGGGAGCCGCTGAAACTTATGTATCCAATATACTATGCAATGGTTGAGAAAACTCCAAACCCCGCTGAAGATGCATCATCTTTCGACAACACTTGATATACACTTTCTGCGTCTAGCTGAAAGGCGTTAAAGAAAAGCGCTTATGGGAGACAACCCATGTTTTTACTACAGTACTTTGTTTTATATTTGAGTCTTGGAAGTTGTTTACTACTGTAGCAACCTCTCCTTATCATGTTTTTGTGCCAAGTAAAGTCTCTATGGTAAAGTTGATGCTAGATTTGGATTGCTGCGCAGAAACAGCATTGCTGTCTGTCACGAATTCGCGTAGAAGTCTCTGTAAAAAAATCAAAAAAATCTGCAAATTTACGTGCGTGATCCTCAGATATGTACGCAACTTTCATTAGTTTTGAGTTTTTCCGTTTGAGCAAGTTAAGTGCCCCTTCCAGGTTCGTCTTTACGAACTGTTCTGTTTTGACAGATTCTGCCTTTTATTTCGCATTGCCTCTTTTGCTGTGGTGGATGAATTTCTTTGATCCATTAATGTCCAGTAGCTTTGTGCAATGTCCAAAAGTGTTAAGAATGATTGTGTCACCTCTGAACATGTGAATTTTTGATTATGCACTAACCCTCTAATGAGTTTGCTTGAAGTTTGGTGTGAAGGAAGTTTTCATGGGTCAAGAGAGGAGTATGATATACTAAGATCAAGAGGAGTGAAAGCTCTAAGCTTGGGGATGCCCCCGTGGTTCACCCCTGCATATTTTAAGAAGACTCAAGCGTCTAAGCTTGGGGATGCCCAAGGCATCCCCTTCTTCATCGACAACATTATCAGGTTCCTCCCCTGAAACTATATTTTTATTCAGTCACATCTTATGTACTTTGCTTGGAGCGTCGGTTTGTTTTTGTTTTTGTTTTGTTTGAATAAAATGGATCCTAGCATTCATTGTGTGGGAGAAAGACACGCTCCGTTGTTGCATATGGACAAATATGTACTTAGGCTTTACTCATAGTATTCATGGCGAAGGTTGAATCTTCTTCGTTAAATTGTTATATGGTTGGAATCGGGAAATGGTACATGTAGTAATTCTAAAATGTCTTGAATAATTTGATACTTGGCAATTGTTGTGCTCATGTTTAAGCTCTTGCATCATATACTTTGCACTCATTAATGAAGAAATACATAGAGCTTGCTAAAATTTGGTTTGCATATTTGGTCTCTCTAAAGTCTAGATAATTTCTAGTATTGAGTTTTGAACAACAAGGAAGACGGTGTAGAGTCTTATAATGTTTACAATATGTCTTTTATGTGAGTTTTGCTGCACCGGTTCATCCTTGTGTTTGTTTCAAATAACCTTGCTAGCCTAAACCTTGTATCGAGAGGGAATACTTCTCATGCATCCAAATCCTTGAGCCAACCACTATGCCATTTGTGTCCATCATACCTACCTACTACATGGTATTTCTCCGCCATTCCAAAGTAAATTGCTTGAGTGCTACCTTTAAATTTCCATCATTCGCTTTGCAATATATAGCTCATGGGACAAAATAGCCTTAAAAACTATTGTGGTATTGAATATGTACTTATGCACTTTATCTCTTATTAAGTTGCTTGTTGTGCGATAACCATGTTCCTGGGGACGCCATCAACTACTCTTTGTTGAATATCATGTGAGTTGCTATGCATGTCCGTCTTGTCTGAAGTAAGGGAGATCTACCACTTTAATGGTTAGAGCATGCATATTGTTAGAGAAGAACATTGGGCCGCTAACTAAAGCCATGAATCATGGTGAAAGTTTCAGTTTTGGACATATATCCTCAATCTCATATGAGAACACTAATTGTTGCTATATGCTTATGCATTAAAGAGGAGTCCATTATCTGTTGTCCATGTTGTCCCGGTATGGATGTCTAAGTTGAGAATAATCAAAAGCGAGAAATCCAAAATGCGAGCTTTCTCCTTAGACCTTTGTACAGGCGGCATTGAGGTACACCTTTGTGACACTTGGTTAAAACATGTGTATTGCGATGATCCGGTAGTCCAAGCTAATTAGGACAAGGTGCGGGCACTATTAGTATACTATGCATGAGGCTTGCAACTTGTAAGATATAACTTACATAATACATATGCTTTATTACTACCGTTGACAAAATTGTTTCATGTTTTCAAAACCAAAGCTCTTGCACAAATATAGCATGCAATCGATGCTTTCCTCTTTGAAGGACCTTTATTTTACTTTTATGTTGAGTCAGTTCACCTATTTTCTCTCCACCTTAAGAAGCAAACACTTGTGTGAACTGTGCATTGATTCCTACATACTTGCATATTGCACTTATTATATTACTTTACATTGACAATATCCATGAGATATACATGTTATAAGTTGAAAGCAACCGCTGAAACTTAATCTTCCTTTGTGTTGCTTCAATACCTTTACTTTGATTTATTGCTTTATGAGTTAACTCTTATGCAAGACTTATTGATGCTTGTCTTGAAGTACTATTCATGAAAAGTCTTTGCTTTATGATTCATTTGTTTACTCATGTCATTACCATTGTTTTGATCGCTGCATTCATTACATATGCTTACAATAGTATGATCAAGGTAATGATGGCATGTCACTCCAGAAATTATCTTTGTTATCGTTTACCTGCTCGAGACGAGCAGGAACTAAGCTTGGGGATGCTGATACGTCTCCGACGTATCGATAATTTCTTATGTTCCATGCCACATTATTGATGATATCTACATGTTTTATACACATTATATGTCGTATTTATGCATTTTACGGCACTAACCTATTAACGAGATGCCGAAGAGCCAGTTGCTGTTTTCTGCTGTTTTTGGTTTCAGAAATCCTAGTAAAGAAATATTCTCGGAATTGGACGAAATCAACGCCCAGGGTCCTATTTTTGCACGAAGCTTCCAGAAGACCGAAGGGGAAAGGAAGTGGGGCCACGAGGCGCTGCCACACTAGGGCGGTGCGGCCCAGGTCTTGGCCGCGCGGCCCTAGCGTGTGGGGCCCTCGTGTGGCCCCCCGCGTTGCCCTTCCGCCTACTTAAAGCCTCCGTCGCGAAACCCCCAGTACCGAGAGCCACGATACGGAAAACCTTACTGAGACGCCGCCGCCGCCAATCCCATCTCGGGGGATTCTGGAGATCACCTCCGGCACCTTGCCGGAGAGGGGAATCATCTCCCGGAGGACTCTTCACCGCCATGGTCGCCTCCGGAGTGATGAGTGAGTAGTTCACCCCTGGACTATGGGTCCATAGCAGTAGCTAGATGGTCGTCTTCTCCTTATGTGCTTCATTGTCGGATCTTGTGAGCTGCCTAACATGATCAAGATCATCTATCTGTAATGCTATATGTTGTGTTTGTCGGGATCCGATGGATAGAGAATACTATGTTATGTTAATTATCAATCTATTACCTATGTGTTGTTTATGATCTTGCATGCTCTCCGTTATTAGTAGAGGCTCTGGCCAAGTTTTTACTCTTAACTCCAAGAGGGAGTATTTATGCTCGATAGTGGGTTCATGCCTCCATTAAATGCTGGGACGATGTGAAAGTTCTTAGGTTGTGGATGTGCTGTTGCCACTAGGGATAAAACATTGATGCTATGTCCAAGGATGTAGTTATTGATTACATTACGCACCATACTTAATGCAATTGTCTGTTGTTTGCAACTTAATACCGGAAGGGGTTCGGATGATAACCTGAAGGTGGACTTTTTAGGCATAGATGCATGCTGGATAGTGGTCTATGTACTTTGTCGTAATGCCCAATTAAATCTCACAATACTTATCATATCATGTATGTGCATTGTCATGCCCTCTCTATTTGTCAATTGCCCGACTGTAATTTGTTCACCCAACATGCTATTTATCTTATGGGAGAGACACCTCTAGTGAACTGTGGACCCCGGTCCTATTCTTTACATCGCATACAATCTACTGCAATTGTTCTTTACTATTTTCTGCAAACAATCATCTTCCACACAATACGGTTAATCCTTTGTTACAGCAAGCCGGTGAGATTGACAACCTCACTGTTTCGTTGGGGCAAAGTACTTTGGTTGTGTTGTGCAGGTTCCACGTTGGCGCCGGAATCCCTGGTGTTGCGCCGCACTACATCCCGCCACCAACAACCTTCAACGTGCTTCTTGGCTCCTCCTGGTTCGATAAACCTTGGTTTCTTTCTGAGGGAAAACCTACTGCTGTGCACATCACACCTTCCTCTTGGGGTTCCCAACGGACGTGTGTTTCACGCGCATCAGTCGCCAGAGTTGTCCCAAGAGGAGGTGAGAGACGACTTCTCGACCAAGATCGGATATCCGAGGACTAAGTCTAGGGAATGGCCAAGGTCTGCGTCTCCGGAGGTACGTTTTTCTTCGTGCAGGTTATCGGAGCGGGCAAGGTCCACGACGTCGCCGCGGGGGGGAGAAGGTCAAGGGGTCTGCGATCAGGGCGGCTTCCTCATCGCCGGTAGGCCTGCGGCTTTCCCGAATGCCGCGGATGAAGCCCTGGAGAGGCCCGCTTCCGCGTCGACGAGTCACGCCCGCGCCTGTCTTTGGGGACTTCCTCGCTGCGGCTTCGGCACGTCGGCCAGCGGCGATTGCGCCTTTCGATCCATCGACGGGGCCTATTAACTCCATGGTGCTTGGGATGTCTTCGACGCTGAGTCGTGTGGCGGTGGAGGCGACGCCGGCAGCTACGTCTTCGGTGCCGGCCGAGGAGCCAGCGGCACGGACGTTGATCGCGGCGGGTTTCCAGCCGCGATTCAAACCGGCGGACGCGGCACAGGAGGCCTCCTCTAGTGGGCCGCAGGATAGATGGGCCTGGTTCGGTCGGGCCGTGATGGTTGTGCAGAGGGCGCCTCGTTGCGTCCCTCACGACAACAACATACGATCACGGTCGATCGACCAGTTCTCGTCTCGTACCAGAGACATCATCGCCGCCGCTGCTCGCCCTCAAGCCGCCGCCGATTTCACATCCTCGTCGTCACCCTCATCTACGCCGTCTCCAAGTCCAGGGCTGCAGCGATCCTTCGCGCAAGTCGTCGTTAGGGTCTCCTTGTCCGTGGGGATGGCCGGAAGTGGAAGCAATACAATCATCCTCAATAATATTGGACACATCATATTTGTCTTGAAGCTTTGTCCATAATTCATGAGCACTCCCAAAAGGCATGATTGAAGAAGTAACTATATTGCTCACAACAATGGAAAACACATGAGAAGCAAGAGCATCGAGACAAGAGTTTTTCTTCTCCTCATAAGATAAATTTTGGGGATCCTTAGGAGAAGAAAAACCCATGTCAAGAAATCGCTCCATGTTCGGGGAAATACCCCGCAAAATATTAAGCACATAAATTTTCCATATATCATAATTTATGCCATCAAATATAAACAAGTTATTGTGCGCTAATCCCCTAACCGACATCTTTACTCTCAAGGCGGTGAAGCCTAAGAATGAGAGACCTTGCTCTGATACCAATTGAAAGGACACGGATGTCGCCTAGAGGGGGGGGGGGTGAATAGGCGATTTAAAACTTTTACGAGATGGCCTTAACAAATGCGGAATAAAACTAGCGTTTACTTTGTCAAGCCCAAAGCCTATATACTATGGTTCACCTATGTGCACCAACAACTTATTCTAAGCAAGAGTTCATCTATGTGCACCAACAACTTATGCTAAGCAATACAAGCAAGTATGTGATAGCAAGATATATATAACTTCAAGCACGATGGCTATCACAAGGTAAAGTGCATAAGTAAAGAGCTCGGGTATAGAGATAACAGAGACACGCGGGAGACGATGATTTATCCCGGAGTTCACACTCTTGCGAGTGCTAATCTCCGGTGGAGAGGTGCGGTTGCTTAGTGCTCCCGAACGCCACAAGAGGCTCACCTTGAGGTGTGGTTGCTCGATGCACACCAACGCCACAAAGGCCTCACCCCAAGATGCGGTACTCACACCACACACCGAACGCCACGAAGGCGCCTCACCTAAATCTCCGGTGACCCTCGCCACAAAGGCCTTGGTCACGGTTCCACTAAGAGATTTCCTTCGAGGCGGAAACCGGGCCTTACACAAAGATTGGGGCACACATCCACAACTTAATTGGAGGCTCCCAACAAATCACCACAAAGGTCTAGAATCCGTCTAGGGTTCCAAGAACCCAAGAGTAACAACCTTCTTGCTTTCACCACCACGAATCACCGTGGAGACCTCAAACCGATGCACCAAATACAATGGCAAGAACACCACAAAGATGCTTAAGTCCTTCTCTCTGAAATTCCAACAAAGCTACAAAAGCTATTGGGGGAATAAGAGAGGAAGAACAAATAAGAGGAGGAACACCAAATTTCTCCAAGATCTAGATCTAGTGGATTCCCCTCACAAAGAGAGGGATTTGATTGGTAGGAATGTAGATCTAGATCTCCTCTTCCTTTTTCCTCAAAAAGATTCAAGAAGCATAGGAGGAGTAGAGGGAAAGGGAAGCTCTCAAGGTCAACAATGGTGGAGAGCACTTGAGGGAAGAGGTAGCTGCCCAAGGAGGAAGAAGGGGGGCTTAAATACCCCCTCCCATCGAAATATGACCGTTTGGGTCAGCTCAGGCCGGATTTTTCGGGCCGGATATTTGCAGAATATCCGGGCCCCGAAAATCGGCTAAGAACATGAGAAAACATGCCCCTGGATGGGGGCCGGACATTTGGCCGGATATTTGGCCGGATTTTCCCAAAAACCGGATTTTTCGGGGGGGCCGGATTATCCACCCCAAACTTGGGCCGGAAAATCCGCCCCCCTGAAAACTGGCAGAAACATCAAACTGAAACGGGCATAACTTTATCATCCGGACTCCGATTTTGATGATCTTGGGCTTTTTTTAAAGCTAGGAACAAGCTCTACAAGATCATGCAGAAAAACATCATAGTCCAACAAGGGAGGATAGAAACAAATGATGAAAGGTTTGACCTATCTAAAAAAGACATACCGGTAAAACCTCCAATCTTGAAAATGCAACAAGTTGCCCATGCAAAAACCATTTTCGATGAACTAGAGCTTGTCGTGAGAATAAGAACAAGCTCTAAAACATAACATGGATAAGATCCAAATAAAACCAAGAAAGATGATGAACCAAACTCGAAAACGCAACAAGTGATCTATGCGAAATCCGTTTTCGATGAACTAGAGCTTGTCATGAGAATAAGCACAAGCTCTAAAACATCACATGGATAAGGTCCAAATAACAACCAAGAAAGATGATGCAAGGATGCAAAGGTTTGAGCTCTCTCCGAACGATACGATCGAGTTACTCACTCAAGAGCCCTCTTGATAGTACGGCAACTAAACTATAAACCGGTCTCCAACTACACTATGAGACCGGTGAGAAAGAAACCCTATCAAGAGCAAACCTTATACTTGCGCATTCCACTTGAGCTTGATGACGACGATCTTGACCTCAACAAGATGGAACGCCTTTCTTGCTTGTGCTTGCTTGACGAAGTCTTGTGGATTGCTCCCCCATAATCCACCATGGGAGAGCTTCTTCTTCGGTGCATCTTCACATAACCATGACCACCATGTGGATTGCTCCCCCATAATCCACCATGGGAGAGTTTCTTCTTCGGCGCATCTTCACATATCCATGATCACCATATGGATGGCAAGACTCAAGCAAAGGATCTCTTCGAGATGGCTCATCTTGAACTTGCACTTCATTTCATTCTTCATCATGTTGATGTCTTGAAGTAACTTGAGAGCTCACTTCATCTTCATCTTCAAGACATACTTGACACTTGATATCCTTCATCAAATTCTTCTTATTGCAACCTTGAAGCCAACAAATGGTTCAAGAATTGCCTATGGACAACTCCTACAAATATAACTCAATGCAAACATTAGTCCATAGGGATTGTCATTAATTACCGAAACCACACGTGGGGGCTCCATTCACTTTCAATCTCCCCCATTTTGGTAATTGATGACAATCTCTTTGAGAGGGTTTATATAAGGAATTTAAGTAACAAATAAGTTGAATATATAGAGCAAACTCCCCCATAATATATGCATGTGTGAATGATCTTGACTTTCATTGCATATATTGGCATTCAAAGCCTAGTGGAGTTTCCTCTAAATATTCAAATATGCAAAGCAACAAGATGCAATGCAATAAAGGCACATGCTTAAGCACAAAGCAAAGACATAACCAAATTCCCTTAAACCCTCCAAACTTCTCCCGCATTGGCACCAATTGCCGAAATGGGTGAAAAATTTAGAAGGCCAATATAGTGAGAGTTCCTCCATAGCGTGTGCATTTCTCATAATTTGAGTGGAATCAAATGCACATATCCAATGACGAATATTCGGAAGGAATCACACTATAGATAGGATCAAAGATTGCAAAAAAGGTAACAAAGTCAAGAAGCTTCAACAAATGAAGCAAGCAACCAAATGAACCAGAAAGAAGATACCAAAAGAAAGATAGATATTATGATAAGATCAAGAAGATTGCTCTAAATAATATGAGGAAGCTCCCCAAGGTTTGTGCACAAAACTAGACAATTTGCATTGGAGTATAAAGTGCACAAACATGGAATCATCACTCCCATAATATCATTCAAAAACAAAAGATACCAAGTGAATCAAACTCTAATGATCACCAAAAGATAGTGCTCTAAATCAAATGAGGAAGCTCCCCAAGGTACATGCATAAATTAAAATGTTGTATTTGAATACAGTATGCATAACATGGAATCCTCACTCCCTCATTACCATTTAAAACACAAACATTTGCAATAGATCATAGATAGAAAAATAAGCTTAACACTTGCAACAAACAAATAGTTGAGCAACAAGTAAGAGGCACCATAAAAAAAAGGCTCAACCAAGAGGATATGTGAAAGGCATGATAAAGCATATTATAAGACTATTACAAGGATGAGAAAAAAGCATCATCATAGTCTTCAATGAATTATATTGCTTAGCATGACCAATCAACACGCAATAAATAAATAAGATATCAAAAGGAGATGTATCATCTCTTATGTGTATAAGTTTCTCTAAGTGGACAATATCACAAAGATATTTATCCACAAAGAAACATGCACACACAAAATAGATATGCAACAAATATAGCATGATATCCAAGACGAAGTCATGCAATATACCAATAAGAATTTTTGCTTATTAGCATGGCCAAAGGCTCAATTTTATCTTATTGTACATTCATGAACTTCAACCACAAACATCTAAAATACATCACCAATATCAACAAGGGAAAGAAGATAGTTGGGATGCATTGAGAAAGTCAACAAGTATCACAAACGAGGATACCAAAAGAAATAACTAAATTTGCACTTTCATCTATATTGCACATGTGAGAGCCTTGAGGAATTGATATGCAATAAAATTGCTAGATAGGCATAGTTGGGATGGATGAATCATGAGCATGATTTAATATACTTCCCAACAAATGCACTCATCTCAAATTACTCACATTCACAATAAAGAGATTTCATTAAGACTTTTGCAAGAAGCACACTATTTGCAAATCAAGAGATTCATGCCAAGATGCAACCATAAGGTTGGATACAAGAAAAGTATGCATGAGAAGATACTTGTTACCAAGATAGCATTGGTGTGGATGTAGTAGATATGTGTTCGTTGACCATCCTAGCTTGCCTCAAGTTACCATTGAGTCACCACTTCTTTCCAAGAGTGAGACAAGCATCCAATGCATATCCATTGTACCTAACACAAAGGTAAGTACAAAATGGTCCCCAAACTAATTGGGTCCGAAGTAGTTAGACACACTACAACATATAGGACAAACTCCACAATACTATGTGCATATAGATATGAAATTGAATTTCATGCACAACTTAATCAAATTAGGATTTGATGGAGTTTACCCTATATATTGGATCAAAGAAAGTAACACATGCCATAAGATATACATATATTAAATATGCATGCCCAATACTTTCAAGAACCAAAGGAAGATATAATTTGGACAAAACACCAAATAAATCAAGAGACAATGGTTGTCCAAATTATATCAAAGAATCAAATCAACACAAGATTGACTCCAACGAATTATCTCATTATAAGAAGCTAATTAAACCTAAACACCAAGGAATGAGATAACCAACTCCCAAGAGAGCAAGGTTCCAACACATAAACCAAACCCTCGAAACTTTTTATGATGGCACAAAGTACCAAAAAGAAAATTTATGTCTCCCAAAACCAAATTGTTGATAATGATCAAGAGATGTTAAGCCTTCTAACAAATATAGGAGAGCTCCCCCAAGATTAGTGCATTATCTAGGATTTTGCATATGAATACAAAATGCACAAAACTAGGATCATCACGCTACCTATATCTACTAAAAATGCTAAGAAAGTTTGAAAAGACAAATTAAATCCATAAGATGCAAGGAAGACACATGGGAGTCAAAGCACAACACATTCATGGCAAAAAATAAGACAATTTAAACACAAGAGCCAATGTAAATATGATCAATAAATTTCTACCTCATAATAGATTGCCAATTGTCCTAGGACAAGAGGTATTAGGAAATATTTCCCGGTGGTAGTTTGTAAGTATAGGTAAGATCATATTTACACCAAATAAAGCATATGGTAAAAGATAAGAGTTAACCATAATGCAAAGAGAGTTTCTTGATAGCTTCAATTAGTCATACCAACATGCAAAGCAATTAATAGAATGACTTGAAGCACATGGTTTCCCAAAAGTGTATTGAGGAACATGTTGTGAAAAACTATGCCAAGAAAAACTTTCACAAATAAGATCCACAAAGATATTAGCAATGAAGCCATTTAAGCAAATTGGAACTTGTTTGAGCAAACATGCCACATACGAGAGAGATAATTTACAATATCAATTCTATGTGACACAACCTCAAATGTTCACATTTTCTAGGCTTGTAATATACACAAAGCATATTACTCCCCCATAATGTGATAAGGAATTTAATTTTACAAGAGGCAAATAAGATCCAACTAGAGATATTAATGGACATTAGAATTTGAATTTCTCATGAAGATGACATACCACATAGACACTAGATAATCTTGCAATATCAATTCTAAGTGATATTCCTCATGTACACACATTGTTAGGATCATGAAATTCCCAAAGGAATATCACTCCCCCAAAATGGGATAGTCCATTAATCTCTCATAAGAGCCATATAAGATACAACAAGATGCAAGGAAGCTCCAACACAAATACAAATACATGGTGTGCAACCCAACATACATAGACTTGATTTCTCAAGAAAAGCAAGTAGGAAGCACAACATATACAAACACATGTTAGGAACAAAACTAACACATGCAAAGGGGCGAGTAACTTTCAATATAAATGAGTTGAGCACATGTTACCGCAAGGAGGAACATTAGATATATGATAGAAACAAGATAACCAAAAGACTTGGCTTGATATAATATAAATGATGAAGATCCCTTAATTCTTCATGGTGTAGCCAAGTATCCAATGCCCTCCAACAAGCACCTATTGATCAAATTTTGGATTGTTGGTCCCCAACTAAGTTGGGTCCTAATAGGTTAGTCACAATAGGCTTGGCAACCCAAATGGTTCTTTTCTTGACACCACTTTGAGCACCAACATATTTGGCAAACACATTGCCACCCTCATCCTTACGAAGAGAGTAAACATCATCAATGGTGATAGAGTTGGATGAGGTACCAATAGCAAAAGGAGGAGATGTGGCCCTTCTCATGGCATATGTAGCAAGTTCTTTTCTTCTCCTTCTTCTCACTAGTTTTCTCCACAATGGGAGCATTGGCTTGTTTCTTCTTGGGAAGTGGCATTTCTTCAACTTGAGGTTGAATATGAGTTTGAACTTGAGGCCGCTTCCCTTTTTGCTTCTTCTTCAAAGGGCAAGATCTAACATGGTGCCCTTCGATTTTTTGCACTTGAAGCAAACAATCTTGGCCGGGTCTTTGACTTGTACTTGGCCCTTCTTCTTGTTGTTGTTATTGTTCTTGGACTTGTTCTTGTTGTTGGATTTGAATCCAAGTCCACTCTTGTCACTGGGGGATTGTTGCATACTCAACATCGTGTCAAGTTTGCATTTCCCTTCATGACCCTTTACCAAGTCATTCTTCAAAGAAGTGACTTGGGCCTTGAGCTCTTTGATTTCCTCTACATGGTTAGTAACAACACAAGTACTAGAGGAAGTAGAATCTTCATTGTTAGAGTAACAAGGCAAGGAAGATAATTCATCACAAGATTTATCAATATTATGAGTGGATGAATTACTAGGACTAGCACATGGCAATATAGCATTTTGAGTAGTAGTGCTAGTATCCACATGAGGCTCACAAGGTGTTGCCTTTGACATGATAGCCTCATGAGCTAACTTTAGCCTATCATGAGAGGCTAGAAGATCCTCATGGGAGCTAGAAAGCTTTCCATGATTTTCTTCCAATTTCCCATAATTGCAAGTTAGCAAATCAAGTTGAGCCCTTAGCTCAACATTCTCCTTCAATATAGATGCTTCACAAGAAGTAGAGTTAGTAGCACAAGCATCATCACAAGACATACCAAGAATAGAGGGTAACATAGCATGCTCTTTTAAATATGAAGCTTCTAGTTGCTCATATGACTTGGTGAGGATAGAGTGTTCGCTCTCCAAGGCCTTGTGGGCCTTGTCTAGATCATCTAGATCCTTAACAAGTTTATCATGACCAACACCAACTTTGGACTTTTCATTTTTAAGAAATTTTAATTTAGCTTTAGCATGGTCTCTTTCTTTAGTGAGTTTAGCAAATATTACATTTTGAGACACCTCAAGGGTTTCAAGTTGCTCCTCAAGAGAGGCTACGGTCTCTTGTTCTTCTTCAAGATCATTCTTTAAGGATGCTACATCATTGGCGTACTCTCGTTCAAGTGCACCCTTTTTATCAATGGTGTTCTCATGCATCCAAATAAGTTTTTGGCTCTCAATAGCGGTAGTCAAGATTTCAAAGAAGTGAGAGCTAGCAATTTTATCTTTGTAAAGAACCTTGAATACACTCTCACCCTTATCGCGTAGAGAGACAACCCAATCATCTTCTTCATATTCATCCTCATCCTTATCCCCACGAGAAATATTAGGTTCCATGGTAGGAGGTACCGTGGAACTCTTGGCCATAAGGCATATATGAGAACCGTGAGATAAAGATGAGGAGTTACTTGAGGCTCCTTTCAGGATCTAGTCTTGACCAATAGAATCTTTGGTTTCCTCTACATTGTTAGCCACACAACAACTAGAGGAAATAGAAGCATTCTTATCATGGCCACAAGACAAATCAAGCATATCATCATGAGAATTATTCAAGCAACTTACACATGATATGCAAGGACTATCAACACAAGCATGTAAATCATTTCTAGTGCTAGATGTGTTTAAGTCCAAAGATGAAGCATTGCAATGAGATAGAGATGAAGAATCATCAATAGTAAGCTCAATATCAATATTGGAATTTTCATCACCACTCACCATATCATTACCTTGTGTCTTACCACACTTTGGTGAAGTGGATGAAGATGAGAACTCATCACGGCCGGAAGTGGAAGCAATACAATCATCCTCAATAATATTGGACACATCATATTTGTCTTGAAGCTTTGTCCATAATTCATGAGCACTCCCAAAAGGCATGATTGAAGAAGTAACTACATTGCTCACAACAATGGAAAACACATGAGAAGCAAGAGCATCGAGACAAGAGTTTTTCTTCTCCTCATAAGATAAATTTTGGGGATCCTTAGGAGAAGAAAAACCCATGTCAAGAAATCGCTCCATGTTCGGGGAAATACCCCGCAAAATATTAAGCACATAAATTTTCCATAGATCATAATTTGTGCCATCAAATATAAACAAGTTATTGTGCTCTCATCCCCTAACCGACATCTTTACTCTCAAGGCGGTGAAGCCTAAGAATGAGAGACCTTGCTCTGATACCAATTGAAAGGACACGGATGTCGCCTAGAGGGGGGTGAATAGGCGATTTAAAACTTTTACGAGATGGGCTTAACAAATGCGGAATAAAACTAGCGTTTACTTTGTCAAGCCCAAAGCCTATATACTATGGTTCACCTATGTGCACCAACAACTTATTCTAAGCAAGAGTTCATCTATGTGCACCAACAACTTATGCTAAGCAATACAAGCAAGTATGTGATAGCAAGATATATATAACTTCAAGCACGATGGCTATCACAAGGTAAAGTGCATAAGTAAAGAGCTCGGGTATAGAGATAACCGAGGCACGCGGGAGACGATGATTTATCCCAGAGTTCACACTCTTGCGAGTGCTAATCTCCGGTGGAGAGGTGCGGTTGCTTAGTGCTCCCGAACGCCACAAGAGGCTCACCTTGAGGTGTGGTTGCTCGATGCACACCAACGCCACAAAGGCCTCACCCCAAGATGCGGTACTCACACCACACACCGAACACCACGAAGGCGCCTCACCTAAATCTCCGGTGACCCTCGCCACAAAGGCCTAGGTCACGGTTCCACTAAGAGATTTCCTTCGAGGCGGAAACCGGGCCTTACATAAAGATTGGGGCACACATCCACAACTTAATTGGAGGCTCCCAACAAATCATCACAAAGGTCTAGAATCCGTCTAGGGTTCCAAGAACCCAAGAGTAACAACCTTCTTGCTTTCACCACCACGAATCACCGTGGAGACCTCAAACCGATGCACCAAATACAATGGCAAGAACACCACAAAGATGCTTAAGTTCTTCTCTCTGAAATTCCAACAAAGCTACAAAAGCTATTGGGGGAATAAGAGAGGAAGAACAAATAAGAGGAGGAACACCAAATTTCTCCAAGATCTAGATCTAGTGGATTCCCCTCACAAAGAGAGGGATTTGATTGGTAGGAATGTAGATCTAGATCTCCTCTTCCTTTTTCCTCAAAAAGATTCAAGAAGCATAGGAGGAGTAGAGGGAAAGGGAAGCTCTCAAGGTCAACAATGGTGGAAAACACTTGAGGGAAGAGGTAGCTGCCCAAGGAGGAAGAAGGGGGGCTTAAATACCCCCTCCCATCGAAATATGACCGTTTGGGTCAGCTCAGGCCGGATTTTCCGGGCCGGATATTTGCAAAATATCCGGGCCCCGAAAATCGGCTAAGAACATGAGAAAACATGCCCCTGGATGGGGGCCGGACATTTGGCCGGATATTTGGCCGGATTTTCCCAAAAACCTGATTTTTCGGGGGGGGGCGGATTATCCGCCCCAAACTTGGGCCGGAAAATCCGCGCCCCTGAAAACTGGCAGAAACATCAAACTGAAACGGGCATAACTTTATCATCCGGACTCCGATTTTGATGATCTTGGGCTTGTTTTAAAGCTAGGAACAAGCTCTACAAGATCATGCAGGAAAACATCATAGTCCAACAAGGGAGGATAGAAACAAATGATGAAAGGTTTGACCTATCTAAAAAAGACATACCGGTAAAACCTCCAATCTTGAAAATGCAACAAGTTGCCCATGCAAAAACCATTTTCGATGAACTAGAGATTGTCATGAGAATAAGAACAAGCTCTAAAACATAACATGGATAAGATCCAAATAAAACCAAGAAAGATGATGAACCAAACTCGAAAACGCAACAAGTGATCTATGCGAAATCCGTTTTCGATGAACTAGAGCTTGTCATGAGAATAAGCACAAGCTCTAAAACATCACATGGATAAGGTCCAAATAACAACCAAGAAAGATGATGCAAGGATGCAAAGGTTTGAGCTCTCTCCGAACGAAACGATCGAGTTACTCACTCAAGAGCCCTCTTGATAGTACGGCAACTAAACTATAAACCGGTCTCCAACTACACTATGAGACCGGTGAGAAAGAAACCCTATCAAGAGCAAACCTTATACTTGCGCATTCCACTTGAGCTTGATGACGACGATCTTGACCTCAACAAGATGGAACGCCTTTCTTGCTTGTGCTTGCTTGACGAAGTCTTGTGGATTGCTCCCCCATAATCCACCATGGGAGAGCTTCTTCTTCGGTGCATCTTCACATAACCATGACCACCATGTGGATTGCTCCCCCATAATCCACCATGGGAGAGTTTCTTCTTCGGCGCATCTTGATACGTCTCCGACGTATCGATAATTTCTTATGTTCCATGCCACATTATTGATGTTATCTACATGTTTTATGCACATTTTATGTCATATTCGTGCATTTTCTGGAACTAACCTATTAACAAGATGCCGAAGTGCCAGTTCCTGTTTTCTGCTGTTTTTGGTTTCAGAAATCCTAGTAACGAAATATTCTCGGAATCGGACGAAATCAACGCCAAAGATCTTAGAATCCCCGGAAGCATCCAGAACACACGAGAGGGACCAGAGGGGGGGCACAGGCCCACCAAACCACATGGTGGCGCGGCCTAGGGGGGGCCCGCGCCCCCCTATGGTTTGGCCAGCCCTTCGACCCTCCTGCGCCGCCTCTTCGCCTATATAAAGCCCCTGGATCGGAAACCCTGATACGTTCGACGAAAACCACAGAAACCTTCCAGAGCCGCCGCCATCGCGACGCCAAGATCTGGGGGACAGGAGTCTCTGTTCCGGCACGCTGCCGGAGCGGGGAAGTGCCCCCGGAAGGCTTCTCCATCGACACCGCTGCCATCTCCACCGCCATCTTCATCACCGCTGCTGCTCCCATGAGGAGGGAGTAGTTCTCCATCGAGGCTCGGGGCTGTACCGGTAGCTATGTGGTCCATCTCTCCTATGTACCTCAATACAATAATCTCATGAGCTGCTTTACATGATTGAGATTCATATGAGTTTGTATCACAATTTATCTATGTGCTACTCTAGCAATGTTATTAAAGTAGTTTTATTCCTCCTGCACGTGTGTAAAGGTGACAGTGTGTGCACCGTGTTAGTACTTGGTTTATGCTATGATCATGATCTCTTGTAGATTGCGAAGTTAACTATTGCTATGATAATATTGATGTGATCTATTCCTCCTACATATGCATGAAGGTGACAGTGTGCATGCTATGTTAGTACTTGGTTTAGTCTTTTGATCTATCTTACACTATAAGGTTACTTAAATATGAACAAATTGTGGAGCTTGTTAACTCCGGCATTGAGGGTTCGTGTAATCCTACGCAATGCGTTCATCATCCAACAAAAGTGTAGAGTATGCATTTATCTATTCTATTATGTGATCAATGTTGAGAGTGTCCACTAGTGAAAGTCTAATCCCTAGGCCTTGTTCCTAAATA
The DNA here is from genome assembly GCF_019359855.2 of Lolium perenne. Taxonomy (NCBI): domain Eukaryota; kingdom Viridiplantae; phylum Streptophyta; class Magnoliopsida; order Poales; family Poaceae; genus Lolium; species Lolium perenne. The sequence goes on from NC_067248.2 coordinate 22,573,469, forward strand.
CTGCTGCGTTACTACTGCTTGTTTACTGTTTCACTGTGTTACTACTGCTGCAATACCACCACCATCAACTACACGCCCGCAAGCTATTTTCTGGCATCGTTACTACTGCTCATATATATTCATACCACCTGTATTTCACTATCTCTTCGCCGAACTAGTGCACCTATTAGGTGTGTTGGGGACACAAGAGACTTCTTGCTTTGTGGTTGCAGGGTTGCATGAGCGGGATATGTTTGACCTCTTCCTCCCTGAGTTCGATAAACCTTGGGTGATCCACTTAAGGGAAAACTTGCTGCTGTTCTACAAACCTCTGCTCTTGGAGGCCCAACACTGTCTACAGGAAAAGGAGGGGGAAGTAGACATCAAGCTATTTTCTGGCGCCGTTGCCGGGGACCAGAAAGCTACACAACAAGGATTTCCTCCCTCGTCAACCCCGCGCCAGTCCTGGACAGCATCAAGTATTTTCTGGCGCCGTTGCCGGGGAGGAAAGTTAAAAGGTACTCACACTCCGGACCTCGGCTACCAAGCTATTTTCCGCCGTTGTAAGTACTCAAAGCTATTTCCTTTAGATCCTGCAATTGCATCTTTTTGTTTCTTGTTTACACTAGTAAGGCATAATGGACAACAATGAGCTTTTTACTCTATTTCCTGATTTAAAACATGGATTGTTTGATGCGAAAATTAAAAAACCTATGGAATCTTATTTGCATGCTGGTAGTAATATTAGTATGAACGCTTTGAACACCATTGTTGATAATAATATAGAAAGTTCTAAGCTTGGGGAAGCTGGTTTTCATGATATTTTTAGTCCCCCAAGCATTGAGGAGAAAATTTTCTTTGATGATACTTTGCCTCCTATTTATGATGATTATAATGATAGTGGTCTTTTGGTGCCACCTACTATGGAGAGTAAATTTTGTTGTGATTATACTTTGCCTCCTACACTTGATGAGAATAATAATGATAGCTACTTTGTTGAATTTGCTCCCACTATTACTAATAAAATTGATTATGCCTATGTGGAGAGTAATAATTTTATGCATGAGACTCATGATAAGAATGCTTTATGTGATGGTTATATTGTTGAGTTTGCTCATGATGCTACTGGATATTATTATGAGAGAGGAAAATATGGTTGTAGAAATTTTCATGTTACTAAAACACCTCTCTATGTGCTGAAATTTTTGAAGCTACACTTGTTTTATCTTTCTATGCTTGTTACTTTGCTCTTCATGAACTTATTTATTTACAAGATTCCTATGCATAGGAAGCATGTTAGACTTAAATGTGTTTTGGATTTGCTTCTTGATGCTCTCTTTTGCTTCAAATACTATTTCTTGCGAGTGCATCATTAAAACTGCTGAGCCCATCTTAATGGCTATAAAGAAAAGAACTTCTTGGGAGATAACCCATGTGTTATTTTACTACAGTACTTTGTTTTATATTTGTGTCTTGGAAGTTGTTTACTACTGTAGCAACCTCTCCTTATCTTAGTTTTGTGTTTTGTTGTGCCAAGTGAAGCCTCTAATCGAAGGTTGATACTAGATTTGGATTTCTGCGCAGAAACAGATTTCTATCTGTCACGAATCTGGGATTTTCTCTCTGTAGAAAAATCAGAAAAATATGCCAATTTACGTGCGTGTTCCTCAGATATGTACGCAACTTTCATTAGTTTTGAGTTTTCTGATCTGAGCAACGGAAGTATTTATTAGAAATTCGTCTTTACGGACTGTTCTGTTTTGACAGATTCTGCCTTTTATTTCGCATTGCTTCTTTCGCTGTGTTGGGTCGATTTCTTTGTTCCATTACCTTCCAGTAGCTTTGAGCAATGTCCAGAAGTGTTAAGAATGATTGTGTCACCTCTGAACATGTGAGTTTTTGATTATGTACTAACCCCTCTGATGAAGTTTATGAGAAGTTTGGTGTGAAGGAAGTTTTCAAGGGTCAAGAGAGGAGGATGATATACTATGATCAAGAAAAGTGAAAGCTCTAAGCTTGGGGATGCCCCGGTGGTTCACCCCTGCATATATCAATAAGACTCAAGCGTCTAAGCTTGGGGATGCCCAAGGCATCCCCTTCTTCATCGACAAATTATCAGGTTCCTTCTCTTGAAACTATATTTTTATTCGGTCACATCTTATGTGCTTTACTTGGAGCGTCTGTATGCTTTTATTTTTGTTTGTGTTTGAATAAATTGGATTACATCATGCTTGTGTGGGAGAGAGACACGCTCCGCTGGTTCGTATGAACACATGTGTTCTTAGCTTTTAGTATTCACGGCGAAGTTTCTTCTTCGTTAAATTGTTATATGGTTGGAATTGGAAAATAATACATGTAGTAATTGCTATAATGTCTTGGGTAATGTGATACTTGGCAATTGTTGTGCTCATGTTTAAGCTCTTGCATCATATACTTTGCACCTATTAATGAAGAAATACATAGAGCATGCTATAATTTGGTTTGCATATTTGGTTTCTCTAAGGTCTAGATAATTTCTAGTATTGAGTTTGAACAACAAGGAAGACGGTGTAGAGTCTTATAATGTTTTCAATATGTCTTTTATGTGAGTTTTGCTGCACCGGTTCATCCTTGTGTTTGTTTCAAATAAGCCTTGCTAGCCTAAACCTTGTATCGAGAGGGAATACTTCTCATGCATCCAAATACTTGAGCCAACCACTATGCCATTTGTGTCCACCATACCTACCTACTACATGGTATTTCTCCGCCATTCCAAAGTAAATTGCTTGAGTGCTACCTTTAAACAATTCAAAATTTATCACCTCTGATTTGTGTCAATGTTTTATAGCTCATGAGGAAGTATGTGGTGTTTATCTTTCAATCTTGTTGGGCAACTTTCACCAATGGACTAGTGGCTTCATCCGCTTATCCAATAATTTTGCAAAAAGAGCTGGCAATGGGATTCCCAGTCCCAAATTAATTAACAAAAATAGACACTCCTCCATGGTATGTGATTGTTGGACGGCACCCGAAGGATTCGGTTAGCCATGGCTTGTGTAAGCAAAGGTTGGGAGGAGTGTCATCATAATAAAACTAAAATAAAAAGGCACTCCTTCATGGTATGAGATTGTTGGCAGGCACCCGAGGATTCGGTTAGCCATGGTTTGTGAAAGAAAGGTTGGAAGGAGTGCCACCCAAAATAAAATAAAATGGGAGCCGCTCTTTGAAGGTTTGTCTGGCAAGGGGGTTAGAGTACCCGCTACCATTCGTTGACAACAACATACACCTCTCAAAACTTTATTTTTATGCTCTCTTTATGTTTTCAAAATAAAAGCTCTAGCACAAATATAGCAATCGATGCTTTCCTCTTTGAAGGACCATTCTTTTACTTTTATTATTGAGTCAGTTCACCTATTTCTCTCCATCTCAAGAAGCAAACACTTGTGTGAACTGTGCATTGATTCCTACATATTTGCATATTGCATTTGTTATATTGCTTTGCATTGACAACTATCCATGAGATATACATGTTACAAGTTGAAAGCAACCGCTGAAACTTAATCTTCCATTGTGTTGCTTCAATGTCTCTACTATGAAATTATTGCTTTATAAGTTAACTCTTATGCAAGACTTATTGATGCTTGTCTTGAAGTGCTATTCATGAAAAGTCTTTGCTATATGATTCACTTGTTTACTCATGTCATATACATTGTTTTGATCGCTGCATTCACTACATATGCTTTACAAATAGTATGATCAAGGTTATGATGGCATGTCACTCCAGAAATTATCTGTGTTATCGTTTTACCTGCTCGGGACGAGTAGAACTAAGCTTGGGGATGCTGATACGTCTCCGACGTATCGATAATTTCTTATGTTCCATGCCACATTATTGATGTTATCTACATGTTTTATGCACATTCTATGTCATATTCGTGCATTTTCTGGAACTAACCTATTAACAAGATGCCGAAGTGCCAGTTCCTGTTTTCTGCTGTTTTTGGTTTCAGAAATCCTAGTAACGAAATATTCTCGGAATCGGACGAAATCAACGCCAAAGATCTTAGAATCCCCGGAAGCATCCAGAACACACGAGAGGGACCAGAGGGGGGGCACAGGCCCACCAAACCACATGGTGGCGTGGCCTAGGGGGGCCCGCGCCCCCCTATGGTTTGGCCAGCCCTTCGACCCTCCTGCGCCGCCTCTTCGCCTATATAAAGCCCCTGGATCGGAAACCCTGATACGTTCGACGAAAACCACAGAAACCTTCCAGAGCCGCCGCCATCGCGACGCCAAGATCTGGGGGACAGGAGTCTCTGTTCCGGCATGCTGCCGGAGCGGGGAAGTGCCCCCGGAAGGCTTCTCCATCGACACCGCTGCCATCTCCACCGCCATCTTCATCACCGCTGCTGCTCCCATGAGGAGGGAGTAGTTCTCCATCGAGGCTCGGGGCTGTACCGGTAGCTATGTGGTCCATCTCTCCTATGTACCTCAATACAATAATCTCATGAGCTGCTTTACATGATTGAGATTCATATGAGTTTGTATCACAATTTATCTATGTGCTACTCTAGCAATGTTATTAAAGTAGTTTTATTCCTCCTGCACGTGTGTAAAGGTGACAGTGTGTGCACCGTGTTAGTACTTGGTTTATGCTATGATCATGATCTCTTGTAGATTGTGAAGTTAACTATTGCTATGATAATATTGATGTGATCTATTCCTCCTACATATGCATGAAGGTGACAGTGTGCATGCTATGTTAGTACTTGGTTTAGTCTTTTGATCTATCTTACACTATAAGGTTACTTAAATATGAACAAATTGTGGAGCTTGTTAACTCCGGCATTGAGGGTTCGTGTAATCCTACGCAATGCGTTCATCATCCAACAAAAGTGTAGAGTATGCATTTATCTATTCTATTATGTGATCAATGTTGAGAGTGTCCACTAGTGAAAGTCTAATCCCTAGGCCTTGTTCCTAAATACTGCTGTGTTACTACTGCTTGTTTACTGTTTCACTGTGTTACTACTGCTGCAATACCACCACCATCAACTACACGCCCGCAAGCTATTTTCTGGCATCGTTACTACTGCTCATATATATTCATACCACCTGTATTTCACTATCTCTTCGCCGAACTAGTGCACCTATTAGGTGTGTTGGGGACACAAGAGACTTCTTGCTTTGTGGTTGCAGGGTTGCATGAGAGGGATATCTTTGACCTCTTCCTCCCTGAGTTCGATAAACCTTGGGTGATCCACTTAAGGGAAAACTTGCTGCTGTTCTACAAACCTCTGCTCTTGGAGGCCCAACACTGTCTACAGGAAAATGAGGAGGAAGTAGACATCAAGCTATTTTCTGGCGCCGTTGCCGGGGACCAGAAAGCTACACAACAAGGATTTCCTCCCTCGTCAACCCCGCGCCAGTCCTGGACAGCATCACATCTTCACATATCCATGATCACCATATGGATGGCAAGACTCAAGCAAAGGATCTCTTCGAGATGGCTCATCTTGAACTTGCACTTCATTTCATTCTTCATCATGTTGATGTCTTGAAGTAACTTGAGGGCTCACTTCATCTTCATCTTCAAGACATACTTGACACTTGATATCCTTTATCAAATTCTTCTTATTGCAACCTTGAAGCCAACAAATGGTTCAAGAATTGCCTATGGACAACTCCTACAAATATAACTCAATGCAAACATTAGTCCATGGGGATTGTCATTAATTACCAAAACCACACATGGGGGTTCCATGCACTTTCACCTGGGCCCGCTCCGGCTGCGCCTGGGTCAGCTGCTTCGGTGGCTGCCGCTGCTGGTGCTTCGGGTCCCTACATGGGACCTCCTGGCTTCCAAGGATGGCTGGCAGGGGTGCCGATGCAGCAGCCCGCACCTGCCCCAAGACCGGCTGCACCACCGCCGAGACCGACAATGGGGTATCGCCCGCCAATTCGGCCGCCGGTACCTCAGATGCAATACATGCCGCAGCTACCGTATCAACCGTTTCAAGGTCCTTTTCAGTATCCTGTGCCTGGACAGTCGAGTATGGCGCAGAGACATATGCAGCAACCTACACATCAGCAACCACCGCCGCAACCTGGGCAAGTGAAGAAGAGAAGGAAGAACAAGAGTGCCGTTACAGTGGGGCAGTCGGCGTCTACTGTGGGGCAGCCAGGGCCGCCTTTGAGGCAGCCAGTGCCGCCTTTGGGACAGACTGCGCCGATGACCATGGGACAGCCACCTTTGGTGGTAAACTCTGATGCTCCTTTGATTCCTGTGCAGACGCCTGCTGCTGTCCCTGCTCCTGATCCTGCTGCACCAGTGGGGAAACAGAAGAAGGCGGGAAGATGTTGGAAATGCGCCGTAAATACTCATGCAACAAAAGACTGTAAGTTATTCATTATTGTTTGGTTTGTGATTCTGGGGCACACCCGACCATTAGGTGTCCAGTTTTGAAGTTGCCTAGACCTACGAGTTTCTTTGTTGGTTGCGGTAATGATGCCACGCTTGATCTTCAGCTCTCGGACTCAGTTTATAAGCCTCAGCTGATTACTTCTGGAGCGCCTACAGCTTTGGTGCAGGTGTCAGGGGAGGGGACTGTCTCTGCAGCTGATATTCAGAGTCTCATGGCACGCATGTGTCCCGGGAATCCTGCATGGAAGTGGGAGGCGGTGCCCCATGGGGTTAATGCTTTTCTTATTGGTATTCCTACAGCTGAAGATTTGTCCCGGATTGATGGCATGCAGATGAGTGTGCCCAAGATTAATGCTCAGGCTCTAGTCTCTTTATGGGTGCATCAGGATGTTAAGCCACTTTTTTGTTATGGAGCCGGTTTGGGTGCCCGTCGACGGGGTACCTGACTCTGTTCGTCATTTCTTAGGTCTCTGGGCACTGGGCTCTCTTATTGGTACCACTCTCGATGTTGATTTGTTTTCTCTTTGGAGCGAGGGGATTATTCGTGTTCTTGTGGCTATGCGTGCTCCTACAGCTTTGGAGAAAGATAATGGTTGCATGGAGGTGATTGCTCTGCTACAGCTTAGTGGTTACAGGTTTCGTTTCACTCGGGAGCCTGTGGGGTTTCAGCCAGACCCTCGGTTCCGGCCTTTTTTCTGGAAGGACGGAGGGGCTGATGATGGTTCGTACGGCTTTGAGGAGGAGAGGTTTGATGATGCCACAGCAGATGCGGCACCAGAGGCTGCTAGTATGGATGTTGATGGACATCCTCTGACTCATACTGCTGGCTGTTCGGCGGTGCCGTCTGCGCAGGTGGCTTTGACTCCTTTCAACCACTCGCCGATGGCGGACAGAGGGCAAGAGATTGTGGCTCGTGCGAGAGAAGAGTATCCTCATTTGGTCGCTACACGCCCAACGTCTTCACGGGCTCCTTCACCCTCCAGAGTTCGGACTTTCATGCAGGGTCGTACTCGTCCGGCTTCCTCTTCACCGAGCATGCAACGGGGGCACCGGCTTTGTCTTCTACTTCGACTCAGACAGACTCGGTGCCGCAGCCGCTGCCCATGGCGCAGCCGTGATACGTCTCCGACGTATCGATAATTTCTTATGTTCCATGCCACATTATTGATGTTATCTACATGTTTTATGCACACTTTATGTCATATTCATGCATTTTCTGGAACTAACCTATTAACAAGATGCCGAAGTGCCGCTCTTTGTTTTCTGCTGTTTTTGGTTTCAGAAATCCTAGTAAGGAAATATTCTCGGAATTGGACGAAATCAAAGCCCAGGGGCCTATTTTCTCACGAAGCTTCCAGAAGTCCGAAGGAGAGACGAAGAGGGGCCACGGAGGGGCCACACCATAGGGTGGCGCGGCCCCCCCCCCTTGGCCGCGCCGGCCTGTAGTGTGGGGCCCCCGTGCCGCCTCTTGACCTGCCCTTCCGCCTATAAAAAGTCTCCGTGACGAAACCCCCAGTACCGAGAGCCACGATACGGAAAACCTTCCAGAGACGCCGCCGCCGCCGATCCCATCTCGGGGGATCCAGGAGATCGCCTCCGGCACCCTGCCGGAGAGGGGAATCATCTCCCGGAGGACTCTACGCCGCCATGGTCGCCTCCGGTGTGATGTGTGAGTAGTCTACCCCTGGACTATGGGTCCATAGCAGTAGCTAGATGGTTGTCTTCTCCCCATTGTGCTATCATTGTCGGATCTTGTGAGCTGCCTAACATGATCAAGATCATCTATCTGTAATTCTATATGTTGCGTTTGTTGGGATCCGATGAATAGAGAATACTTGTTATGTTGATTATCAAAGTTATGCTTATGTGTTGTTTATGATCTTGCATGCTTTCCGTTACTAGTAGATGCTCTGGCCAAGTAGATGCTTGTAACTCCAAGAGGGAGTACTTATGCTCGATAGTGGGTTCATGCCTGCATTGACACAGGACAGTGTGAGAAAGTTATAAGGTTGTGTTGTGCTGTTGCCACTAGGGATAAAACATTGATGCTATGTCTAAGGATGTAGTTGTTGATTACATTACGCACCATACTTAATGCAATTGTCTGTTGCTTTGCAACTTAATCTTTGGAGGGGTTCGGATGATAACTGAAGGTGGACTTTTTAGGCATAGATGCAGTTGGATGACGGTCTATGTACGTTGTCGTAATGCCCACTTAAATCTCACTATACTCATCATGATATGTATGTGCATGGTCATGCTCTCTTTATTTGTCAATTGACAATCAGTAATTTGTTCACCCAACTTGATTTTGGTCTTATGGGAGTGACACCTGTTGTGAAATGTGGACCGCGGTCCAATTCTCTTTCTTGAAATACAATCTACTGCAATACTTGTTCTACTGTTTTCTGCAAACAATCATCTTCCACACAATACGGTTAACTCTTTGTTACAGCAAGCCGGTGAGATTGACAACCTCACTGTTTCGTTGGGGCAAAGTACTTTGGTTGTGTTGTGCAGGTTCCACGTTGGCGCCGGAATCACTGGTGTTGCGCCGCACTACATCTCGCCGCCATCAACCTTCAACGTGCTTCTTGACTCCTACTGGTCCGATTAAACCTTGGTTTCTTACCGAGGAAACTTGCCGCTGTGCGCCATCACACTTTCCTCTTGGGGTTCCCAACGGACGCGTGTCGAACGAAGAGACAATACGTCAACCACGCGCATCAAGCAAATTTCTCTGCGCCGTTGCTGAGATCAAGACACGCTGCAAGGGGAGTCTCCACTTCTCAATCTCTTTACTTTGTTTTTGTCTTGCTTAGTTTTATTTACTACTTTGTTTGCTGCACTAAATCAAAATACAAAAAAATTAGTTGCTAGTTTTACTTTACTTGCTATCTTGTTTGCTATATCAAAAACACAAAAAAATTAGTTTACTTGCATTTACTTTATCTAGTTTGCTTTATTTATTTACTGTTGCTAAAATGGCCAACGCTGAAAATACTAAGTTGTGTGACTTCACAACCACAAATAATAATGATTTCTTATGCACACCTATTGCTCCACCTGCTACTACAGCAGAATTCTTTGAAATTAAACCTGCTTTCTTGAATCTTGTTATGCGAGAGCAATTTTTACAGTGTTAGTTCTGATGATGCTGCTGCCCATCTTAATAATTTTGTTGAACTATGTGAAATGCAAAAATATAAAGATGTAGATGGTGATATTATTAAACTAAAATTGTTCCCTTTCTCATTGAGAGGAAGAGCTAAAGATTGGTTGCTATCTCTCGCCTAAGAATAGTATTGATTCATGGACTAAATGCAAGGATGCTTTTATTGGTAGATATTATCCCCTGCTAAAATTATATCTTTGAGGAGTAGCATAATGAATTTTAAACAATTAGATACTGAACATGTTGCTCAAGCTTGGGAAAGAATGAAATCTCTGGTTAAAAATTGCCCAACCCATGGACTGACTACTTGGATGATCATCCAAACCTTCTATGCAGGACTAAATTTTTCTTCACGGAATTTATTGGATTCAGCTGCTGGAGGTACCTTTATGTCCATCACTCTTGGTGAAGCAACAAAGCTTCTTGATAATATGATGATCAATTACTCTGAATGGCACACGGAAAGAGCTCCACAAGGTAAGAAGGTAAATTCTGTCGAAGAAACCTCTTCCTTGAGTGATAAGATTGATGCTATTATGTCTATGCTTGTGAATGATAGGACTAATATTGATCCTAATAATGTTCCATTAGCTTCATTGGTTGCACAAGAAGAACATGTTGATGTAAACTTCATTAAAAATAATAATTTCAACAACAATGCTTACCGGAACAATTCTAGTAACAACTATAGGCCATATCCTTATAATAATGGCAACGGCTATGGTAATTCTTATGGGAATTCTTACAACAATAATAGGAGTTCACCCCCTGGACTTGAAGCCATGCTTAAAGAATTTATTAGTACACAAACTGCTTTTAACAAATCTGTTGAAGAAAAGCTTGGGAAAATTGATATACTTGCTTCTAAAGTCGATAGTCTTGTTGCTGATGTTGATCTTTTGAAATCAAAAGTTTTGCCTAATGAGAATCATCATAATAAAATTACTACTACAGCAAATGCCATTCAAGTTAGAATTAATGAGAATATAAGATTAATGGCTGAACTGCGTGCTAGGTGGGATAGAGAAGAAAATGAAAAACTAGCTAAAGAAAAGAATATAGCTAAAGTTTGGACTATTACCACCACTAGTAATGCTAATGCTACACATGTTGCTGCACCTCCTACTCATACTAATAAAACAATTGGTGTTAGCAATGTTTCCACTTCTAATGCAAAGCGCGAGAAACTGCCTGAAACTGCTAAAACTGCTGAAACTGCCTGTGATAAAGCTGCTGAAATTTTTTCCAACATTGGGGATGATGATCCCATTGCTTTAGATTATAATGGTTTGAATTTTGATGATTGCCACATCTCTGAAGTTATAAAGTTCTTGCAAAAACTTGCTAAAAGTCCTAATGCTAGTGCTATAAATTTGGCTTTCACGCATCATATTACAAATGCTCTCATAAAAGCTAGAGAAGAGAAACTAGAGCGTGAAGCCTCTATTCCTAAAAAGCTAGAGGATGGTTGGGAGCCAATCATTAAGATGAAGGTTAAAGATTTTGATTGTAATGCTTTATGTGATCTTGGTGCAAGTATTTCTGTTATGCCTAAGAAAATCTATAATATGCTTGACTTGCCACCGCTGAAAAATTGTTATTTGGATGTTAATCTTGCTGATCATTCTACAAAGAAACCTTTGGGCAAAGTTGATAATGTTCGCATTACCGTTAACAATAACCTTGTCCCTGTTGATTTTGTTGTCTTGGATATTGAATACAATGCATCTTGTCCCATTATATTGGGAAGACCTTTTCTTCGAACTGTTGGTGCTATCATTGATATGAAGGAAGGTAATATAAAATATCAATTTCCTCTCAAGAAAGGTATGGAACACTTCCCTAGAAAGAGAATGAAGGTACCTTTTGATTCTATTATGAGAACAAATTATGATGTTGACACTTCGTCTCTTGATAATACTTGATACACACTTTCTGCGCCTAGCTGAAAGGCGTTAAGAAAAGCGCTTATGGGAGACAACCCATGTTTTTACCTACAGTACTTTGTTTTTATTTTGTGTCTTGGAAGTTGTTTACTACTGTAGCAACCTCTCCTTATCTTAGTTTTGTGTTTTGTTGTGCCAAGTTAAGCCGTTGATAGAAAAGTAAGTACTAGATTTGGATTACTGCACAGTTCCAGATTTCTTTGCTGTCACGAATCTGGGTCCACCTCCCTGTAGGTAACTCAGAAAATTAAGCCAATTTACGTGTGTGATCCTCAGATATGTACGCAACTTTCATTCAATTTGAGCATTTTCGTTTGAGCAAGTCTGGTGCCATTTTAAAATTCGTCAATACGAACTGTTCTGTTTTGACAGATTCTGCCTTTTATTTCGCATTGCCTCTTTCGCTATGTTGGATGAATTTCTTTGATCCATTAATGTCCAGTAGCATTATGCAATGTCCAGAAGTGTTAAGAATGATTGTGTCACCTCTGAATATGTCAATTTATAATGTGCACTAACCCTCTAATGAGTTGTTTCGAGTTTGGTGTGGAGGAAGTTTTCAAGGGTCAAGAGAGGAGTATGATGCAACGTGATCAAGGAGAGTGAAAGCTCTAAGCTTGGGGATGCACCCGGTGGTTCACCCCTGCATATATCAAGAAGACTCAAGCGTCTAAGCTTGGGGATGCCCAAGGCATCCCCTTCTTCATCGACAACATTATCAGGTTCCTCCCCTGAAACTATATTTTTATACCATCACATCTTATGTGCTTTTTCTTGGAGCGTCGGTTTGTTTTTGTTTTTGTTTTGTTTGAATAAAATGGATCCTAGCATTCACTTTATGGGAGAGAGACACGCTCCGCTGTAGCATATGGACAAGTAGGTCCTTGGTTTCTACTCATAGTATTCATGGCGAAGTTTCTCCTTCGTTAAATTGTTATATGGTTGGAATTGGAAAATGATACATGTAGTAATTGCTATAAATGTCTTGGGTAATGTGATACTTGGCAATTGTTGTGCTCATGTTTAAGCTCTTGCATCATATGCTTTGCACCCATTAATGAAGAAATACATAGAGCATGCTAAAATTTGGTTTGCATATTTGGCTTCTCTAAGGTCTAGATAATTTCTAGTATTGAGTTTGAACAACAAGGAAGACGGTGTAGAGTCTTATAATGTTTTCAATATGTCTTTTATGTGAGTTTTGCTGCACCGGTTCATCCTTGTGTTTGTTTCAAATAAGCCTTGCTAGCCTAAACCTTGTATCGAGAGGGAATACTTCTCATGCATCCAAAATACTTGAGCCAACCACTATGCCATTTGTGTCCACCATACCTACCTATACTACATGGTATTTTCTGCCATTCCAAAGTAAATTGCTTGAGTGCTACCTTTAAAATTCCATCAATCACCTATGCAATATATAGCTCATGGGACAAATAGCTTAAAAACTATTGTGGTATTGAATATGTCATTATGCACTTTATCTCTTATTAAGTTGCTTGTTGTGCGATAACCATGTTTACTGGGGACGCCATCAACTATTCATTGTTGAATTTCATGTGAGTTGCTATGCATGTTCGTCTTGTCTGAAGTAAGAGAGATCTACCACCATATGGTTAAGCATGCATATGTTAAAGAAGAACATTGGGCCGCTAACCGAAGCCATGTTCCATGGTGGAAGTTTCAGTTTTGGACAATAATCCTCAAATCTCAAATGAGAAAATTATTAATTGTTGTTATATGCTTATGCATAAAAGAGGAGTCCATTATCTGTTGTTTATGTTGTCCCGGTATGGATGTCTAAGTTGAAGAATAATCAATAGCGAGAAATCCAATGCGAGCTTTCTCCTTAGACCTTTGTACAGGCGGCATAGAGGTACCCCTTTGTGACACTTGGTAAAAACAATGCATTGTGATGATCCGGTAGTCCAAGCTAATTAGGACAAGGTGCGGGCACTATTAGTACGCTATGCATGAGGCTTGCAACTTATAAGATATAATTTACATGATGCATATGCTTTATTACTACCGTTGACAAAATTGTTTCATGTTTTCAAAATCAAAGCTCTAGCACAAATATAGCAATCGATGCTTTTTCCTCTATGGAGGACCATTCTTTTACTTTCAATGTTGAGTCAGTTCACCTATCTCTCTCCACCTCAAGAAGCAAACACTTGTGTGAACTGTGCATTGATTCCTACATACTTGCTTATTGCACTTATTATATTACTCTATGTTGACAATATCCATGAGATATACATGTTACAAGTTGAAAGCAACCGCTGAAACTTAATCTTCTTTTGTGTTGCTTCAATATCTCTACTTTGAATTATTGCTTTATGAGTTAACTCTTATGCAAGACTTATTGATGCTTGTCTTGAAGTGCTATTCATGAAAAGTCTTTGCTTTATGATTCACTTGTTTACTCATGTCATATACATTGTTTCGATCGCTGCATTCACTACATATGCTTTACAAATAGTATGATCAAGATTATGATGGCATGTCACTCCAGAAATTATCTGTGTTATCGTTTTACCTGCTCAGACGGAATGACAGAACTAAGCTTGGGGATGCTGATACGCCTCAAACGTATCGATAATTTCTTATGTTCCATGCCACATTATTGATGTTATCTACATGTTTTATGCACACTTTATGTCATATTCGTGCATTTTCTCGGAACTAACCTATTAACAAGATGCCGAAGTGCCGATTCTTGTTTTCGCTGTTTTTGGTTTCAGAAATCCTAGTAAGGAAATATTCTCGGAATTGGACGAAATCAAAGCCCGGGGGCCTATTTTCTCACGAAGCTTCCGGAAGTCCGAAGGAGAGACGAAGAGGGGCCACGGAGGGGCCACACCATAGGGCGGCGCGGCCCCCCTTGGCCGCGCCGGCCTGTAGTGTGGGGCCCCGTGCCGCCTCTTGACCTGCCCTTCCGCCTATAAAAAGTCTCCGTGACGAAACCCCCGCACCGAGAGCCACGATACGGAAAACCTTCCCGAGACGCCGCCGCCGCCGATCCCATCTCGGGGATCCAGAGATCGCCTCCGGCACCCTGCCGGAGAGGGGAATCATCTCCCGGAGGACTCTACGCCGCCATGGTCGCCTCCGGTGTGATGTGTGAGTAGTCTACCCCTGGACTATGGGTCCATAGCAGTAGCTAGATGGTTGTCTTCTCCCCATTGTGCTATCATTGTCGGATCTTGTGAGCTGCCTAACATGATCAAGATCATCTATCTGTAATTCTATATGTTGCGTTTGTTGGGATCCGATGAATAGAGAATACTTGTTATGTTGATTATCAAAGTTATGCTTATGTGTTGTTTATGATCTTGCATGCTTTCCGTTACTAGTAGATGCTCTGGCCAAGTAGATGCTTGTAACTCCAAGAGGGAGTACTTATGCTCGATAGTGGGTTCATGCATGCATTGACACCGGGACAAGGATGTGAGAAAGTTCTAAGGTTGTGTTGTCTTGTTGCCACTAGGGATAAAACATTGATGCTATGTCTAAGGATGTAGTTGTTGATTACATTACGCACCATACTTAATGCAATTGTCTGTTGCTTTGCAACTTAATACGGAGGGGTTCGGATGATAACAGGAAGGTGGACTTTTTAGGCATAGATGCAGTTGGATGACGGTCTATGTACTTTGTCGTAATGCCCAATTAAATCTCACTATACTCATCATGATATGTATGTGCATGGTCATGCTCTCTTTATTTGTCAATTGCCCAACTGTAATTTGTTCACCCAACATGCTGTTCGTGTTATGGGACAGACACCTCTAGTGAACTGTGGACCCCGGTCCAATTCTCTTTACTGAAATACAATCTACTGCAATACTTGTTCTACTGTTTTCTGCAAACAATCATCTTCCACACAATACGGTTAACTCTTTGTTACAGCAAGCCGGTGAGATTGACAACCTCACTGTTTCGTTGGGGCAAAGTACTTTGGTTGTGTTGTGCAGGTTCCACGTTGGCGCCGGAATCACTGGTGTTGCGCCGCACTAGATCTCGCCGCCATCAACCTTCAACGTGCTTCTTGACTCCTACTGGTCCGATTAAACCTTGGTTTCTTACTGAGGGAAACTTGCCGCTGTGCGCATCACACCTTCCTCTTGGGGTTCCCAACGGACGCGTGTCGAACGAAGAGACAATACGTCAACCACGCGCATCAAGCCGCCCTTCTCGTCTTTGGCACAACAGGACGGGCTGCCGGGGGCTTCGTCACCGACTACGCTGCCCCTGCAGCTGCCTGCGAAGCCTCCACGCGGGCAGGCGCTGGTCGTGGTGGAGCCGGCTGGCAGCCTCAGCAGGCCTCGTCGCCCCCGCCTGACCGGTTGGCCATGCAGCAGCTGGCCACGGCGACCCCGGCGTCGCTGCAGCTGCCCACGGGCCAGCCGGCAATGGGGACGCACCGGCCGGCTATGTAGCAGCCGGCCAAGTCGCCACCTTCATCGCAGCAGCCGACTTCGGAGGTCGACTCGCAGCTGCACAGTGCGGTGGGAGAGCTGTACGCGTCTCCTCATGCTCAGCGATGCCGGAGTGTCGCGGTGCTGGAGGAGGTGCTTCCGACTTTGGAGGACGATACGCAACCACGCCATCTGGCTGCGGGGCAGTGGACCTTGAGGTTCTTGCCGTGTCCGACGGTCGGACCCGTTGAGCCTGAGATACCGCCTCCACGGGCGGAGGGGCAGGCTGATGGGGAGGAGGGCGCTTCTTCATCGACACCTTCTTCCACCGCGAAGGGGGAATCGCCTGGGGCTGCTGTGATACAGGGGGCTACATCACCTTCTACCCCTGTATCGAGTATCGACGACCTCTTTTCCTTCACCGGCTAGGTCTCCGCCGCACTCGACTTCTCCATCTCCGGTCTCCACCCTGCAGCAACCTCCACCCACGGTTCCTCCTCCCGTTGTTCAGCCGACGGTGAGGTGGAGTGGGAGGTACGCTCTTGCGGAGGATGGAGCGGGGGCGACGGACGAGGACGTCATGCAGAGAGCCATGCGACATAAGGCTGAGAAGAACCTCGACACGGCAGGTACTAAACAACCGTCCAAGTCTTTTGTTTCTTTTTCAGATACTCGTATTTCTTCAAATCTGAGTAGCATAGGGGTTAAGATGGGTAGTCGGTCTGATGAGATTTCAGTTTCGGCCAATGTGTTGAGACAGACAGAGCTTGACCGTCTAACGGTTGTTCCGAATGTCTCCACTGGGTCTAAAACAACAGTAGTAGACGAGGATGAAGAGGATGACATCCTAGATGGTCAGCTTCTCTCGGCTATCATTGGCAATATTTCAGAAGTCGATTTAGAACACGTGGAGCTTAGTTCTGATCTACAAGCTTCTGAATGTGGTTCTCGATCGTCGGCTGGAAAGAAATCTCGTAGATATGGCAAGAACACTAAATCTAAAATAGTTTCTCGATGAATGGCATGTTTCAGAATAGCAGAGGTCTTGGTGACTTGGCTAAGCATTCCCACATTGCCGATGGTTGTAGAGATTATGATTTAGATTTCATTGCTATATCGGAGACGGGTAGGCGAAATTTCACACAAAGTTTTCTCGACCGACGGTCAGGCGGGATTAACTTTCAGTGGTTTTCTCGCCCGCCTCGTGGCAGGTCCGGTGGCATTTTACTTGGCGTCCGTATAGACACCATGACTGTCTTAGCTAGTTCTGATGGAGAGTATCACATTAAGCTCGACATTCAGAATAAAGCAGACGGTTTCACGTGGAGTCCGGTTGCTGTGTATGGTGCCGCCCAAGACGCTTTTAAGGCTGACTTTTTACGTGAGTTGGTAAATCTTACAAAAGATAATACTTATCCGATTTTAATCGGAGGTGATTTTAATTTGTTGAGATTTACTCACGAGAAAAGTAAAGGCCGTTTCGATGGACATTGGCCTTTCTTGTTCAACGCTGTCATTGATAGCCTTGATTTAAGAGAGGTGTTTATGTCCGGTCGACAGTTTACTTGGGCCAACAGCTTGCCTGAACCCACCACAGCTGGGCATGGGCAACCCAGCCCGGACGACTGATACGTCTCCGACGTATCGATAATTTCTTATGTTCCATGCCACATTATTGATGATATCTACATGTTTTATGCACATTTTATGTCATATTCGTGCATTTTCTGGAACTAACCTATTAACAAGATGCCGAAGAGCCAATTGCTGTTTTCTCCTGTTTTTGGTTTCAGAAATCCTAGTAACGAAATATTCTCGGAATTGGACGAAATCAACGCCCAGGGTCCTATTTCGCCACGAAGCTTCCAGAAGACCGAAGAGGAGACGAAGTGGGGCCACGAGGTGGCCACACCCTAGGGCGGCGCGGCCCCCCCCCTTGGCCGCGCGGCCCTGTGGTGTGGGCCCCTCGTGCCGCCTCCTGACCTGCCCTTCCACCTACTTAAAGCCTCCGTCGCGAAACCCCCAGTACCGAGAGCCACGATACGGAAAACCTTCCAGAGACGCCGCCGCCGCCAATCCCATCTCGGGGGATTCAGGAGATCGCCTCCGGCACCCTGCCAGAGAGGGGAATCATCTCCCGGAGGACTCTACGCCGCCATGGTCGCCTCCGGAGTGATGTGTGAGTAGTCTACCCCTGGACTATGGGTCCATAGCAGTAGCTAGATGGTTGTCTTCTCCCCATTGTGCTTAATTGTCGGATCTTGTGAGCTGCCTAACATGATCAAGATCATCTATCTGTAATTCTATATGTTGCGTTTGTTGGGATCCGATGAATAGAGAATACTTGTTATGTTGATTATCAAAGTTATGTCTATGTGTTGTTTATGATCTTGCATGCTCTCCGTTACTAGTAGATGCTCTGGCCAAGTAGATGCTTGTAACTCCAAGAGGGAGTATTTATGCTCGATAGTGGGTTCATGTCTCCATGAATGCGGGAAGTGACAAATCTCTAACATTATGGATGTCTTTGTTGCCACTAGGGATAAAACATTAGTGCTATGTTCGAGGATATAGTCACTGATTACATTACGCGCAATACTTAATGCAATTGTCTGTTGTTAGCAACTTAATACCGGAGGGGTTCGGATGATAACCGAAGGTGGACTTTTTAGGCATAGATGCATGCCTTTGGATAGCTGTCTATGTACTTTGTCGTAATGCCCAATTAAATCTCACAATACTCATCATAATATGTATGTGCATGGTCATGCCCTCTTTATTTGTCAATTGCCCAACTGTAATTTGTTCACCCAACATGCTGTTTATCTTATGGGAGAGACACCTCTAGTGAACTGTGGACCCCGGTCCAATTCTCTATACTGAAATACAATCTACTAATATCGTTTCTACTGTTTTCTGCAAACAATCATCATCCACACTATACATCTAATCCTTTGTTACAGCAAGCCGGTGAGATTGACAACCTCACTGTTTCGTTGGGGCAAAGTACTTTGGTTGTGTTGTGCAGGTTCCACGTTGGCGCTGGAATCCCTGGTGTTGCGCCGCACTACATCCCGCCGCCATCAACCTTCAACGTGCTTCTTGGCTCCTACTGGTTCGATAAACCTTGGTTTCATACTGAGGGAAAACTTGCCGCTGTACGCATCACACCTTCCTCTTGGGGTTCCCAACGGACGCGTGCTGTACGCGTATCAAGCTCTTTTTCCGCGCCGTTGCCGGGAGATCAAGACACGCTGCAAGGGGAGTCTCCACTTCCCAATCTCTTTACTTTGTTTTTGTCTTGCTTAGTTTTATTTACTACTTTGTTTGCTGCACTAAATCAAAATACAAAAAAAATTAGTTGCTAGTTTTACTTTATTTGCTATCTTGTTTGCTATATCAAAAACACAAAAAAAAAATTTAATTAGTTACTTTTGTTACCATGTCTAGCTCTGAACCTGTTACTTCTTCGCCTGAAGAATTAGTCTTCACTTTTAAACAAGGGGATGAGGAGAGTTTTAAGGATGCTTGGTCTAGAATTTTTACTTCTTATCATAAAACTGAACCTCAAATGACTCTAAGTTTGCTCCTTAGTAATTTTTATTTTGGTCTTATGATTCGTTATAGATATGCTTTGGATGCTTTAGTGGGAGGAGATTTCCTTCATTGCAATGGGGATCAAGCTTTTAATGCCATAAAGAAGTTGTTTGCATCACATGATTCAGCTAATAACTTTGATTCAGCCCTTATTAGCATTTATAATAGATTAAACAATCTCGAGATAAGTACATCTCGCCTGGATGACAACTACCACCATGTTCGTAATCGTCTTGAACAAGTTTTAGTGAACTCTAAACCTTCATTATGGGATCCTACTGTTAAAATTATTATCGGTGATCAAACTCTTCGTGCCAACTGTGATATTATGTCTGAATTTTGCCTTATACCTGAGAGCATTTATAAATGTTTGAAACTTTGGGGAGTTGATGAAGGGGGAGAAGAAATAACTCTCTTTGATAACTCTGTTATAATTCCTAAGGGAATAGCCGCAGGTGTGCATACAACCATTCTTGGAAGAACAATATCCATTGATTATCTTGTTATTGAATGTGTAGGGACAGAAAAAATCACACTCGGAAGATCTCTGCTAAAACTATTGGGAGCAGTCATAGATGTGGGAGAAGGCATCCTGGATTTCACCTCTATACCGGGGGGGAATCATACATTTCCTAAATCAAAGAGAAATAAAAACAACAAGAAAGGTAAGGGTAAAGCCCAAGGTAAGGATGATGCACCACCCTTCGATAATACTTGATACACACTTTCTGCGCCTAGCTGAAAGGCGTTAAAGAAAAGCGCTTATGGGAGACAACCCATGGTTTTTACTACAGTACTTTGTTTTTATTTTGTGTCTTGGAAGTTGTTTACTACTGTAGCAACCTCTCCTTATCTTAGTTTAGTGTTTTGTTGTGCCAAGTAAAGTCGTTGATAGTAAAGTTCATACTAGATTTGGATTACTGCGCAGAAACAGATTTCTTTGCTGTCACGAATCTGGGCTGTTTTCTCTGTAGGTAACTCAGAAAATTATGCCAATTTACGTGAGTGATCCACAGATATGTATGCAACTTTAATTCAATTTGAGCATTTTCATTTGAGCAAGTCTGGTGCCTCAATAAAATTCGTCAATACGAACTGTTCTGTTTTGACAGATTCTGCCTTTTATTTCGCATTGCCTCTTTTGCTATGTTGGATGAATTTCTTTGATCCATTAATGTCCAGTAGCTTTATGCAATGTCCAGAAGTGTTAAGAATGATTGTGTCACCTCTGAACATGTTAATTTTTATTGTCGCTAACCCTCTAATGAGTTGTTCTAAGTTTGGTGTGGAGGAAGTTTTCAAGGATCAAGAGAGGAGTATGATGCAACATGATCAAGGAGAGTGAAAGCTCTAAGCTTGGGGATGCCCCGGTGGTTCACCCCTGCATATTCTAAGAAGACTCAAGCATCTAAGCTTGGGGATGCCCAAGGCATCCCCTTCTTCATCGACAACATTATCAGGTTCCTCCCCTGAAACTATATTTTTATTCCATCAAATCTTATGTGCTTTGCTTGGAGCGTCGGTTTGTTTTTGTTTTTGTTTTGTTTGAATAAAATGGATCCTAGCATTCACTTTGTGGGAGAGAGACACGCTCTGCTGTAGCATATGGACAAGTATGTCCTTAGTTTCTACTCATAGTATTCATGGCGAAGTTTCTTCTTCGTTAAATTGTTATATGGTTGGAATTGGAAAATGATACATGTAGTAAATTGCTATAATGTCTTGGATAATGTGATACTTGGCAATTGTTGTGCTCATGTTTAAGCTCTTGCATCATATACTTTGCACTTATTAATGAAGAAATACATAGAGCATGCTAAAATTTGGTTTGCATATTTGGTTTCTCTAAGGTCTAGATAATTTCTAGTATTGAGTTTGAACAACAAGGAAGACGGTGTAGAGTCTTATAATGTTTACAATATGACTTTTGTGTGAGTTTTGCTGCACCGGTTCATCCTTGTGTTTGTTTCAAATAAGCCTTGCTAGCCTAAACCTTGTATCGAGAGGGAATACCTCTCATGCATCCAAAATACTTGAGCCAACCACTATGCCATTTGTGTCCACCATACCTACCTACTACATGGTATTTTCCGCCATTCCAAAGTAAATTGCTTGAGTACTACCTTTAAAATCCCATCATTCACCTTTGCAATATATAGCTCATGGGACAAATAGCTTAAAAACTATTGTGGTATTGAATATGTACTTATGCACTTTATCTCTTATTAAGTTGCTTGTTGTGCGATAACCATGTTCACTGGGGACGCCATCAACTACTCTTTGTTGAATTTCATGTGAGTTGCTATGCATGTTCGTCTTGTCTGAAGTAAGAGAGATCTACCACCTTATGGTTAAGCATGCATATTGTTAGAGAAGAACATTGGGCCGCTAACTAAAGCCATGATCCATGGTGGAAGTTTCAGTTTTGGACATATATCCTCAATCTCATATGAGAAAATTATTAATTGTTGTTACATGCTTATGCATAAAAGAGGAGTCCATTATCTGTTGTCTATGTTGTCCCGGTATGGATGTCTAAGTTGAGAATAATCAATAGCGAGAAATCCAATGCGAGCTTTCTCCTTAGACCTTTGTACAGGCGGCATAGAGGTACCCCTTTGTGACACTTGGTTAAAACATGTGCATTGTGATGATCCGGTAGTCCAAGCTAATTAGGACAAGGTACGGGCACTATTAGTATACTATGCGTGAGGCTTGCAACTTGTAAGATATAATTTACATGATACATATGTTTTATTACTACCGTTGACAAAATTGTTTCATGTTTTCAAAATCAAAGCTCTAGCACAAATATAGCAATCGATGCTTTTCCTCTATGGAGGACCATTCTTTTACTTTCATTGTTGAGTCAGTTCACCTATTTCTCTCTACCTCAAGAAGCAAACACTTGTGTGAACTGTGCATTGATTCCTACATACTTGCATATTGCACTTATTATATTACTCTATGTTGACAATTATCCATGAGATATAGATGTTACAAGTTGAAAGCAACCGCCGAAACTTAATCTTCCTTTGTGTTGCTTCAATGCCTTTACTTTGAATTATTGCTTTATGAGTTAACTCTTATGCAAGACTTATTGATGCTTGTCTTGAAGTACTATTCATGAAAAGTCTTTGCTATATGATTCACTTGTTTACTCATGTCATATACATTGTTTTGATCGCTGCATTCACTATATATGCTTTACAAATAGTATGATCAAGGTTATGATGGCATGTCACTCCAGAAATTATCTTTGTTATCGTTTTACCTGCTCGGGACGAGCAGAACTAAGCTTGGGGATGCTGATACGTCTCCGACGTATCGATAATTTCTTATGTTCCATGCCACATTATTGATGATATCTACATGTTTTATGCACATTTTATGTCATATTCGTGCATTTTCTGGAACTAACCTATTAACAAGATGCCGAAGAGCCAGTTGCTGTTTTCTGCTGTTTTTGGTTCCAGAAATCTGTGGTGACCCGGCATACCACTGCATGATGTAGTATGCAAGTCTGATACAACACCAATGAAACACCGTTCCACTAGTATTATATCGCTCAGAGTGGTACAACAGAAACATATGCGGGTCCAAGGCATGTCTATAGAATTACATACAGACTCTGTTACATAATATCAGCACAGCCTCCTACTTTACAATGAGGTAAATCTGCAAATAACTCCAGAAGAACGACTCGTAGCCTAGTCTTATCACGGACTCTATTTGTAGAGTATTTAACTAACTACAGAGGCTAAGAATAGACTCTAGCTAAATAGGAGCTAGGTTTAGGAAGCTAGTTCCCTTCTATTGCTAAACTAGGTTTTCTCCTTGTTGGACGTGGTATCTGACTCCTCTGAAATGGTCCTGTCTCTTGAAGTAGTTGTTGACTCCTCTGTCTTCGAGTTGCACTGTAGATCCTCCATCGTGGCCTCCATATCTAAGCAGGGGATTTAAGAGTGGGATGAGTACGAGCGTACTCAACAAGTTCATTATAGGAAAGAGGTGTTTAATGCACTAGCTACAGCATTAGACCAGAAAGTCTAATACCAATGCAGGTTTTCATAATCATTTCTTCAAAAGGTTGCTTTTATTCAGAAGAGCTATGTCCGTCAGCCTTCACCGGTTTACTAGAACTTCATGGAGCTCCTTTCCGGCCGCTGTCAGTTCCATATCCCGAACAGGTAGTGACAGGTCACGGTTCTTTACACTCTGCAGAGGTGTGTTGCTTTACCCATAAGAGATCTTAACCTTGGTGCCAACCGAGCCGCGAGCTCGTCCACACTTCCTATGGTGTGAGGCCCGGTATAAGGTCTAGCCAATCATGTTCCTCCGCTACCTCGAACACCCACCCTTTGTTGCATGCCCCGACCCTGGGTCCTCGCCGGTCCCATTACTCCCACTCAGGGGTGGACCCCGACCACGACGACAGTTTGGGATCGAACCAAACTCCTTCGCCGGAAGCTGCAACCCATCATAGACCGCAATACCGTGGGGACTTTAGGCTTCCCCAGCCCACCGCTTGCACTTCGAGCGACAAGTGTCTACGGACTATGCCGTGGGGACTTTAGGCTTCCCCAGCCCACCGCTTGCCCTGACAGATACAAGTGTCTACGGTAAAGCGCATCCGTTGATGAACGAGAGGTGGAAACACTTTTGACTACTCCGTCCCACTCCGGATCTTATGGTTAACACGGATATTACGGCACAAGAATCACTGGCGACATTTGTTGTTTAATCCTAGATGGATATAAGCCCGTGCAATGGAACCTCCACCATATCAACACAATCCATGGTTCCATTGCCCACCACATAGTCATATTCATAGTTATGAAAGTAGTGGTTTTGATTTTTATGCAATAGTGATAACCATAATACTTTGCAAGTAATTTGATAGAAATATTCAAATGACATGAGCAAGTGATGAACTTGCCTTTCTTGACTGCAAGATTATGCAGGCAAGGTCTTCGATACGCAATAACTCCAAATTCTGAAATAGCATCATCGTCCGGTAAGGACGATGTTTAAAAGATTGACAAGGATGCAGTAATGCATAAGTATGAGATGCAATCGCTCTAAACGTGACCTAACCCAGATGATTTAGGATTAGTGAGTAGCAGTGATCAGTTCAGGGTGTGTTGCACTTTTAGAGTGATTCACAAACAAAGTTCTTATTCCGGTTTGTGTTGTTTTAATCATAAGCAAGTGGTAAAATGCATAGTATCAATCATACACACTAAGGAATAGTAGTGGTATAATAAGTAAAGAACAGTTGTCAAGTTTTAAGTCCTATAGTGCATGGTTGATGATTACTTATTATATAATTCAAAAGAATAACTTTTGAAGAACATGTTCTATAATAAAGAACAAGTATGATAATTAGGTTGGGGGTTCTATGGTTGACTATGGTTTCATTTAGTTGTTGGAGTAAGTATTAGATGGATCCTAACAATGTTGGATTCATCAACACCTAGGGCTTGTAAGTTTGAGTTAAGCCTAGGCATCCTAAGCAATTCATTATACAGGTTGTTGTCAAGGTTGGTTTATCTTGCTAGTGATAGCTGGCTAGGGTTTATAGGTCCTTATAAGCAGGGTTGGTGATGATTCCTTATTTTCTTCAAAAGAATAACTTTTGAAGAACATACTTCTTAAATAATAAGAAGTATTGCAATTAAGGTTGAGGTTATCTTGTATTAGCCATTGGATTCACTAAGTAAGGGATGGTGATTTCCTAAATAGGATGTTAATAATTATCTCACACTAATAGGGTTTAGTGTGTATGGGATATGATGTCAATATTAGCATGGTTGCTATTGGAGTTCATCACAATGGTGTGATGCTAGTTAAGGTTAATTAAAGATGAGATCCTTGTGATAGGAACTAGGTTTGATTAAGATGAACACTTGGGATGCTAATTAGTAGTAATAGGGTTCCCATATGTTATGTGGATTTGAAATAGTATTTAGTTGCTAGATATGAATCTATGATTACTAATGAAGTAACATGATCACATGTTACTTAGGGTTTTAGGTTTGGAAACAATTTTAGGGTTCATATGAAGTAATGGATTTGGGGTTCCTAATTGAATTAGGGTTTTGGGTTTCACATGAAATGATGAATTCCTGTTTTTCTACCATATGGAACTAGGGTTTACTATTTACCATGTAGTTCTATGATTAATAACTTCATTTTGAATTTGAAGTTATTAATAATTTCTAAATAAAAATAATATTGAATTTGGCATTTATCATTTTTTAAATAATTAATAATTAGGGTAGTTATTAATCAGGGTTTAAATCTCTCTGATAATGCTTTAACAAAATAACAAATAAAGAAAATTAGTTTTAATGTTTTCTTTATTTATTTACTGGTTTTTATTTACTTTTGGAAATTTTTACTAATTATTGAATTTTAATTGATTTTAGAATTAAAATTAAAGGCTTAAATAACAAGTATTAAATAATTGAATTTTTATTAAAAATAAAAATTCCATTTTATATTTTTATTGGATAGAGTTTTCTTTTCTAAGAATTTTAATATCTTATTTACAATTTTCTGACTTAAATTGAATTTCCTAGATTTATTTGAAGTTGCAGCAATTGATGAATTTGAAATTAAACAAAAAGAAATGCTAAAGCTACCCACAGAAGCTACCTACCGCCACTGGCCAGTGGGCCAGTGGTCCACGTGGACTGCCACGTGAGCGTGGACTGGTCAAAATCGAGACCATGTCCAGGAGCTCACGGTGGCCGGCGGGAGTCGGCGATCGCCGTCGATCCCGGACTCGCGCGGACGGGGAACCAGGCGGATTCGACTCGGGGCGACACGGTGAGCAGTTCGGTGGCGGCACCGCCCCGAATAGGTCACCGGAGAGTGACCGGCGGCGAGGTGCCGCGGTGGCGGAGGCAGAGACACGGTGTGGCGGTACTACGGGACGCAATCGAGTCGGGCGAGCACGCGAGGAGACTCAGGAGCTCACCAGGGTTACACCGGGCTTGAAGGCGAGGTCGGAGGTGCTCGGCATCACCGGAATTCGTCGCTCCCGGCGTCGGGGAAGACGGACTCGTCGGCGACGCTCTGGAATGCCCCAGCTCGATTCCTCGCGCAGGAGGGGCAAGTAGAGCACGGCGATGTCGATGGTGTCCACGGCGAGGCTCAGGGTTGCTCCAGACGACGGCGACGGTAATCGGCCGGGCGGCTAGGGTTTCATCTGGGAAGAACTTTTGGAGCAGAGAGGGGGAAAATAGGGTTAGGGTTCGTCCGACGGCGGTTCGCCGGTATTTATAGGCGTTCGGGGGCGGCGGCGCACATCTTGGCGCGGCCGGTGGCCGTGGTGCTGCCACCGAGCAGCTTGCTCGATCGAGAGGTGGAAGACGATCCCCTCCCACGCGAAATATCTGGCGAAGGGGTACTTCGGGCCTGGCTGGGCTGTGCTTGCTGGGCTGGTTGTGGGCTCCGGCTTGGGCCAGTGTTAGGCCGCTCCATGGCTGCACGGCCAGGTAAGTCTCTTCTCTTCCTTTTCTTTTCTGTTTTTATTTTCTATTTTCCATTTTGTTAATTTAAGTACTGTTTTGAATTCAAGTTTGAATTATTGTCTGTTTTGCAGATGTTTATCAATTTGGCTTCCATAAGGTCTATTACAGGGAGCATTGTATTACTGCATTGTTTTGGTTTAATAAATATTAAGTATATGTGAGCACTGTCACAATTTTTTTAATTAAACAAGTATTTAGGTATTTATTTTAATGTCCCTTTTTATTTGGATTGCCACTCCCTTTTGGAATGGTTAGAATTGATGATTTATACTCCTAGAGTTTTACAAAGTATCATTAGGACTTGATCTCATAATTGAGAATTTAGTCCCATGCATATGAATTTATGTGAGTTCCTATTTGTTAGGGTTCTATAATTTTCATTATAACCCCCTTGTTTGTAATTAAGGTTGTTACTAACTTGATCTTTGAAAGTATCTAAGGTAGGTATTGTCCCCATCAAAGTTTGATTTTGGTTTCTGAGAATAAATGGTTGATAACCATACATGGTTTTAATTATAAGAGTTAGCACTAGGTGTTCTTATGTTTGATAAATGAAGCATGGGATTTAGCTAATGGGCAATTCTAGGGTTCTAATGATATTCACCTTATAGTACTTGGTTTGAATCTCGATTATGGTCTGGTTTTTATTATGATCACCATAGTGATACATAAACTAGGGTTGAGGTTTAATTATTGGTTGTGAGATGGGATGACACCATATTGCATGTGCTAGGGTTAATCTCCCCTAACCAAGATAATATGGTTACTTTCTTAATTGCTTCTGTGCTCATTTAATTACTAAGGATTTGAGAATTGGTTTTATCTTCTACCAATTAACTACAATTATTATCCTTACTTTATCATTAAGTTAACTACATTGGTTATAGTTCTTTTTATAGTTAACTTTGGTCTTATGGATGAATGGTTTCTCACCATATTAAATATGGAGCTTTACTCTAAGGTTTTCTTAGGTTCTTTGTTTTATGAAATATAGGTATGGTAGGATTCTACTTATGATCACCAGATGGTTCACAAGTAAAAGATAAGATATAAACCTAGGGTTGCTTACTAGTTGTCTTCCTATACTTTCATGTGGAAATGAAATCTACTTATTCTAGTAGGGTTTAACTTATCCCCACATACTTCAAGAGCAATTTTTATGGTTAGACATGATCCACTTGTTCTTGATATCTTTACCTCAAGTTCTTAGGGTTTATGATCATCACTCAATTTATAATGATCAAGGTTTGGCTTCCTAAATTATTTCCAATGGAATGGGTTCTCACTTCCATGATCAAGCATTGTCTTGATCAACTAGGATATATCACTTCTATATTACTTTCTAGGTTGGTCATGGTCATGGTTGTCTCAATAGTTTTATATCCCAGGAAAATGCCTGAGATATTTACTTAGAGTTCCCTCAAGAACTGATGGTTTAACCATTTGGATATTTGAATAGATAGAACTAGGCTTAGTATGGATGGTCTCTCTCATTTGGGAAGGACTTCAATGCTAACCTAATGTTAGGCTCCATAGAGGTTGATGTAATCATCAAGATCTATGTTTAACATTAGTGGTTATCTCTCTCTAGGGTTGTCTTGAAGATGATGATTTGAATACTTGGATGCATACCCAAGGTTTAACTCAAGTTTTGTTATTGCTTCTTTAATAATGATAATAGAACTCTCACCTCTCTAGGTTTGATGTAAAACTATTTGGAATAGGGAAGAATTTATATTTCTTAAGTTGAATCTCCTTGTCTTGTCTCCAAGGTTACAGTAGAATGGATATCACAGGTTTTATGATAAGTGCATGGATTAGTTTAAGACATGGAGAAGATAAGTGAAGATTAGTTTCTCCAATTGTTGTTACTTAATTTCCAAATAGATTGATGTTCATAGGTTATGGCAAGGAATATCATGTTATGATTTTTAATAAGATCAAGTAGTTGCTCCTTGATTAATAAGTTCTTGTGTTGATTTTAATTCCATTTGATCTAACCCCTTAGATCAAATCATCTCTACCCAAAACAAAGTTTTAGTAAAGTCACATTGAGGTTTATAGCGCTTGACTTGATGAGCTACTTCAATTCCACCAAGGTCAAGTGAAACTTCAGTTACTGTGACTGTTTTACTTTAAAGCGCGAAAATTCCCCAGATTTTCTATGCATGAATGCAATGCACACATCTGTTTCCTCTATTTTTGTAACCCCATTACCTGGGATATTACAGTCTCTACCCCTTAAACTAAACTTCGTCCTCGAAGTTTGAACTCTCTCACGTTTTCGAAGTGTGGATCTGACTTGTGCAGACTACGACTTTTCTCGAACTCCGTGGTGATCTCACTGGATATAATTGAATATATCCCTTGTCCAGATTCTTCCTGGAATCCATTAGTGTCTGTCTCTGAGCATTAGTTTCTTACTCCAATTCTATGATTTTTCTCTGGAATTTAATAATACTTGTCTCTGAACCATGGCTCTTACTTTGATTCATTGATTTCTTCCAACTATTATAATCTTGTTTCCTATCTCATTGAAGATTCAATGATCGGGACTTCTTCTTGTCCTGACAGTCTTAATTGAGGACTAATTGGATAACAATCTCCTATTTGATCAACTAGGTCTTTGTTCTCCCTTACCACCAAAACTGCAATAATGGTACTAAGTAAGGTACTTACATGGAAATGGTTGTGATGATGTATTTCCCTAAGAATGGATTAGACTCATTTAGTCCCTCCAATCATGGTTTATAGTTGATACTTATATCTATTTTGGTTTATTTAGGTTCCATGAAAGGAATCATTCTATTAGTCTGTGGTTCTGGTATGGTAAACTTCTTCGGTCTTTGGCCTTTTTGAACTGTATTTGGTCTATGGTCTTTCCTTCATCCAACTTCTTTATGCTTGACTTCCTTGAGCTTTCGTACTTCTGAGTAATTATTTCTCACTTTCTCCAGTTATAGTCCACTTCTTACTTCCTCGAGGTATGAACCTCGGCTTCTGGTCTGACATCCCTCTGAAAGTAATGTTCAACAATCTTATGAAAATAAGATCGAACTTCCTCTCAGTTCAGACCTTCTGCTTCTATCTAGCTCAGAGTATTGAGTTATTGTACATCAAACTCAATCTTTACTCTACCCCTTAGAGTTTTCTTATAGTCTTCAACTCCTTTTCTTCCAACCATTGGATTGATGGTTAGAATATTGGTTTAGGTGTAGTTCATGGTTCATATTATTATAAGTTCTTGCGAAGAATATATGTGGTGTATCCACTCAATTGTGGACATCCACTGTGAATCCTTTGACTAAATGTTTATAGGTCATTGTTATTTGGCTAACAAAATTTTATTTGTTCACAAACTTTTGTTACAACTAATTAAATCGTGGACTATTTGTAATACCAACTGATACCAGCTGTGGTTATTATACCAACTGTGGCTATTTGATATCTAAAAAAAATGGATTCTATTATAGGTTCTGATCAACTGGACGAGACATCTTCTACTTTATCTAGCAGTATTGATCCTATACCAATTGTGGTCTTCTGATATCGACTAGGGTCTTCTTATATTTGCTATGATTTCCTAGATCATCTTCCTTTCTTCGAGGGTTTATTGTTGCAAGAAAACCACTAGCTGACACTATGATTATAGTATTTGAAGTGATTTCCCATGCATTCCCTCTTCTCTGTTGACTATGGATCTGCTTGAGCTTCACCATAATCACCAGATTTCTCATCTTCATGCTTCTTATGTACTAAAGTACTCCTCTGTGGAGGTAAAGCATGAATGTTGATTGGTACTACCTTCTGAATATTGTGGTTGCTTCCCACAACTTTGTTTCCTTTCTTCTAATGAACCTTCATCTTGTCTTCCGAATCTTCCAGAATTCGTCGCTTCCTCACACGAATACTATTACCCTCTAGATCTATAGCATCAAGTAAGGACTTGATATTGCAACATGCACTTGCTTATCAAAGTCAAACTTCATGTATGGATCTAGTCAAACAATGAAAATCCAATAAGATCCAAGAAGATTCAGCTTTGTGCATATAATACACACCATCATAAGCCTGAATATAATAGTTGGGTAAGGCATCTCTAAACATCAGGCTCTGATGTGTAGTATATAACACCACATAATATAGGTTTATATCGTGATACTTAGCACGAATATATGGGATTCTACTATTTGTCTCAACTTTTACCTTAATTGCACATTTGCAATGAGATAAACTTGAAACAAAGTGGTCTGGGATGGTTGAGGTTAACCTAAGTTCTTTGGAAGTACTACTTAACTTATATTTTATTGAGGACTACCTCTTATGATATCTCTTGGTTCTAACATGGATAATCTAAACACATAACTATGGAAATATAGCTCTTATACTTCCAAGTGTTTATACTATCATAAGACTATGGACATGATGTGCTTGGCACACTTCCCATGGTTTTGAAACACAATCTTACACTATTGTTGAGCAACTGACTTCTTATTGTACTCTTCCTAAATATTTATGATGTTCTACTTCATCACATAATGATTCTCAGGTGAATCTTATATGATTACTATCTCTACCATGTAGATAGACATATTTTATTCCTATCACTCTTCCTTTCCTCCCATGATTGACTCATCATGGTTTATACTACCTCAAATATCTCATATTTTTATCACTTACTATCAGTTGTTTTACAAGTTTGGATAGATCTTACTTACCCATTACTTGTCTGGTTATACACCTTCTATTAGGATATCTTAATTATCTTCATCACTTGATATTACTCCTATTACAGGTCTGGATAACTTTTACTTAATCCTAACATATGTTGGTACACATCTTCCAATAGGATATTTCCCTTATGGTTGTATCCTCTCTTTGGACTACCATGTATTGTATACCAACTGTGATCTACTCATCTATTGTTTAAGGACTTCATGGTGTCCTACATGTTTAGGTTTAGCTAACTAACTTTACTTAGAAAAGATAGGTAGGAAAGGTTGACTCAAGTGTGTCAGGATTATTCTTAAGTGAATATCCATCTCCAGTCATAAGAAGTATTTGGTTTACCTAGGACAACTTCCTATAGACACTACCAATCCTATAGGTCTCCTTTAAAGGGTTTTAATCCTAAGGTCAAAGCATTTGCTCTGATACCAACTGTGGTGACCCGGCATACCACTGCATGATGTAGTATGCAAGTCTGATACAACACCAATGAAACACCGTTCCACTAGTATTATATCGCTCAGAGTGGTACAACAGAAACATATGCGGGTCCAAGGCATGTCTATAGAATTACATACAGACTCTGTTACATAATATCAGCACAGCCTCCTACTTTACAATGAGGTAAATCTGCAAATAACTCCAGAAGAACGACTCGTAGCCTAGTCTTATCACGGACTCTATTTGTAGAGTATTTAACTAACTACAGAGGCTAAGAATAGACTCTAGCTAAATAGGAGCTAGGTTTAGGAAGCTAGTTCCCTTCTATTGCTAAACTAGGTTTTCTCCTTGTTGGACGTGGTATCTGACTCCTCTGAAATGGTCCTGTCTCTTGAAGTAGTTGTTGACTCCTCTGTCTTCGAGTTGCACTGTAGATCCTCCATCGTGGCCTCCATATCTAAGCAGGGGATTTAAGAGTGGGATGAGTACGAGCGTACTCAACAAGTTCATTATAGGAAAGAGGTGTTTAATGCACTAGCTACAGCATTAGACCAGAAAGTCTAATACCAATGCAGGTTTTCATAATCATTTCTTCAAAAGGTTGCTTTTATTCGTAAGAGCTATGTCCGTCGGCCTTCACCGGTTTACTAGAACTTCATGGAGCTCCTTTCCGGCCGCGTTCGCGATTCCATATCCCGAACAGGAGTGACAGGTCACGGTTCTTTACACTCTGCAGAGGTGTGTTGCTTTACCCATAAGAGATCTTAACCTTGGTGCCAACCGAGCCGCGAGCTCGTCCACACTTCCTATGGTGTGAGGCCCGGTATAAGGTCTAGCCAATCATGTTCCTCCGCTACCTCGAACACCCACCCTTTGTTGCATGCCCCGACCCTGGGTCCTCGCCGGTCCCATTACTCCCACTCAGGGGTGGACCCCGACCACGACGACAGTTTGGGATCGAACCAAACTCCTTCGCCGGAAGCTGCAACCCATCATAGACCGCAATACCGTGGGGACTTTAGGCTTCCCCAGCCCACCGCTTGCACTTCGAGCGACAAGTGTCTACGGACTATGCCGTGGGGACTTTAGGCTTCCCCAGCCCACCGCTTGCCCTGACAGATACAAGTGTCTACGGTAAAGCGCATCCGTTGATGAACGAGAGGTGGAAACACTTTTGACTACTCCGTCCCACTCCGGATCTTATGGTTAACACGGATATTACGGCACAAGAATCACTGGCGACATTTGTTGTTTAATCCTAGATGGATATAAGCCCGTGCAATGGAACCTCCACCATATCAACACAATCCATGGTTCCATTGCCCACCACATAGTCATATTCATAGTTATGAAAGTAGTGGTTTTGATTTTTATGCAATAGTGATAACCATAATACTTTGCAAGTAATTTGATAGAAATACTCAAATGACATGAGCAAGTGATGAACTTGCCTTTCTTGACTGCAAGATTATGCAGGCAAGGTCTTCGATACGCAATAACTCCAAATTCTGAAATAGCATCATCGTCCGGTAAGGACGATGTTTAAAAGATTGACAAGGATGCAGTAATGCATAAGTATGAGATGCAATCGCTCTAAACGTGACCTAACCCAGATGATTTAGGATTAGTGAGTAGCAGTGATCAGTTCAGGGTGTGTTGCACTTTTAGAGTGATTCACAAACAAAGTTCTTATTCCGGTTTGTGTTGTTTCAGAATCATAAGCAAGTGGTAAAATGCATAGTATCAATCATACACACTAAGGAATAGTAGTGGTATAATAAGTAAAGAACAGTTGTCAAGTTTTAAGTCCTATAGTGCATGGTTGATGATTACTTATTATATAATTCAAAAGAATAACTTTTGAAGAACATGTTCTATAATAAAGAACAAGTATGATAATTAGGTTGGGGGTTCTATGGTTGACTATGGTTTCATTTAGTTGTTGGAGTAAGTATTAGATGGATCCTAACAATGTTGGATTCATCAACACCTAGGGCTTGTAAGTTTGAGTTAAGCCTAGGCATCCTAAGCAATTCATTATACAGGTTGTTGTCAAGGTTGGTTTATCTTGCTAGTGATAGCTGGCTAGGGTTTATAGGTCCTTATAAGCAGGGTTGGTGATGATTCCTTATTTTCTTCAAAAGAATAACTTTTGAAGAACATACTTCTTAAATAATAAGAAGTATTGCAATTAAGGTTGAGGTTATCTTGTATTAGCCATTGGATTCACTAAGTAAGGGATGGTGATTTCCTAAATAGGATGTTAATAATTATCTCACACTAATAGGGTTTAGTGTGTATGGGATATGATGTCAATATTAGCATGGTTGCTATTGGAGTTCATCACAATGGTGTGATGCTAGTTAAGGTTAATTAAAGATGAGATCCTTGTGATAGGAACTAGGTTTGATTAAGATGAACACTTGGGATGCTAATTAGTAGTAATAGGGTTCCCATATGTTATGTGGATTTGAAATAGTATTTAGTTGCTAGATATGAATCTATGATTACTAATGAAGTAACATGATCACATGTTACTTAGGGTTTTAGGTTTGGAAACAATTTTAGGGTTCATATGAAGTAATGGATTTGGGGTTCCTAATTGAATTAGGGTTTTGGGTTTCACATGAAATGATGAATTCCTGTTTTTCTACCATATGGAACTAGGGTTTACTATTTACCATGTAGTTCTATGATTAATAACTTCATTTTGAATTTGAAGTTATTAATAATTTCTAAATAAAAATAATATTGAATTTGGCATTTATCATTTTTTAAATAATTAATAATTAGGGTAGTTATTAATCAGGGTTTAAATCTCTCTGATAATGCTTTAACAAAATAACAAATAAAGAAAATTAGTTTTAATGTTTTCTTTATTTATTTACTGGTTTTTATTTACTTTTGGAATTTTTTACTAATTATTGAATTTTAATTGATTTTAGAATTAAAATTAAAGGCTTAAATAACAAGTATTAAATAATTGAATTTTTATTAAAAATAAAAATTCCATTTTATATTTTTATTGGATAGAGTTTTCTTTTCTAAGAATTTTAATATCTTATTTACAATTTTCTGACTTAAATTGAATTTCCTAGATTTATTTGAAGTTGCAGCAATTGATGAATTTGAAATTAAACAAAAAGAAATGCTAAAGCTACCTGCAGAACAGCTACCTACCGCCACTGGCCAGTGGGCCAGTGGTCCACGTGGACTGCCACGTGAGCGTGGACTGGTCAAAATCGAGACCATGTCCAGGAGCTCACGGTGGCCGGCGGGAGTCGGCGATCGCCGTCGATCCCGGACTCGCGCGGACGGGGAACCAGGCGGATTCGACTTCGGGCGACACGGTGAGCGCTTCGGTGGCGGCACCGCCCGAATAGGTCACCGGAGAGTGACCGGCCGCGAGGTGCCGCGGTGGCGGAGGCAGACCCACGGTGTGGCGGTACTACGGGACGCAATCGAGTCGGGCGAGCACGCGAGGAGACTCAGGAGCTCACCAGGGTTACACCGGGCTTGAAGGCGAGGTCGGAGGTGCTCGGCATCACCGGAATTCGTCGCTCCCGGCGTCGGGGAAGACGGACTCGTCGGCGACGCTCTGGAATGCCCCAGCTCGATTCCTCGCGCAGGAGGGGCAAGTAGAGCACGGCGATGTCGATGGTG
Source organism: Lolium perenne (assembly GCF_019359855.2). NCBI lineage: Eukaryota > Viridiplantae > Streptophyta > Magnoliopsida > Poales > Poaceae > Lolium > Lolium perenne. The sequence goes on from NC_067248.2 coordinate 22,609,363, forward strand.
TCCACGGCGAGGCTCAGGGTTGCTCCAGACGACGGCGACGGTAATCGGCCGGGCGGCTAGGGTTTCATCTGGGAAGAACTTTTGGAGCAGAGAGGGGGAAAATAGGGTTAGGGTTCGTCCGACGGCGGTTCGCCGGTATTTATAGGCGTTCGGGGGCGGCGGCGCACATCTTGGCGCGGCCGGTGGCCGTGGTGCTGCCACCGAGCAGCTTGCTCGATCGAGAGGTGGAAGACGATCCCCTCCCACGCGAAATATCTGGCGAAGGGGTACTTCGGGCCTGGCTGGGCTGTGCTTGCTGGGCTGGTTGTGGGCTCCGGCTTGGGCCAGTGTTAGGCCGCTCCATGGCTGCACGGCCAGGTAAGTCTCTTCTCTTCCTTTTCTTTTCTGTTTTTATTTTCTATTTTCCATTTTGTTAATTTAAGTACTGTTTTGAATTCAAGTTTGAATTATTGTCTGTTTTGCAGATGTTTATCAATTTGGCTTCCATAAGGTCTATTACAGGGAGCATTGTATTACTGCATTGTTTTGGTTTAATAAATATTAAGTATATGTGAGCACTGTCACAATTTTTTAATTAAACAAGTATTTAGGTATTTATTTTAATGTCCCTTTTTATTTGGATTGCCACTCCCTTTTGGAATGGTTAGAATTGATGATTTATACTCCTAGAGTTTTACAAAGTATCATTAGGACTTGATCTCATAATTGAGAATTTAGTCCCATGCATATGAATTTATGTGAGTTCCTATTTGTTAGGGTTCTATAATTTTCATTATAACCCCCTTTTTTTTTAATTAAGGTTGTTACTAACTTGATCTTTGAAAGTATCTAAGGTAGGTATTGTCCCCATCAAAGTTTGATTTTGGTTTCTGAGAATAAATGGTTGATAACCATACATGGTTTTAATTATAAGAGTTAGCACTAGGTGTTCTTATGTTTGATAAATGAAGCATGGGATTTAGCTAATGGGCAATTCTAGGGTTCTAATGATATTCACCTTATAGTACTTGGTTTGAATCTCGATTATGGTCTGGTTTTTATTATGATCACCATAGTGATACATAAACTAGGGTTGAGGTTTAATTATTGGTTGTGAGATGGGATGACACCATATTGCATGTGCTAGGGTTAATCTCCCCTAACCAAGATAATATGGTTACTTTCTTAATTGCTTCTGTGCTCATTTAATTACTAAGGATTTGAGAATTGGTTTTATCTTCTACCAATTAACTACAATTATTATCCTTACTTTATCATTAAGTTAACTACATTGGTTATAGTTCTTTTTATAGTTAACTTTGGTCTTATGGATGAATGGTTTCTCACCATATTAAATATGGAGCTTTACTCTAAGGTTTTCTTAGGTTCTTTGTTTTATGAAATATAGGTATGGTAGGATTCTACTTATGATCACCAGATGGTTCACAAGTAAAAGATAAGATATAAACCTAGGGTTGCTTACTAGTTGTCTTCCTATACTTTCATGTGGAAATGAAATCTACTTATTCTAGTAGGGTTTAACTTATCCCCACATACTTCAAGAGCAATTTTTATGGTTAGACATGATCCACTTGTTCTTGATATCTTTACCTCAAGTTCTTAGGGTTTATGATCATCACTCAATTTATAATGATCAAGGTTTGGCTTCCTAAATTATTTCCAATGGAATGGGTTCTCACTTCCATGATCAAGCATTGTCTTGATCAACTAGGATATATCACTTCTATATTACTTTCTAGGTTGGTCATGGTCATGGTTGTCTCAATAGTTTTATATCCCAGGAAAATGCCTGAGATATTTACTTAGAGTTCCCTCAAGAACTGATGGTTTAACCATTTGGATATTTGAATAGATAGAACTAGGCTTAGTATGGATGGTCTCTCTCATTTGGGAAGGACTTCAATGCTAACCTAATGTTAGGCTCCATAGAGGTTGATGTAATCATCAAGATCTATGTTTAACATTAGTGGTTATCTCTCTCTAGGGTTGTCTTGAAGATGATGATTTGAATACTTGGATGCATACCCAAGGTTTAACTCAAGTTTTGTTATTGCTTCTTTAATAATGATAATAGAACTCTCACCTCTCTAGGTTTGATGTAAAACTATTTGGAATAGGGAAGAATTTATATTTCTTAAGTTGAATCTCCTTGTCTTGTCTCCAAGGTTACAGTAGAATGGATATCACAGGTTTTATGATAAGTGCATGGATTAGTTTAAGACATGGAGAAGATAAGTGAAGATTAGTTTCTCCAATTGTTGTTACTTAATTTCCAAATAGATTGATGTTCATAGGTTATGGCAAGGAATATCATGTTATGATTTTTAATAAGATCAAGTAGTTGCTCCTTGATTAATAAGTTCTTGTGTTGATTTTAATTCCATTTGATCTAACCCCTTAGATCAAATCATCTCTACCCAAAACAAAGTTTTAGTAAAGTCACATTGAGGTTTATAGCGCTTGACTTGATGAGCTACTTCAATTCCACCAAGGTCAAGTGAAACTTCAAGCCATCGTGGACTGTTTTACTTTAAAGCGCGAAAATTCCCCAGATTTTCTATGCATGAATGCAATGCACACATCTGTTTCCTCTATTTTTGTAACCCCATTACCTGGGATATTACAAAATCCTAGTAACGAAATATTCTCGGAATTGGACGAAATCAACGCCCAGGGTCCTATTTCGCCACGAAGCTTCCAGAAGACCGAAGAGGAGACGAAGTGGGGCCACGAGGTGGCCACACCCTAGGGCGGCGCGGCCCCCCCCCCTTGGCCGCGCGGCCCTGTGGTGTGGGCCCCTCGTGCCGCCTCCTGACCTGCCCTTCCGCCTACTTAAAGCCTCCGTCGCGAAACCCCCGCATCGAGAGCCACGATACGGAAAACCTTCCAGAGACGCCGCCGCCGCCAATCCCATCTCGGGGGATTCAGGAGATCGCCTCCGGCACCCTGCCGGAGAGGGGAATCATCTCCCGGAGGACTCTACGCCGCCATGGTCGCCTCCGGAGTGATGTGTGAGTAGTCTACCCCTGGACTATGGGTCCATAGCAGTAGCTAGATGGTTGTCTTCTCCCCATTGTGCTTAATTGTCGGATCTTGTGAGCTGCCTAACATGATCAAGATCATCTATCTGTAATTCTATATGTTGCGTTTGTTGGGATCCGATGAATAGAGAATACTTGTTATGTTGATTATCAAAGTTATGTCTATGTGTTGTTTATGATCTTGCATGCTCTCCGTTACTAGTAGATGCTCTGGCCAAGTAGATGCTTGTAACTCCAAGAGGGAGTATTTATGCTCGATAGTGGGTTCATGTCTCCGTGAATCTGGGAAGTGAGCTGCAATCTCTAAGATTATGGATGTGCTGTTGCCACTAGGGATAAAACATTAGTGCTATGTTCGAGGATATAGTCACTGATTACATTACGCGCAATACTTAATGCAATTGTCTGTTGTTAGCAACTTAATACTGGAGGGGGTTCGGATGATAACCTGAAGGTGGACTTTTTAGGCATAGATGCATGCTGGATAGCGGTCTATGTACTTTGTCGTAATGCCCAATTAAATCTCACAATACTCATCATAATATGTATGTGCATGGTCATGCCCTCTTTATTTGTCAATTGCCCAACTGTAATTTGTTCACCCAACATGCTGTTTATCTTATGGGAGAGACACCTCTAGTGAACTGTGGACCCCGGTCCAATTGTCTATACTGAAATACAATCTACTGCAATACTGTTTTCTGCAAACAATCATCATCCACACTATACATCTAATCCTTTGTTACAGCAAGCCGGTGAGATTGACAACCTCACTGTTTCGTTGGGGCAAAGTACTTTGGTTGTGTTGTGCAGGTTCCACGTTGGCGCCGGAATCCCTGGTGTTGCGCCGCACTACATCCCGCCGCCATCAACCTTCAACGTGCTTCTTGGCTCCTACTGGTTCGATAAACCTTGGTTTCATACTGAGGGAAAACTTGCCGCTGTACGCATCACACCTTCCTCTTGGGGTTCCCAACGGACGCGTGCTGTACGCGTATCAACGACCCGGCCCGAAAATCACGGGCCGGGCCGGGTCGGGCTTGCACTTCGGGCCGGGTTCGGGCTTGATTTGTGAGCCCGAATGTCGGGGCGGGCCGGGCTCGGGCTTGTCATTTTTGCGTTTTAGGCAAGGTTCGGGCTGGGCTTGTCGGGCCGGGCCGGACTTTTGCCAGGTCGGGCCGGGTTCGGGCTCAGTTTATAGGCCCGAAGGTCGGGCCGGGCCGGGTTCGGGCTTGACATTTTAGCTTCGGGCTTTTTCGGGCTTGGCCCGAAACCCGGCCCGAGTTTTGCCCAGGTGTAGAACCCACATACGAGAAACTAGATCGCGTGTTGATGGATACCGAATGGGAAAATAAATACCCTATGGTGTCAGTCCGTGCACTAGAACGTATTGAAAAACTGTCTGACCATGCTCCCATCCTCCTAACTACTGGGAATCCCCGTCCTGTTTGTAAACGGCCGTTCAAATTTGAACTTGGCTGGCTACATCGAGAGGGATTTCATGATATGGTTAAGAAGCTTTGGGAGAGACCGGTCGGGGGCAGCACTTCAATTTTGAGATGGAATAATAAGATGCGGACAATGCGCAAACATCTCTCTGGTTGGGCTGCCCATACGGCTGGTATCCTTAAAAAAGAGAAGGCTCGCCTATCAAATGTAATTGATGAGCTTGAGGCTGTTGCGGAGGTTAGACCGTTGTCTACGCAAGAGATTGAACTTAAAAATCAATCCAATGCGCAGATGGCGAGTCTTCTTCGCGAGGAGGAACTCAAATGGTATCAACGTTCCAAAGCTCAATTCATATCGGAAGGAGATTCAAATACGCGATATTTTCATGGCTTAGCCAATGGGAGACATCGGAAAAAACGTATTCACTCTCTTATTCAAGATGAAGGGTTGATTGAAGGCCATGTGAAAGATCGAGATGTCGCCTAGAGGGGGGTGAATAGGCAATTACAAACTCTGGCGGATTTGTCTTGTAAGAATGCGGAATTAAACTAACGTTTAGTTTACAAGCACAAACCCTAAATATGCTAAGCTCAACTAAGTGTAACAATGACAACTAGAGCTAAGCAAGATAGGCACAAGATATATGTAGCACAAGTGATAGCAAGATATATGTACTTCAAGCACGATGGCTATCACAAGGAAAGAGAGCTTGGGTATAGAAATAACCGAGGCACGCGGAGACGAGGATGTATTCCCGTGTTCCCTTCCTTTGCAAGAAGGTACGTCACGTTTGGAGGAGTGGAGGTCCCACGAAGGATTCCCCGCGCCACGAAGGCTCACCCTATTCTCCGAGCCACACCCACGAAGGATAATGGCCCTTTCCTTATGGTTAGCTTTTCCTCCACTCCGGAGATGGAAAGCTCCACAACCACTTCACAAGCTCCACGAAGGAGAAGCCCGGGCCTCTTCACAATCTTCTTGAAGAGATCACCGGAGCATGATGTCTACGCCCCCCTCCTTTTCCTGTAGACAGTGTTGGGCCTCCAAGAGCAGAGGTTTGTAGAACAGCAGCAAGTTTCCCTTAAGTGGATCACCCAAGGATTATCGAACTCAGGGAGGAAGAGGTCAAAGATATCCCTCTCATGCAACCCTGCAACCACAAAGCAAGAAGTCTCTTGTGTCCCCAACACACCTAATAGGTGTACTAGTTCGGCGAAGAGATAGTGAAATACAGGTGGTATAAATATATATGAGCAGTGGCAACGGCACCAGAAAAGTGCTTTGCCCAGGACAAGAACAAGCGTAGTAACGCAAAGCAGTAGTAACGAAAACGATAAACAAGCAGCAATAGCAGTATTTAGGAACAAGGCCTAGGGATTACACTTTCACTAGTGGACACTCTCAACATTGATCACATAACAGAATAGATAAATGCATACTCTACACTCTTGTTGGATGATGAACACATTGCGTAGGATTACACGAACCCTCAATGCCGGAGTTAACAAGCTCCACAATTCAATGTTCATATTTAAATAACCTTAGAGTGTAAGATAGATCAATACGACTAAACCAAGTACTAACATAGCATGCACACTGTCACCTTCACACTATGTAGGAGGAATAGATCACATCAATACCATCATAGCAATAGTTAACTTCATAATCTACAAGAGATCATAATCATAGCCTACGCCAAGTACTAACACGGATGCACACACTATCACCATTACACCGTGCAGGAGGAATAAAACTACTTTAATAACATCACTAGAGTAGCACATAGATAAATTGTGATACAAAACACATTGCAATCATAAAGAGATATAAATAAGCACTTCACTATGCCATTCATAACAGTGAATAAGTATTCTGTGAAATATAGCCTAAGAGACCCACACGGTGCACACACTGTCACCTTTACACACGTGGGACAAGGAGTCTCCGGAGATCACATAAGTAGAATTCACTTGACTAGCATAACGACATCTAGATTACAAGCATCATCATATGAATCTCAATCATGTAAGGCAGCTCATGAGATTATTGTATTGAAGTACATAGGAGAGAGATGAACCACATAGCTACCGGTACAGCCCCGAGCCTCGATGGAGAACTACTCCCTCCTCATGGGAGACAGCAGCGTTGATGGAGATGGCGGTGGTGTCGATGGAGGAGCCTTCCGGGGGCACTTCCCCGTCCCGTGGCGTGCGAACAGAGACTCCTGTCCCCCAGATCTTGGCTTCGCGATGGCGGCGGCTCTGGAAGGCTTTCTCTGGTTTCGTCGAACGTATCAGGGTTTTCGCGACGGAGGCTTTAAATAGGCGGAAGGGCAAGGTCGGTGGACTTCTGGGGGGCCCACAATATAGGGGGGCGTGGGCCCCCCCTTGGCCGCGCCGGCCTAGGGTTTGGTGGCCCTGTGCCCCCTCTCTGGCGGTTCTCGTGTGTTCTGGATGCTTTCGGGCAAAATAGGAACCTGGGCGTTGATTTCATCCGATTCCGAGAATATTTCGTTACTAGGATTTCTGAAACCAAAAACAGCAGAAAACAGCAACTGGCACTTCGGAATCTTGTTAATAGGTTAGTTCCAGAAAATGCACGAATATGACATAAAGTGTGCATAAAACATGTAGATATCATCAATAATGTGGCATGGAACACAAGAAATTATCGATACGTCGGAGACGTATCGGCATCCCCAAGCTTAGTTTCTGCTCGTCCCGAGCAGGTAAATGATAACAAAGATAATTTCTGGAGTGACATGCCATCATACCCTTGATCATACTATTGTAAGCATATGTAATGAATGCAGCGATCAAAACAATGTATATGACATGAGTAAACAACTGAATCATACAGCAAAGACTTTTCATGAATAGTACTTAAAGACAAGCATCAATTAAGTCTTGCATAAGAGTTAACTCATAAAGCAATAATTCATAGTAAAGCATTGAAGCAACACAATGGAAGATTAAGTTTCAGCGGTTGCTTTCAACTTGTAACAAGTATATCTCATGGATAGTTGTCAACATAGAGTAATATAACAAATGCAATATGCAAGTATGTAGGAATCAATGCACAGTTCACACAAGTGTTTGCTTCTTGAGATGGAGAGAAATAGGTGAACTGACTCAACATAAAAGTAAAAGAATGGTCCTTCAAAGAGGAAAGCATCGATTGCTATATTTGTGCTAGAGCTTTGATTTTGAAAACAAGAAACAATTTTGTCAACGGTAGTAATAAAGCATATGTATCATGTAAATTATATCTTACAAGTTGCAAGCCTCATGCATAGTATACTAATAGTGCCCGCACCTTGTCCTAATTAGCTTGGACTACCGGATCATCGCAATGCACATGTTTTAACCAAGTGTCACAATGGGGTACCTCTATGCCGCCTGTACAAAGGTCTAAGGAGAAAGCTCGCATTGGATTTCTCGCTATTGATTATTCTCAACTTAGACATCCATACCGGGACAACATAGACAACAGATAATGGACTCCTCTTTTATGCATAAGCATGTGGCAACAATTATTATTCTCATATGAGATTGAGGATATACGTCCAAAACTGAAACTTCCACCACGAATCATGGCTTTAGTTAGCGGCCCAATGTTCTTCTCTAACAATATGCATGCTTAACCATAAGGTGGTAGATCTCCCTTACTTCAGACAAGATGAACATGCATAGCAACTCACATGATATTCAACAAAGAATAGTTGATGGCGTTGATGCGTGTGGTTAACACGTCCGTTGGGAACCCCAAGAGGAAGGTGTGATGCGCACAGCGGCAAGTTTCCCTCAGTAAGAAACCAAGGTTTAATCGAACCAGTAGGAGTCAAGAAGCACGTTGAAGGTTGATGGCGGCGGGATGTAGTGCGGCGCAACACCGTAGATTCCGCGCCAACGTGGAACCTGCACAACACAACCAAAGTACTTTGCCCCAACGAAACAGTGAGGTTGTCAATCTCACCGGCTTGCTGTAACAAAGGATTAACCGTATTGTGTGGAAGATGATTGTTTGCAGAAAACAGTAGAACAAGTATTGCAGTAGATTGTATTTAAGTATAAAGAATTGGACCGGGGTCCACAGTTCACTAGAGGTGTCTCTCCCATAAGATAAACAGCATGTTGGGTGAACAAATTACAGTTGGGCAATTGACAAATAAAGAGGGCATGACCATGCACATACATATCACGATGAGTATAGTGAGATTTAATTGGGCATTACGACAAAGTACATAGACCGCCATCCAACTGCATCTATGCCTAAAAAGTCCACCTTCAAAGTTATCATCCGAACCCCTCCGTATTAAGTTGCAAAGCAACAGACAATTGCATTAAGTATGGTGCGTAATGTAATCAACAACTACATCCTTAGACATAGCATCAACGTTTTATCCCTAGTGGCAACATCACAACACAACCTTAGAACTTTCACATCGTCCTGTGTCAATGCAGGCATGAACCCACTATCGAGCATAAATACTCCCTCTTGGAGTTACAAGCATCTACTTGGCCAAAGCATCTACTAGTAACGGAGAGCATGCAAGATCATAAACAACACATAGATATAACTTTGATAATCGACATAACAAGTATTCTCTATTCATCGGATCCCAACAAACGCAACATATAGAATTACAGATAGATGATCTTGATCATGTTAGGCAGCTCACAAGATCCGATAATGATAGCACAATGGGGAGAAGACAACCATCTAGCTACTGCTATGGACCCATAGTCCAGGGGTAGACTACTCACTCATCACACCGGAGGCGACCATGGCGGCGTAGAGTCCTCCGGGAGATGATTCCCCTCTCCGGCAGGGTGCCGGAGGCGATCTCTGGATCCCCGAGATGGGATCGGCGGCGGCGGCGTCTCTGGAAGGTTTTCCGTATCGTGGCTCTCGGTACTGGGGTTTTCGCAACGGAGGCTTTAAGTAGGCGGAAGGGCAGGTCAAGAGGCGGCACGAGGGCCCCACACCACAGGGCCGCGCGGCCAAGGGGGGGGCCGCGCCGCCCTAGGGTGTGGCCCCCTCGTGGCCCCTCTTCGTCTCTTCTTCGGACTTCTGGAAGCTTCGTGGCAAAATAGGACCCTGGGCGTTGATTTCGTCCAATTCCGAGAATATTTCCTTACTAGGATTTCTGAAACCAAAAACAGCAGAAACAAGAATCGGCACTTCGGCATCTTGTTAATAGGTTAGTTCCAGAAAATGCACGAATATGACATAAAGTGTGCATAAAACATGTAGATAACATCAATAATGTGGCATGGAACATAAGAAATTATCGATACGTCGGAGACGTATCAGCATCCCTGCTTAGTTCTGCTCGTCCCGAGCAGGTAAAACGATAACACGAGATAATTTACGGAGTGACATGCCATCATAACCTTGATCATACTATTTGTAAAGCATATGTAGTGAATGCAGCGATCAAAACAATGTATATGACATGAGTAAACAAGTGAATCATAAAGCAAAGACTTTTCATGAATAGCACTTCAAGACAAGCATCAATAAGTCTTGCATAAGAGTTAACTCATAAAGCAATAATTCATAGTAAAAGCATTGAAGCAACACAAATGAAGATTAAGTTTCAGCGGTTGCTTTCAACTCATAACATGTATATCTCATAGATATTGTCAACATAGAGTAATATAATAAATGCAATAAGCAAGTATGTAGGAATCAATGCACAGTTCACACAAGTGTTTGCTTCTTGAGGTGGAGAGAAATAGGTGAACTGACTCAACATTGAAAGTAAAAGAATGGTCCTCCATAGAGGAAAAGCATCGATTGCTATATTTGTGCTAGAGCTTTGATTTTGAAAACATGAAACAATTTTGTCAACGGTAGTAATAAAGCATATGTATCATGTAAATTATATCTTACAAGTTGCAAGCCTCATGCATAGTGTACTAATAGTGCCCGCACCTTGCCCTAATTAGCTTGGACTACCGGATCATCACAATGCACATGTTTTAACCAAGTGTCACAAAGGGGTACCTCTATGCCGCCTGTACAAAGGTCTAAGGAGAAAGCTCGCATTGGATTTCTCGCTATTGATTATTCTTCAACTTAGACATCCATACCGGGACAACATAGACAACAGATAATGGACTCCTCTTTTATGCATAAGCATGTAACAACAATTAATAATTTTCTCATTTGAGATTGAGGATATATGTCCAAAACTGAAACTTCCACCATGGATCATGGCTTTAGTTAGCGGCCCAATGTTCTTCTCTAACAATATGCATGCTTAACCATAAGGTGGTAGATCTCTCTTACTTCAGACAAGACGGACATGCATAGCAACTCACATGAAATTCAACAAAGAGTAGTTGATGGCGTCCCCAGTAAACATGGTTATCGCACAACAAGCAACTTAATAAGAGATAAAGTGCATAATTACATATTCAATACCACAATAGTTTTTAAGCTATTTGTCCCATGAGCTATATATTGCAAAGGTGAATGATGGAATTTTAAAGGTAGCACTCAAGCAATTTACTTTGGAATGGCGGAAAATACCATGTAGTAGGTAGGTATGGTGGACACAAATGGCATAGTGGTTGGCTCAAGTATTTTGGATGCATGAGAAGTATTCCCTCTCGATACAAGGTTTAGGCTAGCAAGGCTTATTTGAAACAAACACAAGGATGAACCGGTGCAGCAAAACTCACATAAAAGACATATTGAAAACATTATAAGACTCTACACCGTCTTCCTTGTTGTTCAAACTCAATACTAGAAATTATCTAGACCTTAGAGAAACCAAATATGCAAACCAAATTTTAGCATGCTCTATGTATTTCTTCATTAATGGGTGCAAAGCATATGATGCAAGAGCTTAAACATGAGCACAACAATTGCCAAGTATCACATTACCCAAGACATTAATAGAAATTACTACATGTATCATTTTCCAATTCCAACCATATAACAATTTAACGAAGGAGAAACTTCGCCATGAATACTATGAGTAGAAACTAAGGACATACTTGTCCATATGCTACAGCGGAGCGTGTCTCTCTCCCATAAAGTGAATGCTAGGATCCATTTTATTCAAACAAAACAAAAAACAAAAACAAACCGACGCTCCAAGAAAAGCACATAAGATGTGATGGAATAAAAATATAGTTTCAGGGGAGGAACCTGATAATGTTGTTGATGAAGAAGGGGATGCCTTGGGCATCCCCAAGCTTAGACGCTTGAGTCTTCTTGATATATGCAGGGGTGAACCACCGGGGCATCCCCAAGCTTAGAGCTTTCACTCTCCTTGATCATGTTGCATCATACTCCTCTCTTGATCCTTGAAAACTTCCTCCACACCAAACTTAGAACAACTCATTAGAGGGTTAGCGACAATAAAAATTAACATATTCAGAGGTGACACAATCATTCTTAACACTTCTGGACATTGCATAAAGCTACTGGACATTAATGGATCAAAGAAATTCATCCAACATAGCAAAAGAGGCAATGCGAAATAAAAGGCAGAATCTGTCAAAACAGAACAGTTCGTATTGACGAATTTTATCGAGGCACCAGGCTTGCTCAAATGAAAATGCTCAAATTGAATGAAAGTTGCGTACATATCTGAGGATCACTCACGTAAATTGGCATAATTTTCTGAGTTACCTACAGGGGAAAACAGCCCAGATTCGTGACAGCAAAGAAATCTGTTTCTGCGCAGTAATCCAAATCTAGTATGAACTTTTCTATCAACGGCTTTACTTGGCACAATAAAACACTAAACTAAGATAAGGAGAGGTCGCTACAGTAGTAAACAACTTCCAAGACACAAAATAAAAACAAAGTACTGTAGGTAAAAACATGGGTTGTCTCCCATAAGCGCTTTTCTTTAACGCCTTCACCTAGGCGCAGAAAGTGTGTATCAAGTATTATCAAGAGACGGTGCGTCAACCTTACCTTGGGCTTTACCCTTACCTTTATTGTTTTTCTTTCCCTTTGATTTAGGAAATATATGATTTCCCCCCGGTATAGAGGTGAATTTCAGGGTGCCTTCTCCCACATCAATGACTGCTCCCAATAGTTTCAGCAGGGATCTTCCGAGTGTGATTTTTCCTGTCCCTACACATTCAACAACAAGATAATCAATGGATATTGTTCTTCCAAGAATGGTTGTATGCACACCTGCGGCTATTCCCTTAGGAATTATAATAGAGTTATTAATGAGAGTTATTTCTTCTCCTCCTTCATCGACTCCCCAAAGTTTCAAAGATTTATAAATGCTCTCAGACATAAGGCAAAATTCAGACATAATATCACAGTTGGCACGAAGAGTTCGATCACCGATAACAATTTTAACAGTAGGATCCCACAATGAAAGTTTAGAGTTCACTAAAACTTGTTCAAGACGATTACGAATATGGCAATAGTTATCATTCAAGCGAGATGTACTTATCTCGAGATTGTTTAATCTATTATAAATGCTAGTGAGGGCTGAATCAAAGTTATTAGCTGAATCATGTGATGCAACCAACTTCTTTATGGCATTAAAAGCTTGATCCCCATTGCAATGAAGGAAATCTCCTCCCACTAAAGTATCCAAAGCATATCTATAGCGAATCATAAGACCAAAATAAAAATTACTAAGGAGCAAACTTAGAGTCATTTGAGGTTCAGTTTTACGATAAGTAGTAAAAATTCTAGACCAAGCATCCTTAAAACTCTCCTCATCCCCTTGTTTAAAAGTGAAGACTAATTCTTCAGGCGAAGAAGTAACAGGTTCAGAGCTAGACATGGTAACAAAAGTAACTAATTTTTTTGTATTTTTAATGTAGAGTGCAAGACAAGAATAAAGCAAACTAGATAAAGTAAATGCAAGTAACTAATTTTTTTGTGTTTTTGATATAGCAAACAAGATAGCAAATAAAGTAAAACTAGCAACTAATTTTTTTGTATTTTGATTTAGTGCAGCAAACAAAGTAGTAAATAAAACTAAGCAAGACAAAAACAAAGTAAAGAGATTGAGAAGTGGAGACTCCCCTTGCAAGCGTGTCTTGATCTCCCGAAGCAACGGCGCCGAGAAATTTGCTTGATGCATGTGGTTAACACGTCCGTTGGGAACCCCAAGAGGAAGGTGTGATGCGCACAGCGGCAAGTTTCCTCGATAAGAAACCAAGGTTTAATCGAACCAGTAGGAGTCAAGAAGCACGTTGAAGGTTGATGGCGGCGGGATGTAGTGCGGCGCAACACCAGAGATTCCGGCGCCAACGTGGAACCTGCACAACACAACCAAAGTACTTTGCCCCAACGAAACAGTGAGGTTGTCAATCTCACCGGCTTGCTGTAACAAAGGATTAACCGTATTATGTGGAAGATGATTGTTTGCGTAAAAACAAGAGAACAAGTATTGCAAAGAGATTGTATTTCAGTATAAAGAATTGGACCGGGGTCCACAGTTCACTAGAGGTGTCTCTCCCATAAGATAAACAGCATGTTGGGTGAACAAATTACAGTTGGGCAATTGACAAATAAAGAGGGCATGACCATGCACATACATATCATGATGAGTATAGTGAGATTTAATTGGGCATTATGACAAAGTACATAGACCGCCATCCAACTGCATCTATGCCTAAAAAGTCCACCTTCAAAGTTATCATCCGAACCCTCCAAAGTATTAAGATCCAAAGCAACAGACAATTGCAGTAAGTATGGTGCGTAATGTAATCAACAACTACATCCTGAGACAGAGCATCAATGTTTTATCCATAGTGGCAACAGCACAACACAACCTTAGAACTTTCTCACATCGTCCCCGGTGTCAATGTGCATGAACCCACTATCGAGCATAAATACTCCCTCTTGGAGTTACAAGCATCTACTTGGCCAAAGCATCTACTAGTAACGGAGAGCATGCAAGATCATAAACAACACATAGATATAACTTTGATAATCGACATAACAAGTATTCTCTATTCATCGGATCCCAACAAACGCAACATATAGAATTACAGATAGATGATCTTGATCATGTTAGGCAGCTCACAAGATCCGACAGTGATAGCACAATGGGGAGAAGACAACCATCTAGCTACTGCTATGGACCCATAGTCCAGGGGTAGACTACTCACTCATCACACCGGAGGCGACCATGGCGGCGTAGAGTCCTCCGGAGATGATTCCCTCTCCCAGGGGTGCGGAGGCGATCTCCTGGATCCCCCGAGATGGGATCGGCGGCGGTGGCGTCTCCGGGAAGGTTTTCCGTATCGTGGCTCTCGATCGGGGTTTTCGCAACGGAGGCTTTAAGTAGGCGGAAGGGCAGGTCAGAGGCGGCACGAGGGCCCCACACCACAGGGCCGCGCGGCCAAGGGGGGGCCGCGCCGCCCTAGGGTGTGGCCCCCTCGTGGCCCCTCTTCGTCTCTTCTTCGGACTTCTGGAAGCTTCGTGGCAAAATAGGACCCTGGGCGTTGATTTCGTCCAATTCCGAGAATATTTCCTAACTAGGATTTCTGAAACCAAAACAATGAAACAAAGAATCGGCACTTCGGCATCTTGTTAATAGGTTAGTTCAGGAAAATGCACGAATATGACATAAAGTGTGCATAAAACATGTAGATAACATCAATAATGTGGCATGGAACATAAGAAATTATCGATACGTCGGAGACGTATCAGCATCCCCAAGCTTAGTTCTGCTCGTCCCGAGCAGGTAAAACGATAACACGTATAATTTCGGAGTGACATGCCATCATAACCTTGATCATACTATTTGTAAAGCATATGTAGTGAATGCAAAATCAAAACAATGTATATGACATGAGTAAACAAGTGAATCATAAAGCAAAGACTTTTCATGAATAGCACTTCAAGACAAGCATCAATAAGTCTTGCATAAGAGTTAACTCATAAAGCAATAATTCATAGTAAAAGCATTGAAGCAACACAAATGAAGATTAAGTTTCAGCGGTTGCTTTCAACTCATAACATGTATATCTCATAGATATTGTCAACATAGAGTAATATAATAAATGCAATAAGCAAGTATGTAGGAATCAATGCACAGTTCACACAAGTGTTTGCTTCTTGAGGTGGAGAGAAATAGGTGAACTGACTCAACATTTAAAGTAAAAGAATGGTCCTCCATAGAGGAAAAGCATCGATTGCTATATTTGTGCTAGAGCTTTGATTTTGAAAACATGAAACAATTTTGTCAACGGTAGTAATAAAGCATATGTATCATGTAAATTATATCTTACAAGTTGCAAGCCTCATGCATAGTGTACTAATAGTGCCCGCACCTTGTCCTAATTAGCTTGGACTACCGGATCATCACAATGCACATGTTTTAACCAAGTGTCACAAAGGGGTACCTCTATGCCGCCTGTACAAAGGTCTAAGGAGAAAGCTCGCATTGGATTTCTCGCTATTGATTATTCTTCAACTTAGACATCCATACCGGGACAACATAGACAACAGATAATGGACTCCTCTTTATGCATAAGCATGTAACAACAATTAATAATTTTCTCATTTGAGATTGAGGATATATGTCCAAAACTGAAACTTCCACCATGGATCATGGCTTTAGTTAGCGGCCCAATGTTCTTCTCTAACAATATGCATGCTTAACCATAAGGGGGTCGATCTCGCTTACTTCAGACAAGACGGACATGCATAGCAACTCACATGAAATTCAACAAAGAGTAGTTGATGGCGTCCCCAGTAAACATGGTTATCGCACAACAAGCAACTTAATAAGAGATAAAGTGCATAATTACATATTCAATACCACAATAGTTTTTAAGCTATTTGTCCCATGAGCTATATATTGCAAAGGTGAATGATGGAATTTTAAAGGTAGCACTCAAGCAATTTACTTTGGAATGGCGGAAAATACCATGTAGTAGGTAGGTATGGTGGACACAAATGGCATAGTGGTTGGCTCAAGTATTTTGGATGCATGAGAAGTATTCCCTCTCGATACAAGGTTTAGGCTAGCAAGGCTTATTTGAAACAAACACAAGGATGAACCGGTGCAGCAAAACTCACATAAAAGACATATTGAAAACATTATAAGACTCTACACCGTCTTCCTTGTTGTTCAAACTCAATACTAGAAATTATCTAGACCTTAGAGAAACCAAATATGCAAACCAAATTTTAGCATGCTCTATGTATTTCTTCATTAATGGGTGCAAAGCATATGATGCAAGAGCTTAAACATGAGCACAACAATTGCCAAGTATCACATTACCCAAGACATTAATAGAAATTACTACATGTATCATTTTCCAATTCCAACCATATAACAATTTAACGAAGGAGAAACTTCGCCATGAATACTATGAGTAGAAACTAAGGACATACTTGTCCATATGCTACAGCGGAGCGTGTCTCTCCCATAAAGTGAATGCTAGGATCCATTTTATTCAAACAAAACAAAAAACAAAAACAAACCGACGCTCCAAGAAAAGCACATAAGATGTGATGGAATAAAAATATAGTTTCAGGGGAGGAACCTGATAATGTTGTTGATGAAGAAGGGGATGCCTTGGGCATCCCCAAGCTTAGACGCTTGAGTCTTCTTGATATATGCAGGGGTGAACCACCGGGGCATCCCCAAGCTTAGAGCTTTCACTCTCCTTGATCATGTTGCATCATACTCCTCTCTTGATCCTTGAAAACTTCCTCCACACCAAACTTAGAACAACTCATTAGAGGGTTAGCGACAATAAAAATTAACATATTCAGAGGTGACACAATCATTCTTAACACTTCTGGACATTGCATAAAGCTACTGGACATTAATGGATCAAAGAAATTCATCCAACATAGCAAAAGAGGCAATGCGAAATAAAAGGCAGAATCTGTCAAAACAGAATAGTTCGTATTGACGAATTTTATCGAGGCACCAGGCTTGCTCAAATGAAAATGCTCAAATTGAATGAAAGTTGCGTACATATCTGAGGATCACTCACGTAAATTGGCATAATTTTCTGAGTTACCTACAGGGGAAAACAGCCCAGATTCGTGACAGCAAAGAAATCTGTTTCTGCGCAGTAATCCAAATCTAGTATGAACTTTTCTATCAACGGCTTTACTTGGCACAATAAAACACTAAACTAAGATAAGGAGAGGTCGCTACAGTAGTAAACAACTTCCAAGACACAAAATAAAAACAAAGTACTGTAGGTAAAAACATGGGTTGTCTCCCATAAGCGCTTTTCTTTAACGCCTTTCAGCTAGGCGCAGAAAGTGTGTATCAAGTATTATCAAGAGACGGTGCGTCAACCTTACCTTGGGCTTTACCCTTACCTTTATTGTTTTTCTTTCCCTTTGATTTAGGAAATATATGATTTCCCCCCGGTATAGAGGTGAATTTCAGGGTGCCTTCTCCCACATCAATGACTGCTCCCAATAGTTTCAGCAGGGATCTTCCGAGTGTGATTTTTCCTGTCCCTACACATTCAACAACAAGATAATCAATGGATATTGTTCTTCCAAGAATGGTTGTATGCACACCTGCGGCTATTCCCTTAGGAATTATAATAGAGTTATTAATGAGAGTTATTTCTTCTCCTCCTTCATCGACTCCCCAAAGTTTCAAAGATTTATAAATGCTCTCAGACATAAGGCAAAATTCAGACATAATATCACAGTTGGCACGAAGAGTTCGATCACCGATAACAATTTTAACAGTAGGATCCCACAATGAAAATTTAGAGTTCACTAAAACTTGTTCAAGACGATTACGAATATGGCAATAGTTATCATTCAAGCGAGATGTACTTATCTCGAGATTGTTTAATCTATTATAAATGCTAGTGAGGGCTGAATCAAAGTTATTAGCTGAATCATGTGATGCAACCAACTTCTTTATGGCATTAAAAGCTTGATCCCCATTGCAATGAAGGAAATCTCCTCCCACTAAAGTATCCAAAGCATATCTATAGCGAATCATAAGACCAAAATAAAAATTACTAAGGAGCAAACTTACAGTCATTTGAGGTTCAGTTTTACGATAAGTAGTAAAAATTCTAGACCAAGCATCCTTAAAACTCTCCTCATCCCCTTGTTTAAAAGTGAAGACTAATTCTTCAGGCGAAGAAGTAACAGGTTCAGAGCTAGACATGGTAACAAAAGTAACTAATTTTTTTGTATTTTTAATGTAGAGTGCAAGACAGTAAATAAAGCAAACTAGATAAAGTAAATGCAAGTAACTAATTTTTTTGTGTTTTTGATATAGCAAACAAGATAGCAAATAAAGTAAAACTAGCAACTAATTTTTTTGTATTTTGATTTAGTGCAGCAAACAAAGTAGTAAATAAAACTAAGCAAGACAAAAACAAAGTAAAGAGATTGAGAAGTGGAGACTCCCCTTGCAGCGTGTCTTGATCTCCCCGGCAACGGCGCCAGAAATTTGCTTGATGCATGTGGTTAACACGTCCGTTGGGAACCCCAAGAGGAAGGTGTGATGCGCACAGCGGCAAGTTTCCCTCAGTAAGAAACCAAGGTTTAATCGAACCAGTAGGAGTCAAGAAGCACGTTGAAGGTTGATGGCGGCGGGATGTAGTGCGGCGCAACACCAGAGATTCCGGCGCCAACGTGGAACCTGCACAACACAACCAAAGTACTTTGCCCCAACGAAACAGTGAGGTTGTCAATCTCACCGGCTTGCTGTAACAAAGGATTAACCGTATTATGTGGAAGATGATTGTTTGCAAAACAAGAGAACAAGTATTGCAAGAGATTGTATTTCAAGATAAAGAATTGGACCGGGGTCCACAGTTCACTAGAGGTGTCTCTCCCATAAGATAAACAGCATGTTGGGTGAACAAATTACAGTTGGGCAATTGACAAATAAAGAGGGCATGACCATGCACATACATATCATGATGAGTATAGTGAGATTTAATTGGGCATTATGACAAAGTACATAGACCGCCATCCAACTGCATCTATGCCTAAAAAGTCCACCTTCAGGTTATCATCCGAACCCCCTCCAGTATTAAGTTGCAAAGCAACAGACAATTGCATTAAGTATGGTGCGTAATGTAATCAACAACTACATCCTTAGACATAGCATCAATGTTTTATCCATAGTGGCAACAGCACAACACAACCTTAGAACTTTCTGTCACTGTCCCAGGTGTCAATGCAGGCATGAACCCACTATCGAGCATAAATACTCCCTCTTGGAGTTACAAGCATCTACTTGGCCAAAGCATCTACTAGTAACGGAGAGCATGCAAGATCATAAACAACACATAGATATAACTTTGATAATCGACATAACAAGTATTCTCTATTCATCGGATCCCAACAAACGCAACATATAGAATTACAGATAGATGATCTTGATCATGTTAGGCAGCTCACAAGATCCGACAGTGATAGCACAATGGGGAGAAGACAACCATCTAGCTACTGCTATGGACCCCTAGTCCAGGGGGAGCCTCCTCACTCATCACACCGGAGGCGACCATGGCGGCGTAGAGTCCTCCGGGAGATGATTCCCCTCTCCGGCAGGGTGCCGGAGGCGATCTCCTGGATCCCCCGAGATGGGATCGGCGGCGGTGGCGTCTCTGGAAGGTTTTCCGTATCGTGGCTCTCGGTACTGGGGTTTTCGCAACGGAGGCTTTAAGTAGGCGGAAGGGCAGGTCAAGAGGCGGCACGAGGGCCCCACACCACAGGGCCGCGCGGCCAAGGGGGGGGCCGCGCCGCCCTAGGGTGTGGCCCCCTCGTGGCCCCTCTTCGTCTCTTCTTCGGAC
The DNA here is from genome assembly GCF_019359855.2 of Lolium perenne. Classification (NCBI taxonomy): domain Eukaryota; kingdom Viridiplantae; phylum Streptophyta; class Magnoliopsida; order Poales; family Poaceae; genus Lolium; species Lolium perenne. The sequence continues at coordinate 22,629,605 of NC_067248.2, forward strand.
TTCTGGAAGCTTCGTGGCAAAATAGGACCCTGGGCGTTGATTTCGTCCAATTCCGAGAATATTTCCTTACTAGGATTTCTGAAACCAAAAACAGCAGAAAAAACAAGAATCGGCACTTCGGCATCTTGTTAATAGGTTAGTTCCAGAAAATGCACGAATATGACATAAAGTGTGCATAAAACATGTAGATAACATCAATAATGTGGCATGGAACATAAGAAATTATCGATACGTCGGAGACGTATCAGGCGTCCCCAGTGAACATGGTTATCGCACAACAAGCAACTTAATAAGAGATAAAGTGCATAAGTACATATTCAATACCACAATAGTTTTTAAGCTATTTGTCCCATGAGCTATATATTGTAAAGGTGAAGAATGGAAATTTAAAGGTAGCACTCAAGCAATTTACTTTGGAATGGCGGAGAAATACCATGTAGTAGGTAGGTATGGTGGACACAAATGGCATAGTGGTTGGCTCAAGTATTTTGGATGCATGAGAAGTATTCCCTCTCGATACAAGGTTTAGGCTAGCAAGGTTATTTGAAACAAACACAAGGATGAACGGTGCAGCAAAACTCACATAAAAGACATATTGTAAACATTATAAGACTCTACACCGTCTTCCTTGTTGTTCAAAACTCAATACTAGAAATTATCTAGACTTTAGAGAGACCAAATATGCAAACCAAATTTTAGCATGCTCTATGTATTTCTTCATTAATAGGTGCAAAGTATATGATGCAAGAGCTTAAACATGAGCACAACAATTGCCAAGTATCACATTACCCAAGACACTATAGCAATTACTACATGTATCATTTTCCAATTCCAACCATATAACAATTTAACGAAGAAGAAACTTCGCCATGAATATTATGAGTAGAGCCTAAGGACATACTTGTCCATATGCTACAGCGGAGCGTGTCTCTCTCCCACACAATGAATGCTAGGATCCATTTTATTCAAACAAAAACAAACCGACGCTCCAAGCAAAGCACATAAGATGTGATGGAATAAAAATATAGTTTCAGGGGAGGAACCTGATAATGTTGTCGATGAAGAAGGGGATGCCTTGGGCATCCCCAAGCTTAGACGCTTGAGTCTTCTTGATATATGCAGGGGTGAACCACCGGGGCATCCCCAAGCTTAGAGCTTTCACTCTTCTTGATCATAGTATATCATCCTCCTCTCTTGACTCTTGAAAACTTCCTTCACACCAAACTTCTCATAAACTTCATTAGAGGGGTTAGTACATAATCAAAAACTCACATGTTCAGAGGTGACACAATCATTTTTAACACTTCTGGACATTGCTCAAAGCTACTGGAAGGTAATGGAACAAAGAAATCCACCCAACACAGCGAAAGAAGCAATGCGAAATAAAAGGCAGAATCTGTTAAAACAGAACAGTCCGTAAAGACGAATTTTTTAATAAATACTTCCGTTGCTCAGATCAGAAAACTCAAAACTAATGAAAGTTGCGTACATATCTGAGGAACACGCACGTAAATTGGCATATTTGTCTGAGTTACCTACAGAGAAAACAGCCCAGATTCGTGACAGATAGAAATCTGTTTCTGCGCAGAAATCCAAATCTAGTATCAACCTTCGATTAGAGGCTTCACTTGGCACAACAAAACACAAAACTAAGATAAGGAGAGGTTGCTACAGTAGTAAACAACTTCCAAGACACAAAATAAAAACAAAGTACTGTAGCAAAATAACACATGGGTTATCTTCCAAGAAGTTCTTTCTTTATAGCCATTAAGATGGGCTCAGCAGTTTTAATGATGCACTCGCAAGAAATAATATTTGAAGCAAAAGAGAGCATCAAGAGGCAAATTCAAAACACATTTAAGTCTAACATGCTTCCTATGCATAGGAATCTTGTAAATAAACAAGTTCATGAAGAGCAAAGTAACAAGCATAGGAAGATAAAACAAGTGTAGCTTCAAAAATTTCAGCACATAGAGAGGTGTTTTAGTAACATGAAAATTTCTACAACCATATTTTCCTCTCTCATAATAACTTCCAGTAGCAACATGAGCAAACTCAACAATATAACTATCACATAAAGCATTCTTATCATGAGTCTCATGCATAAAATTATTACTCTCCACATAAGCATAATCAATTTTATTAGTAATAGTGGGAGCAAATTCAACAAAGTAGCTATCATTATTATTCTCATCATCAAATATAGGAGGCATATTATAATCATAATCAAATTTATCCTCCATAACAGGCGGTACTAAAAGACCAATATCATTACAATCATCATAAATAGGAGGCAAAGTATCATCAAAGTAAATTTTCTCCTCAATGCTTGGGGGACTAAAAATATCATGCTCATCAAAGCCAGCTTCCCCAAGCTTAGAATTTTCCATATCATTAGCAATAATGGTGCTCAAAGCGTTCATACTAATATCATTGCTACTAGCATGCAAATAAGATTCCATAGGTTTTTTAATTTTCGCATTAAACCATTCATGTCTTGACTCAGGAAATAGAATAAAAAGCTCACAGATGTTTTCCATTATGCCTTACTAGTGTAAACAAGAAACAAAAAGTTGCAATTGCAGGATCTAAAGGAAATAGCTTTGAGTACTTACGGCGCCGGAAAATAGCTTAGTAGCCGAGATCCGGAGTGTGAGTACCTTTTACCTTTCCTCCCCGGCAACGGCGCCAGAAAATAGCTTGATGTCTACGCCCCCTCCTTTTCCTGTAGACAGTGTTGGGCCTCCAAGAGCAGAGGTTTGTAGAACAGCAGCAAGTTTCCCTTAAGTGGATCACCCAAGGTTTATCGAACTCAGGGAGGAAGAGGTCAAAGATATCCCTCTCACGCAACCCTGCAACCACAAAGCAAGAAGTCTCTTGTGTCCCCAACACACCTAATAGGTGTACTAGTTCGGCGAAGAGATAGTGAAATTCAGGTGGTATAAATATATATGAGCAGTGGCAACGGCACCAGAAAAGTGCTTTGCCCAGGACAAGAAAAGCAAAGAGTAACGCAGCAGTAGTAACGCTTGAAAAACAGTAAACAAGCAGCAATAGCAGTATTTAGGAACAAGGCCTAGGGATTACACTTTCACTAGTGGACACTCTCAACATTGATCACATAACAGAATAGATAAATGCATACTCTACACTCTTGTTGGATGATGAACACATTGCGTAGGATTACACGAACCCTCAATGCCGGAGTTAACAAGCTCCACAATTCAATGTTCATATTTAAATAACCTTAGAGTGTAAGATAGATCAATACGACTAAACCAAGTACTAACATAGCATGCACACTGTCACCTTCACACTATGTAGGAGGAATAGATCACATCAATACCATCATAGCAATAGTTAACTTCATAATCTACAAGAGATCATAATCATAGCCTACGCCAAGTACTAACACGGATGCACACACTGTCACCATTACACCGTGCAGGAGGAATAAAACTACTTTAATAACATCACTAGAGTAGCACATAGATAAATTGTGATACAAAACACATTGCAATCATAAAGAGATATAAATAAGCACTTCACTATGCCATTCATAACAGTGAATAAGTATTCTGTGAAATATAGCCTAAGAGACCCACACGGTGCACACACTGTCACCTTTACACACGTGGGACAAGGAGTCTCCGGAGATCACATAAGTAGAATTCACTTGACTAGCATAACGACATCTAGATTACAAGCATCATCATATGAATCTCAATCATGTAAGGCAGCTCATGAGATTATTGTATTGAAGTACATAGGAGAGAGATGAACCACATAGCTACCGGTACAGCCCCGAGCCTCGATGGAGAACTACTCCCTCCTCATGGGAGACAGCAGCGTTGATGGAGATGGCGGTGGTGTCGATGGAGGAGCCTTCCGGGGGGCACTTCCCCGTCCCGGCGGCGTGCCGGAACAGAGACTCCTGTCCCCCAGATCTTGGCTTCGCGATGGCGGCGGCTCTGGAAGGCTTTCTCTGGTTTCGTCGAACGTATCAGGGTTTTCGCGACGGAGGCTTTAAATAGGCGGAAGGGCAAGGTCGGTGGACTTCTGGGGGGCCCACACTATAGGGGGGCGCGGGCCCCCCCTTGGTCGCGCCGGCCTAGGGTTTGGTGGCCCTGTGCCCCCTCTCTGGCGGTTCTCGTGTGTTCTGGATGCTTCCGGGCAAAATAGGAACCTGGGCGTTGATTTCATCCGATTCCGAGAATATTTCGTTACTAGGATTTCTGAAACCAAAAACAGCAGAAAACACCAACTGGCACTTCGGCATCTTGTTAATAGGTTAGTTCCAGAAAATGCACGAATATGACATAAAGTGTGCATAAAACATGTAGATATCATCAATAATGTGGCATGGAACACAAGAAATTATCGATACGTCGGAGACGTATCAAAGCACCAACCACCAAGCCAACTAGGAGGTCTCCCTCCAAGAGTAACAAGCTCACGGTCTCTCACTCGAACTAATCGTGGTGGAGAGCTCAATACTATGCAATGATGCAAAGCAAGAACACTAGAGGTGTTCAAATCCTTCACACTCAAATCCCACCCAAACAACAAATGCTAGGATGAGATTGGAGAGGAAGAACAATGGGGAAAGTCAACAAAAGACTCCAAGATCTAGATCCCAAGAGTTCCCCTCACTTAGAGAAGAAATGGTTTGGTGGAAGTGTAGATCTAGATCTCCTCTCTTAGATCCCTCAAAAATGAGCAAGAATCATGGGGGGGAACAAGAGAGAGCAAGTTCTTCAAAGGCAACAATGGAGGAGAGAGAATGGGAAGAACTAGTGGTCTCAAGGTGGAAGAAGAGCTATTTATAGCTAGGGAGCAAATAAAACCGTTGGGGGAAAAGTTAAGTGAAAGTGGGCAGAAAAACGGGCCAGAAAACAGCCCAGCCGGCCTGGCAGCCGGCTGACCGGATCTGTGGCCGGACAGGCCGGTCTGGGATCCGGCCCAGCCGGACCTGCAGCCGGGCGGGGCGCGCACCGCGCATGTGCGGCGGATAGGCCAGAGCGCGTGGGGAGCAGGTGTGCGGGGTGGGCGCAGGCGAAGGAGGCCCAGCCGGCCAGGGCGAAGGAGGCCGTGGCGGACCGGACCGGGGCCGCCTCGGTAGAGGCCCGGCCGGCGTCAGCGCCCGTGCCGGTTTCGGCCGGGTGGGCCGGTCAGGCCGGTCGGCCGGCCGGCTGCCCCCCCTTTTCTTTTTATTCTTTTCTCCTTTTCCCCTTTTCTTTAATAGCAAATGCTCCCGAACTCCGATTCGAATGAAACCAATTTTGTTTGGAAGATAACAACAAATGCTATCCAATAGAAAGTGCAAACTCAAGAATCTGTAGGAGGGGATTTTATCATGAATATAAAAGGTGGAAGCTTATATCATGAATAACCGGTAAAATCACCCAACCTCGAAAACGCAATAGAAGATGCATGCGAACTCCGTTTTCGATGAACTTGGGCTTGTTGTAAAGCTAGCAACAAGCTCAAGAACCTTACACATAGAAACACCAAGAAGCAATAAGGATATGCAAAGTATGCAAAGGGTTGAGCTCCCTAAGACGATGTGATCAAGTTACCCAACCGAAAGCCCCTCTTAATAGTGCGGCTATCTATCCTATAATCCGGTCTCCCATCAACCACCTTGAGACCGGTAAAAGTAAAACCTATCAAGGTCATACCTTTGCCTTGCGCATCCCGCTTGATCTTGATGATAACTCTTCAAGCTCTACACAAGCCGGAATGCCTCACTTGATCAATGTTGCTTTGTGAAGACTCACAAATGCTCCCCCATACACTATGATGGGAAAGCTCCATTGAAGCACATCTTCACATGTCCATTATCACCAAATGGACGGCAAGCTTCAAGTATGTGATCCACTCAAGATGCTCATCTTGAACTTGCCCAACTCAATCCTTGTATCTTCTCATACTCACATAAGATAGAGCATGGCTAATATTGAGTTCCACATAAGAACTCCATCTTCATTTCTTCTTCTTGATCATATCACATATATATCTTCATACCGATGATCTTGATGCCAATACACAAGATATACCTTTATCTTCATGGCATCCATACGTGAATCCAACACATGGAGTACAAGTAGTACCTATGGAATATTCCTTCATATAAACTCAATGAAAACATTAGTCCATAGGGGTTGTCATTAATTACCAAAACCACACATAGGGGCAATGTACCCTTACAATCTCCCCCATTTTGGTAATTGATGACAATCACAATAAGAGGGTTTATATAATGAATATTAGAAACAAGTACGCAACTTATCCGAGAATAAGTTGTATACAAGAGGTTGTATTTGATATGGTCAAGTAACACAAAGCTACTAGCCCATATCAAAACCGGCTCTACTCACACAACTACAACAAATGCAAGGGATGTGAGTAGAACTGATATATATAGAGAAAACTCCCCCACAATGTATGCACGTGCGATGAACATGAATTAATTGCATATATTGTCAAGATTAACCTTTGGGATAGTTTCCACTATATATATACAACCATGCAAGACATATAAATATGGAATGCATGAGAGGCAAAACACTTAAGCACAAACCAAACTTAAGTATAAAACCATTCCCTTAAACCCTCTAAACTTCTCCCCCATTGGCATCGATTGTCAAAATGGGTGAAAAATTTAGAAAGCCAATATAATGTGAGTTCCTCCCGAAGGTGTGCACTTCTCATAATTTGAGTGGAATCAAATGCAGATATCCAATGATGAATATTTGAAGGAAGTCAAACTATATTGAGGATCAAAGATTTGCACAAGGATAACATGGTGAAGGAAGCTTTAACAAATAAAGCATGCAATGAAAGATCCAATTGGACAAACAAAGATATCATGATAAGAGAGATATAATGCTTTGAATAAAATAAGGAAGCTCCCCAAGGTTCGTGCATAATTTATAGTGTTTGCATTTTAATACAATATGCACAAACATGGAATGCTTACTCCCTCTATATCATTTAGAACACAACCAAGATAAAGATAATATGCTTATCAAGAATAACTTGAGTCCAACAATTATGAGATATGAGTGCATGAAGAAAAACAAATAAACCAAGCACTCATAAATCTTCTTTACCAACACCACTAAAAACAAAGGGATAAAAGATGGTCGGCAAAGAGCAAAGATATCAAGGTGATGGATTAACGCTCTTATGTATATGAGTTTCTAAAGTGGACAAAGTGATCCATAAAGAAACATGCACACACAAGAGGTTAACAAAATAGATAAGACAAGATATCCAAGATGAAGTCATAAAATATACCAAAGGATGTTTGCTTAAGAAGCATATATAGCCTATGGCTCCAATTTTCACTTACGGTATATGAATGAACTTCAACCAAGTTAAATCTCAAAAACATCACAACTAACAATAAGGGAAGTAAAGCTAGTTGGAACGTTTTGAGAGAGGCAACAAGTATCACAAATAGGGATTTATTTTGCAATCTTTATCAAAATTGCACATAAGAGTTCTTTGAGGAATTGATATGCAATAAATTGCTAGAGGGCATATTTGAGTAGGTGAATCATAAACATGATTTATATATATTCCCAACATATGCATCTTCTCAAATTACTCAAATGTACAATAAGAGGTTTTACTTTAAAAAGGATTTTTCAAGAACCGCAATATTTTTTTTTTTTTGAAATAAATAATTTCATGTCAAGATACAACCTACAAGAGGTTGGATGCTACATGAGAATGCATAAAAAAGATACTTGTTACCGAGATAGCAATGGCATGATGTAGTAGATAAGATTTCATCGATCATCTTAGCTTGACTCCAATTATCATATATATGGTGACAACACCTTCCTTATAGATGAGACAAGCCTCCATTGCATCTCCAATGTACCTAAAACATCATTCAAGTACATCTTGGTCCCCAAACTTATTGGGCCAATCATGGTTAGACAAACCACAATATATAGGACACACTCCATATAAATATGTGCATATTTAGATGAAATTTGAATTTCATGCACATCTTAGCCATTTAGGATTTGATGGAGTATACCCTATATAATGGATCAAAGAAAGCAAGCATGCTATAAATATAAATAAATTACATATAAGCACGCACAAAGATTTTTAAAGATCCAAGAAAGGTATACTTTGGACAAAACACCAAATGAATTGGAGAAGATATAAAGATGTGACCAAACAAATTTGTTGTCCAAATTATATCAAAGACGCAAATCACAAAAGATTTGTTCAACAAAGTTTAACAAATGAACTAAGAAGGAACCATTGAGCATAAAGGATGAAATAAAGTAAACATGCTCAAAGATTTATCTCATTTAACAAATAAAGCATAGAAGAAGGAATGAGATAGCAAAACTCCCAAAAGAGCAAGGTTCGAACAAACAAACCAAACCGTCTACACTTTTCACAATGGCACAATGTACCGTAAGGAAAAGGTTTGTCTTCCAAAACAAATTCTTGATATGAATCAAGAGAATTTATCAAAAGATTTTCCGAAGGAACAAGGAGGACACATGGGAGCAACAAAGATTTGTTGGAAATAAAATAAGGCAATAAGAAAACAATCCAAGGTGAAGATGATCCAAAAAAAAATCAACCACATACAAGATTATCAATTGTCAAAGACAATGAGTATATTGGAAATAATTTCCGGTGGAGTATTGACAATGAAAGTAAGGATCAACTTCACAATAAAAGGCATAGAATAAGTATATAGAATTAAGCACTATGCACGGATGAAGATTCTTGATAGCTTCAACTAGTCAAACAATCACGCACGGCAATGATTAGAATAACTTGAAGCAATCGGTGTCCCAAATAAGATATAGAGATATGTATTTGAGGAAAAACCGTATCAAGAATTTCTTACTCAAACAAGAATCCATAAGATGAGCAATACAAGTTTTTCAATAGAAGTGGAGCTTGTTTGAGCAAACATGCCACCTAGGAACAAGATAATTAAGAGCATCAACTCTATGTGGCATAACCTCATATGTTCACATTTTCTAGGCTTGTGATATGTACAAAACATATTACTCCCCCATAATGTGATAAAACATTTCTTCTAATCAAGAGGCAACTAAAATTCGACTAGAGATGATTAATGGACATTTAGAATTTGAATTTCTCATGAGTATGACACACCACATAGTGACTAGATAATCTTGCAATATCAATACTAAGTGGTGGTACCCACATACACACATTTTTAAAGAAAGAGAGATGCACAATGCATATCACTCCCCCAAAATGGGATGTTCCATTAATCACTCAAAGAGAGCCAAATAAGATATCATCAAGATGTATTAGGCTCAAAACAATACACAAGTATATGATGAGTCAAACAAACATACTTGAATACACAAGATAGGCAAGTAAGACTCAACACATACAAACATATATTTGATACAAAACCAAACATGCAAAGGGGCAAGTAACTTACAATAAATATGAAGAGTTGAAGTATAAGTTACCGCAAGGAGGAACATTGGATGTAAGATATAGATAATGATCCATATGACTTGGCTTGGTCAAAATATAATATATGAAGATCCCTTAATTCTTCATGAAGTAGCCAAGTCTCCAATGACCTCCACATGCACCTATTGATCACGTTTGAGCTTGTTGGTCCCCAACCAAGTTGGGTCCTAAGAGGTTAGTCACAATAGGCTTGGCAACCCAAATGGTCATTTTCTTGAGACCACTTTGAGTTCCAACAAACTTGGCAAACACATTTCCATCCTTATCCTTCCCTAGAGAATAATCATCATCAACAATTATAGGGTTAGATAAGGTACCACCTAAAAATGAAGAAGCAAAGTGCCCCTTCTCACGACATAAGTAGCAAGTGTTCCCCTTTCTCTTCTTTATTGATTTCTTCTCTTGCAGAACAATGTTTTGATTCTTCTTGGGAAGTGGCCTATCTTCAACTTGAGGTCAAGCATGAGCTTGACCTTGACCTTGTGGCCGTTTCCATTGTTGTTTCTCACTCAAGTGCTTCTTCTTCTTCAATGGGCATGATCTAACATGATGCCCTTCAACCTTGCACTTGAAGCAAACCAACTTGGCCGGATCCTTGACTTTGTCTAGGCCCTTCTTCTGGTTGCTCTTGCTCTTGGACTTGTTCTTGTTATTGGAATTGAATCCAAGTCCACTCTTGTCATTGGGGGATTGTTGCATACTTAACATCTTGTCAAGTGCGGATTTCCCTTCATGACGCTTTTCCAAGTCTTTCTTTAAAGAAAGGACTTGGGCCTCGAGCTCTTTGATTTCCTCTACATGGTTAGTAGAAATACAAGTACTAGAGGAAGTAGAAGCTTCATTGTTAGAGCAACAAGGCAAATCAAGTAATCCAACACAAGGTGTATCACTAGTTTGACTAGATGGACTACTAGGACTAGCACATGTCAATATAGCATTTGTAGTAGAGATTGTGCTAATGTCCACATGAGGCTCACAAGATATTACCTTAGTGATACAAGCCTCATGAGCTAACTTTAGCCCATCATAGGAAATTAGAAGATCATTATGAGAGCTTGAGAGCTTTTTATGACTTTCTTCCAATTCCCTATAATTGCTAGTTAGCAACTCAAGTTGAGCCCTTAGCTCAACATTCTCCTCTAAGGTAGATGCTTCACAAGAATTAGAGTTAGTAGCACAAGCATCATCAATAGATTTTTCATTTTCAAGCTCATAGGATTCAATTTTTTGTGTAAGCATAAAATTAGTATGCTTCTCATCTTTTAGCTCATGCTTGAGGAGAGTGAATCTCATTTTCCCATTTTCAACATGGGACTCCAACTCCACTATGGTTTCCCTATATTTATTCAAGGTATCCATAGAGTGTTCGAGATTAGCACGAGCTTCTTTATTACCACGAAGAGAAGCATAAACCATTGCCATATCATGCACCAAGGTATTATATTCTTCATCATTATCATCATCATCATTCTCATCATTAGAGGATGTGTTAGGAGTCAAAGTAGGAGATACCTTTGATCCATTTGCCATAAGGCACATGTGCATACCGGAGGATGAAGATGAAGATATTCTTGAATCCTCATTTGAAATCATGTCTTGATCCATAGAGTGTTCGGTTTCCTCTACATTGTTAGTCAACAAGCAACTAGAGGAAATAGAAGCATTTTGATTATGGGAGCAAGACAAGGCAAGCATATCATCATGAGATCTATGTAAGAAATTTACACATGATATGCAAGGACTATCAACACAAGCATGTAGACTATTTTCAATGCTCGATGTGTTTAAGTCCAAAGAGGAAATATTGCAATGAGATAGAGATGAAGAGTCATCAATATTGAGCACAATATCAACATTGCAATTTCCCTCACCACTCACCATATCATTACCTTGTGTCTTGCAACACGTTGGTGAAGTGGAAGTAGATGATATATCATCACGGCCGGAGGTGGAAGCAACTTGGAGCTCTTCATGATGTGAAGGGGAAGAGAGCTCCTCGGAGACACCACCGACCAAATGAGAAATGGATCCACCAAACATTTATTTAAGCTTGATCCACATCTCATGAGACGACTTTCGCTTTATATATATCAAGAACCTACGAAAATCGGGTCTCAAGGAGAATAAAAGCTCATTAGATGCTAGAGCTTCAAGATGTAAGTTTTTCTCATCCTCTAAAGATAGATTTTGAGGATCCATCGGAGGAGAAAAACCTACATCTAGAAATTGCTCAATGTTTGGACACAAGGTCCGAAGATTGCAAAGCAAGCAATTTCGCCACAAAAGATAATTTGTGCCAACAAAGATAATTGTGTCATTGTGCACTAAATTACTAGCCGACATCTTTACTCTCAAGGCGGTGAAGCCTTAAACAAGGAGAGACCTTGCTCTGATACCAATTGAAAGATCGAGATGTCGCCTAGAGGGGGGGTGAATAGGTGATTTAAAACTTTTACGAGATGGGCTTAACAAATGCGGAATAAAACTAGCGTTTACTTTGTCAAGCCCAAAGCCTATATACTATGGTTCACCTATGTGCACCAACAACTTATTCTAAGCAAGAGTTCACCTATGTGCACCAACAACTTATGCTAAGCAATACAAACAAGTATGTGATAGCAAGATATATATAACTTCAAGCACGATGGCTATCACAAGGTAAAGTGCATAAGTAAAGAGCTCGGGTATAGAGATAACCGAGGCACGCGGGAGACGATGATTTATCCCGGAGTTCACACTCTTGCGAGTGCTAATCTCCGGTGGAGAGGTGCGGTTGCTTAGTGCTCCCGAACGCCACAAGAGGCTCACCTTGAGGTGTGGTTGCTCGATGCACACCAACGCCACAAAGGCCTCACCCCAAGATGCGGTACTCACACCACACACCGAACACCACGAAGGCGCCTCACCTAAATCTCCGGTGACCCTCGCCACAAAGGCCTAGGTCACGGTTCCACTAAGAGATTTCCTTCGAGGCGGAAACCGGGCCTTACACAAAGATTGGGGCACACATCCACAACTTAATTGGAGGCTCCCAACAAATCATCACAAAGGTCTAGAATCCGTCTAGGGTTCCAAGAACCCAAGAGTAACAACCTTCTTGCTTTCACCACCACGAATCACCGTGGAGAACTCAAACCGATGCACCAAATGCAATGGCAAGAACACCACAAAGATGCTCAAGTCCTTCTCTCTCAAATTCCAACAAAGCTACAAAAGCTATTGGGGGAATAAGAGAGGAAGAACAAAGAGGAGAACACAAAATTCTCCAAGATCTAGATCCCAAAGATTCACTCACAAAGAGATGATTTGGTTTGGTCAAAGTGTGGATCTAGATCCCCTCAATCTTTCTCTCAAATAAGGGGAGAGAGATCTCAAGCTTCAAAATGTCAACAACAATGGAGGAGAGAGGCTTGAGAGAGAGGATGAAGAAGCAGTCCAAAAGGTGAGAGAGAGGGGGCTTAAAAAGGAGGCCCCAATTTTTCTGCCCCTTGGAGGCTGCAGCGCGCGAGGGAGAAGGGACCGGTAGTACCGGCCCTTGGTGGCCAGTACTACCGGCCAGTGTTGGCAGGAGGTGTCGGAGGGTGAGTTGCGGGCTGGGAGGGGGAGGCCGGAGCCTCCGGCCATGGTACCGGCCGGGGTACCGCCGAACCTCCCCACAGCCCCGGAACGTCTCTGCGAGGCTTGGCGCCTAAGCGGTACCGCGAGTGGTACCTAGCCCGGAGGCTCCGGCCATGGTGAGGTCGGTGGTACCGCCCGTGCCTCCGGCGGCTGTCCCTCCTCCCCTTTTTCCTTTCTTTGACTTTTCTTTCTTTTAAACCCAAATATGAAATGCAAATATCTTGAGATTGGAGAATCCAAACGAGATGAAACCAATTTAGGAAAGTGGTCGGCAAGAGCTATCCCTACAAAAAGTGAAAATATGGAAACTAGTGGGGGGTGATTTTCTATTATTTTTAGAGGTGCAACACCTCAACATGAGAAACTGAGAAAATCGCCAAACTCGAAAACGCAACAAGTGATCTATGCGAAATCCGTTTTCGAAGAACTAGAGCTTGTCATGAGAATAAGCACAAGCTCTAAAACATCACATGGATAATACCCAAATAACAACCAAGAAAGATGATGCAAGGATGCAAAGGTTTGAGCTCTCTCCGAACGATACGATCGAGTTACTCACTCGAGAGCCCTCTTGATAGTACGGCAACTAAACTATAAACCGGTCTCCAAGTACACTATGAGACCGGTGAGAAAGAAACCCTATCAAGAGCAAACCTTAAACTTGCGCATTCCACTTGAGCTCGATGATGACGATCTTGACCTCAACAAGATGGAACGCCTTTCTTGATTGTGATTGCTTGATGAAGTCTTGTGGATTGCTCCCCCATAATCCACCATGGGAGAGCTTCTTCTTCGGCACATCTTCATAAAACCATGAGCACCATATGGATGGCAAGCTTCAAGCATATGATCTCTTCGGGTTGGCTCATCTTAAACTTGCACTTCATTTCTTCATTCTTCATCATGTTGATGTCTTGAGATAACTTGAGGGCTCACTTCATCTTCATCTTCAAGACATACTTGACACTTGATATCCTTCATCAATTTCTTCTTATTGCAACCTTGAAGCCAACATATGGTTCAAGCATTGCCTATGGACAACTCCTACAAATATAACTCAAAGCAAACATTAGTCCATAGGGATTGTCATTAATTACCAAAACCACACATGGGGGCTCCATGCACTTTCAGGGGGGTTAATATGCAATTACAAACTCTTGCGGATTTGTCTTGTAAGAATGCGGAATTAAACCAACGTTTAGTTTACAAGCACAAACCCTAAATATGCTAAGCTCAACTAAGTGTAACAATGACAACTAGAGCTAAGCAAGATAGGCACAAGATATATGTAGCACAAGTGATAGCAAGATATATGTACTTCAAGCACGATGGCTATCACAAGGAAAGAGAGCTCGGGTATAGAAATAACCGAGGCACGCGGAGACGAGGATGTATTCCCGTGTTCCCTTCCTTTGGAAGAAGGTACGTCACGTTTGGAGGAGTGTAGGTCCCACGAAGGATTCCCCGCGCCACGAAGGCTCACCCTATCCTCCGAGCCACACCCACAAAGGATAATGGCCCTTTCCTTATGGTTAGCTTTTCCTCCACTCCGGAGATGGCAAGCTCCACAACCACTTCACAAGCTCCACGAAGGAGAAGCCCGGGCCTCTTCACAATCTTCTTGAAGAGATCACCGGAGCACTGATGTCTACGGGTGCTTCTATTCTTGTAGACAGTGTTGGGCCTCCAAGAGCAGAGGTTTGTAGAATAGCAGCAAGTTTCCCTTAAGTGGATCACCCAAGGTTTATCGAACTCAGGGAGGAAGAGGTCAAAGATATCCCTCTCATGCAACCCTGCAACCACAAAGCAAGAAGTCTCTTGTGTCCCCAACACACCTAATAGGTGCACTAGTTCGACGAAGAGATAGTGAAATACAGGTGGTATGAATAAGTATGAGCAGTAGCAATGGCACCAGAAAAGTGCTTTGCTGTCCAGGACTGGCGTGTGGTTGATGGTGGTAATATTGCAGCAGTATAAATGCAGAAATGAAGAAACAAGCAGCGATAGCAGTATTTAGGAACAAGGCCTAGGGATCATACTTTCACTAGTGGACACTCTCAACATTGATCACATAACAGAATAAATAAATAGATGCTAGACTCTACACCCTCTTGTTGGATGATGAACACCACTAACTGTGTAGGATTACACGAACCCTCAATGCCGGAGTTAACAAGCTCCACAATATTCAATATTCATGTTTAAGTAACCTTAGAGTGCATGACAGATCAACATAACCAAACCAAGTACTAACATAGCATGCACACTGTCACCTTCACACTACGAAAGGAGGAATAGATCACATCAATACTATCATAGCAATAGTTAACTTCATAATCTACAAGAGATCACAATCATAGCCTAATAACATCGATGCATAGGAATAAACTATTACACCGTGCAGGAGGAATAAACTACTTTAATAACATCACTAGAGTAGCACGCAGATATATTGTGATACAAAACACATTGCAATCATAAAGGGATATAAATAAGCACTTCACTATGCCATTCATAACAGTGAATAAGTATTCTGTGAAATATAGCCTAAGAGACCCACACGGTGCACACACTGTCACCTTTACACACGTGGGACAAGGAGTCTCCGGAGATCACATAAGTAAAATCCACTTGACTAGCATAATGACATCTAGATTACAAGCATCATCATATGAATCTCAATCATGTAAGGCAGCTCATGAGATTATTGTATTGAAGTACATAGGAGAGAGATGAACCACATAGCTACCGGTACAGCCCTTAGCCTCGATGGAGAACTACTCCCTCCTCATGGGAGACAGCAGCGGTGATGAAGATGGCGGTGGTGTCGATGGATAAGCCTTCCGGGGGCACTTCCCCGTCCCAGCGGCGTGCCGGAACAGAGACTCCTGTCCCCCAGATCTTGGCTTCGCGATGGCGGCGGCTCTGGAAGGTTTCTCGTACCGTGGTATTTCCGTATCGAGGTTTTAGGTCGAGGACCTTTATATAGGCGAAGAGGTGGCGTCGGAGGGCTGACGAGGTGACGACACAACAGGGGGGCGCGGGCCCCCCCTTGGCCGCGCCAGGGTAGTGTTTGGTGGGCCTGTGGCCCCCCTCTGGCCTCTCTCGGGTGTTCTGGAAGCTTCGCGTGATCCTAAGATGCTGGGCGTTGATTTCGTCCGATTCCGAGAATATTTCCTAACTAGGATTTCTGAAACCAAAAACAGCAGAAAACAGCAACTGGCCCTTCGGCATCTCGTCAATAGGTTAGTTCCGGAAAACGCATAAATATGACATAAAGTATGCATAAAACATGTAGATATCATCAATAATGTGGCATGGAACATAAGAAATTATCGATACATCGGAGACGAATCAGCATCCCCAAGCTTAGTTTCTGCTCGTCCCGAGCAGGTAAACGATAACAAAGATAATTTCTGGAGTGACATGCCATCATAACCTTGATCATACTATTGTAAGCATATGTAATGAATGCAGCGATCAAAACAATGGTAATGACATGAGTAAACAAATGAATCATAAAGCAAAGACTTTTCATGAATAGTACTTTCAAGACAAGCATCAATAAGTCTTGCATAAGAGTTAACTCATAAAGCAATAAATCAAAGTAAAGGTATTGAAGCAACACAAAGGAAGATTAAGTTTCAGCGGTTGCTTTCAACTTATAACATGTATATCTCATGGATAGTTGTCAATGCAAAGTAATATAACAAGTGCAATATGCAAGTATGTAGGAATCAATGCACAGTTCACACAAGTGTTTGCTTCTTGAGGTGGAAAGAGATAGGTGAACTGACTCAACATAAAAGTAAAAGAAAGGCCCTTCGCAGAGGGAAGCATTGATTGCTATATTTGTGCTAGAGCTTTGGTTTTGAAAACAAGAAACAATTTTGTCAACGGTAGTAATAAAGCATATGTATCATGTAAATTATATCTTACAAGTTGCAAGCCTCATGCATAGTATACTAATAGTGCCCGCACCTTGTCCTAATTAGCTTGGATTAACACGGATTATCATTGTATAACATATGTTTCAACCAAGTGTCACAAAGGGGTACCTCTATGCCGCCTGTACAAGGGTCTAAGGAGAAGGTTCGCATTGGATTTCTCGCTTTTGATCATTCTCAACTTAGACACCCATACCGGGACAACATAGACAACAGATAATGGACTCCTCTTTTAATGCTTAAGCATTCAACAACAGTTAATATTTCTCATAAGAGATTGAGGTTTTATGTCCAAACTGAAACTTCCACCATGATTCATGGTTTTAGTTAGCGGCCCAATGTTCTTCTCTAACAATATGCATACTCAAACCATTTGATCATGAAAATCTCCCTTACTTCAGACAAGACGAACATGCATAGCAACTCACATGATATTCAACAAAGGTAAAAGAGTTGATGGCGTCCCCAGAAAACATGGTTACCGCTCAACAAGCAACTTACTAAGAAATAAGACACATAAGTACATATTCTTCACCACAATAGTTTTTAAGCTATTTTGTCCCATGAGCTATATATTGTAAAGGTAAAGAATAGAAATTTTAAAGGTAGAACTCAAGTAATGTACTTTGGAATGGCGGAGAAATACCATGTAGTAGGTAGGTATGGTGGACACAAATGGCATAGTGGTTGGCTCAAGGATTTTGGATGCATGAGAAGTATTCCCTCTCGATACAAGGTTTAGGCTAGCAAGGTTTATTTGAAACAAACACAAGGATGAACCGGTGCAGCAAAACTCACATAAAAGACATATTGTAAACATTATAAGACTCTACACCGTCTTCCTTGTTGTTCAAACTCAATACTAGAAATTATCTAGACCTTAGAGAGACCAATTATGCAAACCAAATTTTAGCAAGCTCTATGTATTTCTTCATTAATAGGTGCAAAGTATATGATGCAAGAGCTTAAAAATGAGCACAACAATTGCCAAGTATCACATTATCCAAGACATTTTACCAATTACTACATGTAGCATTTTCCGTTTCCAACCATATAACAATGAACGAAGCAGTTTCAACCTTCGTCATGAACATTAAAAGCTAAGAACACATGTGTTCATACGAACCAGCGGAGCGTGTCTCTCTCCCACACAAGCATTTATTCAAACAAAAACACAAACAAAAGCACACAGACGCTCCAAGTAAAGTACATAAGATGTGACCGAATAAAAATATAGTTTCAAGAGAAGAAACCTGATAAGTTGTCGATGAAGAAGGGGATGCCTTGGGCATCCCCAAGCTTAGATGCTTGAGTCTTCTTGAAATATGCAGGGATGAACCACGGGGGCATCCCCAAGCTTAAACTTTTCACTCTTCTTGATCATAGTATATCATCCTCCTCTCTTGACCCTTGAAAACTTCCTCCACACCAAACTCAAAACAACTCATTAGAGGGTTAGTGCATAATCAAAAATTCACATGTTCAGAGGTGACACAATCATTCTTAACACTTCTGGACATTGCCCAAAGCTACTGGAAGGTAATGGAACAAAGAAATCCACCCAACACAGCGAAAGAAGCAATGCGAAATAAAAGGCAGAATCTGTCAAAACAGAACAGTCCGTAAAGACGAATTTTAAAGTGGCACCAGACTTGCTCAGATGAAAATGCTCAAATTGAATGAAAGTTGCGTACATATCTGAGGATCATGCACGTAAATTGGCAGATTTTTCTGAGTTACCTACAGAGAACCCTGCCCAAATTCGTGACAGACAGAAATCTGTTTCTGCGCAGTAATCCAAATCTAGTATGAACCTTGCTATCAAAGACTTTACTTGGCACAACAATGCAATAGAATAAGATAAGGAGAGGTTGCTACA
Source organism: Lolium perenne (assembly GCF_019359855.2). Lineage (NCBI taxonomy): Eukaryota > Viridiplantae > Streptophyta > Magnoliopsida > Poales > Poaceae > Lolium > Lolium perenne. The sequence goes on from NC_067248.2 coordinate 22,648,553, forward strand.
GTAGTAACAACTTCCAAGACTCAAATATAAAACAAAAGTACTGTAGCAAAATAAACACATGGGTTATCTCCCAAGAAGTTCTTTCTTTATAGCCATTAAGATGGGCTCAGCAATTTTAATGATGCTCGCGCAAGAAATAAGAGTTGAAGCAAAAGAGAGCATCAAGAAGCAAATTCAAAACAAATTTAAGCCTAACATGCTTCCTATGCATAGGAATCTTGTAAATAAACAAGTTCATGAAGAGCAAAGTAACAAGCATAGGAAGATAAGACCAGTGTAACTTCAAAAATTTCAGCATATAGAGAGGTGTTTTAGTAACATGAAAATTTCTACAACCATATTTTCCTCTCTCATAATAACTTTCAGAGGCATCATGAACAAACTCAACAATATAAGTATCACATAAAGCATTCTTATTCACATGCATAAAAGTATCATTACTCTCCACATAAGCATAATCAATTTTATTAGTTGTAGTGGGAGCAAATTCAACAAAGTAGCTATCATTATTATTGTCATCATCAAATATAGGAGGCATAGTATAATCATAATCAAATTTACTCTCCATAGTAGGCGGCACTAAAAGACCACTATCATTATAATCATCATAAATAGGAGGCATATAATAATCAACATAAACTTTCACCTCAATACCCGGAGGACTAAAGAGATCATTTTCATCAAAACCGACCTCCCCAAGCTTAAATTCCTCCATAGCATTAGCAATAATGGTGTTCAAAGCATTCATACTAATAACATTCCCATTAGCATGCATAAGTTCCATGGGTTTTTTAATTTTCTCTTCAAACACATCATGTCCTAATTCAAGATAAAGTTCATAAAGATCTCTCATTTTGTTGGTGTCTTCCATTAAGCCTTACTAGTGTAAAACAAGAGACAAATAGATGCAATTGCAGGATCTAAAGGAAATAGCATCGAGCAAACACACAATGGCAACAGAAAAGTACTTAGTTACCTGGGACCGGAGTATGAGTGCCTTTTACCTTTCCTCCCCGGCAACGGCGCCAGAAAATAGCTTGATGTCTACGGGTGCTTCTATTCTTGTAGACAGTGTTGGGCCTCCAAGAGCAGAGGTTTGTAGAACAGCAGCAAGTTTCCCTTAAGTGGATCACCCAAGGTTTATCAAACTCAGGGAGGAAGAGGTCAAAGATATCCCTCTCATGCAACCCTGCAACCACAAAGCAAGAAGTCTCTTGTGTCCCCAACACACCTAATAGGTGCACTAGTTCGGCGAAGAGATAGTGAAATACAGGTGGTATGAATAAGTATGAGCAGTAGCAATGGCACCAGAAAAGTGCTTTGCTGTCCAGGACTGGCGTGTGGTTGATGGTGGTAATATTGCAGGCAGTATAAATGCAGTAAAACAGTAAACAAGCAGCGATAGCAGTATTTAGGAACAAGGCCTAGGGATCATACTTTCACTAGTGGACACTCTCAACATTGATCACATAACAGAATAAATAAATAGATGCTAGACTCTACACCGTCTTGTTGGATGATGAACACCACTAACTGTGTAGGATTACACGAACCCTCAATGCCGGAGTTAACAAGCTCCACAATATTCGATATTCATGTTTAATAACCTTAGAGTGCATGACAGATCAACATAACCAAACCAAGTACTAACATAGCATGCACACTGTCACCTTCACACTACGAAAGGAGGAATAGATCACATCAATACTATCATAGCAATAGTTAACTTCATAATCTACAAGAGATCACAATCATAGCCTACGCCAAGTACTACACGATGCACACACTGTCACCATTACACCGTGCAGGAGGAATAAACTACTTTAATAACATCACTAGAGTAGCACGCAGATATATTGTGATACAAAACACATTGCAATCATAAAGGGATATAAATAAGCACTTCACTATGCCATTCATAACAGTGAATAAGTATTCTGTGAAATATAGCCTAAGAGACCCACACGGTGCACACACTGTCACCTTTACACACATGGGACAAGGAGTCTCCGGAGATCACATAAGTAAAATCCACTTGACTAGCATAATGACATCTAGATTACAAGCATCATCATATGAATCTCAATCATGTAAGGCAGCTCATGAGATTATTGTATTGAAGTGCATATGAGAGAGATGAACCACATAGCTACCGGTACAGCCCTTAGCCTCGATGGAGAACTACTCCCTCCTCATGGGAGACAGCATCGGTGATGAAGATGGCGGTGGTGTCGATGGAGAAGCCTTCCGGGGGCACTTCCCCGTCCCGGCGGCGTGCCGGAACAGAGACTCCTGTCCCCCAGATCTTGGCTTCGCGATGGCGGCGGCTCTGGAAGGTTTCTCGTACCGTGGTATTTCCGTATCGAGGTTTTAGGTCGAGGACCTTTATATAGGCGAAGAGGCGGCGTCGGAGGGCTGACGAGGCGACGACACAACAGGGGGGCGCGGGCCCCCCCTTGGCCGCGCCAGGGTAGAGTCTGGTGGGCCTGTGGCCCCCCTCTGGCCTCTCTCGGGTGTTCTGGAAGCTTCGCGTGATCCTAAGATGCTGGGCGTTGATTTCGTCCGATTCCGAGAATATTTCCTTACTAGGATTTTTGAAACCAAAAACAGCAGAAAACAACAACTGGCCCTTCGGCATCTCGTCAATAGGTTAGTTCCGGAAAACGCATAAATATGTGATACGTCTCCGACGTATCGATAATTTCTTATGTTCCATGCCACATTATTGATGTTATCTACATGTTTTATGCACACTTTATGTCATATTCGTGCATTTTCTGGAACTAACCTATTAACAAGATGCCGAAGTGCCGATTCTTTGTTGTCTGCTGATTTTGGTTTCAGCAATCCCAGTAAGGAAAGAGTCTCGGAATTGGACGAAATCAACGCCCAGGGTCCTATTTTGCCACGAAGCTTCCAGAAGTCCGAAGAAGAGACGAAGAGGGGCCACGAGGGGGCCACACCCTAGGGCGGCGCGGCCCCCCCCTTGGCCGCGCGGCCCTGTGGTGTGGGGCCCTCGTGCCGCCTCTTGACCTGCCCTTCCGCCTACTTAAAGCCTCCGTTGCGAAAACCCCAGTACCGAGAGCCACGATACGGAAAACCTTCCAGAGACGCCGCCACCGCCGATCCCATCTCGGGGGATCCAGGAAATCGCCTCCGGCACCTTGCCGGAGAGGGAAATCATCTCCCGGAGGACTCTACGCCGCCATGGTCGCCTCCGGTGTGATGAGTGAGTAGTCTACCCCTGGACTATGGGTCCATAGCAGTAGCTAGATGGTTGTCTTCTCCCCATTGTGCTATCATTGTCGGATCTTGTGAGCTGCCTAACATGATCAAGATCATCTATCTGTAATTCTATATGTTGCGTTTGTTGGGATCCGATGAATAGAGAATACTTGTTATGTTGATTATCAAAGTTATATCTATGTGTTGTTTATGATCTTGCATGCTCTCCGTTACTAGTAGATGCTCTGACCAAGTAGATGCTTGTAACTCCAAGAGGGAGTATTTATGCTCGATAGTGGGTTCATGCCTCGCATTGACACCGGGACAAGTGACAGAAAGTTCTAAGGTTGTGTTGTGCTGTTGCCACTAGGGATAAAACATTGATGCTATGTCTAAGGATGTAGTTGTTGATTACATTACGCACCATACTTAATGCAATTGTCTGTTGCTTTGCAACTTAATACTGGAGGGGGTTCGGATGATAACCTGAAGGTGGACTTTTTAGGCATAGATGCAGTTGGATGGTGGTCTATGTACTTTGTCGTAATGCCCAATTAAATCTCACTATACTCATCATGATATGTATGTGCATGGTCATGCCCTCTTTATTTGTCAATTGCCCAACTGTAATTTGTTCACCCAACATGCTGTTTATCTTATGGGAGAGACACCTCTAGTGAACTGTGGACCCCGGTCCAATTCTCTATACTGAAATACAATCTACTGCAATACTTGTTCTACTGTTTTCTGCAAACAATCATCTTCCACACAATACGGTTAATCCTTTGTTACAGCAAGCCGGTGAGATTGACAACCTCACTGTTTCGTTGGGGCAAAGTACTTTGGTTGTGTTGTGCAGGTTCCACGTTGGCGCCGGAATCTCTGGTGTTGCGCCGCACTACATCCCGCCGCCATCAACCTTCAACGTGCTTCTTGACTCCTACTGGTTCGATTAAACCTTGGTTTCTTACTGAGGGAAACTTGCCGCTGTGCGCATCACACCTTCCTCTTGGGGTTCCCAACAGACGTGTTAACCACACGCATCAAGCAAATTTCTGGCGCCGTTGCCGGGGAGATCAAGACACGCTGCAAGGGGAGTCTCCACTTCTCAATCTCTTTACTTTGTTTTTGTCTTGCTTAGTTTTATTTACTACTTTGTTTGCTGCACTAAATCAAAATACAAAAAAATTAGTTGCTAGTTTTACTTTATTTGCTATCTTGTTTGCTATATCGAAAACACAAAAAAATTAGTTACTTGTATTTACCTTACTTAATTCATCATGTTTCCTTTTAATTTTACCACGAAAGATATACCTGTAGGACGTGGGTCTATAATTGGGAGAAATAATATAGAAGAATTCTTCAACCATGTTCGTACCGTTGACGATTTTGAGGATAGACACTTGGTAGACCTTGCCCCTACCTATGAAATTGCTGCTGCTGCTTTAGTTCGCATGTTGGAAACTAAATTTGTTAATCTCAATCCTATAATCCAACACATGTTTCTCACACTTGGTGATATGGAAGAAGGGGAAAAGAAAGATTTTGTTTTAGAAACCCTTCTGAGAGAATTTGGTGGTATAGCGAGAGAGGCTAGAAAGGTCTTTGCTAAATTTAATATGCTTGGTTCTTACACCAATTTTGTTAGTCTCCTTGAAAAGATGGATATGGATAGAATAAAGTACACTAATAATATTAATGATGGAGGGGAGATCAAAGCACCAATACCATGTAAACTCCTAGCTATGAATGATGCACTAGAAAATAACTATGCTTGGCTTGTTCCTGAAAATTTGTTTGATGAGAGTAGCACGCCTAAGACTAATGAAAAGGGAGATGCTAAAACTTATGTATCTAATATACTATGCTTGGTTGAGAAAACTCCGCACCCCGCTGTAGAAGTACCACCCTTTGATAATACTTGATACACACTTTCTGCGCCTAGCTGAAAGGCGTTAAAGAAAAGCGCTTATGGGAGACAACCCATGTTTTTACCTACAGTACTTCGTTTTTATTTTGAGTCTTGGAAGTTGTTTACTACTGTAGCAACCTCTCCTTACCTTAGTTTAGTGTTTTATTGTGCCAAGTAAAGCCGTTGATAGAAAAGTTCATACTAGATTTGGATTACTGCGCAGAAACAGATTTCTTTGCTGTCACGAATCTGGGCTGTTTTCCCCTGTAGGTAACTCACAAAATTGTGCCAATTTACGTGAGTGATCCTCAGATATGTACGCAACTTTCATTCAATTTAAGCATTTTCATTTGAGCAAGCCTGGTGCCTCGATAAAATTCGTCAATACGAACTGTTCTGTTTTGACAGATTCTGCCTTTTATTTCGCATTGCCTCTTTTGCTATGTTGGATGAATTTCTTTGATCCATTAATGTCCAGTAGCTTTATGCAATGTCCAGAAGTGTTAAGAATGATTGTGTCACCTCTGAATATGTTAATTTTTATTGTCGCTAACCCTCTAATGAGTTGTTCTAAGTTTGGTGTGGAGGAAGTTTTCAAGGATCAAGAGAGGAGCATGATGCAACATGATCAAGGAGAGTGAAAGCTCTAAGCTTGGGGATGCCCCGGTGGTTCACCCCTGCATATATCAAGAAGACTCAAGCGTCTAAGCTTGGGGATGCCCAAGGCATCCCCTTCTTCATCGACAACATTATCAGGTTCCTCCCCTGAAACTATATTTTTATTCCATCACATCTTATGTGCTTTTCGTGGAGCGTCGGTTTGTTTTTGTTTTTGTTTTGTTTGAATAAAATAGATCCTAGCATTCACTTTATGGGAGAGAGACACGCTCCGCTGTAGCATATGGACAAGTATGTCCTTAGTTTCTACTCATAGTATTCATGGCGAAGTTTCTCCTTCGTTAAATTGTTATATGGTTGGAATTGGAAAATGATACATGTAGTAATTGCTATAAATGTCTTGGGTAATGTGATACTTGGCAATTGTTGTGCTCATGTTTAAGCTCTTGCATCATATGCTTTGCACCCATTAATGAAGAAATACATAGAGCATGCTAAAATTTGGTTTGCATATTTGGTTTCTCTAAGGTCTAGATAATTTCTAGTATTGAGTTTGAACAACAAGGAAGACGGTGTAGAGTCTTATAATGTTTTCAATATGTCTTTTATGTGAGTTTTGCTGCACCGGTTCATCCTTGTGTTTGTTTCAAATAAGCCTTGCTAGCCTAAACCTTGTATCGAGAGGGAATACTTCTCATGCATCCAAAATACTTGAGCCAACCACTATGCCATTTGTGTCCACCATACCTACCTACTACATGGTATTTTCCGCCATTCCAAAGTAAATTGCTTGAGTGCTACCTTTAAAATTCCATCATTCACCTTTGCAATATATAGCTCATGGGACAAATAGCTTAAAAACTATTGTGGTATTGAATATGTAATTATGCACTTTATCTCTTATTAAGTTGCTTGTTGTGCGATAACCATGTTTACTGGGGACGCCATCAACTACTCTTTGTTGAATTTCATGTGAGTTGCTATGCATGTCCGTCTTGTCTGAAGTAAGAGAGATCTACCACCTTATGGTTAAGCATGCATATTGTTAGAGAAGAACATTGGGCCGCTAACTAAAGCCATGATCCATGGTGGAAGTTTCAGTTTTGGACATATATCCTCAATCTCAAATGAGAAAATTATTAATTGTTGTTACATGCTTATGCATAAAAGAGGAGTCCATTATCTGTTGTCTATGTTGTCCCGGTATGGATGTCTAAGTTGAAGAATAATCAATAGCGAGAAATCCAATGCGAGCTTTCTCCTTAGACCTTTGTACAAAGCGGCATACAGGTAACACTTAGTGACACTTGTTTAAAACATGTGCATTGTGATGATCCGTAGTCCAAGCTAATTAGGACAAGGTGCGGGCACTATTAGTACACTATGCATGAGGCTTGCAACTTGTAAGATATAATTTACATGATACATATGCTTTATTACTACCGTTGACAAAATTGTTTCATGTTTTCAAAATCAAAGCTCTAGCACAAATATAGCAATCGATGCTTTTCCTCTATGGAGGACCATTCTTTTACTTTCAATGTTGAGTCAGTTCACCTATTTCTCTCCACCTCAAGAAGCAAACACTTGTGTGAACTGTGCATTGATTCCTACATACTTGCTTATTGCATTTATTATATTACTCTATGTTGACAATATCTATGAGATATACATGTTATGAGTTGAAAGCAACCGCTGAAACTTAATCTTCATTTGTGTTGCTTCAATGCTTTTACTATGAATTATTGCTTTATGAGTTAACTCTTATGCAAGACTTATTGATGCTTGTCTTGAAGTGCTATTCATGAAAAGTCTTTGCTTTATGATTCACTTGTTTACTCATGTCATATACATTGTTTTGATCGCTGCATTCACTACATATGCTTTACAAATAGTATGATCAAGGTTATGATGGCATGTCACTCCAGAAATTATCTGTGTTATCGTTTTACCTGCTCGGGACGAGCAGAACTAAGCTTGGGGATGCTGATACGTCTCCGATGTATCGATAATTTCTTATGTTCCATGCCACATTATTGATGTTATCTACATGTTTTATGCACACTTTATGTCATATTCGTGCATTTTCTGGAACTAACCTATTAACAAGATGCCGAAGTGCCAGTTGCTGTTTTCTGCTGATTTTGGTTTCAGAAATCCTAGTTAGGAAATATTCTCGGAATTGGACGAAATCAACGCCCAGGGTCCTATTTTGCCACGAAGCTTCCAGAAGTCCGAAGAAGAGACGAAGAGGGGCCACGAGGGGGCCACACCCTAGGGCGGCGCGGCCCCCCCCTTGGCCGCGCGGCCCTGTGGTGTGGGGCCCTCGTGCCGCCTCTTGACCTGCCCTTCCGCCAACCGAAAGCCACAGTTGCGAAACCCCGATGCATCGAGAGCCACGATACGGAAAACCTTCCAGAGACGCCGTCGCCGCCGATCCCATCTCGGGGGATCCAGGAGATCGCCTCCGGCACCCTGCCGGAGAGGGGAATCATCTCCCGGAGGACTCTACGCCGCCATGGTCGCCTCCGGTGTGATGAGTGAGTAGTCTACCCCTGGACTATGGGTCCATAGCAGTAGCTAGATGGTTGTCTTCTCCCCATTGTGCTATCATTGTCGGATCTTGTGAGCTGCCTAACATGATCAAGATCATCTATCTGTAATTCTATATGTTGCGTTTGTTGGGATCCGATGAATAGAGAATACTTGTTATGTTGATTATCAAAGTTATATCTATGTGTTGTTTATGATCTTGCATGCTCTCCGTTACTAGTAGATGCTCTGGCCAAGTAGATGCTTGTAACTCCAAGAGGGAGTATTTATGCTCGATAGTGGGTTCATGCTTGCATTGACACCTGGGACAGTGACAGAAAGTTCTAAGGTTGTGTTGTGCTGTTGCCACTAGGGATAAAACATTGATGCTATGTCTAAGGATGTAGTTGTTGATTACATTACGCACCATACTTAATGCAATTGTCTGTTGCTTTGCAACTTAATACTGGAGGGGGTTCGGATGATAACCTGAAGGTGGACTTTTTAGGCATAGATGCAGTTGGATGGCGGTCTATGTACTTTGTCGTAATGCCCAATTAAATCTCACTATACTCATCATGATATGTATGTGCATGGTCATGCCCTCTTTATTTGTCAATTGCCCAACTGTAATTTGTTCACCCAACATGCTGTTTATCTTATGGGAGAGACACCTCTAGTGAACTGTGGACCCCGGTCCAATTCTCTATACTGAAATACAATCTACTGCAATACTTGTTCTACTATTTTCTGCAAACAATCATCTTCCACACAATACGGTTAATCCTTTGTTACAGCAAGCCGGTGAGATTGACAACCTCACTGTTTCGTTGGGGCAAAGTACTTTGGTTGTGTTGTGCAGGTTCCACGTTGGCGCCGGAATCTCTGGTGTTGCGCCGCACTACATCCCGCCGCCATCAACCTTCAACGTGCTTCTTGACTCCTACTGGTTCGATTAAACCTTGGTTTCTTACTGAGGGAAACTTGCCGCTGTGCGCATCACACCTTCCTCTTGGGGTTCCCAACGGACGTGTTAACCACACGCATCAATATGACATAAAGTATGCATAAAACATGTAGATATCATCAATAATGTGGCATGGAACATAAGAAATTATCGATACGTCGGAGACGTATCAAGCACCAACCACCAAGCCAACTAGGAGGTCTCCCTCCAAGCGTAACAAGCTCACGGTCTCCCACTCGAACTAATCGTGGTGGAGAGCTCAACACTATGCAATGATGCAAAGCAAGAACACTAGAGGTGTTCAAATCCTTCACACTCAAATCCCACCCAAACAACAAATGCTAGGATGAGATTGGAGAGGAAGAACAATGGGGAAAGTCAACAAAAGACTCCAAGATCTAGATCCCAAGAGTTCCCCTCACTTAGAGAAGAAATGGTTTGGTGGAAGTGTAGATCTAGATCTCCTCTCTTAGATCCCTCAAAAATGAGCAAGAATCATGGGGGGGAACAAGAGAGAGAGCAAGTTCTTCAAAGGCAACAATGGAGGAGAGAGAATGGGAAGAACTAGTGATCTCAAGGTGGAAGAAGAGCTATTTATAGCTAGGGAGCAAATAAAACCGTTGGGGGAAAAGTTAAGTGAAAGTGGGCAGAAAAACGGGCCAGAAAACAGCCCAGCCGGCCTGGCAGCCGGCTGACCGGATCTGTGGCCGGACAGGCCGGTCTGGGATCCGGCCCAGCCGGACCTGCAGCCGGGCGGGGCGCGCACCGCGCTGTGCGGCGGATAGGCCAGGAGCGCGTGGGGGAGCAGGCTGTGCAGGGTGGGCCAGGAGGCGGTCAGGCCGGGGCGGGAGCCGGGTGGGCCGGTGGCTATCGGGCCCGTGGCCGGACCGGACCGGGGCCGCCTCAGTAAGGGCCCGGCCGGCGCGCGTGTGCCGGTTTCGGCCGGGTGGGCCGGTCAGGCCGGTCGGCCGGCCGGCTGCCCCCCCTTTTCTTTTTATTCTTTTCTCCTTTTCCCCTTTTCTTTAATAGCAAATGCTCCCGAACTCCGATTCGAATGAAACCAATTTTGTTTGGAAGATAACAACAAATGCTATCCAATAGAAAGTGCAAACTCAAGAATCTGTAGGAGGGGATTTTATCATGAATATAAAAGGTGGAACCTTATATCATGAATAACCGGTAAAATCACCCAACCTCGAAAACGCAATAGAAGATGCATGCGAACTCCGTTTTCGATGAACTTGGGCTTGTTGTAAAGCTAGCAACAAGCTCAAGAACCTTACACATAGAAACACCAAGAAGCAATAAGGATATGCAAAGTATGCAAAGGGTTGAGCTCCCTAAGACGATGTGATCAAGTTACCCAACCGAAAGCCCCTCTTAATAGTGCGGCTATCTATCCTATAATCCGGTCTCCCATCAACCACCTTGAGACCGGTAAAAGGAAAACCTATCAAGGTCATACCTTTGCCTTGCGCATCCCGCTTGATCTTGATGATAACTCTTCAAGCTCTACACAAGCCGGAATGCCTCACTTGATCAATGTTGCTTTGTGAATACTCACAAATGCTCCCCCATACACTATGATGGGAAAGCTCCATTGAAGCACATCTTCACATGTCCATTATCATCAAATGGACGGCAAGCTTCAAGTATGTGATCCACTCAAGATGCTCATCTTGAACTTGCCCAACTCAATCCTTGTATCTTCTCATACTCACATAAGATAGAGCATGGCTAATATTGAGTTCCACATAAGAACTCCATCTTCATTTCTTCTTCTTGATCATATCACATATATATCTTCATACCGATGATCTTGATGCCAATACACAAGATATACCTTTATCTTCATGGCATCCATACTTGAATCCAACACATGGAGTACAAGTAGTACCTATGGAATATTCCTTCATATAAACTCTGAAAACATTAGTCCATAGGGGTTGTCATTAATTACCAAAACCACACATAGGGGCAATGTATCCTTACACCATGAGCAACTCAAATCCTACATTACTAATTATTATAAAAGTCTGTTTGGTCCTCCGGAGGAAAGTACCTTCTCTCTTAACGAGGACTTAACGAACGATATACCCCAAGTTTCTATGGAAGAAAATGGTCTACTAACCGCACCTTATAATGAGGAAGAGGTTCAGAAGGCAATTTTCCAAATGGAATTCAACAAAGCACCGGGTCCTGATGGTTTTCCAGCAGAGTTTTATCAAACTTTCTGGGATATGATTAAATCGGACCTTCTAGATTTGTTCAGTGACTTACACATTGGACAACTAGAATTATTTCGTCTAAATTTTGGTGAAGTAATCTTGTTACCGAAAGTTAATGAGGCAGAAAGGATTCAACAATATAGACCTATTTGCCTCTTAAATGTAAGTTTCAAGATTTTCACGAAAGTGGCCACCATTAGACTTACGGTTGCGGATCATGTTGTCCAGCCATCACAGGCTACCTTTATGCAAGGAAGGAACATCCTTGATGGAGTGACGGTTTTGCATGAGACGGTACATGAGATGCATTCTAAGAAATTAAATGGGGTTATTTTAAAACTAGATTTTGAAAAAGCCTATGATAAAGTCAAGTGGTCTTTCCTACATCAGACACTCAGGATGAAAGGTTTTTCTCCAGAGTGGCGCGCTCTAATAAATGATTTTGTGTATGGAGGTAGTGTCGCAATCCGGGTTAATGATGACACCGACCACTATTTCCAAACACGAAAAGGGTTACGCCAAGGGGATCTGGTATCACCGATGTTGTTTAACATTGTAGCGGATATGCTGGCTATACTCATAGAGCGGGCCAAGTCTGATGGCCAGATTGAAGGTGTGATTCCACATCTGGTTGATGGTGGTTTATCTATAATTCAATATACCGACGATACAATTCTGTTTATGGATCATGATCTTGAAAAAGCTCAAAATCTGAAATTAATTTTGGCGGCTTTTGAGCAGTTGTCAGGATTGAAAATCAATTTCCATAAAAGCGAATTGTTCTGTTTCGGTGATGCCCAAAACGATACGGCTCTGTATACAGAGTTGTTTGGTTGTGGGCAAGGCCAATTTCCTATTCGTTATTTGGGTATTCCGATTCATTATCGGAGACTTACAATCGCGAAATGGAAATTAGTGGAAGAAAGATTACAAAAACGCCTTAGTAGTTGGAAAGGTAAATTGTTGTACCTGGGAGGAAGATTGGTACTCATTAATTCGGTACTCACAAATATGGTATTGTATATGTTATCATTCTTCATCCTACCGAAAGGAATTCTGCATAAACTCGATTACTATCGATCCAGATTCTTTTGGCAAGGGGATAGCGAGAAAAAGAAATATCGACTGGTTAAGTGGAATATAGTTTGTAGTCCCAAAGATCAAGGAGGGCTTGGAGTTCATGACCTAGAGGTCAAGAATTCAGCTCTACTGGGTAAATGGCTGTTTAAGCTACTTACCGAGGATGAGACTTGGCAAACTATTCTTCGGAGAAAGTTGTCGGTTCGAAGACATTATCCCAAGTGGTTTGGAAACCTGGGGATTCACACTTCTAGGCTGGTCTTATGGCGACAAAAATGTCTTTTTTCGCCATGGTACTTTCTCAATCAGGAATGGAGCACAGATACGGTTCTGGGAAGATGCTTGGCTAGACAATGCACCCTTAAGTGAACAGTATCCTGCTCTGTATAGGATTGCTCGTCGCCAAAGTGATACCATTGCCACTGTAATGGCTACCTCACCTCCGAATGTGACGTTCAGACGAGTTTTACTTGGACAAAGACTTGTGGCATGGAATACCCTAATTCACCGGCTTGGAGATATTCATTTATCGCCTGAACCAGACGAATTTAGATGGACTCTTCATGTAGATGGTACTTTTTCCGTAAAATCTTTTTACAATGCGATCCTTCTTTCTGATTTACCAGTTGATAACAATAAGAAGATTTGGAAGATGAAGATACCATTAAAAATTAAATTTTTTTGGATGGTATCTTCGTCGTGGGGTTATTCTCACCAAAGACAATCTTGTTAAGCGGAATTGGCATGGAAGTACACGGTGCGTTTTTTTGTCATCAGGACGAAACCATCAAACACTTATTCTTCCAGTGCCAGTTCGCGAGATCTATATGGTCAGTCATCCAAGTAGCGTCTACCCTGTATCCTCCGACTAGTGTCGCCAATGTCTTTGGCAATTGGCTTCATGGTATCGATTCAAGGTTTAAGTTGCTTCTTAGGGTGGGGGCGCTAGCAGTTATCTGGGCGCTTTGGCTATGTAGAAATGACAAGATCTTTAATGACAAAAAATGCTCTTTGTTGCAGGTCATCTACAAATGTACATGTATTCACCGTTCATGGTTACCTCTTCAGCGAGTGGAGAACCGAGACCTATTTACGGAGGTCTGTACACGGTTGGAGGCTACGGCGAGGGATACTTTTTCCCTACATGGGTGACAGCATAGTCTACGGATAGATGCCCCACCTACACCTTAGGCGTCATATGATTCATCGTTCCGATATGTATCTCGCCTAGTTTTTATTATTTATTCTTTTGGACTTGAGACAACAAACGGCTGTGTGCATCCTGTTTATGCAGATGCTGGATGTAATTGCTTCTTAAAGTAATAAAGCATCCTTTATCGAAAAAAACACTGCTTCAACTTTATATTACTCCAGATCTTTTAGTAGTTGCTTAGTCAATGAATAAAAACGTTGACAGCTGCCACATCACCATGGAAGTATATAAATCAAAAACCCAACGAACTAGTATTATCTTTCTCTCCCAAGTCTCAACCCCTGCTCTGCTGAGTTCTTGCCGCCTCAGACCCAGATCCCCTTTTCCCCCGTTGTAATGATCCAATCCACCTAATCACTCGACCTTCCTTGGATTCAAAGCCTCTCCATTAGTCCATTCCCTCCCCTACAAAGCATCCACTAGGAAGGCGCGAGCTCCCCGGTGCCGTCTGGTCACTCTTCTTCATGGAGCAGCTCACCACACCGAGCAGTAGAAGAAGAGGACCAGCGTAGGCAAGCTCGAGCGAGAGTGGCTGCCACAGCAAGAGAGAGGAAAAAAGAGAAGTAGGGGCAGCCACCATGGGGTCCCCGAAGGCGGCCAGGAGCAAGGCCGGCCAGGGCGGCATCTGGCGCCGCAGGGTCAGCGCGCCCTTCGTCGTCGTCCTGGTGGCGGCCGTCCTCGTTCTCGTCGCCTTCACCGGCCAGTTCGTGCAGGGCCCCGACGGTCAGTCTAGATTCTCCCGAGTCTAAACGTGGACTTCTTCTTCTTTCCTCTCTCGCCATTCGTACGGTGTGTTCTCACTGGAGATTTTCTTTTCTTTTAGCTTCCTCGCGATTCACCCCGGTACATGTGGAGGACAGCATACCCCGGAGAACTCCCACAGATCAAGGCAAGAAGATTTTTAGAGTTCTGTTCGATTGCTTGAGGTCTTGTTCATCGTCTCCTTGTAGTTGCTGACCGCTTCCGGTATGCAGGCTTGGAAACGTCAGATTCGTCAAGGCAAGAAGGGGAGGGGAGTGACCAAAAAGCTAGTAAGCAAATTGTGAATCTTTTTTCCTTTAGTTACTGACGCTCATCAGTTTCGGAATCCAAACTGACTTTGCCGGACTTGATTGGTTCGGTTTTGGAGATGCAGAGCCCGACGAATCTCCGGACGAGGCAATCAGAGAGCAGCAACAGCCTCCAGAGGATACCACCGGTGCGGCATTATTGTTTGTTTCATGGTGTAATTTGACTGATCAGCAGCTAGTCTATAAGTTAGTTCTTCTGCTAATCTTTTTTTACCCTTTCAGAGTATTCGGGGAAGGAATCTGCCCTACAAGTTCAGGAAAATGAAGAGGACATAGTGAAAGAAGCAGGTACATCCTCAGGAGAGTTGTTTGCCTGTGATTGGGTCAGTGCTTGTAGATACATACACTGGTCGGTAGATACTTACAAATATACTGTTCTGGAACTAGTACAACATAGATCTAGTGTTCCACTTCACCAGTTCTCCTGCACAGTGGATTAAGGAAGTAATTATAACTAGCACTGAGTCACATGCTTTAGATGTAAAGTTGATCCATGTGGTGGGCTAAAGCTAAAGAGAATGATATTCTTTAGGTGCACCACATGGAAATGTTAATTTGCTATAGACTCTCTTTCTAGAGGGTAGCAGGTAATTTATCATCCTACTGGTCCACATTGGGATGACTTGTGTTGCACACTAAGTCATTAACATAAAACTTTTTTTTTCTCCTTTTCTGATAATATGAAATTAAGTTTAACACTATTGAAATTAAGATAATATGAAATTAAGATTAACACTATTGATAGGGTAACACTATTGAAATTAAGCATATAAATGTTTCATCATTCTTGATAATATGAAGGTCTAGAAATTAAGATTTAGTAGGGTCTGAATGTGGTACAATGACTTTCCTAGACTAACATAAAATTCTTTCTTAGACAGTTAGCTTGTTATCTGATGGCAGTAATTCAGCTAGTGACCATATGGAGCAAGCCCGATATTTTTCTCAAAATGTCAAGCAAGCCTGGATAAGGGCGTAATACATTGACCACACTAAGTTTTGTACCTCATCAAGAATTTAATGTTTGCCAGCAGAATGATAATAATTTAGGAAAGGAACACTAGAAACCTCTAATTATACTGGCAAAAACATAGAATTATTATTATTTTTGCTCATAACCTGTCAATTCTGAAGAATCTGAACTGCGCAAAATGTTACGATGTTTACTTAGAACAGTATGCTGCTCGTTTAGAGAAATCTTTTCTGGACTCATGACCGTGAAAATAAGTTTTCTTTCCATCTCATTAAGTATACCGCACAATTAAATTTATCTGGTTTAATGGACATCATAGTTTTATTCATGAAGACATGGTGCCCGTGTAGAAGATAGAAGTTTTGTTATTTAGTGTCAGGAGAGAAAGAAGATATGTTTATTCGGCAATACTATCCAATCTTAGAAAAATCGCCTGCTGTGGCTTTATTTGGGCAAAACTATGTTTCACTGGATCTGAAAATTCTGCAAAAATACAGTACGTAAATGTTCTACAAATCTGTAAAATTTGAGTTCAAAACAAATTCAGTTGGGAGGTATGAAAAAATAATCAGCAATGAATAGTGTCAAAAGTACAACATCAACATTCATGCATAATTACTTTTGTTCTTACCTTCTGAATAATGAATTTGAACTTCAAAATGTTCATAATAATAGAACCTTTCTAATATTACCAGATACCACATATTTTTGAGAAATTTTGAAAATATGAACATGGTCTCCACGGAGTTTTCATTGCACCAAAAATAGAAAGTGAGCCTGGGCTACATGTTTTTTATGTTCCGTAAAATTCTGGAAAAAAATTACATGTACATATGGATGTGATCGTTGTATGTAATATGCTGTAAAAGATCATCAGGAATGCAATGATCATAGTGTGAACTTTTAGGCATAAATTTAGATTGGAATATAATGATGGTGGTGTGATTATTCAGTCTAGGCATACCCTTTCTGCATCATGTGGTGTTCTCTTTTGATGATTTATTATTTGCACAAACATCTTGTGACAACACTTGTTAAATATCTTCGATTACTACCAACTACCTCCACTAAATTATTCAATGAGTGCATACCATCAAAACGAGTACTCATTCAAAGTCGGTGATTACCTTTTTTTCTTTCCAAAAATGGCTATATGTTTATGTGGCAATTCCATCCAATCCGCGAAAAATTGCTTTCTCTGGCTCTTTGGTGAAGAAAATTTTGAAAAAAAATCAGTACGTAAAGTAGTTGATGTTCTACAAATGTGTAAAGATTTGAGTTAAGAAATCATCTGGGAGGTATTAAAACCAAAATCAGCAATGAACTGTGAGAAACAGTACAACATCAATATTCATGCATAACTTTTTATTTCATACCTCCGAAAAAAATTATGAGTTTCAACTTCAAATTTCACATATTTATAGAACAAATTTGTAATATACCAGATATTTGTGGGGAAATGCACTTTGGCTCATAGGAGTATTTGCTCCCATTATGTGAATCCACATTTCGAAGTGTCAAAAAATTCGAAACTAAATTTTTATATGTACATCTTGACATTTTGTGTTGGTACACAAATTTTCAAAAAAAGAAAAATATTTTTGTGACTCCTGTAAAAAAGACAAATTTTGATGCTATAATACGACTAGGTACAGTGTATTTTTTTGTCTTTTTTGTACACATCACATATAATGTTGTTTTTTCACGAAAACTTGTGCATGGACATAGAATGTCCTGATGTACACCAAAAAATTTATGTCAATTTTTTTTGACATATTAAAAATTATTTTTTAATTATTTTGTATAATGGGAGCATTTGCTCCTATGAGCCAAAACGCCACCTCCATATTTGTGAGGTTTTTTTAAAACAATTGAATATGGTTTACAGAAAATTTATTGTAACTTGGTGTTGCACCGAAAGTGCAAAAGTAAGCCTGGGCTACATGGAAGCTGAATTTGTGACAAGCTCGAAAATAGTATTTTTGAAGTTCAAAAATTTCTGAAAAAAGTTACACGTACGTATGGATGTGATCGTTCATATGTATTTTTGATGTTTGCTGTAAAAGATCATCAGGCATACAATGTGATCATTCAAAACTAGTATTCATAGAATTATTTCATACTGACATATACTGATCTTTCAAAGTTGGTGGTTACCTATTTTTTGCCAAACAGGTTCAGCACCATACACCAAGTGCACACCTCCATCCAGCACGACGGTCTGTGACCTTTCCAACCTGCGCTTCGACATATGTGAGCTGTGCGGCGATGCTCGCACCATTGGTCAGTCGTCCACTGTCATGTATGTCCCGCACACACAAATTTCTGATGGTGAAGAGTGGAGTATCCGAGCTCAGTCCCGGAAGAACCTTCCCTGGATAAAGAAGGTGACCGTCAAATCTCTGAATACCTCGCAACCAGCGCCAAGATGCACCTCCAAGCATGCCATGCCAGCCATTGTATTTGCCCTTGGTGGGCTCACAGCAAATGTCTGGCACGACTTCAGTGACGTCCTTGTTCCACTGTTCCTCACCGCCCGCGAGTTCGACGGGGATGTTCAGTTCCTCATCACCAATAACCAGCCCTGGTTCACCAAGAAGTACTCGACAATCCTGAGCAACCTCACACGACACGCCATCATCGACTTTGACTCCGACAACCAGGTCAGGTGCTACCCGCATGTCATCGTTGGTCTGAGGAGCCACGGAGACCTCGGCATCTATCCAAACCGGTCACCGCAGAACTACACGATGATGGACTTCCGGCTGTTTGTCCGGCAAGCCTATGGTTTGGCGGCACCGGAAGTGGGCATACCCTACAGGGCCGACAGAGACGACCCTGACAAGAAGCCCCGGGTGATGCTCATCGACCGGGGCAAAACCCGGAGGTTTGTCAATGCAGCATACATCATCCAAGGCCTGGAGTGGTTCGGTTTCGAGGTGGTTATGGTCAACCAGAATAAGACCGACTCCAGCAGCCTCGACGAGTTTGCCCAGCTCGTCGACTCGTGCGACGCGATCATGGGCGCGCACGGTGCGGGCCTGACGAACATGGTGTTCCTGCGGTCAGGGGGTGTGGTTGTGCACGTCGTGCCACACGGAGTCGAGTTCATGGCCGACGCGTTCTATGGCGCGCCGGCACGGGACATGGGCCTAAGACATGTGAAGTACAGCATCAGCCCGGAGGAGAGCACGCTGCTGGAGAAATACGGGTGGAACCATACCGTGATCAAGGATCCTGAGGCTGTTAGGAGCAGTGGTGGGTTGGAGAAAGTTGGGGAGGTCTACATGTCCGAGCAGGACATCGTGCTCAACATGACCAGGTTTGGGCCTATTTTGCTGAAGGCGATAGATTTCATCATGTAGGTGTATGAGGTTTTTGAGGTTAGATTTTGGTTTTTTTTTTTTGGTTAGCTACGATATTTTTACAGTTTTTACTAGAAAAATAACTTTACACTTAAATTGTTTTTTGGGAGATAGTGATCATTGTTGTTCTGGAGCTCTGTTGTATAGGATTGGATGTGTAAGATTTGAAATCACGATGTGGAGTGCTGAGTTCAGATTTATTTTACCACTTCATCGTGACGTGCTCAACTGAAGTCTGTACACTATACTGTTCTTCCTTACTTAGTTGCTTGCAGACTTGCAGAAGGAAACTTTATGTGGATGTTTCACCTGAAATGTTGATGATTTATTCCCCATGCCTGGCATCTTTGTCAGTTAAATTCTATTTGGCTGTGAGTATCCTTGGATGTTCGAAAGAACAAAAGGGTGATGAAATTATAATGAAAAGGGTGATGAAATTATAATGAATTCTTAATGTGGATGTTTTTGCCTGATGCCTGGCATATTCTTTCATAAAACTGTGGTTGTGCGCATCCGTTGATGCAAACTCAGGGATGTTCTGACCTTTCCCTTTTGAAGGAAAACAAAATTGTCCATTCAGGGCATTATGGTGAGTTCAAATTGTCCATTCAAACCAAATCTGAGAAACCTAGATAGTATTATTGATTGCCAACTGCAACGAGGGACGTCATTGGTGTGTACCCCGTCGGTCCCTGCAACAGGGTTCCAAGGTCCAGGCTAGCAACTTTAAACCCCATGGTGTCCACCACCCTCATAAACCCTCCTGCAGTAGCAGACTCAGCAGCTGGGGCAGCTCCAAATTAAGCTGAAGATCAGCGATGCAAATGCACACACCATTTAGCACCACTCATCAGCAGCACATTCTTTTGATCTGAAACAACCAATGTATGATGAGTGATTCAGGGCAGCTACTAGCTAGTAGCTGCGCCTTGGATCATGAGCCGCAGAGCAATCACTGAATGATACAATATGTATGCTTCAGAGTTCAGGGCAGGTAGCTAGCTACACCTTGGATCATGAGCCACAAGGGAATTACTACCATCTTGTGCTGAGTTGTGCCATGTGGAGTGCCGTTCCCTCTGGAAGATGAATGTGGATTTAGTACTGCTCCTACTGCTGCTATTGATGTTAATTACCAACCTTGGACCATCCAAAGATCTGTGCTGCCCACATTGACAATTTGGTTTTAGTCCTAGTAGAAGATTACTCCACTACTCTACTCGCCACATGCAGGCTCTCACCAATGATCACCACTTAAATCCTCACAATTAAGCCTCTCTAGACCCTAGTTAGCCAAGACAAAACCCCTTTTCTCATTTTAAGTTTTGCAGTAAAAAGTAGGGAGTCGTTTTTGTTTGGTACAGAATTTACTGGTATTTAACCCTCAGCTTCCCTGAACAAACCCACATGATTGAAGCAGTGAGAGGATGAGAAATCCATCATGCTGAGATCATTGCATCAATTTTCTTCCACTTGTTGTAGCCGAGAGCTTCTGATTCTTCCCCCACCTGCTGATCATCTCTGAAGACGTACGCTTAATGGAGCAGTGCTACTAGTGGTGGTGGTGCTGCAGAATTGTAGCGTTTCTTGTGCAGATCGATGGGCAAGGCGGCCAGGTGGCTGAGAAGCTTCCTGACCGGCAAGAAGGGCAAGGGCAAGGGGAGAGGAGGCGACGGAGGACCGTTGCCGTCGCTGCCGGCGCCGGCCGCCAAGGAGAAGAGGCGATGGAGCTTCCGGCGTCCGGCGCCGTCGGTGAGCGGCAGGGACACGATGAGCACGGCGTCCGGCTACCAGGGGCATGGCCAGCTCGCGTCCACGTCGTCGTCACACTGCTTCTCGGCCGATGTGCACGTGGTGGCGTCGGTGCAGGAGGACCAGCTTGAGCATGTCGCCGTCCCTGTCCCGCCACCGGCCGAGGCTGCGATCGTTGCGGCTGCGGCGAGATCGGAGAACGGTGGCTACGCCGAGGTGGCCGCCGCCGTCAGGATCCAGTCGGCCTTCCGATCGTACCTGGTAAGTGACGCGACGTACATTCGTATGAAAATGGAAGTGCTGCTCTGACTGAAAATGGATATGCGATGCGCGTGCAGGCGAGGAAGGCGCTGTGCGCGCTGCGAGGAATGGTGAAGCTGCAGGCGATGGTGAGGGGCCAGCTGGTGCGGCGGCAGGCGGACGCCACGCTCCGGCGCATCCAGGCGCTCGTCGCCGCCCAGAGGCGCGCGCGCGCCGAGCGGCTGCGGCTCCGGCTCCTCGAGGACGGCGGCGCGCCCACGAGCCGCCGATCGCCGCAGCACTACCTGCAGCACCGCTCCCCTCGGAAGACCGTCGCGGAGGCGGACGGCGCGCGGCACAGTAGCTGCTGCTCGACGCCGGGGAAGCGCGATCTGTACAGCAGACACAACCAGAGGGCCTCGCCGGCGACGCGATCGGAGAACACGAGCGCGCGGACGTTCAGCGACCGGTTCGAGGAGGAGCACTACTCGGCGTCGGCGGCGTCCTTCTCCGCGGCGGGGTCCGAGGCGAGCTGGCGCCACCATCGAGCCAGCGCCAGCTACATGGCCAACACGGAGTCGTCGCGTGCCAAGCAGGCGCGGTCGCAGAGCGCGCCGCGGCATCGCCCCGAGCCTGCCTCGCCGTCGCCGAGCGGGCGGCGAAGGGCTTCCCTGGACCCGCGGGACCTCGCTGCCGGCCAAGTTGGTCAGGCGCGCGCCCCCTCGCCTGGCAGGAGCTCCGTCGACGCGCGCGGCGCGCGGGAGGCCGAGCGGTAGCGAGTGCGGGTCGTCGTCGAGCACCGCGTTGCTGCTGGCCTCGGCCGCCGCGGCGCGCATTGCAAGTTGATCGCCGCGGAGGCTCTCAAGGTTAAGCGAGACGGGCACGGGCGGCGTCGGCGTGTGCTCGCGGTGGTTTTGGTGTTGAATTGGGTGACAGTGACGATCTTCTTATTTTTCGAAATGAGTGACGATCTTCTTAGCCTGGCAATTCCTTCTTTTAATGATTTAGTTGCAAGCATTGGCGGAGCCACGATTTGAACTGAGCCGGGTCGAACAAATAAGCTCTAAACTTTTTTGGGGCAAAAAATCACATGTAACCAACAAAAAATGGTCCAAACATATGCATTTGTCACATTTCACCGAGTAGAAGTACAAACTGACTAAAAAACAAGAATTAGATACAAAAGTGCTACATTTTAAGGAGCTATTATCATACCATTAAGTAGATTCCATGCTGGGAAGTCGAAATCCACGAGGAAGATGACCTCTATGGTTATTGTAGGCATGAAAATGAAGCATAATCTTCTTGTCATCAATTTGTGCAAATATCTCTTTCTCAACATAGCAAATCATCAAATCATTGAGCCAATCATCCCCTATCTTGTTTCGAAGACCTGATTTTATAATCTTCATGGCCGAGAAAACCCTCTCTACTAATGTTGTTGCCACATGCAATGTTAAAGCTAGAATAATAAGACGGTAGACCAATGGAAATGTCAAATGATATCTTTTCCGAACCAACTTGAGAGCAAGATCACTCAAACTATCACAAGCTATGAATTCAGGAGTTCTGTTCATGACATCAACATATATGTTCAGTTCATCAACCAATAGACAACAATCATGTGAAGAGAAATCAGCAGAGTATATGGTAGCAAGCTCAACTAGCATATCATTGTCAAAGCTGTTGAATGAGTCTCTAGGATCAAGGCATGAAGTGCACAATAATAGGCGTGTAGAAGTTCCAGAAAATCTGTGATTCATCTCAACTATGTTTTTGTCAAGCACCTCAATAAAAATTTGTACCTTGTAATGGTGCAAGCAAGTAACCATCTTGCGTGAGCTCCTTGAGTAACCCCTAGCTGCAATGTTATCATCCATATTCAGTACCATAATGTTGCCTGTTTCCGTTCGTGCGGGGCAGGGAGAGAGCGATGGGGATTTTCTTCCCCAAAAAGTGAGCCGGGTCGGTTGCCCACGCTCGACCCGGTGTTGGCTCCGCCAATGGTTGCAAGCACAAATCACGATGCAATCAAATGATGTAAAACTTGACTGAGCACAAATTTAGTTCTCAACTAGCTAAGAACTATAGCAAATTCTTTAAAATAATGTTATTTTTAAAGCAGCTCAAACACATATATTTAAGCTGCTCCAAAAAACGAAGCGCACCTCCGTCCCCCAAGCTGGCCCTTGCCGTGGTGGCGGTGGGCCCAGCTACTGAAGGTGGCTTGGGGGCTCGCATTCTCTAAAGGAGGCGCCGATGGTTTCGTCGGAGCAACTGGGACGATGACGATCAGCTCATCGACGCGTAGAAGCTGAGGCGGCAGCCTCGGGAAGCCGTGGTGTTCTCCCTCGTCGTTGTGGAGGTGGCGGTGGTCGGGCCGTGGCTGGTGTGGGCAGGGCATGGCCATATCTATTTGTGGCCTAGAAGTACGTGCAAATTTGAACAATGAGGCAGTAAAATAGACTTTCTGAAGGTACCGAACCTATTCTCAATGGTACCAGATAGAAAAGAGAACCTATAAAAATGGACAGATCCTAGAGCTACTGGGATGAGTGATCAAAGGTTTCAGATAGTTTTCATCTTGGAAATGTATATTCCTAGTAGTTCCAATATCAAAAGAACTCGGAGGTTCCAGAACTAACACAACACACCCACCGAAAAGAGTTGGACATAAAACTGCTATGCTAAGTTCCTACTCGAGGGTGTCGAAACAGAACTTCTCTTAGAATTATCGGCCGTAGACAAATAGAATTCTTAGACATGAAACTTGGAGTATCGGAGGTTCTGGCTAGTACACCTGCTCGGTAGTACCCAAGTAGATTTTTTTTCCAATAAGAGACCCTTTATTATTTAAAATGTCTAAGCATTACACCTAGCCTAGGATGCATACAACCACACACCACTCATAGTAACAAACTAACAATCCAACCAAAAGGTACAATACACGAGACATGATGAAACTGCAAGAACTCCTAAGATGGTGAAGGACCAATCCTACTATTATGAGGCCACCCATGCATGTTGGATCATGAAAAAATCCTTCGCCGTGTACTCTAACCGCGTAGACACCTTAAGAGACAACCATGTATGGAGCAAAATACTGCACCGATAGATAATCTTCAAAATAGAAGAATTTTTATCGTCAAATACTTTATCGTTTCTACATAGCCAAAGCGACCAGATAACAACAAGCGCTTATGTACCGTAAACGTATGAATCACCCCATTAAGATAGTTATCGAAAATATTAGCATCGTTACGTGGCAGGTATAAGGTAGAACCTATTTGGATGATTGATCATATAGATTTTGCAATATGGCATCGAATGAATACATGTTTTATTGTCTCGTCATGATGACAAAAGACACACTTTTTTTACTTCCTTGCCATTTTTTTTTGCAAGATTATCTTTAGTAAGAATCACATCGCGACAAAGATACCAAAAGATCTTTGTCTTCATCGGTATCTTCATCCCACAAATTTTATGAATATTAGCTGCCGACTCTAAAGGTTGAATCAATGCTCTATACATGTACTGAAGTGAATATACCATTCCTTCTAAGGTTCCACCGAAAATCGTCTACCCCCCATCTGACAGTTGAACTAATGCTAAACGTTGTAGTAACGCGTTCCAAGCTGTAAGACGGGCCCCTTCCAGATCCCTTCTAAACGTCACAGTGGGTGCTGACCCACCTCGAAGGAAACAAATACATGTATGAAAATGTTTTCCTATCAGTCTCTTAATCTCACTAAGTCGGAGGTACCAAAACAAAAGTAGAGATTGGATATTTTCTAGTGAATTTGAGAGGAAAACTTTGTGATTTTCTGCACTGGTTTATTTCTCTTTGATCTTCCAAGGCCCCCTCTTGATAGTAACCATACTTATGACTCAAGAAAATTGAGATTACAAGTCGAGGTAGCCTATATAGTGTCACCATGGACATAATCTACTTACCAGTATGAATGAAAGCTTGAAACACTTATAACAAAGGTTAGATATGTAATTTTCTTGTCATGGATCATCTAAAACCTCTTTAGGGGTCCTAGATGTACTATCAACTTTGACTTTGAATTTTCACATCCTAGAGAATTGTATGGGAATCCGATATCCTCTGTTTTCAAACTGCCATAAACGGATACAACATCAAATCCCTTATTTCCGAGCAAGCATAATCCTTCTCATATGTTGACTTTACAACATAACATTCAGCCTTGAGCTGATCTTTAGGGTATCACTATCACCCACCAAGCCAGGTACATCAAAATTCAGTTTAAACGAGAAAATCTTTGAATTGAAGGGAGATCATAATAACAAAGGCGTACTTCGGTAAGTACACAAACCATGCAACGAGGCGTAGCGCAACACGAACTAAACTGTAATTACCATAGTTTATCAGGGGGCAAAGAGGAAAGGAAAATAGTTGGGCGTGGTATATATGCAAAATACTCGGCGGAGGCCACTCGACTGGCGTTCCGCGAAAACCGAGAGAGAGGCCGGAGAGCGGAGAGCGAGCGAGCCGCGGCGCTGGGCGGACGGACCACCGATCGCCGCCGTCACCCCCGCCCCACGCACGAACCCTGCCGGCCGGCGCGCGTCGGATCGAGCGGAGATCGATGGCGGAGGATGGCGCGGCAACGGCGGGGACGGCGGTGCAGCTGATCGACGGCGAGGGCGGGTTCGCGACCGACTCGGCCGAGCGGTTCATGGCGGCCGCGGGCGTCGCCGAGTGCGGCCTCTCATACGCCGTCGTCTCCATCATGGGGCCCCAGAGCAGCGGTACGTACGTGCGTTACGTGCTCCGATCGGTCATCGGTCGAATGGAGCTAGCGCTCCCCTCCGCGCTCGCCGGCCACGTGTTTGATCAAATGCATCCGCATTGCGGCAGATCTGTTGCGTGCTCTGTGTTGTGCATTGGTCGATCGATCCGGCTAACCGCCAGGTTGATGCGGTTGCTAGATAGACCGACGTCGGCTCGAGTAAAATAATAACATTCCGAACTCAAAAAACTGGCAGCACAAGGTTTCCAGTTGAAAGGCTAATATCATAGGGATTACGCGTGGAATGATTGATTGTTTACTTCAGTAGTGCACGCCGTGGAAATTCCGCATTGCTATTGTGTGGTTTTGCTATTTCTACCAAGTTATGGTCGGATTTGTAGTATCTGTAAGTCACCATGCATGGTTTTCCTTTTCTACTGAGCCCTGCCCCTTGTGTAGCATTATTTTGATCATTTGGGTAGCTTGCAACCTCAACTGGGTGACATGAGTATATTTTCAAGTACGTGTTTCTGCATATCTTCTTGGAAGCTCTGAACTTGCTGACAGCGAGTGACAGATCTCAAGTAAGTGTAGGGCATTGTTTTCCCATAGCATCTGTCTTCGCAGTCAACAGACGTGTTATGTGAGCAATGAATAATGATAAATGCACTGTATGTCCTATTTTCTTGTACTAGGTTATTTGTTTGTATTCTCTGATATTAAACTGTTATTTTCATCATTTGGCTGACTGCCTAACACTGTACGTAAAAATATTGCCTGATACGTGCCAGTTATGGATTTTCTGCCCTTTTCCACAAATCGGAACTACATAGTTTAGTATCGATTTCCTTGGGATTTATTTCTATCATGCTTTATATTTTGAGCAGGAAAGAGTACCTTGTTGAACCAGCTCTTTGGAACTAATTTTATGGAGATGGATGCATTCAGGGGAAGGTATAGACATGTTTCATGTTTGTTTACCAGACATGATTACAAATTAATTGTTGCCTTACGCTGTTTAATAAGAATAAATAATTGAGCAAATATAGTTCTCTTTCTTTCATTTTCCCCTCTTATTATGAAACTGCATGTGTCAAATGCGGTATACATTTCTGTTTTTTTAGGTAAGAATGCTGATAGTATATTTCTGTCGTTAGGAGCCAAACTACCAAAGGTATATGGATGGCACACTGTGTTGGTATCGAGCCCTGTACTGTTGTGATGGATTTGGAAGGTACTGATGGAAGAGAAAGAGGAGAGGTATGCTTACTTACACAATGAGAGTTCCCTATCATTTTATTTAGCAAACTTCTTTTCCAAACAGACATCTGAATGCATGTCATGTTGTATTATAAGAAGACCTCCAAAATAGCATAACATGAGGTTCTCAACATGTACAAAGCAACAAAACCGAACGTAGTAAGGAAAACTAAACTTACAAAACTAAAAGAGAACCAAATTAACTAGGAAAGAAACCAGCTCGATCACTGCTAGCAGGGTTAAGCAGGAATCAACGCGTCATGTACCTTTGCGTGCGGAAAGCACGTCTCTTAATGCAACTGCCCGTGCCTACTTACAGATTTCATCCTAGATGTTGGGAGTTTGCTAGCATGTAGGTTTCCTAGCTTTAGCAAAACTTTTTTAGAAGCAAGGTGCAACATTAGTGGACTGTTAGTAGTTTATGGATATGTAGCTAGTTATTCTATCATATGGCTTCACATAACAATCACCAAACACTGTCAGTTAGACCTAGCTGAATAGAAATATATAACACTATACAAAATTTATATTTCTGTCTGTCAATGCTTGGTGTCCTGAACAGAAAAACTCGGAAGTTAGATATGAAGCAGGACAGGTTCAAGAAATGATACCTCATGTTAAGAGAAGATTGCTTCCTTTTGTCATTTGTAATATGTTACCTATACACAGTCAGGGCGTCAGGCTCAGTTTTGTGCATGGAACGTTTTCCTCCTGTGGTATAACATTATCTTTGAATAGCTTGCATAATTTAGTTTACAAACAGCACTTTGCATTGTTAATTCATTTGGCTCTTTAAGCAACAAATGTAAACGTGGATGATCTTCCAGTGCAATGAGTAAAAATCAACCTAAGATGTTTGATTAGTACTTACGTTTTAAAAGGTGACCTTGCACGGTTGAAGCAGGTTGATCATGTTGTATGGATTAGCCTTATTAAATGTAATGCTGCAAGGTTAACGGGGCACCTTTTCTTTCTGACAATTTGTGTGTTTTGCCTCATTTTAGGATGATACTGCATTTGAGAAGCAAAGTGCGTTATTTGCTCTTGCAATTTCGGATATAGTTCTGATTAACATGTGAGTCATTCTCTGTGATCCAACTGTATGATGCTGCACAACTCTCTTGATATTATGATAACTATTGCTTATAGGTTGATGCCTTAGTATTGTGCACTTATTCACTATCTTTGTATTATAGGTGGTGCCATGATATTGGTCGGGAACAAGCTGCTAATAAGCCTCTTCTGAAGACAGTGTTTCAGGTACCAAGGTGTAACCTCTCTGTTCTTTCAGCTATACCCTTCCATGCAAATGGATATGTAGTCCTGATGTACTTGTAAAATTCTGACAACTCGGTATGCAGGTCATGATGCGTTTGTTCAGTCCCCGTAAGACAACATTATTATTTGTTATACGTGATAAAACCAGGGTTTGCCTCTCCTTTGTTCTCTTTCCAATTTTGAAAATATTTACTACAATGTTTTTTGCAAGCTATTGGTAATATTCTCTTTGATCCATTTACTTGGTTGAATGTCAAATACATCATTCTTTTCATGTAGACTCCACTTGAACATCTAGAACCAGTTCTAAGGGAGGATATTCAAAAGGTGTTGGCATCCTCGTCCTTTTAGAACTTTTCATCTTTATTACCCTCAGAATACTTTTCAGCCTTTCATCTTTGTTTATTAGTTTTTGCCATTTTCTATTCCTAATATTGTCTCACATTTCGTCAGATATGGAACTCGGTTCCTAAGCCAGAGGCACACAAGGATACTCCTCTCAGTGAATTTTTTAATGTGAGCTTTTAAATTTCGTTATGAAATATTGATTTATTTAAATATTTTATTTACTTCTTATAATGTTTTTTGTAAATACAAAGGTGCAAGTCACTGCATTGCCCAGTTTTGAAGAAAAAGAAGAGCAATTCAGAGAGCAGGTAGCTGAAAACCACTTGAAACTTGTTCTGTAAATGTTTTCTTACATTGAAATTCAAAATATTTTTTACGAATAAAGAATGAATATTAAGGCATTGCTTTTCAAGCACTTAATTTTACTTCCACCAGGTTCAACAACTTAGGCAGAGGTTTGCGAATTCAATTGCACCAGGAGGTCTTGCAGGTGATAGGAGAGGGGTAGTTCCTGCTTCAGGTTTCTTGTTTAGTTCACAACAGATTTGGAAAATTATTCGAGAGAACAAGGATCTCGATCTTCCTGCTCACAAGGTACACTTCTCTTTCTGTTAGGCACTAAGACAGTTGATGTACACTGGGTCGGTATTACATGAATCACAAACATGATTAGTTAAAACAGTTTGCTGCAATTATATACAATTTAATTGAAGAAGCCAACTCAAACATGTTCTTTGTTAATTTATTTCTGTTTGCTTCATCATGCAAGGTAATGGTTGCTACAGTCAGGTGTGATGAAATTGCAAACGAGAAGTTTGGCTGCCTAGCTTCGGATGCAGTATGAAATTGTCACTTCAAGATAATATAATATTCAAAAATGTTTTTGGTTCACTAATATGTTTGCCGTTTTTAGGAATGGCTGGAATTAGAGAATGCCGTACAGTCAGGTTCAGTACAAGGTTTTGGGAAAAAACTTGGCTACATTGTGGACGTTCACATGCAAGAGTAAGCCTTGTTTGCTTTAAATCGTTCATTCTGGTGGTTTGCTCAACATGATTCCTATTCCTTGAAACCGCACAAGAAGTTAGTGCACTAAATCTATTTGGTTACATATTATGCCCACTATCTTCAATACATCTACTAGTAGATTGATAAACATGTACTCCATACTTCAGAGAGACAGTCCCTAAAATTTCCATCATTCCTGACATATGAAAAATATATTTACCAAAGAACTAATATTAGCTTACATTCCTTAGAGTCGCACATAAAAATCTTGGTATCTTTCTTTTCTCTGCGATCCAAACACCAAAGTACTGACATCGAAGCTAGAATTTGCTACTTTTCTGGTTGCCTTAGTCCTAGATAATTCATATTTCGTGAGAGCGCATGAGTAAATCTTTGTATTAGTTAGTGATGTCGTGAAACTTCTGCTTATGACTAAAAACTTGATGCAATATCTTTTAGGTATGACAAAGAAGCTGTCTATTTTGATGAAGCTGTTAGGAACGCCAAACGGAAAGTGCTGGAATCTAGAATACTGAATGTAAGGTGCTCTTGTACATCAGTATTCTTTCACCACCACAAAATAATATCATAGATCTTTTTAATTATGTGCAATAATTGAAAATTCAACTTTCTTGAATGCGCATATCCCAAGATTCTTTCCTATGCCAAATACTAGCAGTCTTATTGGGCATGCCTCCTTTCGTGCTACGTCTTACCTCACTAATTTTGTCCTACATTCTTGCAGCTTGTTCAACCTGCATTCCATAAAGTGTTGAGCTATCTACGTGGTAAAGCTCTTGAGAAATTTAAAAGCGATCTTAATCTATTGCTGGAGAATGGAAAAGGTTTTGCAGCATCTGTTCGGGAATCTACTGAATCCTCTGTCAACGAATTTGATCAAGGGTGTGCAGGTAAAATTATACTATTTCCCGATAATGGTAGAATTGTTTCCAGGATTACTATGAAATGAAGATGTAATAGTCATCACATATTCACATACTTGTTTTGAAGTGGTATGATGTCCTGAAAAGTACAAGTTGAATATTCTAAGTCGGAAGAGTACCATTAGTTTGTCTAGTGCTGGTATGCAAGTGCTCCTATCCTAACACCTGCAAATTATGAGTCATTCTTTCACTGTTTCTTTGGTGTACCAACCCTGTATCATTCTTTGACTGTTTCTTTGTTGCACTAACTCTTTAAAGTGAAACTGCAATCTGACAAGTCTTTTGATTAGATGCTGTAATCAAGCAGGCGGATTGGGACTATTCTAAAATGCTAGAGAAAGTTCGGCGTGATATTGAAGAGCATGCATTTTCAATTTCTGAACGCAAGCTATCAGAACTAACAAGCCGTGCTAAGGTTAAGTACAGCAATCTAGAAGAACGACTTTTTTATTAGAATTTCAATACATACTATGCATCTGAATAATTTTGGCACATGCTATATAGCATTTGGTTACCATGTATTAACAATTCAAGTTCCATGTACGCGCAGGAGAAACTAAGAAAAGCACTTGTTGAACCTGTCGAGTCTCTTTTTGATGCCGCCAGTCAAACAACTTGGGAATCAATAAGAAATCTTTATAAACGTGAGACAGAGGCTATCCTGCCAGAGTTTCTGAATACCCTTTCTGGGTTTGAAATGGAAAGTGCTGTGTCAGAAGGAATGGTGTCGAAATTAAGGGATTATGCCCGAAGTATCGTGGAAAATAAAGCTAAAGAAGAAGCTAACAAAGTTTTGATGCATATGAAGGAGAGGTTAACAAATTATCTTATTTCTTGCGCCTTCTACAATTCAATTTTACAACCTCATGATAAGTTTTCCTGCTATTGCTAGGTTCACAACGGTGTTTAGTCATGACAAGGATTCAATGCCAAGGGTTTGGACAGGAAAGGAAGATGTTCGTGCAATAGCCAAGGATGCTCGATCTGCTGTATAGGACTCACGCTCTTCTAACATGACAAAAAATATTCTGTATCACTTTGTTTCGTTGTTAAGTGGTCTTATACTGACGTTGCAGGCTCTCAAACTTATGTCTGTGTTAGCTGTCATTCGCTGGGATGACAAGCCAGATAGGATTGAAAACATCCTCATCTCAACACTTCTTGATAGTCTTGTCGAATCAAAGAGTTCAAGTGCTACTTCTGGTGATCCACTTGCTTCAACCACTTGGGAAGAGGTAGATTTGTGTTTATTTGTTCTCCATGCAGCAATAAATCAGAATGCTTATATCACTTTGTGAAACAATTGAAACAGGTTCATGCAAAGCATACACTTATTACTCCAGCTCAGTGCAAGTCACTGTGGAAGCAGTTCAAATCAGAAACTGAATTTACCATTACACAAGCAGTAACGGCCCAGGTGTGCATTTCATGTATCTCTTTTATCTTTGATAGTGTATGTACTACTATTCAGAGATATTGTGCTAGCATGGTGTTTATTTCTTTTGAGGAACCATGTAAGGGTGATGCCTTTGCATTAAGAAGTAAAGAGTTTTAGCATGTCTCTAGAGTTGCAGTCAGACAAGCTTGCATTTCGAAGAATTCAGTGCTCCTCACTATAAATTGGATCACTTGTGACTCTCTCCTTTTTCTAGTGGGTGAATTAGATCTCTATTTTCTTATGGTGCTTTCTTTTTTCTAGTGGGTGAAATAGATTCCTATTCTATTACCGTTGACTTGGACTATTTTCATGTCACTCCAGCAAGCTCACAGGCGCGCTAATGGTGGAATGCCTCCCCCTTGGGCGATGGTTGCTATCGCTATTCTTGGTTTTAATGAGATCATGGCGCTACTGAGGTACCTAGCTCACTACCTGCAGTGTGTGCAGTGGTTTCTTAAGTATTAACATGGTGCTGCCATTTTTTTTCCTGCTGCACAGGAACCCAATATACCTGTTCTTGCTATTTGTGGGTTATTTAGTTGCCAAAGCTTTAGCAGTGCAGCTAGATATCGGCAGAGAATTCCAGAATGGCATGGTAAGGTTTGAATATTTGTTATTAGGAAGAACATACATATTTTTTGTTGTACAAAGTTACTGTGAAAATCATCTGTACCTAAGGTGCATTTAAAAAAATGTACAAAATGTCAACTAATTCCTCACCTACTATCTCTTGATGACTGCGTATGTTACATCAGAAAGCAGCATATTGCGGTGCAAGCACGGGTTCACAGACCAGTAAACTGCACTGTCTATTATTGAGCTACTTTACAAAATAAATAAGTTAGGACAGTACCGGCATTGGGAGGCATGGGTTCTTATGTTCCTAATATCAGTTCTTCATTGAATAACGTTTTATAGGGAGGCAAAAGAAACTTATTCACTAGCTTTAACTCTGTCCATTCCAAGATAAGCTTGTGACAGATTGAACTGAACCACATTTATGTTACACTGTAGGTTCCTGGGATTATTTCTGTTTCAGCGAAACTACTACCTAGTATGCAGAATCTTCTAAGGAAGGTCGCAAGTGATCAGCAGCAGCAACAGCAAGGGCAGCATCAGCAGCAACATGGGCAACAGCAGCACCGCCCTCAGACCACAGAAGCTCCGGAGCCCCAGCCACCGCTACTCCTAAGCCCCAACAGTTCAATGAGAGAACTGCGGAGGCTACATATGCCACCAAGCCCTGTGCGCAGATCTTTGTCATCTCCATCACACTCCTCGTCGTCGTCACCCTTGGGATCACCCCGGAGAGTTTCAGAGGACCAGAAACCAAGACGAGCACTTGAGCCTGAAAGCGAGTCCAGCAGCACCTACTCGATAGTGTGATCCTGGGTGGAGACGGGGAAATGGGGTATGAACATCTTGTTGGCCCATTAGAACGCATATAGCAAAGATCTTCGTTAGTAGATATCCAGAGAGAAAAACGTCTCCTGCAAAATTTTGAAAGGAGTGCCAGTTTTGTAGAATGGACAAACAACTGTCACCATACTGCCATTTCATCAGTATGTATAGAACTGTAGAAGCATAGAGGAAGGTACTAGTATTGAAACCTAGGACAAGAATCTGAACCATACTTGCAGAGTTTCAGTGTTGCTGTCTATCTTTTTTCATGACATACATACCTTGATATAGTTGGTGCTTGTTCAGGATTAGCATCCTTGGCGTGGATATTCTAGCTCGGTAGTTTCTCAAACCATGCTCACCTTTTCTTTTGAGGGTGTTTCACCATCAGGAATATGCCATAAACTGATGGAGCCGACGGTTCTTTCAGAAAATATTGATATTTTGGTCTCTTCTTTTCACGCACATACCAAAAGGTCAATTCTCCGTTGATGATGCCACCCACATTGTAAAAAGAAATCTGTTGTAACCATTGTGTGATTCAAGAAAATTTCGGTTGCAACCAGACGGCACGAATCTATCCAGCTTAGCGCCTGACATAGCTCCAACCTGCTCCCTGTGTGTCCATGGAATAGCGTATTTCCAATTTTTTTTTTAAAGTTTGACCGTGTTTATAGAATATGCATCAACATTTATGCCATTGCCACCAAACTAGTATCATTAGATTCAGGACAAAATATATTTTCATCATATAGCTATTTGGCGTCATAAATACTGTTATAATTTTGTGTAAACTTAATCAAAGTTTGAAATAGTTTGACTAGCCAAAAAAAGATGGAAGTATACTCTTTTGTGGATGGAGGGAGTATCAAGCAAGGGCGGGCGGACTTTCTACACCGGCACCATGCTTTCTGCCCGCCATTCCCGATTCTTCACGTCACCTCAATTCAAGCGACTTTGACTTGAATTCCATGACGCTATCGTTGTGCTTTGATTTTCCCGTGAAATCAGAGGGTGAGGAAATGTGGCAAGCCCGACAAGCTGACGGCAATACCTGCAGCTGTTGGTGACGTGGTCATCACCACCAACACGAAGACCAGGAAGATGAACCTTGTTGGCGCCATGGGTTCTTGTAATCACCCTCTAGCTGGTATAATTGCCAGCGTGAGATTCAATCACCACACACGCGAAACGTGCAAGGGAAGAAAGAAGAACAGGATCAAAGCAGAGAGAAGGGGATTGGCTATAATTTCTATTCTTCAGACTTGACTTTAACAACCCACACACTCACTGCTTGTAACCTGCAGCCACACAATGCACGCCTACACACTGACAGTCTGGACCCACTCTTTAACTTAACACACACACCCATGCGCCACCTTTATTTCTCCTTTGGCTCCCTAGGTGGCGCTGCGCATGCCTAAGGTGTGACAGGTTCCCCCTCAGGAACACTTGCTTGTCCCCAATCAAGAACATCAGGAAACCTTGCTTTCAGAGTGTTCCAATCCTCCCAAGTGGCAGCATCTTCTGGTAAATGCAGCCACTTGATCAACACCTGAGGTAGAGCAGCATTCCCCTTTTTGACCAGCCTCCTATCCAGTATCCTTTTAGGTACAGTGTCGGTAGTATCGAGCAGAGGTAACTTGGGTAATTCAGCAAAGACCGAATATAGTCAGGTCTAAATTCCTTGAGTTGAGAAACATGGAACACGTTATGTACCTTAGTGCCTTCTGGTAGCTCAAGCCTGTAGGATACTTGTCCCACCCTGTCCAGTATCTTGTATGGACCGGAAAACTTGTAAGCTAGTTTTGGGTATGGTCTGTTGATCTCTGTCGCTTGAGCATACAGTTGCAGCTTCGGCAAAACCTTACCTCCCACATGAAATGTCTTCTCACTGCGATTCTTATCAGCAAAAGTCTTCATGCGCAACTGGGCTGCTGTTAAGTGTTTCTTTAGAAGGTCAAGTTGCTCTGCTCGCTCCCTGATCACTCCCGCCACTGTTGGATCGGCTACAGTGTCCAATTCTGGCATAGCCCCTAGGTTGGGTTCATGGCCATATAGAGCCTTGAATGGTGAGTAGCGAATTGATGTATGCACCGTCGCATTATACCAAAATTCGGCAAGAGGTAACCATTTCCGCCATTGTCTTGGCTCATCTTGTACCATGCAGCGCAAGAACATTTCGAGGCATTGATTTACCCTTTCACTCTGCCCGTCCATCTGCGGATGATAGGCTGTGGTGTAATTGAGCTTTGTTCCTAAAGTTTTGAACAACAACTTCCAAAAATTACTGGTGAAGATGCAGTCTCTATCCGACGTGATTGATCTTGGCATCCCGTGCAGCTTAACAATCCCATCCACGAAGACGCGCGCCACCTGGGGTGCTGTATAAAGGTGGCGTAGAGGAAGGAAGTGTGCTACCTTGGTGAACCTGTCGACCACCACCAGGATCACATTGGCGCCATCTGACAGTGGTAGCCCTTCCACGAAATCCATTGTAATGTCCCTGTAGGCGCCATCCGGGATAGGTAGTGGTTGAAGTAACCCTTGAGGGAGCGTTGTGGAGTGTTTTGCATGTTGACAGACAGAGCACTGCTGAACAACGCTTGTTACTGCTGCTTTTAGCCCGTACCATGCAAACAGCCTCTTGATGCGTTGATAGGTGGCCTGGACTCCTGAATGTCCGCCGACAGCGCTAGAATGCAGCGCCGCAATTAGTTTGGTTTGAATTGCCGAGTTGGCGCCGAGCCAGATGCGGCCGTGGCATCTGATAATACCTTGAGTGAGCTCATGACCATGCTCGTCCGGGCTCTGTATCGCGAGCTCTGCCAATCTG